>NW_022060259.1:3099151-3699151 GCF_007364275.1 Archocentrus centrarchus
ATATTCAGCCATTTTACAGATTTTCACTTTTTCCCTATGCACACTCTAACCCAATAATTTACTCATTCAAATTATTTGGATCCATATCTCTTCTTTATATCATTTGCATGTGGCACTGAAGGATTAACATCACTGCTCTAAGATCCCATTTTTCCTAGTGAGACGTCTCTCACAGGTTTTCTTCTTTCTACGTGTAAGAAAACAGAGAAAAAGGACACGTTCGAGGAGCCTAATCACCTTAGGTTAAACACAATTTGTCTTTGACCTCTTTTACATGTGACCCAGTCTGCGTGTCACCCGCTCAGCGATGGGTGTTACCCTATAGGCAGACTCCCAATGTCTATTCAACCCCGACAGTGACAGATGCAATTTTAATTTACTTTTTAAATAATTTATTTATTTATTTTTTTTAATTCCTATTTTTAAATTATTTGGAATCTTTCTCACTCGATGTGTTACGGCCGTGCCTCTAAGGCAGGGTCCTTGAATCCAGGTGGCTGTCCAGCAAAGAGTGAAAATTCGAGTTCCTCCATAATTTGCAAATGCAGGAGGACTGAAGCTTTTTTTTTTCTTCAGCTGGGCCAGAGACTCGTCAATCTTTGTGGAAAAACTCACTGGATCTTACCAACAATCACCAAAATTGTTATAGAAATTTACTTATCAAATGAGGGAGAGAAGATTCCTTTACATACTTTATTACTCGTACGAGGAGAAGTCACATACATACCAAGGAATGTATATGAGTTCTGCCTCTTACCAGAAACACAATGCACTTATACCCTTTTACACCCCCATGTTCTCCCCCTCCTTAACCCAACCATAAAGAAGAGGAGATCCTCCCCCACTTACATGTTCCTGCCTAAAAGAGACTAACCAAAAGGACAATAAAACTAACTAATGTGACCCCCATTAACACATGAGATCCTGAGGGAGGAAGGGTGTGTGTAGGTTACAGATAAGGGAATGCTCATCTGGACAGTTTTTACAACCTACATTGATTCAATTCTATAGAATGCATGTGGATTATTTTTACAGCAAGTTAAACATGCTCTACAATTTATTATTTTTTAAAATAGTTATTAAAGCCTTTTACATTGAAGTATTTACTTATCTTTACCATTCCCCCCTGTTGAGGCATGGTAAGGCCCATGGCTCAATAATGCTACAGTTTATTTTTCCTAAAAGATAGATATCCTTAGATGTCGCCCCATCCTTCCTGCTGTTAAATTTAATTACTGCACCAACTCCCCCTGTAACTGTGGGGGAGGTGGTTGAGCTGGAAAAGGTGGTTGAGGTGGGGTTTGCACCCTACATCCTCAGGCCTTAACAAAGCAGCATTCCCACTGCAGGAAGTTTGTTTTCCCTTCTTTTGTTCTCTACACGCGGCCCTTTTTTGTGCCTGTTCAAACCACGTTTTTTCACCATTAACTGTCTTTCTTTTTCAACTTTCCTCTTCCCTTTTTTTGTTGCCACACTTATTTTTAAAATTCCCACCAAATCTTCACATTCCCTTAACTCCAACTTTCCACTAAAACCATACTTTTTCTTCCATTTATCACAAAATATTGTGCTGCCCGGAGAGTATCTCTCCATATATTTTAAATCCCCTTCCAGGGCAGGCTTACTCAGTTTGCTATCCATACTCCCCATTTTACTCCCAGTGCTTTGTCCCGATCCGACCACGTGTCTTTCTGGGACCTAATACCAAATCCTCCCATCACTGTGTACTCCCTTTGTGCCATTACTTCCACTTCAAAAGGCGGCTTTCACGCTCTCATTCACTCACATTCACACACACATACGCGTATTTTCGGCGCCTATTTTAAATTTCTAAAGTCCGAATTTGGGAAACCTCTCTTTCCGGCGAGAGTTACCAATTTACTTTATCTTTTTAACAAAAGTAAAACCACAGTACCGTCTTCCCAGCCTTAGCAGACCTGCACCTCCCGAGTGCAGCGGTAACCACTGAAGATAACCAATTTTCTCCAGCCCGAGCAGACCTATACCTCACTGGTCCAGAAATTAATTTCTGGGCCTAGGTTCGAAAGTATAGCGGTAACCGCTGGAGTTTTTACGTTTTCCAGCCCGAGCAGACCTGTGCGTCCCCAAACCTAAGACCACAGCGGTAACTGCTAGTAAAACGGACCCCTTTCGGCGAGTCTACCTAATTTATAACGCGCGGCTTTCACATACCTTTGTTACTGTTGGTGTTACGTCCCCTCGGACTCCGGGAGAGTAATGAACGGCGCTGGAGGAGCGAACCTAATCACCGGCCTGATCACGAATTCAAGCTTCAGGACTTTCTTCAGGTCAGCTGATGATCCTGGCTGTCGACAGTCTGCGGTGTTCTTCTCCTCCAGCGTCAGTCAGCAAACTGTCCCGCTCCGGCTCTCGAAGGACCAAAAAATGATAGGTTCAGATCATTTTAATAACTCAGAGAACAAACACACAACTCTTTTGAACATGCGCAAGGAGGAGAGATCCGTTCCTTGAACTCAGCTCGCGGCTGAGCGGAAGTTATCTGTCCTGAAGGACCGCTTCCTGCGCAGCGCTTTTATTCGGACTTTCACAATAAGATCACGTGGGTTACACCAAACGCAGTTTACAGCATGTAATAAACAACATTCTTGGCTTTTTCCTTACCATATATGGTCGTAAGCATACTGTGAAATGTGCGTATGTAACATGGCGTTTACGAGACACATATCCTATATGTGTTCTCTGCAGGCTTGAAACAGCCTGCAGGTAACTACAACTTCCTTTGTAAGAAATGTCACCACGTGTTCCCATTTCAAACATAAAAACAACAGTCATATGTACATAAAACAACTTATAGAAAATATACAAACAGAAGATATGATAATTTATAATAAATAGAATGGAATTTATACCATAACTCCAACAGTGTCTGCTGTCTCTGATCTCTCTGTGTGATCTTCTCTGATCTCTCTGTGTGATCTTCTCTGATCTCTCTGTGTGATCTTCTCTGATCTCTCCAGACTCTGTCAGGCTGCTGAATGGTTCCAGTCTGTGTTCAGGCAGACTGGAGGTGAAGTCTAACCAGAGCTGGTCCTCAGTGTGTGAAGCTGACTTTGACCAGCAGGATGCAGAGGTGGTCTGTAGGGAGCTTGGCTGTGGGCCTCCTTCGGTCCTCCAGGGGGCGCTCTATGGAGAAGTGGAGGCTCCCGTGTGGAGCAGAGAGTTCCAGTGTGGAGGCCATGAGTCTGCTCTCCTGGACTGTAGAAGCTCAGGCTCAGCTAGAAGCAGCTGCTCACCTGGCAAAGCTGTTGGACTCACCTGCTCAGGTAGAAGAGGAGCTGCAGCTTTGATTTGGTTCAAACTTTATTCTGTTACTGATGACTCTCTGCTTTCTGTTCAGAGCCTGTTTTTTTTACTTTGGAAGCTTGTTTCTGCCACTGAACAAAACAAATATTCAGAAAAAAGCTTCCATATTTCACTGATGACTCTCTCCTTCCTATTTAGAGGTTTATCATGTCAGGTTGGTGGGAGGAACCAGTCATTGTACAGGTACACTTGAGCTGAAACATCTGGGAGAGTGGAGACCAGTGGAAGTCTCTGACTGGAGGTTGAAGACAGCAGCTGTTTTCTGTGCACATCTGGATTGTGGCTCAGCTATTCTCACAGAAAAAGGCTCTGAGTCTCCATACAGACCTGTATGGGAAATCAACGCTGAGTGTGTTCAGAGCCAATATTCTCTAAAGGAGTGTTTAACATCACAGGGATCACATTTCGACACAAAACTTAAGTGTTCAGGTAAGCCCATTATCAGTGACATCATACATATAATCATCACAAGTTGATCAAGGTGAAAACTACTAAAGAAAAATAACAACTTCAGTTAAAATTAGTCTGAAAACAACCCATGTTAAAGAAAAAGTGGCCAAAAGAAGAACTTGAGTAAGAAAATATAATCAGGGCAATATACCTGATGTGTAGCTGTCTGAAATCACAAGGCCTTATCATTGCGCTGGTAACATATTCTATCCCCATAGTCAGTCTCCATAGCTGGGGATCAGTCAGCCACGGCCTGTGCCCTTGGCCACCACCCGACACACACTGCACCCAACCCCTATGATGCCTCCTGCGGGTGGTGGGCCTACAGGAGGGCGGACCCATGTCGTGTCTTCAGGCTGCGCCCGGTCGGGCACCACGGGCTAATGCCCGGCCACCAGAAGGTCTTCCTTGAGCTCCCTCCCCAGGCCTGCCTGCAGGGTGGGGGTCTTGTTCATGAGTGATGGAAGAAGGGAACAGATCGACAGATGGATCCAGGCTGTGTCTGCAGTGATGAAGAGTGAGCTGAGTGTTAAAGCGAAGCTGTCGATTTATCGGTCGATCTACGTTCCTACCCTCACCTATGGTCACAAACTTTGGGTAGTGACTGAAAGAATAAGATCGCGAATACAAGCTGCAGAAATGAGCTTCCTCTGAAGGGTGGCTGGCCTCTCCCTTAGAGATAACTTGAGGAATGCGGCCATTTGGGAGGGGCTCAGAGTAGAGAGATGGTTTGGGCATCTTATTAGAATGCCTCCTCGGGCATGTCCCACTGGGAGGAGGCCCTGGGGTAGACACAGGACACACTGGAAAAATTATCTCTCTCAGCTGGCCTGGGAACACCTTGGGATCCCTCCAGATGAACTGGTGGAGGTGGCTGGGGAGAGGGAAGCCTGGGTTTCTCTGCTTAGGCTGATGCCCCTGCGACCTTGCCCCAGATAAGATCTCTGTGTACTATAATTAGATAAAGTCGCTGCGTGATGAAGATGTCAGCTGGATGAAACATGTCTTCAGGGTTTGCAGGATGTCTTTGAATTTGGTTTCTGGGCTCTCTTTCTCCATCCTTAAAACTTCTTTTATGGAGACGATGAAGCTCTTCAAAACTCTGCAAACATTTCTTTATGTCATCCTACTCTGACCACTGAGGGGTCAGTCAAGTATAAAGCAGGCTTGACCACCTTGAGGTGGAGCAGATCAGCCATTTACTTCACCCATTGTCTGCACAATTAGTAGCAGGCATGTTGGTGAGGTCTAACAGCCTTTTGTCCTTTCAGGTTGTGTACCTGACACTAGTATAAGGAGCAGCTTGGTGTACACAACACTGTTAAGCACTATTAAGTAACTGTTAAATGTTTTGATCAAAGATTTCTACATGTCAGAATCTGCAGTCAACATGATCATAATAAAGTTCGTGGCACAAGAACTGGCTGAACGAACTTCCCAGCTTTCCTGTGTCCTTCAGGTGAAGAAGGTTGATACGTTAAAATCTTCCAACCTGCCCACGTTCTCTTGATACAAAACAAACAATCACCTACTTGGAATCATCTCTTCTTTAAACTGGCCAAAACTCTATAAATTACATCCTGGAGCCTAAATGAGCTACCAAGTATGGATCAAGGCTACCACAGTTTACTAAAACCAAACTGAAAGTAGGAAAATATTTTACTTTGCTGAAATTAAAATATATAGCTGGATATTAGGAAAGAGATATAATGCATTTAAAATTTTTAAACTTGTAAAAATATGCAGAAAATGTTTTTAGTTTTAGTCTTTCAATCATCCATCCATCCATCCATCCATCCATCCATCCATCCATCTATCCATCTTCATAACTATTATCTAATTCAGGGTGAGAACCTGGAGCCCTTTCAAGCTCTTATTGGGCAGGAGGTGGGGTACACCCTGTACATAACTGAATGTATCTAAAACATGCATTGTATCATAGCTACTATGAAACAACACATCAGTATACAGAACCTGTTCTATACTACATATACATATACTATACTGTGAAATACTGAATTCTGTTAATGAGATTTATCTTAACATGAACCACAGACTGCAGGTCACTGTGTCACTACACTGACTAATATTATATGATGAAATTCTCCATCAGTGTTTGTATACAACTCAATATACAACAACAGGAAGGAGGCTCCTCCTTGGTGGGGCTATTTGGCAGCTGTACTTTCATTCTTACAGAGTCAGTCCACTAACATAGTAAAATCTCCATGTTCTGTGTCGTTTGAATGACCTCGGCCCAGTCAGTGCTGTGCACAGATGGAATACAGGGTAACAACCGCTTCTCTGAGGAAGCCCATGATGTATCCACAAGGAAAGAAACTCGGGCATTTTAATCCACCGAATTCAAATAATTCATGCAGCTGAGGGCTCGATACGTATCAGAAGGGTGAGCCTGTATTCCTTAACCCGTCACCTCAGTCCCTGCTCTGGAGTGAACATAAGATAACTGGAAGTCTTTCCTGCTGGACAATGATGTTTGTTTTGGTGATGAAGGAAACTGGAATCATTTGGGTTGTTGCTCTGCTTCCCTAAACTCTGAGCCTCTTATTGCACAAGTTACTCTGCTGCTATTTCTACCAGCCCACCCAGATACAGCAGGATGATACCATCCTCACCAATGACCAGCTTGAACATTCTCAGATGTCAATCAGTGCATTTTCATTTGCTGCCATGTTCTTCTTGTGTGTCTGCTGTCTCTGATCTCTCTGTGTGATCTTCTCTGATCTCTCTGTGTGATCTTCTCTGATCTCTCTGTGTGATCTTCTCCGATCTCTCTGTGTGATCTTCTCCGATCTCTCTGTGTGATCTTCTCCGATCTCTCTGTGTGATCTTCTCCGATCTCTCTGTGTGATCTTCTCCGATCTCTCTATGTGATCTTCTCTGATCTCTCTGTGTGATCTTCTCCGATCTCTCTATGTGATCTTCTCTGATCTCTCTGTGTGATCTTCTCTGATCTCTCTGTGTGATCTTCTCTGATCTCTCTGTGTGATCTTCTCTGATCTCTCTGTGTGATCTTCTCTGATCTCTCCAGACTCTGTCAGGCTGCTGAATGGTTCCAGTCTGTGTTCAGGCAGACTGGAGGTGAAGTCTAACCAGAGCTGGTCCTCAGTGTGTGAAGCTGACTTTGACCAGCAGGATGCAGAGGTGGTCTGTAGGGAGCTTGGCTGTGGGCCTCCTTCGGTCCTCCAGGGGGCGCTCTATGGAGAAGTGGAGGCTCCGGTGTGGAGCAGAGAGTTCCAGTGTGAAGGCCATGAGTCTGCTCTCCTGGACTGTAGAAGCTCAGGCTCAGCTAGAAGCAGCTGCTCACCTGGCAAAGCTGTTGGACTCACCTGCTCAGGTAGAAGAGGAGCTGCAGCTTTGATTTGGTTCAAACTCACTTTATTCTGTTACTGATGACTCTCTGCTTTCTGCTCAGAGCCTGTCAGGTTGGTGGGAGGAGTCGGTCGCTGTGATGGAACACTGGAGATGAAAATAGGAGAATGGAGGTCTGTGGAATTTAAAGAGTGGACCCTGAAGGAAGCAGCCACCGTGTGTGAATATCTGGACTGTGGCTCTGTGGTTTCTTACAGACGAACAAATTTGTCCTCATACAGAGATGCATGGTTTGTTCACCCTTTGTGTCTTCAGTCTGGATCTGCACTGAGGGAGTGTGTAGAGCCAGGTTGGCTTAACTCTGTTCTGGATCTCAGGTAATTAAGGAGCTCAGGTAATTAAGGGGCCATTCCCTGTACATAAAGGACAGATGCAACCTTTGTGTAAACTTCTTTAGTTTGTAAATGTTGCATTTTGAAGCCTCCACTTCATTTTTATGAATGAATGATACTTAATTGGTCCCACAATGGGGAAATTATAGTTAACGTTAATGAGAACTGTCTTGTTGATTTTCTGGAGCTAGAAGTGTAGTGCTTAGTTAATTAGCTAATGCTAACGAGCTTTTTGATCTTTGATAAGCTGTGATCATCGACCACTGAATTTGTCTCATTAAAGTTCAAGCACAGGCAGGTTCAAGCACGGGAAAACGGGTTAGCGCACAGTTCTTGGCCTGCCGGCAGCTGCTACAGTGCGTGGAATTTGTAGTATAAGTGGTGGGAGCACATTTGCCCGCAGGCTATTAATAATAGCTATATGAAATCATCTTGCTGGCCGTATAAAATTAGATCGTGGGCCGGAAGTGGCCCGCAGACCTTGAGTCTGACACATGTGACACAGAGAAAAACTGCAGTATGGAAGTTAAAATGGGCAGATGAATTGTTAGTACGAAAAATTATTTCTTATCCGATTACTTGATTAATTGATGGAATAATCGATACAATACTCGATTCCTAAAATAGTCGATAGCTGTATTCAGAAAGCCATAGTCAAACATTAGTTTTCAGCACCAGTGGAGCTGTGAAAGGCCTTTAAGAAAAATGACATGAACCTCGAGAAATGTAACTACAGGTTCACAAAGACTGTGATTACGCTTTAGATGTGCTTTCTGGTTACATGTGTAGGCTCCTTCACTCAATTAACAATCCAGAGCAGCTTTTAGCAGTTAGTATTAGCTTGCTAATTAGCATTACCACCCCCATCCCTGGGGGGGGGGGGGGGGGGGGGGGGGGGGGGGGGCTAAAAATGTGTCCGCATACACCTCGGAAAGTATATAGCTGCGCCCCTGTTGTAGGGCAATACATATTTATAAGGGAGAGTAAAACAGAGTTCCATATACTGTCCATATACTGTTTGTTCGATCCATTTGTGTTTGACTGCTGTTCCTGATTGGCAATTTTCCAACAGCAAAAGGGCACTGTTAGATCCCACAGGTATTTACTTCTGTGACAGCTTCTCCGTTTCATAGGGTCCTGATCACTTGGGCCAGCAGGGTATTACCCACTTCCGAGCTCAGTGATACTACTTAAGCTGTGGTAGGGCTGCTCGTCTGGCTCTAACTGCTAATAATCTTATCATCTGTCCCGCTACCTCTGTATTCTGATGCCGTCGGTCAGGAAGGCTCACACAGCCGACCCCAAAACACAGCCCAGATAGTTGTAGCAGCCAGCCCCCTTGATCAGTGCACTTGGTTTCGACCAGATCCTTTTATCGGCTAGGAAAATAAGCCCAAGGGACATAGTTGAGTTAAAGTGGATTACTGGAAACTAGTGTGTCCAAAACAGAACCCGATGTTATAGCTTGACTTGCCTTGCTTTTACTGCTCATGGACATTAAGTGTACCGTTAAAAAAGGAAATAAATTCTCAACGAATTTCACTGACCTTTAGAGTCAAATTTTATTTGCAGGTTTTTTGCTCAAGCAGTTTGCATTTAGCTCTGAATCAATCCTTAATTAATACTCAACATGCAGTAATCACTCCTAAATATCAGATCTCAAAATTATTGTAAATCAATCACATTTCTTAAACAGAGTAAATACTTATGAGCTGGGATGATGATGAAGGGGCTTGAAGTAGTCCAAATCATTTAAAATCCGTTTTTAGAAGAAAAGACTTCAAGTTGGTGCCTGGCCAGAAGCAACCACACCCAAGGTCTAGTCCGTTGCTGCCTCAGTGAAGTCGGGGGAAAAAGGGGAAGTCCAAAAGAGAGATGTTGTCCTCCTTTAGTTGACTGTCCTTCTTTTATAATCCTTACTGTTCTTCGGACATCATTTTAGAAATCCAACAGCATAGGTACTTCCAATCTTCATCTGACAATGCAGGGAGAGTTCTCACAAAGACAGTTTGAAGTCAATTAAATGTCCACATCTGGATTGGCTTGGTCCAGGGTGCAGACCTGTCTTGGTGCTAGGAAGGGCTCCGTAGAATCTCGTACGATGTTTCTGTGCATTCCCTTTTATAGGTTACATTTTAAGACAAATCCTAGTTCTACAACATCATTATGACAAATTATCACTCCACTGCCTATGTCCAATTATGGTATGTAACTTTAGCCATTACTTCATTTCTCGTAATACATGGCTTGTTTGGTACTTTCCAGTTAAGACTATTCATAACTTGTTTTTCCCCTCTGTTCCTTCTTATTCCTAGGCAACAGGTTTCAGTTCCTCATTTTGCCCTGCTCAGTGATCTCCAAGATTTCACAACTTAACATGCTGTGCTTGAATCACTTCTGTGTTACACACACTCTTATTAATTTTAAGTAGAAATCATACAGATTATTTGTTACATTTCATGATCACTCTATTATTTTTATATAAATCAGAATTATGATTGTCCACATAGTATCAGGCACAGGTCATCGAATAACCAAAATCTCAACCTTAACTCACTTCATTCGACAGCACATTAATAAAAAATTAAGACACCGACTCTTTTAAATAAGAAATTTGGAATCATGTTCCACATGCTATCTGGGTCTTTCAGGAATCTTTTGATCCAATTAATTTAATGATTTGGTTAAATGAAGAGAAATCTAAGACGTTCAGACCGCCCTCTGCTAATGACAAAGACATAATTTTTTCTTAAAATAATTCTGTTGAACCACAATTCAAAAGCAACATGTGATTTTCAGAAGTTAATTTTTAGTAATTCTTTTTTTATTACTTTTGTCAGTTTCAAGTTATTTCAGTGATCAATGTGAATCTCGTCAATAGTTTTACATCCTCACTGCGTACGACTTTGGTTACTGTGGCTCCTCTGAAAAGGAAAGCTTCAAATCAGAAGTGCCTGACTCCGTGGTATAATTCACAAACGCACAGCTTAAAGCAGATAACCCGAAAGCTGGGAGGGAATGGTGTCTCACTAAATTAGAAGATGCTCATTTAGCCTGGAAAAAGAATTTGTTGCTCTATAAAACAGCCCTCCGTAAAGTTAGGACAACTTACTACTCATCATTAATTGAAGAAAATAAGAACAACCCCAGGTTTGTTTTCAGGCCTTCAAGGTGGCTGTAATTAAACCTCTACTTAAAAAGCCATCACTGACCCAGCTGTCTTAGCTAATTATAGGCCAATCTCCAACCTTCCTTTTCTCTCAAAGACTCTTGAAAGAGTAGTTGTAAAACAGCTAACTGATCATCTGCAGAGGAACGGTTTATTTGAAGAGTTTCAGTCAGGTTTCAGAATTCATCACAGTACAGAAACAGCATTAGTGAAGGTTACAAATGATCTTCTCACAGCCTCTGACAGTGGACTCATCTCTGTTCTTGTCCTGTTGGACCTCAGTGCAGCTTTTGATACTGTTGACCATAACATTTTATTACAGAGATTAGAGCATACTATAGGTATTAAAGGTACTGCACTGCAGTGGTTAATTAAGGTTAATTATGGAGTTCCACAGGGTTCTGTGCTAGGACCAATTCTATTTACATTATACATGCTTCTTTTAGGCAGTATTATCAGAAAGCATTGCATCAATTTTCATTGTTATGCAGATGATACTCAGCTTTATCTATCCATTGATGACACACATCTGTCAGTTAAACTGCAGGAATGTCTTTATTTACAAATTTAAATGACATGGGGGTGATAAAGAGGGAAAACAGAATTGTGTGTGTGTGTGTGTGTGTGTGTGTGTGTGTGTGTGTGTGTGTGTGTGTGTGTGTGTGTGTGTGTGTGTGTGTGTGTGTGTGTTAGGGGTGAAGGATAATTCGCTGCTTCCAAATTCAGATAAAACTGAAGTTCCTGAACTGAACGTATCCAGTTGAGTTTTATAAAGCCTTTTTTAATCCATTGTTGAGCTCAATATATACTGAATTGCTTAAACATGAAAAACTCCCTACATCTATGACACAGGGCACGATCTCAGTGCTCCCTGAAAAGGGAAAAGACCCTACTAAATGTGAGTCCTACTGTCCAATTAGCTTACTAGTGTGTGATTATAAAATACTCACCAAGATCTTGTCATTAAGATTAGAATCTATAGTCCCAAAGATTGTACATCCTGACCAGACAGGTTTTGTAAAGGGCAGGCAGTCATTTCATAACCTCCGACATCTTTATAACATATTGTATTCTGAACATTCGACTTATTCATCAGAGATTGTGATCTTACTAGATCCACATAAAACTTTTGATCAAATTGAATAAGGACATCTTTTTAGATCTTTGACTAAATTTGGCTTTGGACCTATCTTTATCTCTTGGATTCATACAACATATGCCCAAGCTAGGGTGAGGACCAATAATTATAATTCTTCATACTTCACACTTCACACAGGAACATGACAAAGGTGTCCTCTTTCCCCCTTCTTTTTGATCTGGCTATTGAGCCTCTTGCCATTGCTTTGAAATCTAATAATTATGTATGGGGCATCATCAGGGGCGGCCTAATTCATAAATTGTCATTGTATGCAGATGACTTATTGTTATATTTATCAGATCCAGAGGTTTCTATTCCAAAATGTCTAGAGATAATCCTACAGTTTGATAAATCTTCTTGTTACAAGATAAAATTTTCTAAAACTGTATTGTATCCGATTAATGTTGTTGCTCAAAATTACTCCTTTGATTTTTTTCCATTCAAGACTACGGTGGGCTTTATGACATATCTTGGAGTTAAAGTTACACGTAGTTACAAGGACCTATTTAAACAGACATTGGTAAAACTCAAGGAAGATCTTAATCGCTGGTTGACCCTGCCCTTGTCCTTGGCTGGGCGTATTAATTCGGTGAAGATGGTTATTTTACCTAAATTCTTATATCTTTGTCAAACAATTCCCCCTTTTATTCCCAAATCATTTTTTATAGAACTTGACAGGCACATTAGTACATTTATTTGGAACAAAACTATGCCTCGAGTACAAAAAACAGTTCTAGAGAGGTGTAAGGGAGACGGTGGGTTAGCCCTTCCGAACTTTTTATATTACTATTGGGCTGCCAATGTTTTTAAATTAATGATATGGTATAGCACATCTGTAAGTGGGAATGGCCCAAGTTGGTCTTTAATGGAGCAGCATTCTTGCAGGTCCGTCTCTTTAGCCTCTATTGTGTGCTCCACTGCCAGTTTCAGTGGGCACACATACTAGTAATCCTATTGTGAGGAGCAGTTTGTTTATATGGACCCAGCTTCGTAAACACTTTGGACTTATACAAGCCCTGATGTCCATGCCACTAACCTCAAACATCCTCTTCAAACCATCCCTTATACATACAACCTTTCTTACGTGGTCTACAAAAGGTATAAAATGTGTGGGGGACCTCTTTGTAAATGGCACATTCGTTCCTTTTGATCATTTGGTAACGAAATTTGGTTTATCAAACTCACATTTTTTCAGATATTTACAGGTCCAAGATTTTGTCCATGCTCACTTTCCTTTGTTTCCTTTAAAGCCAGAGGTTTGCCCCCTTGATGACTGTCTGATACTTAAATCTGGGTGGTCAGGTGGTGTGTCCCAGTTATATGCTATCATTCAAGCTATAAAATGTCCATCTCTTTTGCCTTTAAAGATGCAGTGGGAGGAGGACCTAAACATAGAACTGACAGATGAAATCTGGTAGAGGGCTATACATAAAATATACACAATATCTGTATGTGTTAGGCACAGATTAATACAATTTAAGATTTTTAATCGCCTGTACCTCTCTAGGACCAAACTAGCCAGAATGTATCCTACTGTCGATCCAAACTGCATTCGCTGTCATCAAGCGCCCGCCTCTTTGGCTCACATGATTTGGTCATGTCACAGAATAGGCACATTCTGGTCAGAGATCTTCAGCACATTTACATATATTTGTAAAGAGAAGATTGATTCAGACCCCATCACTTCCATATTTGGGGTACACTGTTAAAAAAGTGACTGTAGAATTTACAGTAAACTACTGGCAGCAGGGTTGCCAGCCCGTTACTGTAATTTTTACAGTTCCAAAGGGTCAAAATTTAAAAAAAAAAAAAAAAAAAAAAAAAAGAAAACTATCAAACAAAGTAATAATAATGTAAGTTTTTCATGTAAAACCTCCAGTATCAAAACTCTAAATGTCTTTGTCCTTTTTTGAAGGAAGGAATCCAGCACTGTCAAATGTTGTTTTCACTAAACAACCTACGTTCCACGCTGGTCTCGCAGCACTTTTTGCCACCTTCTACGTTTTTAACCTTGAGTATCCAGAGGAGACAGCATGCACACTGGAATTTTTTCAAAGGTGAGATCTAATTCAGTAATGCCTTTGTTAAACATATTTGGTAATTCATAAGCATCTAATCTAAAAAGGCAATATGTATGTAGCTTGGATTTGGGACACAGACACCCTCTCTATTTTTAAGATTAGGCTTAAAACTTTCCTTTATGATCAAGCTTATAGTTAGGGCTGGATTAGGTGACCCTGAACCATCCCTTAGTTATGCTGCTATAGGCCTAGTCTGCTGGGGGGTTCCCATAATGCACTGTTTCTTCTCATTCACCCATTTACTTTGTTTATACTCCACTCTGCATTTAATCATTAATTGATATTAATCTCTGGCTCTCTTCCACAGCAGGTCTTTTCTCTCTCCTCAGCCCAACCGGTCACGGCAGATGACCCCCCCCCCCCCCCCCCCCCCCCCCGCCAGTCGCCAAGTGCTGCTCATAGGGGGTCGTTTTGACTGTTGGGTTTTCTCTGTATTATTGTAGGGTCTTTACCCACAATACAAAGCGCCTTGAGGCGACTGTTTGTTGTGATTTGGCGCTATATAAATTAAATTGAATTGAATTGAATTGAATTGTAACTTAAAGTAAAGAAAAGGGTAGTTTGAACATTGAGCTATATGTCTCCCATCTGTTTTAGGTGATTCACAGGCCTCAACCCTGAAAGGGGAACAGAAGCTGCAAAAGGAAAAGTAACATCAGTAACGACAGGACGACTCGCGCAAAAGAAAAAGACAGCAGTGAACCCACATGTCTCCACTCTCCTCTGCAAGTTCATGGACTACCAGAGGAACTTCTAAAATGGTAAGATTACACATTCACTGTTCTCTGTATGTGCTAACAGACAGGAGGACAGCTACAATGACGGAAGGTCAGAGAAAGAGTGTCTGTCCACCAAATCTGTCCTCGTCTTCCTGTCTGTCTTTAACTGACATAAATGTAGTTTAATGTGAAATGTGTATATTTCATGTGTTAAATAAAACATTTTTTCTTTCTTTATCTTCCAGCCACCCTTTGATGAGGCGTTCAGGACTAAGCCCCACTCAGCACTCATTCATGTTGGTTTGGCTTGGCTGTTCACTAAGTTTTAAACTAGCTCAAATGTTAAGATTTTACTGTTAACGTTCCTATAAAGTGTTTTCAAAAATATGTAACTTCAATATTTGACAGTGCAGTTGTTTGACAGTTTTTTTTTTTTTTTAGAAATTTGACCCTTTGGAGCTCTTATTTTAAAGGTTATTTAACTTGCTGTATATAATGTAATATTACCGTGGGGGGTGATGCATTAAAAATGTATCAGTTCATAATGTTTTTTGGTCAATTCATGTCTTGGTTTTTATACTTTTTGACTTGTATGTAAAAGAAAATGTTGCCTTTGCAAAGCATGTCATGTTTTGTTATGTTTCAGTTTGTTGGTTTTAAATTGACAATGAAATAAAGTAATTTAAAATATATTTTTTAATTTGCTTGAAATTAGAAACATTGCTAACATTATTGAGAGTTTGGTAAATTGCAAACTGCAAGTTGACATTTTAACATTTAACAGCTAGCAATAGCCAAGTATGCAGAGTTTAATTCTGTTGAAATTAAAATTTAGGGTGCCTCTTAAACTACGCAAAATGAACTTTTACTGGAATTCTATCACAGGAAAAAAATGAAGTAACAGTAACCATGTAATATAATTACTGTAAATTGTGATAAAATCACAGTAAAATTGTAATGAAATTACAGTAAAATTGTAAAAAAAAAATGACAGTAAAACTATAGAATTACTGTAACATTGTAATAAAATCACAGTAAAATTCTAAAAAAAATTACAGTAAAACTATGAGAATTACAGTAAAATTGTAAATAAATTACAGCCAAATTGTAATAAAATTACAGTAAAACTGTAATTAAATTACAGTAAGGTTACTGTAAAAATTACAGTATCTGGCTGGCAACCCTGCTGCCAGTAGATTACTGTAAATTCTACAGTCACTTTTTTAACAGTGTGGACTTGTTATTTTTTTTTGTTTGATTTTGTTGTTGTTTGTATAATCAAAACAATAAAATACTTTAAAATAAGAAAAAACTGAACTTCTTGTACTCTGCCCATAAATCTTAGAAACACAGTATCTAACTAGCATTTATTACTTCTAGGCTGGACTATTGTAATTCATTGTTATCAGGCTGTCCTAAAAGCTCCCTGAAAAGCCTTCAGCTGATCCAAAATGCTGCAGCTAGAGTACTGACAGGGACTAGAAGAGAGAGCAGATTTCTCCCATATTGGCTTCTCTTCATTGGCTCCCTGTTAAATCTAGAATAGAATTTAAAATTCTTCTCCTCACCTACAAGGTCTTGAATAATCAGGCACCATCTTATCTCAAAGACCTCATAGTACCATATCACCCCAATAGAGCACTTCACTCTCAGACTGCTGGCTTACTTGTGGTTCCTAGGATACTTAGAGTAGAATGGGAGGCAGAGCCTTCAGCTTTCAGGCCCCTCTTCTGTGGAACCAGCTCCCAGCTTGGATTCAGGAGACATACACCCTCTCTATTTTTAAGATTAGGCTTAAAACTTTCCTTTATGATCAAGCTTATAGTTAGGGCTGGATCAGGTGACCCTGAACCCTCCCTTTGTTATGCTGCTATAGGCCTATGATGCTTTTTTCCCCTTGAGACTGAAATTAAGTCAAATGATGTTAATCTGTTTGTTTGAATCTGTACAACAGATGTGGAAAGTGCAACATTTACCTGAGCCACAATAAAACAACATACGCACTGATAGGAAATACACCAGGCTAAAAGGACCAACTATGTCTCAAACTGTCAAGGAGGAAAGATCTTAATGTTTAGATTATTTTTCTGACCATCTTTATGGGTAATTAGAGGGTGTCCTCCTCAGAGAAAATACAAGAAATTCTTTGACAGTCCATGTGGTTACTAATGTCTGAACAAGTCACAAACAAGGTTTGAGACATCAGCTGGTAAACAGCTGCAACAAGGAGATCCATAAAAAGCCAAACTACCAGTAACTTACAATACATTGCAGTGCCAATACAAATCATTCATGTTTGGTGGGAAATGTAAAAGTTGTTAAAGAAAGAAAAATTTGTACCGTAACATTGAATGAAAATGAAACTCCCAGCAAAAGTTTTAAACATAACAAACATACTAACATTTTTTTTTTACATGGTATGTAAATGGTTAATTTTGTGTATATCATGTTACTCACTCTTTTGCCATGATGATGAAATGGAACAGAAATCTCAGCCCAGTGAGGTTTAAACACGTGTTGCTATCTGAGGAAAATAAATAAATTAATAAATAAAGGAAACACTAAGACTACATTTTATCCATCCACTGTTTAATAATTACACCTGAGTTAACATATGTGTGTCATTTAAATCCTTCTCAGATCCTCGTCTTTGTATTTGAAAATTAATCTCTGACTTATTTCCTTTCAGATTCTTGGTGCATTTCAAGGTGCAGCAGCAGTATTAATGTGCAGTCTCTAAATTCTCTGAAACTATTTTATTATGTAATTTGACAAAGAACATCTATTTAGTAGGAAACATGACTGCTGCTGTTGGTCAACCAAATCAGTGTTGACTTTTTAATAATAATTAAAAAATAATTCTGAACCAAGAAAGGTTAAGTGGTTCTTATGTACATATTGTAACTGGCAATTTTCCAGATTATAGGTGATGAAAAATGTTTTAATCATTTAGTTAAGGGTAGTAAAATAAATGGTTGAAGGATCTCTATAAATAGCAAAGTGGTCTTACCTGTGTTGTAAGTTCCAGGAACCTCTGTGATACTAAACAGCAAAGACAAGTTGCTGTTCAAGGGTTTATATTGCAGCAGAGAAGGGGTGGAATCCCTACAGTCACATGATTTCATATAAACTGTTGAAACAAATCTCCCTTAACTTTTTAGATTTGTTTTTAGCACAGTTTGTCTAAATGATGACACTATGTATCGTGGAGTCAAAATAAACTCTAACCTTTAAAATTCATGCCAAAATGATCTAACGCTGTAAAGTTAATTTATACAGTTTCAAGGATTTTGAGTAATTTTTGAGCTGAGTTGTGTTTACAATAAGATTCTTTCACACACTGAGTACTGCTTCACAATTGGGTCACTTACTATTAGCGAACTGTGATTCAATTGAATCCCTATAATCTTGTTTGATAAAACACTGTCTTTGTAACTAGAGGTGCTGGTCATAAAACTAGAATATGACAAAAAGTTATTTCACTAATTCCATTCCAGTGTATATTATATTCATTCATACACACAGACTGATATATTTAAATGTTTATTTCTTTTAATTTTGATGATTGATGAAGTAAAACATTTAATATATTAATGAATCAGAAAGAATACACACATGGCCATGTGGGGACTAAGTAGAGTAAGAGTGTGCTCTCTCTCTCTCTGAGCCTCTCTCTCCTGTCTAACCAAACATCTTTATACAGCTCGTTGTTATCTAAGCAGAAACAATCTCTGGGCGCTATGAGTGACCTTCTCATTCAGTCTTGTTCTGGCTGGTTTTCCATGACCCAGATTCCTCTCAGTCATAGGCACATCTTCTTCCTGATGTTCTAATTTAATCAATACAGAGAAATCTTGTCCAGATTAATGACAGACATGGTGATGTTGGTGATCTTCTAATTGGACGTTGGCAGACGGACCTCGAGATAGTCTACTACTTTCTGATCTGTTGCTCTCTGTCTAATGTATTATTTAATTGTTTATTATTTGGTTGATCCACTGTTAATTATTTAATTTACTGGAGTTTACCTTTAAACATTGTCCTTTATTCACTGAGTAAAAATAATCCTAACAGGAGCCTGCTATTCTTAGCCACTCACAGTGGTGAGAGCAAATATATAAATAGCGTGCTCTACCCTGTCTCACTCCTAGCTGATTGTCATTTCCAGGTTTCCAGTCTCTGGCAGATAGCAGAGCAGTATGCTTTTGGCATCCATATAGGCTGCATTAAGCAGATGTCCTGCTGTGTGGTGAACGTCAGCTAGCTGTTTGCATCGCCTTCTTTTCAGTGATGTGTGAGTCTGTTTGGAAGTAGATGCAGCGGTCCTCTGGCTGTCTTACCTGGAGTGACAACACTCTCCGCTCCCAGCTGACTGGAGCCACTGCTGTCCTGTCCTGTCCAGTCTTGCACTGTGCTGTTCTGTTTTTTCCGCTGTTTCAACTGGGTTTAGCCATTGCCCTGTCAGATAAAGTTGGCTTTGCTGCTGCGTCCCACGTCGCCACCGTCTGGTTCTGGGTCCCACTGCTTCTTGGTTTTTGGCCGCGGCTCACTCGCTGGCAGACGGTATCAGCTGTGGCACTCGGCTTCATACACTGCAGCTTAAGCCATTCTTCTGATGTTTAGTTTTAATGTGGGTTCATACCCAGTGTTTTAATGAGTGTGTGTGGAGTGTTTATGGTCCCCATTTGGTTCATTTGATTGTGTTTATTTCTGTTCAGTAAGTGTTTCTATTTTTCCCTGATTGTTTTGATTTCATTTCAGTTGCTAGAGGCCGGGTGGTGGCAGTGCTGGTGGCATGGACCTCAAAGGTGTGGTTGTCACGTGTCTGGGTCATTAGTTGCTTTAGTTTTCTTTGTTGTTTTGGAATCCATCCTCCCTCGCATTGGTCCCTGTCCCCCATAGGGCCTCAGCTACTGGTTATAATTTTGTTGGTTTTTGCTTTTATGGCTTTTGCATTTTAATATTTAAAGAAAAAAAAATTGTAATGTTTTTAACACTGACCCTCGTCTCTTGCCTCCATGGGCGAACTTGTGCGTGCCTTCAGGTAAAATCTGAAATTCCCAGGGTGGTGTTGTCTAGGCAGTCCCATTTACCAAATTATTCTGGGTTCTCTTATTTACTACCCTACATACCCACCAACAATTATATCCATTACAATCCTGAGCTCTCACCACATAAGCAAAGTCTCCAGTAGGGCCACTGCAGAAATCCTTCGCAGAAGAGCTGAAGATGGAATAAAGAGAGACTAACACTGAAAACTGACTGAACACAGAAGTTTTCTGTGAAAACACTTGGCAAACTGAGTGAGTTTAGAGATTTAGTCAGAAAACTTCATAACCAGGAGAGACTTAATGTGTTGGAATTAAACTTCAAAGCAAGACAAATAAAATTGATGTAGTTTAAAAAATATTTGTTAAAAATGTTAAGAACCTATCATATAAATAGAACCAAAATGGTTTTTATGCACATAGTTGTAACTGGATGGTTATGCTATAGATCAAAGACAATAAAGCTGGCCACCCAAAGGTGACACCTGTTTGTCTGAAGGATCAGGATCGTATTGTTTAAAACTAAGAATTAGATAATTTAATAGGTAAACTGAATTAATGTTTTCATACCCAAATTTGAAACTGGACTTATCCGAGGAATCAGAAATTAATGAAGCACAACATTCAACCACTAAAACTAATTTGGTAAGGAATTCAACTAAATAACTGTAATTTAGCATCTTCATCAAAAAATAATAATGTGCTTTATTATTGTTCAGTTTTCTTATAAAACTGTCAATTTAAAATTCACAGAAAGCAATAATATTTAATATTAAAATACCAGTTTGATTAAGCTTTTGATTAGCTAGATGGATTAACTATTACAGAAAAAAAAATATTTTGGTAATTACCAGTACTCTTCATTGAGGGCAGCTGTGGCATAAAACTGGGTGGTGGTCTCGTAAATTTGTACTGTAGATTTATTTAATATTATTGTTTAGTTTCACAAGGTAAACTTCAAGTTTATTTTATTTTGGTTGTTACTATATTTATACTGTAATTGAGCAGAAATTCATAGTGATGCTGACAAGCTAATTCATGCATTTATTACTTCAAGGCTGGACTATTGCAATTCATTATTATCAGGCTGTCCTAAAAGCTCCCTGAAAAGCCTCAGCTGATCCAAAATTCAATTCAATTCAATTCAATTTTATTTATATAGCGCCAAATCACAACAAACTGTCGCCTCAAGGCACTTTGTATTATGGGTAAAGACCCTACAATAATACAGAGAAAATCCAACAGTCAAAACGACCCCCTATGAGCAGCACTTGGTGACAGTGGAAAGGAAAAACTCCCTTTTAACAGGAAGAAACCTCCATCAGAACCAGGCTCAGGGAGGGGGGGTCATCTGCCGCGACCGGTTGGCTGAGGGGATGCAGCTAGAGTACTGACAGGGACTAGAAAGAGAGCAGATTTCTCCCATATTGGCTTCTCTTCATAGGCTCCCTGTTAAATCTACAATAGAATTTAAAATTCTTCTCCTCACCTACAAGGTCTTGAATAATCAGGCACCATCTTATCTCAAAGACCTCATAGTCCCATATCACCCCAACAGAGCACTTCACTCTCAGACTGCTGGCTTACTTGTGGTTCCTAGGATACTTAAGAGTAGAATGGGAGGCAGAGCCTTCAGCTTTCAGGCCCCTCTTCTGTGGAACCAGCTCCCAGCTTGGATTCAGGAGACAACACCCTCTCTACTTTTAAGATTAGGCTTAAAACTTTCCTTTATGATCAAGCGTTGTCATGGTCCTGGGCGTTATGCCTAGTGTTTTGTGTTTCCAACCTTATGGTTCTGTTTCATTGTTTTTCTTAGTTTGTTTATTTTGATTCTTAGTTTGTTTAATGCTCTATATTTGTTAGTTATAGTTATCTTAAATATAGTTATATTGAATTCCTGTTCACAGTGTGGTATCTGTCCTGTTCATCTGTCATGTTCCTATTCTATTTCTATTCTATTTTTATTGCTTCTCTGTTGTATTTCTATCTTGCTCTACACACTTGCTTATATAATATATATATTATATATATAATATATAATATATATATATATATATATATATATATTATATATATATATATTATATATATATACATACAGTACCACCCCTATATATATATATATATAGGTGTGGGACTTTGACGCGTTAATTTCCATTAATTAATTATGGGAAAAATAACTAATTAAAATTTTTAACGCATTTTAATCGCATTTGCACCGTGGAACGTTTCTCAGTGCACGAGTTCCAGGCATATAGATTATATCGACGCACAATGTCCAAATTCATCCCAGCCCACGTAGAGCTCGCAGTCCACGTAAACATCAAAGGGAGGAAGTGAGAGGCTAGCCTTCATATCAGCATCACCTGTCCTCACCTCTGTGTAGCTCATGTCGCCTAGCATCGTGAGTGTGAAGCACAGCTGTGTAAAAGCAGCTGGTTAAATGGAGAATGAACTTTTGCTCATTTTTCTCTTTTTTGTGATTTAATTTTAAGTCTTTAATTAAAAATAAGCTGTTAAAACAAGCATGACAGCATTTCAACATCAAGGAATACAGCTGAGAGAATGATTAATTTCCAACTATATTAAGTGAGACATTAATGTAGAATAAAACTATCCAGTTATGATGCTTAACTTTAATTTCAGGTGTTTGCTTATCACAGGAGCACTTCCACCCGTCGTTGGTCTGTGTAGTAGACTGGTGGGAAAATAAAAAAAATTTTTAAGTTTAAGCTTATATGTATTGATTCATTCATCAACCAAACTTAAATTAATATTTATCATGTTAAATATTTAAATGTGATTAAAATGCGATTAATTTTGATTAATTAATTACAAACCTTGTAATTAATTCGATTAATTTTTTTAATCGAGTCCCACCCCTAATATATATATATATATATATGTGTGTGTGTGTGGATATAGTTGTACACACAGTGACCAACGGCAGCTGTCACAATTTTGTCAAGCACCTGTGTTTGATAATAAAGGCTTCTGATTCGGATTCGGATTCCCTGGTCTCGTGTTTTTGTTGTTATTTTCCTGTGCGGTGTGTCAAGTCTGTGCTCCTGTCTCCGTCTAGTTGTTTCCTGTTTTACTTTGTTAGTTCTTGTCTCTTGTGCTCTGTGTTTAGCTTAACTTCCTTGTCTCCTTTTGTAATTGTGTTCAGCTGTGCTCCCCACCTGTTGCCTGTTCCCTAATTATCCCTCTGTGTATTTATTGTCTCAGCCTTCCCCCTTGTCTCTTGCTGGATTATTGTCTCTTTGACTGTGTCCTGCTGCCCGGCTCTCTGTATCCGTAGTGTTTCTAGTTTATCTCTCAGTTTAGGTTTCTTTGTCAGTTTGTTCTTTTACCTTGGTTAATTTGCCACTTATGTTCTGCTTCAATAAATGTTCACTTTTCATCATTCATATCTGCCGTCTCCTGAGTCCTGCATCTGGGTCCTAACCTTCACATAAGACACACGGTCCACTCACACACTGTGACAAGCGTATAGTTAGGGCTGGACCAGGTGACCCTGAGCCATCCCTTAGTTATGCTGTTATAGACCTAGGCTGCATTTACCTTTCAATCTATTTATGCCCCACTCTGCATTTAATTATTATCCATCCATCCATCCATTCTCTCCCGCTTATCCGGGGCCGGGTCACGGGGGCAGGAGCCTAAGCAAAGAAGCCCAGGCTTCCCTCTCCCCAGCTACCTCCTCCAGCTCATCCGGAGGGACCCCAAGGCGTTCCCAGGCCAGCCGAGAGATATAATGCCTCCAGCGTGTCCTGGGTCTACCACGGGGCCTCCTCCCGGTGGGACATGCCCGGAACACCTCACCTAAGAGGCGGCCAGGAGGCATCCTAATCAGATGCCCGAGCCACGTCAACTGGCTCCTTTCGATGTGGAGGAGCAGCGGCTCTACTCTGAGCCCCTCCCGGATGGCCGCACTCCTCACCCTATCTCTAAGGGAGAGGCCAGCCACCCTTCGAAGGAAACTCATTTCTGCCGCTTGTATTCGCGATCTTATTCTTTCGGTCACTACCCAAAGCTCGTGACCATAGGTATCATTTAATTATTAGTGATTATTAATCTCTGGCTCTCTTCCGCTGTATGTCTCTTGTCCTGACTCTCTCCCCTCAGCCTAGTTCTGAGTTGCCCCAGACCCAACAGGACAGAGTAAATTTCAATCAATTTCATTTATATAGCACAAAATCACAATAACCTCCTCAAGGTGCTTTATGTTGTAAGGTAAAGACCCTACCATAAGACAAAGAAGAAAAAAAGTCACTCATATACAGTCAGATCAGAAAGAGAGAGAGCATGGGAGTATTATTGATGCACATTATTACTCATTCATGACCAACAAATAACAGTGCTTTGGTGCTTTGAAACAGGTTGTTTCATCCCTCTGAAGTTACCTTCAGCAGAAGACCAAAGACTGACCGACTTAAATGAGTGTATATGTATGTGATTCATTTCTGCTTTCTGGGTTGTTGTTACAGAAGGACCGTTTCTCCTCTAACACAAACACCTTTTACAGAGACTCACAGCTCAAGAATAACTGTGATATTTCTGTGTGGGTCTGTGTTTATCTGCAGATAATCACTCATTGTTGAGCTGACAGTCTCAAAAGATTATTTGACAGCTTGTTGATGCTGTTTGAAGACCATAATTAGGTACATTCATATTGTAAAAACAAGCCTAGTCATGTGATTTCTCAGAAACACTCCCATAGACCAGAGGAAGTATTTGATCCATCAGAAAGCTAATCATAATTATTTCAAATATGGCTGAATCTGCTCTTTATTTTATTTACTTGTCACACGATTAAATACAGAAAATGGTCAGAAATGTCACAATTTGTCATTGTTTTATTCCAGATTTAAGCTTCCTGTGTAGCTTCATAGATGTTCTTGAGTAAATATCTTATTGGGTGGTGAACCAGAGATGGTTTTGAATAACTTCAGCTATTGTGTGTGAAAGCATGTACAATATATTGTTGTCTGTCAGTCACCTGTGGATGAAGTTAAGGTGCTGACAGCAGGTGTGTCTGTGGTTATACTGTGGAAAAACTTTCTGAAAGGTTCACAGATAATAAAAGTTCCACAAGATCTGATATTTCCTGCTGAACACGTTTACAACCAGCCTTTGTCTCTCAGTCCAACACTGAAGGTTACAAATAATGAAACAATTACAAAAACTTATCAGAGATTAAATTTATTTAAAATAAATAACATAAAATCTCCAAGATATCATGTTTATTCAGAAATTTTGAAGGATTTGGGTGTCCCTGCATGTGTAACATGTAAAGATAATGGCAGATTAATCAATTGGGTGTTGGACTGCCAGGGCTGCCCACAGGTTCTGTTTATCAGTTTTATGTACAGTTCTGATTTGGGCTGAAAGCTGCTTCTGTTACACTTCAGAAACATGCTGCAATGTATTTGGTGGGACCATAAACACTGTCTCTTATGGCTGCGTCAGAGCTGAAACATAGCACTGCATCACCTGATGAATTTCCAGGTTCACAAACTAAGTTCACTTCACTGAGGAAAATAAATTAAATAAAACAATTACAAAAACTTATCAGAGTTAAAATTTATTTAAAATGAATTACATAAAATCTCCAGTATATCATGATTATGTAGAGTCTCAGTCGTCCAGGGCATGGTAGTCTGAAAGACCTTCTTTTCAAGCTCTTGATGTAAATGACTATTCAGACATTTTGAACAATTTGGGCAACAAAGCCGATGTTTTATTCTCAGACATTTCTGAGGATACAGATTGATGATCTTAGGCCGTACCTGGACATAGAGTCAGCAGATTTTGCTGCTGTTCAAATGGTTTGAAACTCTATGAATATGTGACCATTTCAGAAAGCTTTTCTTGTTCTGTTGTTTTTATTGGACTGTTTTATCAAGTTCACCACCCAAAAAAACATCTCGACCTTGATAAAACAAAAACATACTCATCTGTCAGTAACCTTTGGATGAAGTGACTGGGATGAAAGCAGGTATGTCTGTGGGTGTGATGTAAAAAATAAAGGTTTAAAAACAGTCTTATATTTCCTTCTGAATATTTTTCCAACCAGCCTTTGTCTCTCTTTCTAAAACTGGAAGCTAGAAAATTATCAAATGAGACCATTAAAATATTAAAATTAACTTGTGTAAGTAGATGTGAAATTAAAAATTGACTTAAAATTAATAATATAAATACAAAATCTCTGATATATCCTAATTTTTTCAGCCTTACAGTGATGATAGTCTTTAAATCATAGAAGACATTTTAAAAATGAAAGGGCACACATTTGTTCATCAAACACTTCTGAGGAGACAGATTGATGATCTTAGGCCACACAGATGAACAGATGCTGGTGCTTATTTCCCTTAAATGGAGCCACATTTGTAAGGAAAATGCATTTATGGGTTGAACAGCAGAGTTGAGTATGTAGGCTGCACCCATGAAAAACTTCCCAAATCTTTTCTGCCAATGCCTGAGACTCTGGTTCTGCTATTGACTCTGGTCTATTATCGTTTATTGGATGTTTGTTATAACAAGTGGTAAATGGACTAGTTCTTATATAGTGCTTTTCTACTCAGATATGAGCACTCAAAGCGCTTACACAACACATTCACATTTACCCCATGCACACGCATTCATACAAGCACTTCCATGATTAATTAATTAAGCTAAGTGCTTTAATCGGCTAACATTCATTCACATTCATACTCCGACGGAACGGTCGGAAAGCAACTTGGGGTTAAGTATCTTGCCCAAGGATACATTGGCACGCAGCCTGCAGTAGCCAGGAATTGAACCACTGACCTTCCGATCAGTAGGTGACCTGCTCTACCTACTGAGCTACAGCCACCCCAAAGAAAAACAAACACAAATTCCATATTTTTTGTGCTAATTTCATTATACCATTAGTGTACACCAATCAGGCATAACATTATGACCACCTGCCTAATGCTGTGTTGGTCTCACATAATCTGGGGAATTTAGAGGCAAAGTCAACAATTCAAACTCATTATTGTGCATTCCTGAACTATTTTTGCTTTGAATTGCTTATGAATTCAATTGAGTTCAATGTTATTTATATAGCACCAAATCACAACAAACAGTCACCTCAAGTAAGGTAAGGTAACACCCACAGGGAATTAGTGAAGGTTACAAATGATCTTCTTACAGCCTCTGACAGTGGACTCATCTCTGTTAAATCTAGAATAGAATTTAAAATTCTTCTCCTCACCTACAAGGTCTTGAATAATCAGGCACCATCTTATCTCAAAGACCTCATAGTACCATATCACCCCAACAGAGCACTTCTCTCTCAGACTGCTGGCTTACCTGTGGTTCCTAGGATACTTAAGAGTAGAATGGGAGGCAGAGCCTTCAGCTTTCAGGCCTCTTCTGTGGAACCAGCTCCCAGCTTGGATTCAGGAGACAGACACCCTCTCTATTTTTAAGATTAGGCTTAAAACTTTCCTTTATGATCAAGCTTATAGTTAGGGCTCGATCAGGTGACCCTGAACCATCCCTTAGTTATGCTGCTATAGGCCTAGGCTGCTGGGGGGTTCCTATGATACACTGTTTCTTTTCATTCACCTTATTTACTTTGTTTATACTTCACTCTGCATTTAATCATCAGTTATTATTAATCTCTGGCTCTCTTCCACAGCATGTCTTTTCTCTCCCCTCAGCCCCCCTCAGCAGATGACCCCCCCTCCCTGAGCCTGGTTCTGATGGAGGTTTCTTCCTGTTAAAGGGAGTTTTTCCTTCCCACTGTCACCAAGTGCTGCTCATAGGGGGGCGTTTTTGACTGTTGGGTTTTCTCTGTATTATTGTAGGGTCTTTACCCACAATACAAAGCGCCTTGAGGCGACTGTTTGTTGTGATTTGGCGCTATATAAATTAAATTGAATTGAACTGAATTGAATTCACAAAATATAACACAATTATTCAAGTCATTGAATACCAAGGTTACTCGGAAAACACCCTAATAACTGTAATCAATGCTCAGACACTAAGCAATGCCTGTGTCAGCCTACTCCAGCTCATTTGATTTGTTTGAAGAATTTTTTGAAGTCAGTAAAGTGCCAGTTTCAACAATGCTGAACTATTAAACAGTTATGATATCTGCTAACCTGGCTGAGCACATGTTAGCAGTTATCCAATAACCTCTAGCAGAGTGACTTGACTTGACTTGACTTGACTTGACTTCTAGCAGTGTCACTCCAATAACCTCTAGCAGGGACCAGATTTTTCATCCGAGGTAGGTGAATATCCGACGGATTTATGTGATGATTTTATTGGAATTAATGTTAGGAAAATCAGGACCTGCAGATGCCATCCAACTAGAGCGAAAACCCGATTTGTGCGACTTCGACATAGGTGATTTTTACTGTATAAAGCGCATGAAAAATACAACTCACCATAACACTGAATCAGTGTAAGCCCCCTGAGCTTGTTTCTCTGATACTCATTTTTGCTGGCTTCTGGTTTGACTGGGTTCGGCCGATTTCACATGGAGCGTGGCTGCAGAGCCGCGGTGTCAAGCGCTGGAGAGTCAGTTTGATGGCTGGGTCTACCTCACTGCTATCCCCGGTGTTGATAAATAAAAATGGTAAATGGACTAGTTCTTACATAGCGCTTTTCTACTCTTGTTGAGCACTCAAAAATTTAAAGAAGCGTTATGTAGGTCAACCAACCGATTTCGTTAGACAGGCCTGAAGCTTCTGGGTTTAATTTTAGCGGTGACGTTCACATCAACAAGGTCCTGGTTTGAATCCACTTGCTAGCTGAGCTCCTTCTGTGAGGAGCTTTTAAGTTCTCCTCATGTCTGCATGGGTTCTGTCCAGTTACCCCAGGTTGTTCCCACAGTAACCAAAGACATACATGTTCGGTTACCTGCTGAGTCTGAATTGGCCGTAGATGTGAACGGTTTTCTGTCTCTCTGTGTTGACAGACTGGTAATCCTTCCTCTCACCCCAGGGCAGCTGGGATAGACTTCAGCCCCACCACGACCCTGAACTGGAGAAGCTGAAGAAAATGGATGGTCTTTTTGCTTTTCATTCATTGTTATTGATCAGCTGTGGCAAAGCACATTTGGACTGTACCACAAGCCCTGCAGGGGTGTCCTCTACAGCAGAGGTCCCCAACCCCCGGGCCGTGGACCGGTACCGGGCCGTGGGACATTTGGTACCGGGCCGCACATAAAGAATAAATAACTTAAATTATTTCCGTTTTACTTATTATCTGCACCTAAACTATATTTTATTTTGAAAAATGGGCGGATTCGCTCCGTTACTTCCCTCCAAGACTTCCTCTTGACGTGTCAAGACGTTTCTGCTCACATGATACGTCACCGCTAAAATTAAACCCAGAAGCTTCAGGCCTGTCTAACGAAATCGGTTGGTTGACCTACATAACGCTTCTTTAAATTTTTGAGTGCTCAACAAGAGTAGAAAAGCGCTATGTAAGAACTAGTCCATTTACCATTTTAATTTATCAACACCGGGGATAGCAGTGAGGTAGACCCAGCCATCAAACTGACTCTCCAGCGCTTGACACCGCGGCTCTGCAGCCACGCTCCATGTGAAATCGGCCGAACCCAGTCAAACCAGAAGCCAGCAAAAATGAGTATCAGAGAAACAAGCTCAGGGGGCTTACACTGATTCAGTGTTATGGTGAGTTGTATTTTTCATGCGCTTTATACAGTAAAAATCACCTATGTCGAAGTCGCACAAATCGGGTTTTCGCTCTAGTTGGATGGCATCTGCAGATCCTGATTTTTCCTAACATTAATTCCAATAAAATCATCACATAAATCCGTCGGATATTCACCTACCTCGGATGAAAAATCTGGTCCCATTGTAATAAATTTCCAGTTAAATGTGATCGCATAAACTGGATGAGTTTAGCGCTAAAACCCTCCTCAGCTCCTGTCCGCCCACTTCCATGCATCGGCTCGTTCGTGCACAACTACACACACACTAACAACGCCTGGAAATTGTTTTAGTGTTTATATCAGTTCATTTCACCGGGGACAATCGTGGCAAGTGTAAGCTACAAACTTGCAGTTACGAGTAAAATTTCAGATTATAAAATTTGCAGAAGCAAATTCATAGATGAAGCAGAAGCCATTGCAGCGAAATTCGATAATAGACCCCAAACTGGGCCATTTGAATCCGACTGAGATGATTTCTACTGTATTTGTTTTTGCGGTGTATCTTATTTTGAAGGCATGTTTTACCATGGCTCTAACAGCTGACCAGGGAGCGCTGTGGGCAGAGAGCCTGTTATTCATGTTGAGGCGGGATGTTACGAGAACGCTGCTGATAGAGTTGCATACGAATACAAAGTGGATTCCCGTTTTTTATTATTATACGTAGAAAATATCACACTTGGTTATGGTCGTATCATTTATTTTGACGTATTTATTCGCCACACCTTAAAAGCCGGTCCGTGGAAATATTTTCTAACACTAAACCTGTCCGCGGCTCAAAAAAGGTTGGGGACCACTGCTCTACAGCACAGCTTTCAGAATAAAGGCTTCCAGAATATCTAACAGCCAGAGTTTATGACTAAACACTATAATGCATCTAAGTGACAGAAGCATAAACACAGACTGGACCAAACCAACCTCCACACTGATGGCTCAAAGCTTTGAAAATAATATTTTTTAATATATTTTCATATTATAGTTTTAAATAACATAACTTTGAAATACATTCAGCTGAACACATTTTGAAGATGCAGTTTTTAAAATAAATGAGTAGCATTTAGGAGGACAGAAGAAAGGATGAATAAAGACTGAGGATCAGTTTCAAATTCTCAGCTTACGTCCTCACAGCATCACAGCTTCATACAACAATAGCTCCCTGTAGTGGTCACTGCAGAACTTAGGAAGAGTGCAGGAGACTGCTTACCCTCCAGTAAGTCTCACTGCGTGCCTCTGATTTAGGCTAAATGAAACCTAAGCTCTGTGAGACAGGAAAACAGACTGTGTGAATTCTGTGCCTTATCAGACTATTTGAGCTTCTTGTTGTTATCACAATTATTAAACCAAATCAAATTATCATCATGTCCATGACAAATAACCAAAACTTTTTAAATCTGTTATTTTAATACAGTTTTTATGAACGCACTGCTTCTAAATATCATCAATCATCATCATCATCATCATGTTACAGTAAACAAAAGAAAAAGAACAGGAATACAGTAGTTTTGCTTTTATTGGTGAGACACTTGAAACTAAAGTCACTGATGATACAAGTTAGGAAAAAAGAGATATGAAGGAGCATTTGAGTACTGATTCATTCTGTTTGTATTTGAGGTCTCACTGGAGAATTATTTCATTCATACGGCTCTGCCTGGACCTGTTTGGAAGGCGAGGCCAGCTTCAGTTGAGATGAGAAGATAAACTGAGTCGGGGTGAACTGAGACAATAATTCAGTCGTTAATTTTGACTCTAAAACTGGCTGAATAAATGTCCCAGGCTGGCAAACATGTCGTTTATTTTGCAGCATTTAGTTGTGTCTGTTTCAGTCTGTGGTACAGGCTCCACTGATGAGTAACAGAGCCACCACAGGTGGGAAACTCACTACCGGGGGGGCAAAAACAAAGTGGAACTAGAAGAGAACCCAGCAGAGTGCATACCTCGCCCGCCCATATTATACTGGTACTACACTGCTGTAGAAACCACCCAAAGTTGTCATACTCCATCATAAAGTACTTGATTGCAAAGACTAGAAATTTGTTCTGTCTGTTAAAAACTTTTTTTAACAGATAATTTTTGTTTTGCATTTTTATTGGGAACAATGAGATAAACACAGTTTGCTGATGCTTGTCCTGATCTTTATTTCACTGTATTTGCAATTAGACTTTTGAACTGTTGCAATAAATATATAACTTATTTATGGACACTGTTTAGTCTATGAGAAACATTATTTTAATACCTTTGCCAAGGATGTTTATATTTTTGGCAGTGTTTGTGAGCGTGCATGTCATTCTGTTTGTAAACACAATCGCTCAAAAGAGTTTTTAATGAATTCTGATAAAACTTTGTAAGAATAGAGTCAGATCATGTTAACAATCCATTTAAATTTGTCTTGCATCCATTAAGTCTTCAAGGTCAACGTAATGATTTATTGGTCAAAAATAGAAAAAAAATTAATTTTGATAATGGCAATTTTATTTATGGATCACATTTCATTACATTCAAACTCAAGAGAAGATAAAACATAAAAACCTGTGTAGGTTTATAATGCAGTGAAAACTTAAAATATAATAACACAAAGCAAAACAAAACAGTGTAAAAGTGGTGAGTGATGTTTTTATCCACTGATCACTGTGTCATTGTCAACGTGGGAAAATGGGTTAGTGCACAGGTCTTGACCTGTGCAGCAGCTGTTGCAGTGCATTGTAGGATTTGTACTATAAGTGGTGGGAGTGCTATCATCAGGCCATTAATCATAGCCATATTAAATGATCTCATTGGCCGAATATAATTATATTGTGGGTCGGATGTGGCCTGCAGGCCTTGAGTTTGACATGTGATTTAAAGAAGAAGAAGAAGAAGAAGAAGAAACAGCCTTTATTGTCCCACAGAGGGGAAATTTGGGTGTAACAGCAGCCGCAGTTATTATAAATATAAATAAAGATATAATAATTCACACTATTAAGAAAAGAATATATATAAAATCAACAAACAATACAATAAAGAGTCCTGCAAATAGAGCGTTAAAATATTCTATCCTGCTTGATATGAAAGCATGGACCAATTTCCCACAGTCAGTTTGAGATAATAATTTTCCAACCTTAGATATGTTTTAAGTGATAGAAAGCAGTTCTGGTAACTTTGTTGATGTGATTATCAAAACTGAGATCACTGCCCAGAATAATGCCAAGATTCCTGACACACTCACTGTGTTCATAATATGTACACAGGGTTCTATCGCCACATGGACCACATGGTGATGAACTGATTTCACCTGCAGCGATGGGAGTACCTGAGTGGATAATACCACAGGAGAAGTTTGAAGTTTTCCCAGAACAGAAACTGTTGATGAAGGAGACATTGTGGGCAGCACAGGCTGATGAGAGCCAGGTGTGCAGTGACAGTAACCTGCTGCAATGCCCAACACCACGTCTACAGGTGGGGGTGGGACCAGACATGAAAATGTGCTCCACATTTCTCTTTATTGAAGGGAATAAGTATACAGTATTTTTTTATTAGTATTGTTTGAGTGGTTCTGATTGCTGTTTGTGCACATCATTCTCTCCTACGTTCACAATAACTTTTGTAATGCTCGGCCACTTCACAAAAATTTCTGTAGCTTTTTCCTCTGTGTCATCTACGTATAGGGGATCAGCTCCGGCACAGGTTCCAGACCAATAGTGAACAGTTTGTATTCCATCCTGCCTAGCACCTGTGAGACAGGGTGATGGATCCCGATGGTGGAGCGTGGGAATCGATTTTAATTTATGGTGCTGGTAGCAGTTAAAGGTGGAATCCACAAAGCAGAGGACACAGGCACTCTGTTAGCTGTTAAAATTCTTACATTATTCAAACAAAAGAAAGTAGAAACAATGCAGAGTAAGGAGACATCAGATGGCAAATGGACAGCAGTATGAGTCTTCCAAGTGTCATGTGTATTGTCAACATAGAGAAAGTTCAGTGAACCCTCGTTTATCGCGGGGGTTACGTTCCAAAAATAACCCGCGATAGGCGAAATCCACGAAGTAGTCAGCTTTATTTTTTACAGTTATTATACAGTACTATAGATCAAAGATCAAAACCTGTTTTCAAGCCGAACACATTCTGTGCTGGACAGAGACGAGGGACGGAGGAGATTGATTGACAGCCAATCAGAATGCAGAACACAATGCGCGTTCATACACTATTAAAAAAAAAATAAAAAAAATAGCATAAAAAACTGCACTAAAAAAATCCGTGAAACAGCGAGGCCGCGAGAGGTGAAGCGCGTTATTGTACTGTATAAAGATTTAAAAAATCGTGTAACATCCTTCAAGGTCAATTTGCCAGTGTGTCTTCCCCCGTATCTTTCCCCCATAAAGCCGCTGTAGCCAAAAAAAAATGCAAGTATTGTCAGAGAAAGACAATGAGCTGCCTAGTTAGAAATATACTGTAGTATAGATATATATTAAGCTTGTTATTCATATCCATTATTTGCTGATCAATACCTGTTATCCATTACTTGGTCCTACACATTATTTGGGTAATCAAAGTAAAAGTCTGTCATGCTGCCCTGATCTGATATTTACTGCAGTACAAGCTTCTTACATTCTTACAACTTCTTCCCTTTTCAGCATTTTGTCACCTTTATAATAAAGTTTTTCACCACTGTAATACACTCTTGCCAACAGTATTCACTCGTCTGCCTTCACCCACACATGAACCTGAGTAACATCCATTCTTAATCCAGAGGGTTAATATGATGAAAAGCATCAGCTCTTCTGGGAAGTCTTTCCACAGGTTTAGGAGTATTTATGGGAATTTCTGACCATTCTTCCAGAAGCACATCTGTGAGGTCAGACACTGATGTTGGAGAGAAGGCCTGGCTCACAGTCTCCGCTCTAATCCATCCCAAAGGTGTTCTATCAGGCTGAGGTCAGGACTCTGCAGGCCAGTCAAGTTCTTCCACACCAAACTGGCTCATCCATGTCTTTATGGAGCTGCTTTGTGCACTGGTGTGCAGTCATGTTGGAACAGGAAGGGGCCATCCCCAAACTGTTCCACAGAGTTGGAGCATTTGGGACAGTTGGGACATCATTGTCCCAACTGTCCCAAATGTCTTGGTCTGGTCTGCTGAAGCATTAAGAGTTCCTTTCACTGGAACTAAGGGGCCGAGCCCAACTCCTGAAAAACACCCCCACACCATAATCCCCCCTCCACCAATGATGCAGAACATTCAACCACTAAAACAAAATTTTCTGTTCAAGAATACTACTACAGTACATAACTGTAATTTGGGATCTTAATCAAAAAATGATAATGTGCTTTATTATTTTTTCTGTTTTTTATAAACCTGTAAATGTGAAAATTCACAGATAATAATAATATTTAATATTAAAAATATCATTTTGATTAAGCTGGTGATTAGCTAGCCAAGCTCCCTACAGACCACCTCTGCATCCTGCTGGTCAAAGTCAGCTTCACACACTGAGGACCAGCTCTGGTTAGACTTCACCTCCAGTCTGCCTGAACACAGACTGGAACCATTCAGCAGCCTGACAGAGTCTGGAGAGATCAGAGAAGATCACACAGAGAGATCAGAGAAGATCACACAGAGAGATCAGAGAAGATCACACAGAGAGATCAGAGAAGATCACACAGAGAGATCAGAGAAGATCACACAGAGAGATCAGAGAAGATCACACAGAGAGATCATCATCTGCAGATTTCTCTATTCTCACTAATTTAGAAGATGTTCAAAAGAGTTTGTTGCTCTATAAAAAAGCCCTCTGTAAAGCTAGGACATCTTACTATTCATCATTAATTGAAGAAAATAAGAACAACCCCAGGTTTGTTTTCAGCACTGTAGCCAGGCTGACAAAGAGTCAGAGCTCTGTAGAGCCGAGTATTCCTTTGACTTTAACTAGTAGTGACTTCATGGATTTCTTTACAGCAGCTGTATAATAAAAAAAGTCTTACAGCAGCAGCTGTAAGACTTTATAACCATCACTGCTCCCAACAAAAAACACAATAACCTACACAATGTAGGATAATATATAATATACTGTAAATAGTCCGGCCTGTTAAGGTTCAACACACAGGCACATCATGTACATTGTATATAGTGTTATTATTATTAGTAGTACTGTTATTATTAGTAGTATTAAGGTTAATCTTGTTTGTTGATTCTATATATATATATATATATATATATATATATATATATATATATATTCTTAATAGTGTAAATTATTATATTTATATTTATATTTATAATAACTGCGGCTGCTGTTACACCCAAATTCGGCGTGCAGCCTCTATGTAAAGCGCAACTTCCTCTGGCTCATTCCGGTCTCCGAGCGAGCGTTGCAGGAGCCTCTCCCTCTACCGTGTCGGGTGTCTGTTCCCTCCCACCCACGCTGTTCTTGCGAGTTCCAAGAAGAAACCGCTTACAATCAAAAGCCGGCTCCTGAACTGACCGGAAATGCAAACGTTTCTCAGCCTCATTAAACCTAAAGTAACGAGCTTGTTTTGAAAATGTAAGAAGTAGAAAGTACAGATACTTGTGTAAAAATGTAGTGAGTAAAAGTAAAAAGTTGTCAGAAAAATAAATACTCAAGTACTTTCAGCTGCTCTCTTATTCACCTGGGGTCACCACAGCAGGCTGTTTCATGTTTGATTTATCAGGTTTTTCCAATAAGACAACCCAAAGGGATTTGCATCTCCTCCAAACCAGAGATCTTTTACTTGAAAGAGAAAAGTGTAAACCACTACAGGTCTGGAGGACACAGCAGACATTTTTACGCAAGTAGAACTTCACTTAAAGTTCTAAGAAACAACAGCATTTTTTAGAAATGGGAAGAGGGACTAAAACACTTTTACTTTTCTCCAAATCTTTCTTTCTTTCTTTCTTTCTTAGCATCATCACTTTTTTTCTTTGATAAATTCCCTCAAGTTCAGCTGAGGCTCGTCTGAAGCTTCAGTTAAGTTTGCACCTGTCCAGTGAAGTGTAGTTGTGTGGCTCTTTTTTTACTCCACAATCACATCATCAGAATTAAAGGCAGAGCTCAGTGAGGTGACGAGGGTCCTGCAGACAGGAACACAAAGGGTACAAATAATCAGGACTGACTCTGAAATGTTTGATCAGAATCCTTCTTTGACAAATTGACATTAAACCTATATCTGTCATAAAGCTAAGATCTTAGAATTCCCAGTAATAATAGTCTGGGAGGCATATCCATGCAGGGACACACAGACCTCTACAGGCCAAACAACAGCACCCTGACTGCCATCAGGTATCAGGATGAAATTCTTGGACCACCTGTCCTGGGTTCCTCCTGGTGCACGACAATGTCTGGCCTCAAATGGTGAGAGTATGCAGGCAGTTTCTGAAGGATGAAGGAATTGAGACCATCTGCTGGCCCCCACACTTGCCTGACCTAAATCCAACAGAACACCTGAGTTGCTGCAGTGAAATTTCAGCAAAATGTTTCAGCCTGCTGCATCATTTTTCACTTTGATTTTCAGGGTGTTTTTGAATTCAGCCTCTGTAGGTTGATCATTTTAATTTCCATCAAACAATTTGGGATCCTTTCATTCCTAACACATTACCCACGTGCATCATTGTTTTTCCATCGAGATATCATGTGTTTTCAAAGTGCTGCTTTAATTTTTTGAATAGTGTAATAATAATTATAAAATAATATTGAAATAAACAGAATACTGAACAACTGTGCCCCACGAGTAGCACACAAAGTAAAAGCAAATTTTAAAAGAAAGAAGCAAATCTCTAAATCAGTGCCTGACTATGTGCCTGCATGTCCCAGCCTGCTTCTCCTGATAATAGCTGCTCCCTTCACAGTGCAGTTTCCTGGACTAGTTTGGACAAGTAACATGTCTCACATAGTGAATGACAAAGAGCTTGGTCTTCAAACTGGATCAACATCCATTTTTGGAAATAGTTTCCATTTAGTGAAAGTGAGAGTAACTAAGAACAAATGCAAGTCAAACGGAACTCTCAGCCACATACAGAGACAAAAGTGCGAAGTATCTGTACTTTACTTGAGTATTTATTTTTCTGATTATTTTTTACTTTTACTTCCTACATTTTTACACAAATATCTGTACTTTCTGCTTGTTACATTTTCAAAATGGGCTCACTTCTTTAGGTTTAATGTGCGTAACCATCAGTGCTCCGTCCAACATCAAACGATGTGAGCCTTAAAGGAGGAACAATAACATTTATAATTTTTTCCGCTCTTGCAGTTTACTTTGGGAGTGCCATCAGGCAACTGTGTGCATGCATTTGTTCAACTTCTCGGTCAGGGTAAAAACACCAAGATCAAAGTCCACCTTAGAAGCGCACACAAGGCAGCTACGGAAACCCATCTGATCCTACGACGTAACGACGTGATGCGCACCCCTGGAGAAACGTGATATATATATATATATATATATATAAAACATACAGGGGTTGGACAATGAAACTGAAACACCTGGTTTTAGACCACAATAATTTATTAGTATGGTGTAGGGCCTCCTTTTACGGCCAATACAGCGTCAATTTGTCTTGGGAATGACATATACAAGTCCTGCACAGTGGTCAGAGGGATTTTAAGCCATTCTTCTTGCAGGATAGTTTCCAGGTCATGACGTGATGCTGGTGGAGGAAAACGTTTCCTGACTCGCTCCTCCAAAACACCCCAAAGCGGCTCAATAATATTTAGATCTGGTGACTGTGCAGGCCATGGGAGATGTTCAACTTCACTTTCATGTTCATCAAACCAATCTTTCACCAGTCTTGCTGTGTGTATTGGTGCATTGTCATCCTGATACACGGCACAAGGTACAATGTTTGAACCACTGGATGCACATGGTCCTCCAGAATGGTTCGGTAGTCCTTGGCAGTGACGCGCCCATCTAGCACAAGTATTGGGCCAAGGGAATGCCATGACGTGGCAGCCCAAACCATCACTGATCCACCCCCATGCTTCACTCTGGGCATGCAACAGTCTGGGTGGTACGCTTCTTTGGGGGTTCTCCACACCGTAACTCTCCCGGATGTGGGGAAAACAGTAAAGGTGGACTCATCAGAGAACAATACATGTTTCACATTGTCCACAGCCCAAGATTTGCGCTCCTTGCACCATTGAAACCGACGTTTGGCATTGGCACGAGTGACCAAAGGTTTGGCTATAGCAGCCCGGCCGTGTATATTGACCCTGTGGAGCTCCCGACGGACAGTTTTGGTGGAAACAGGAGAGTTGAGGTGCACATTTAATTCTGCCGTGATTTGGGCAGCCGTGGTTTTATGTTTTTTGGATACAATCCAGGTTAGCACCCGAACATCCCTTTCAGACAGCTTCCTCTTGCGTCCACAGTTAATCCTGTTGGATGTGGTTCGTCCTTCTTGGTGGTATGCTGACATTACCCTGGATACCGTGGCTCTTGATACATCACAGAGACTTGCTGTCTTGGTCACAGATGCACCAGCAAGACGTGCACCAACAATTTGTCCTCTTTTGAACTCTGGTATGTCACCCATAATGTTGTGTGCATTGCAATATTTTGAGCAAAACTGTGCTCTTACCCTGCTAATTGGACCTTCACACTCTGCTCTTACTGGTGCAATGTGCAATTAATGAAGATTGTCCACCAGGCTGGTCCAATTTAGCCATGTTTCATTGTCCAACCCCTATAGGGCTGGGACTTCAACACGTTAATTTCGATTAATTAATTACAGGGAAATTAACGAATTAAAAATTTTAAGGCATTTTAATCGCACTTTGCACCGTGGAACATTTCTCAGTGCACGAGTTCCCGGCATACAGATTATATCGACGCACAATGTCCAAATTCAGGGGCCGCATCCTGCGAAGGACCCGGCCCACGTCCTTCAGAGCCCACGAAGACCGCAAAGGGAGGAAGTGAGCGGCTAGCCTTCATATCAGCGTCACCTGCCCTCACCTCTGTGTAGCTCATATCGCCCAGCAACGTGAATGTGAAGCACAGCTGTGTAAAAGCAGCTGTTTAAACGGAGAACGAACTTTTTCTCCTTTTTGTGGTTTAATTTTAAGTCTTTAATTAAAAATAAGCTGTTAAAACAAGCATAACACATTTCAACATCAAGGAATACAGCTGAGAGAATGATTAATTTCCAACTATAACAAGTGAGACATTAATGTTGAATAAAACTATCCAGTTATGATGCTTAACTTTAATTTCAGGTGTTTGCTTATCACAGGAGCACTTCCACCCTTCATTGGTCTGTGTAGTAGACTGGTGGGAAAATAAACAAAATTTTGAAGTTTAAACTTATGTATATTGATTCATTCATCAACTAAACTTAAATTAATATTTCTCATGTCAAATATTAAAATGTGATTAAAATGCGATTAATTTCAATTAATTAATTACAAAGCTTGTAATTAATTAGATTAATTTTTTAATTGAGTCCCACCCCTAATATAATATATATATATATATATATATATATATATATATATATATATATATATATATATATATATATATATATATATATACATATATATATAGACGTCTGTCACATGTGCTCAGTGTGAACCTGCTTTCATCTGTGAAGAGCACAGGGCGCCAGTGGCGAATTTGCCAATCCTGGTGTTCTCTGGCAAATGCCAAGTGTCCTGCACAGTGTTGGGCTGTGAGCACAACCCCATCTGTGGACGTCAGGCCCTCATACCATCCTCATGGAGTCGATTTCTAACCGTTTGTGCAGACACATGCACATTTGTGGCCTGCTGGAGGTCATTTTGCAGCCTTCTGGCAGTGCTCCTCCTGTTCCTCCTTGCACAAAGGCAGAGGTAGCAGTCCTGCTGGGTTGCTGCCCTCCTACGGCCTCCTCCACGTCTCCTGGTGTACTGGCCTGTCTCCTGGTAGTGCCTCCAGCCTCTGGACACTGCGTTGACAGACACGGCAAACCTTCTTGCCACAGCTCGCATTGATGTGCCATCCTGGATGAGCTGCACTACCTGAGCCACTTGTGTGGGCTGTAGAGTCCGTCTCATGCTACCACAAGTGTGAAAGCACCACCAACATTCAAAAGTGACCAAAACATCAGCCAGAAAGCATAGGTGTGGGTCTGTGGTCCCCACCTGCAGAACCACTCCTTTATTGAGTGTGTCTTGCTAATTGCCAATAATTTCCACCTGTGGTTTATTCAATTTGCACAACAGCATGTGAAATTGATTGTCACATGCTGTTGCTTCCTAAGTGGACAGTTTGATTTCACAGAAGTTTGATTTACTTGGAGTTATATTGTGTTGTTTAAGTGTTCCCTTTATTTTTTTGAGCAGTGTATATATAAAACGCATGCATGTGAAACAAATAATCGTGCTTTGTGTGACAGACTGATCACAGGATAACTCAGTTTTCTCAGGGCTGCTTGTATTCTTCACCTGTCAGACTGATCTCTGAGTGGTGATTCATTCTGACAGAACACAAATGCCTTTCACAGAGACCCACAGCTGATGAATAACTGATGTTTCTGTGTGTGTTTATCTGCAGATTATCACACATTGTTGAACTGTCTGTCTCAAACGATGGTCTGATGGGTTGTTGATGCTATCATTAGGTACATTCTTACTGTAAAAACAAGCCTCTGGTCACATGATTTCACAGAAACACTCACAGAGGACATTTTGATCTATCAGAGAGACAATGATAATTATTTTAAATATAAATTAACATCCTGTTTCATTTTTTTACTAAAACATGATTAAACACATAAAATAGTCAGAAATGTCACCATTTGATATGTTTTTATGTCAGATTGTCTGGTGTTTCTTTAAACTTTGTTTCCCTGTTCAATTGTGCTGTAACAAAACTTTGCAATTACTGATAAATAAATCAAAGACTCCATATTTTAATATGTGAACATTCATCTTTTTGTAAAATTTAAATATAATTTCTCTGTTTGTAGGATGTTTTTCAGTAAATAATTCACTGGTTAATTGCTCCTGACTGCCTTCTAAAACATTTGAATAGCCATAATACAATATCTTTTTCCCTCAACACATTAAATAAAACTGAAAATTATATTTTTCTTCAAAAACATCGGGGAAAATGAAAATATTTCAAGCTGATGAAAGTTTGTAAATTTTTTAGATAAAAAAAATATTGATGCTTCAATCTTTATTTTCATATCTGTGTAATTTATCATTCAGAACAGGTACATTCCCTGAGAGAATGAAAATTGCTAAAGTTATTCCTTTACATAAAGCCGGTGATGTTAATGACTTTACTAACTATAGGCCAGTCTCTTTACTTTCACAGTTCTCTAAGATAATGGAGAAATTGTTTGTGGCAAGGCTTGACAATTTTAATGAAAAATGCAATGTATTAATGGAAAGTCAGTATGGTTTTAGGGCAGCCAGGTCAACAACATTGGCAATGATAGAGTTAGTGGAACATATAACGGAATATATACAAAACAGAAAATATGCAGTGGGGATATTTATTGACTTAAAAAAGGCCTTTGATACTATTGATCATAAAATATTAATATATAAAATGGAAAGATATGGAGTGAGAGGGGTAGCAAATAACTGGCTGAAAAGTTATCTTGACAACAGACAGCAATATGTACAAATTGGTCAGTCCAAATCTTTATGTTTGAATATTACATGTGGGGTTCCTCAAGGCTCAGTATTGGGTCCCAAATTGTTTATTATGTATATTAATGATATATGTAGAGTGACTAATGTTTTGAATTTTGTTATATTTGCTGATGATACAACTATTTTTTATACTGGGGATGATCTAAAACAGGTTTTGGATGATGTTGGTAAAGAAATTGATAAACTTAAATATTGGTTTGACAGAAATAAATTATCTTTAAATTTAACTAAGACAAAATTTATGTTGTTTGGAAATAAAGAAATTAATACTATGGTAAAGTTAGAAATTAATAATGTAAGGATTGAGCAAGTTTTTCAACATAAGTTTCTAGGAGTAATATTGGACCACAAGTTATGTTGGAAACCCCATATCAAACATGTGTGTAATAAGATGGCAAAAATTATAGGGATATTAGGGAAAAATAGGCATATCTTGAATATTAAAACTTTGCACACTTTATACTGTACAATGTTACTACCATATTTGGAGTATTGTGTTGAAGTTTGGGGTAACACATATAAGAGTTCTCTACAAAAAATATGTATTATGCAAAAAAGAGCACTGAGAATGATATATAATGTTGGGTATAGGGAACACACAAATCCACTATTCTTTAAATCAAAACTTATGAAATTTATGGATTTAGTAAAATTTAAAACTGCTCAGATGATGTTTAAAGCAAAAAACAGTATGCTTCCAAAGAATATTCAAAATTTCTTTAAAAATAGAGAAGGAAGGTTTGATCTAAGAGGGAAATGTAACTTTGTTCAACCATGTGTTCGCTCAAATCTTAAAAGTATGTGTGTATCAGTTTGTGGAGTGCGTTTGTGGAATGGTCTAGATGATGAAATTAAGTTAAGTACAACTATTGCACAATTCAAGAAAAAATATAAGGAGCATATAAATAATGTGTATAGAAGAAGAAGAAGAAGAAGAAACAGCCTTTATTGTCCCACAGAGGGGAAATTTGGGTGTAACAGCAGCCGCAGTTATTATAAATATAAATAAAGATATAATAATTCACACTATTAAGAAAAGAATATATATAAAATCAACAAACAATATTAACCTTAATACTACTAATAATAACACTATATACAATGTACATGATGTGCCTGTGTGTTGAACCTTAACAGGCTGGACTATTTACAGTATATTATATATTATCCTACATTGTGTAGGCTATTGTGGTTTTTGTTGGGAGCAGTGATGGTTATAAAGTCTTACAGCTGCTGGGACGAAGGATCTGCGGTAACGCTCCTTTGTGCATTTAGGATTATTTAGGTATAAATACGAATGAGATGTTTTGTTAATTTTGTTATTGTTGGATTGTAGCTTCATGTACATTAAAATGATCTATAGAAGATTGGGTAGATTGTATCACAGGGCACTTTGGCATGGGTAGGTGTGTGTAGCCATGCATGCTGGTGTTAGAGTATGCATGTTTGGTTAAAATGTTTGGTTAATATTATAATTCAGTTTAATTATGAACTTGTAAAAGGCAATGGGGACAGGACTAGATAAGCTATTGCTTCTTCCTGCTCCCTTTTCGAACACCTTGAGATTGTTATAAAATACATTGCTGGTCATTTTATTTATTTATTTATTGATGTTTGATTTGCATTTGTTATATAGGTGAATATGTGTATATATGCATATATGGATATATGTATGTTTTATTTTCCTACATGTTTATTTATTTTTCATTGTTGTTTTTTATTTTATTTTGATTGTTCAAAATAAATTGAATTAAAAAAAAAAAAAAAAGATGGCGCCGGTGAGGTCAGCAGCCGTCGTACCTGCTCCTACGCTTTGTTTGTATATATTAGGTTTAGCTCTAATTTTGGACTTTATAATTCCACCTGCTCTGTGTCATATCACGTATGACAGACAGACTCTTTTTAATATCAGAATACAGCACTCTGGCTGTATTCTGACACCTTTTTCTCCCAACCCGACTTGGCCTCAGGAGATACTGCGTTTCCAGTGGGCCAGCTCAAACAAAGGACCCAGGTCACGGACAAGGCCCCGAGGGAAAAGAGCCGGCGTAAGAGAGAGGCTGAGGTGCAGAGCGCACCAAACGCCACTGCCGAGCATCCTGTTGGCTAATGTCCAGTCACTGGATAACAAGCTGGACGAACTCAGGGCCAGGATACAGTTTCAGAGGGACATAAGGGACTGCAACATCATCTGTCTCACGGAGACATGGCTGACCCCCCTCATACCGGACCACGCCGTACAGCCGTCGGAGTTCTTCAGTGTTCATCGCACGGACAGAACGAGTGAGTCTGGAAAATCAAGAGGAGGAGGTGTGTGCCTAATGATTAATAACAACTGGTGTGACAGTAGGAATGTTGTCCTTCTGAAACAATCATGTTCACCTAACCTGGAGCTCCTAACCCTGAAATGCCGTCCCCACTACCTGCCCCGCGAGTTCACTTCGGTCATCTTCAGCGCCGTCTATATTCCACCTCAGGCGGACACAAACACTGCACTATCCGAGCTACATGAGGCTATTTCCACCTATCAGGCTAACCAGCGTGATGCGGCTCTCATCGTAGCCGGGGACTTTAACAGTGCAAACTTGAAAAAGGTAATACCGGAATTGATTCAACACATCGACTGCCCCACCAGAGGAGAGAGGACCCTAGACCACTGCTATTCTCCATTCAAAGATGGCTACAAAGCAAAGCCTCTTCCGCCTTTTGGGAAGTCTGACCACACCTCTGTACTTCTCATGCCGAAATACAAACAACGGCTCAGGCAGGAACCCCCTGCTGTGAGAGAAGTGACACGGTGGTCTGATCAAACAGAGGCCGCTCTGCAGGGTGCGTTGGATTCAACCGACTGGGACATGTTTCGCAGCAGCGCGGGCGGAGACATCGAGGAGTTTACGGAAACTGTTGTGGGATTTATTGGGAAAGTTGTTGAAGACACTTCACTTAGGAGGACCATCAGGACTTTTCCCAACCAGAAGCCGTGGGTGGATAAATCTGTCCGCGACGCCCTGAGGTCCCGCACCATTGCCTACAACTCCGGCCTCGCCTCTGGGAACATGGAGGACTACAAGGTTGCATCATACAACGTCCGCAGAGCGGTGAAAGAGGCTAAACATCGCTACGGCCGCAGACTGGAACAGCAACTACAACAGTCTGACCCCAGGGGACTGTGGCAGGGACTACGCACCATCATGGACTACAAAGCACCACACACACCCCCGGTGAGTGCCGACGCTTCTCTGGCTGATGAACTCAACATCTTCTTTGCGCGCTTTGAGTCGGGAAGCCGACAGCCCGCTGCGCTCCCGGCCGGAGGGGCGGAGACACTCACTGTGACGGAGCACGACGTGAGGAGGGCGTTTAGACGTGTAAACACCAGGAAAGGGGCTGGACCAGACGGTATTAGTGGACGTGTCCTTAAGACCTGCGCTGACCAGCTGGCACCTGTGTTTACACTGATATTCAACCTCTCACTGAAACTGTGTGTGATTCCCACCTGCTTTAAAAAGTCCATCATAGTCCCTGTCCCAAAGAAACCACCCCCCAGCAGCCCCAATGACTTCAGGCCCATAGCACTCACCTCTGTGGTGATGAAGTGTTTTGAGAGACTCATCAAGACATTCATCACCTCCTCACTGCCCACCACCCTCGACCCACTACAGTTTGCATACCTGCCAGACAGATCCACAGGTGACGCCATATCCTTCCTCCTCCACAAGACCCTTTCACACATAGACACTGGTAAGGGGAACTATGTGAGAGTGCTGTTTGTAGATTACAGCTCAGCATTCAACACCATAGTTCCCTCCAGGCTGGTCTCTAAGCTGCTGGACCTGGGCCTGGGTCCATCCCTGTGCAGGTGGGTTCACAGCTTCCTGACCAGCAGACCACAGGTGGTACGAGTGGGTCACCTCACCTCATCCTCCCTCACCCTCAACGCTGGATCCCCCCAAGGCTGTGTGCTCAGCCCTCTGCTGTACTCACTGTACACCCATGACTGCGAGGCCACGTCAGAGTCCAACGTCATCATCAAGTTTGCTGACGACACTGCTGTTGTGGGACTAATCTCTCACAATGAGGAGACAGCCTACAGGAGAGAGGTCTCCCGCCTGGAGAACTGGTGCCAGGAGAACCACCTCCTGCTCAACGTCAGCAAAACGAAGGAACTGATCGTGGACTTCAGCAGGAAGCAGCAGAGGGACTACCATCCACTTGTCATCAGTGGTGCTGAGGTGGAAAGAGTGGACACTTTCAAATACCTGGGAGTGACCATCTCACAGGACCTGTCCTGGACTCATCACATAAACATCACTGTGAAGAAGGCCAGACAGCGTCTCTACCTCCTCAGGCGGCTGAGAGACTTCAAGCTCCCACTCAAGGTGCTCAGGAACTTTTACACCTGCACCATCGAGAGCATCATGCGTGGGAGCATCACCACCTGGATGGGAAACTGCACCAAGCAGGACTTCATGGCCCTAAAAAGGGTGGTTCGTTCAGCTGAACGGACCATCAGAACCACCCTCCCCAACCTGCAGGACATTTACACCAAGCAGTGCAGGCTGAGGGCCATGAAGATCCTAAAACAGCCCAGCCACCCCGGACACTCTCTCTTCTCCCTGCTCCCATCAGGCCGGCGTTACCGCTGCCTGAGGGCTAAGACTGAAAGGTTGAAGAAGAGTTTTTACCCACAAGCCATCCGTCTGCTCAACTCTGAGCCCTAACTGGACCATTATTGCACAATGTAAATATTATAATTTATAAAAGTGTGTATAGTGTATAGTATATAGAGTATAGTGTATAGTGTGAATTACTTTTTTTATTTTTATTCTTCTTCTTATTTATATGTGTGTGTATATATGGTTGCAGGTACAAAATACATTTCACTGTGCATTGTACTGTGTATAACTGTGCATGTGACAAATAAAACACTATCTTAATCTATCTTAATCTTAATCTTAATCTTAAAAAATATCCTGGCCCTTCCCCTCCTCCCAATCACTCAAACATTACATCACACACACATAGGGTCTTGGGCGAGGGGAGCTCGTGCTGCAGTGAGTAGGGCCACTTCTTTGGCTCTGCTCGCTATGTTGCGTGATGTCCCACTCCACCCTTTCTTTTTTTTTTAGCCTATCATGTCTGGCAGATCTTGCAAACAGAACTGTGATCTGAATGCGTTGTTGTGCCAAACATATTTGCTATTTCAAGGTGAGCTCTATAGGTTCTCTATAGGCTTCTCTTGTTAGTGTGTGACCCTTTATTTTATTTGAGTTATTTTTAGCATACTGTGTGACAAATTTTGCCAGAGCTGACAGGCTTAGGAAAAAGAAAAGAAGAAAAGAAAAAGGGAGAGAGAAAGAGAGAGGGGAAAAAAGAGAATAGAGAGAGAAAAAAATAGGAAAGAGCACAGGTAAATAAACCAAATAATTAGTCACTTGTTAAACATAAAAGTTACTGACAATACTTGCAAAATTAAAAATTGTGTGGGGAAAACAAAAATTGCTTGGTTACACAAACCAACCATTTTGTATTATGATTACGTGAGTAAACCACCCCACCCCACTCTGCCTTTTTAATTACATCATACAGCTCACGTCACAGTACATATAGGGCCTTGGGGGACAGGTGTGTCACACAGTGGTTAGTGTGTGGAGCTGCTGAGGTGGCCCCACTTGTCTGTTCACTGCTGCCTGCTCCTCAATTTTATTTACATATTAGACATTGAGGGCCTTGGGGGGTGGTGTGGATGGGCACTTTTGCTCGTGCTCATTACATCTGTCCCTCCAATTTTAATAGCACTGTAGCTTTCACACAGCCATACATATTCTTCCCACAACATACACTCACATACATCACTCCAAACATGTTGAGTGGAAGGAGGGGGAGCGCGGGTCTTCGACACCCCAGTTTCATGCACCCTGCCTGGGGTAGGGACTGGCTAATGGCTTGGGACTGGGTTGGCTGCTTCCCTGGGGTGCCGCTGGCTCTGTGCTGGTACCCACTCACCCACACTTGGTGTCCATGTGAGTTCTGTGTGTGTGAGCATGAATGTGTGATGGTCATATGTGTGAGTATGAGTATGAGTATATGACGTGTGTGTTTGTGCAGTGGCGGTACTAGGTAAGCTGTAAAGGTAACAAACTGTAAGAAGTAATACACTGTAAGAGGTCAACTTTGGTTGATGCCAGAAATTATCTGGGAATAGCCAAACTGGAAGTTGTGTTTTCAAAGGTGTCTTAGAATGTCTCCCACAGAAAACCCTGCAGTATGTCCTGATGAATAGATTCAACTGGCATTTTTTTTTTTAACTGGATGATTGAGCATGCATCAAGACAGAGTTTGGGTGGTGTTTAAAATGCATTTTTGCTGCTGCTGCTTATCATTGACAAGCTAGTTGGTATATTTAGTTTCCTTTGCAGGGTTACTGCAGGATATATTATGATTTTACATGTGTAATACAAAACTGACAGAATGTAGTTTTATTTTATCTTTTCTGCTTGCATAAAAGATTTATCAGAAATCTTGTATTGTAATCTTTCAAAGTTGATAAACAAAGAAACTTTTCCATATACTGTACTGTGTTATAGTCCTTTAGTATTAACAAAAAAAATCATATACACTACGTTTTTCTTCCCCCCCTAGGCTACAAATCTTGCTGCCATGCCATACCAAACTAGTTGAGCCATCACTTACTTCCAAACAGACTTTGAATGGACACCTTTTGAAAAAACTGTTTCATCAAAAGTCTGTTTATGTCAGACCTGACAAGGTCATTTTAAGTGAGGACAAAGAATCTGTAAGTAATGTTGAGCATTTTAAGAAATGTAATGCATGTTCATGAAATGGTAGTGAGAAAGACAACAACTGCCTTTAAACACTATCACTGGTAGTATGTTTTCTCACAATATTAAAGTTTATGATGCCATTTTGTTGTTAGTATAGTGCAAGTGAAGTTTTTTGTTATCTATCTTAATTGACAGCCAAATTCTGATGAAGAGAGTACAAGCGGGCATGATTTTACAGAAACATCGGACTCTGACAAATGTGGTAAATATTCTTCTGTAAAATCAGATACAAATAAACATGAAGTCAAGTTGGTTGAATTTCCGTTATTTAGTATAATCTTTAGTTAAATATCCAGTCTTCCTAAAAATGGTATTCAAATTGATTTTAAGATTTTTAGTGGGGAAAAAAATTTTAATCTGTTACAAAATAGATGAAAAGTTCAAGCTCAATATGTGTCTTGGTGCTCATATTGTAAAAATGAAATTTTATTGAAAAAGTAAACCACTGTTCTTTTTGTTCTTACAGCTGAAAGACACACTGTTAAGACACAGTCCATGTCTGGTGATGATGTTATCTGGTGTGGTGCTACGCAAGATATTTGTACTGTTGACCCTTCCATCTCTGCCGACACTCTCACAATGTCCACTGATCCTGCTGTTGTCACTTTTGATGAGAATGAGCCTTTCTTTAGTGGAACATCTGTCATTGCCAGTGGCAACTCACATGGCTTCTCAGTTGGTTCCTCTGCCAATGTTACTGGTGACACACATGTCTTCTCTGCTAACAACACCTCCAGTGTGTCTAATGCTCCCACCCAACCCAGTTTATCCAGCACATCCTACAGGTCTATCTTTTGTTTGTATTTTTAATGGTTTTTTGAGCTGCATTTTGTGCGAAAGTCACAATCCACTGTTCCTTTTTGTATATTTTGTTGTGAAAATAGGAAATAGGTGCAGTAATTTATTGAAACGTGTACAAACATACATGTAAATATAATATTTTAAGCAAGAGCAAAAAATGTACAGTTCTAATGAGCTTAAAGGTCAGTATGTGGTATGAAAAACTTTATTCTTCAGCACAGCTTGAGCTCTTTTAGGCAGCTTTCTTGTAATCTCTTTAAGCAGTCTTCAGGAATAGTTCTCCAGACTTCTTGAAGGATATTCAAAGCTTTTCTTCGAATGTTCCTGCCTTTTCTGTGCTCTTTCACGCTGATCCCACACTGCTTCAATAATATTAAAGTCTGGGCTCTTAGGAGGCCAATCCATTGTGTTTTTTCTGTCCAGGTATGCTGTTACTGCACTGGCAGTGTGTTTGGGATCATTGTCATGAAAAATGAATAACTGCAAAATTAAGCTTTTGCCAATCAGATACTTTCCAGATGGTCTTGCATGATAGATCAAAATCTGATGTTACTTTTCTGTTCATAGTTCCATCAATTTTGACCAGATGTCCAACACCACTGAATGAAATGCAGCTCCAAACTATGACAGAGCCTGCTTTAGTTGTTAAAGATAACTCTTGACACTCGCTGTTGTACCTCGCTTCTCTACCTCCTCCATACATATTGACAATTTGAACCAAAAATATCAGATTTTGATTCATCACTCTGTAAGACCTGTTGAAGGATGAAAGCCTGGAGAACGACTGTTCCCAAGACCACTTTAAAAAATTACAAGTCTCCTTCGAAGTATAATTTAAAGAAATGAAGGGTGTCTTAAGAATTTTGTACAGTAGCGTATATAAAATTGGCCTTTTTAAAAAAAATTAGACTACTTTCAAGTGTTGATTATTTTGTTCTTAATTTCAGCTTACTTGAAATACATTGCATAGCATTCAGGTTAATAAACCATCAATGAAGTTCAAAGTCTTGTAGTAATGTAATTATATCAGCTTCATGTATATGTAATTTATGTTGTTTATACAAAATTCTGGTTTTACAGTACATATCTTGGCCTGTTTGAGGAAGAATACCTGTCTGATGACCCTGACCTCCAAGAAGCCATTTCAAGGTCTCTAGATTCAAGTGCAATTGAGAGGTCAGTACAGCATATTATATAAATTGTAGCATTTGAAGTGTAATTCTGAATAGGAGTCACTTGGTGTCTTGTTTTGTATAAACTTGAATAGTCAACCTGCAACCAAAATAATATATTTTACATTTATGTATACACAATATCCTTTTATGGCATCCAGTCATTTTTGTAGTCATTTGAAGGTTGATTCTTCAAATTTCATATTAATTATATATTTTTCATTGACATTTTGGTTTATTGTTTACTTTTTTTAAATGGAGGATTGCTGTCAGTGTTTAATTGTTGGCTATATCTGGAAATGCAAGATAAAAAGTAAATGTTATTGTTCTACTGTTTTGTTTTTTATTGTTTTAGTGACCTACCGATGAGCTTAGAGAGTATCATGGCGCAGATTGTCTCTAGAGTAAATAATGACAGCACTGTACGCTTCAATATCATAAGACGAAATGTGTGGGATGGAGCATCCAGAGCCATGGGCAGATCCAATTTTTCACCTGAGAAGAAGATAGATGTCAAGTTTACTGATGACTATGGAATATCTGAGGGTGCTGTTGACAATGGAGGACCTACTCGGGAGTTCTTCCGACTTTGCCTTGATGAAGTCAAGGACAAAATTGGCATTTTTGAAGGTCCACCTAATGCTAAAGTCCTTACGTGCAATTCCAAAGGTATTTATGGTTTAGTTAATTGTTCCTACTGGATTTATTTTGGATCAATACATTGTACATAAATTGTTTGTGATTAAATGTAAGATTTCTGGGTTTTATAAAACTAAACCTATATTTTTTTTTGCCAGTGACACAATCTTTTCCCCACCACAAAGCATTTTAATTTACACAATCAATATGTGACTGAAGTGCAGACCATCAGCTTTAATTCAAAATTTGACAAAAATACTGCAAATTTATAAATTATGGACATTTTTAGACATACTCCCTCATTTTTAGAGGCTCAAAAATATTTGGACAAATGACTGTTAAACAGTCAGTTGACAATCAAGAAATGCCTTCATGAATGGAAACAGGGTTTAAACTACTAGCTACAGTCAAGAACAAGGACTTTGCCAAGAAACATCTAAAAGAGCCTGCACAGTTCTGAAAAAAACTGTGAACAGATGAAACTAATATGAAGTTGAACCAGAATGATAAAGGGAAAAATGAGATAAACAGCTCATGATGTGAAGCTGATAGCACCATGTGTGGCATTATCTGTCATACATGGTGGAGGCAGTGTTATGCCAAGGGCATGTATGGCTGCCAGTAGAACCACTAGTAGGGCCACTAGTGTCTATTCATGATGTGAGTGCTGATGGAAGTAGCAGGATGCATTGTGAAGTGTACAGTGACATAGCTTCACAGTGCAGATGAATATTGATTCAAAGTATATTGCAAATGCAACCCAAGAGTTTCAGCAGCCAATCTCAGTCTAACAGAGCATCCTTTTCAGTTACTATTCAGGTTACAAGCAGCAACTGAAGGCAGCTGCAGTAAAGACCTAGCAAAGAATGTCAATGGATGAAATGCAGCATTTGACCATGCCCATGGGTCCTAGAATTCATACGGTTATTGACTGCAAAGGATTTCCATCCTTGCATTAAAAATAACACACATATTTAAAATAGTGTTAGCTTGTCCATTTACCTTTGTGCCTCTAAAGATGATGGACTGTAATTCCTAAACAGTTAATGCAAAATTTTTACAAAATCCCTTCACAGTATGTACTTCAGTCCCATCTGATTGTTTGATTTAAAATCCACCATGGTGGCATTCTGAAGCAAAATTACAGTAATTTTGTCACTGTCCAAACACTTGCAGATCTAACAATATGGACAATAATTTTTCCAGAAAGAAAATTTGCTAACTGCTAGTAAAAAACAATAATATGGTGGTAATGTAACAACAAACAGTCATGCAAGCTTTTGACAGATGTTTCATTTTATTTATTAACAGCAATGAAAGACAATGGATACTTCTGCGCTGGCCAGATCATGGCAATGTCAATTGCCCATGGAGGACAGAGTCCATGTTTCTTATCTGAACTCTTGTATGAGTGTCTTCAAAAGGGTCCAGACAACATCAAAGTCAACACTGACCATATTACTGATGAAGAAACAAGGTCACAGGTGCAATCGGTGAGCATATTTCCCTTATGTTGCTGAGTATTTTGAAAATTTACACATATTACTAATTTTAGACTAATTTTTCACTACAATTAAAAGTCCTGCAACTCTCTGGTAAAAACCTTATTAAGGGCTACAAGAATGATGAAATTAAAAATATGTCTTTTGGCATTTACGAAGCCATAAATAATACCTAGAGACACAATTCTGTGTGGCAGGTTATGGTGGTGGTATTAGTGCCCTCATTGGTTGTTACATTTAACACAGTTCTCAGGTGTGCTTTTTTCCCAATTAGAAATGTACATTACATAGGGTTTGTTCATAAATTTCAGAATTTAATGAATGCGCTTGTTTTTCCAGCTTCAGTTTTTCAACTCCTGATGCATTGTGGGGTTTTAAAGACTTAATATAATACTTACAAACTGAAGCTAATAGTTGTGCGTGTTCTTCCAAAAAATATAATCAAATATTTACTATTTTTATTTCCTGATGTGTTTTTTAGATCTTAGAAGCTGACACAAAATCACAACTGCAGGTTGCAGTTGCACAGGCAGGCAGCTTGATCAGTCTTGCTGGTCACAATGTTTGCATAACACTGGAAAACAAACAAGAAACTGCTTTGGATTTGGCTCACTGGTATGTCCTCCAGCGAACCCGTGCACCTTTTGAAAGGTATGTTTAAACACATACCATAATGGTCAGAAAAATAAAGCCTCCCCAACTCTGTGTGGGGAGGCTTTATTTTTCTGACTTTATATATTTTTAAAAAAATGTGTTCTGGTGAACTGTCCAGGTTGTACCCCACCTTTTGCCCTATGGTAGCTGGGATAGGCTTCAGCCCCCAGCAACCCTCAGTTTGATAAGTGGAAGAAGATGGATGGATGTTCATTTTATCCTTTCTTTTAACCTGTTCAGTATTATCCTAACATATCTTCGTTCAGTGATGCAGGTCTGTACAGTAATAGTATTAACATTTGAGTTAAAGCCACAAGTAAAAACAGTCTCACACTGGTACAGGTCTTAACAGAACAGAAAGTGTAAATATATATTCATGTATATGACCTTGTATATCTTTAAAGCTCATTATCTATGAATATTAACATTTTATTCATGTTGATGTAGGCATGTGTTTTAATCTGTAAATTTAATGAAAAATAAGTGGGTCAACTGTACAGTACACATAAACTACAATTACACTTTGTTCAATTTTGGCTAGGTTCAGAGATGGCTTGAGGTCTCTAGGTGTCCTAGATGCTCTACAGAAATATCCTCTTCAGATGAAGTGCCTTTTCGTGAAAGCTGGAAAAGCTCTGAAAGCGACTGATATGGAGAATCTTTTCAAGATCATTCACTCCGAGCGAGGAAGTAATGCATTCCAAGACGAGTGCCGAACCCTGGCTTTCTGGCAAGACTATCTTCAGGAGGCTGAATGTAAGTGTTTGACATTAAATCAGTCACTGGGAGGAAGGAGAGTGGCTGTAGCTCAGTAGGTAGAGCGGGTCACCTACTGATTAGAAGGTCAGCGATTTGATTCCTGGCTACTCCAGGCTACATGCCAATGTATCCTTGGGCAAGATACTTAACCTCAAGTTGCTCTCCGAACATCCTGTCGGAGTATGAATGTGTGTGAATGTTAGATAATAAAAAGCACTTAGCTTAATTAATCATGGAAGTGCTTGTATGAATGGGTGTGCATGGGTAAATGCACACGTGTTGTATAAGCGCTTTGAGTGCTAAGACTGAGTAGAAAAGCGCTATATAAGAGCTAGTCCATTTACCGTTAAATCAAAATTCTCAATTTTCTGCAGGGTCATATAATTAAAAGGATTGCCTTCATTATTATGGCTACTGAGTACCAGTAATTGGCTCTTTCTGCCTCCACCTGAGTTTAATTTATTGTCTTCTTCACAACTCCTTTCTTTGATATTATAGTTTAACTGTATAGATTGAATGCTGATGCTTTATATGTGGCATTCAAATTACTTAATTTCCAATATATGTAATATTTTATATAATGCCTAACCGCTCCTTCTTTACATTATTTTGCATAAATTTTCTGGTATTTTACTGTACCAAAATACCAATAATCCTAGTTATCATCTCATTGTGATTATGTATTTTTTTCTATTTTACAGTTGAAAACGATGTCTCTCTGGAAGATATCCTTGTTTTCTGCACTGGATGTGACAGCATTCCGGCACTGGGTTTCTCTCCAAAGCCAAGCCTTGAGTTTATCACAAACTGCAAATTTCCAGTTGCCAACACTTGTGAAATTATTCTTCGTATACCAGTTCATGCAGTATACAGCTCATTCAAATCAGACATGGATTTTGCAATACGGAATTCACCAGGATTTGGACGAGCATGATGTGTATTCTCAAGGGTTGTAATCATGATAAGAGGTTTTTTTTTTTTGGTTTGTTTTGCATATGCATTTTCTTTTATCTTGTTGCAGTCAATAAATGTCAGGCACTTGTTTTTGCATTGTAGTTAATCAGTTTTCCTGCCTATATATGGGTGGGATATGACATTAGATCATTAGATTAGTAACATTAGATTATTTAACAGCCCTGCAGGCAGCAAGAGAAAATGTTAGAACCTCACTGTTGCTTCTGCAGCACATTTTCAGCCTGTGTTGCACTATTTCAGATACGTTAACCTTTTAGCAGTGCTAAAAAAGCACTGGATGCAGAGAGAAACTATAATCCATGCCATACAGGTTTATAAGCCATGTTCTTGTGTTTCCAATATGTTGGCTTGCATTTTAAATACTTTGGCTAGATGTGGTTGTTGACGGAGTTGGCATTTTATAATTCCTAGAGCACATTTTCAAATATGTTCTGGTAAGGTAGCTTTATTTCAGTGTCCTGTTTTGACCTTGTTTTAATCAGTGATTCATATTGATTTTCATTTTCAGTTTAACTCACTGGTTAGCTGTAAGTTTTAAAAACATCTTGTTTAAGCTTTGAAAAAGTAAGGTATTTTTTTTATGAAAATGCCCACTCAAAACAGTAATCCTATACATTAAAAGTGGGACTGACAGTCTCATCTCACTGTTTCTATAACCAGGTAGTTCCTGCACCACCGTCAAAGTACCCATTGTCCATAAATTTGGCAAAGATATGGTTGGCATTGGTTATGTTAAAAGTAGTTATACAACTACAAGGTGTATGAGTAAACAAATTACTCACAGCCAGTTGTCTTCTACACAGGGGTATTTTCATTGCTTTTTTTTTTTTTTTAATCTCATTGTTGCCCAGCCCTATACTATAGGGTACTAATGCCTTTCTAACAAAGTTTTCTGTGTTCTGAATTTGTATGGACTTTTTGCCATTTTTGTGTCTGTTGTCAAAGATTCCATAGAAGAGATAAAAATGTCTTTTTCTGTTTGATAGTTAATAAAATGTATAAGAGATTCATATTTCGTAAAAGATTCAGTTTCATCCTTTATTAACAGAAGAATTAGTACATTATGATACAATATGTAACATACACTAAGTTTTTGTATGGTGCAACAACAGTTCCTCATACAAGAAAACATTTAAACATAATCAATTTTTGTAATTTAAAAGGCAAAACTGAAGATTAAACTGGTCATCAACTTTTTACTTAGTAATAATCTTGGGGTTTTGGGATCTTCTCAATGTTGTGACAATTCACAACTTTATATTATGAATGGTAATAAGTACACAAACTAATAACTTAGTTGAAGTATGCGACATGCTGTCAAAAAAAGTTCAATGCCATGATTTCCATCGTCACTCAAGGGATTGATCTGCCTCAAGCCAGGAGTCAGCTGCTGGTGATCATAAGGAAGATGTCTCACATCCACGTGACTCAGCGGTCTTTGATGCTGAGGAAGTTGCAACATTCCAACTGTCCACAGCTGTAGGGGGGACCTATTTTCCATTGTCCTTAAGCTGTGGTGATTCCACTGATTTACAAATTCATCCACAGATCTGTTAATTCTTGGAAGGTATACATGGTGAAGAGCCCTAATATGAAGTGGGTCAGTGCTATCTAAAATTTCAACATTTTCCATAAAGAGGAAAAGGTTTTTAAAGTATGCTGAAACAACTCTGTTTAGTTCTCCCCACAATCTTTCAATTCTTTGATTGTGAACACTACGCCCAACCATAAAGCTTCCTCTGTTTGGCCCACGCTGTTCAATCATAAACCGTGCAATATCCATATTCTCACTGCCAGCATCACTCCTGACATGATGTGGGAGTCCAAAGATATCAACACCACTCTGGAAAAGTTGCAGAGCAGTTGATGCTCTGTTGTCTGTGCAACATCTGAGGTAGGTAATGCAGCAACTGTAGCCATCAACTCCTCCATGAAACACAAATCCCCATGGATTTAACTTGTGGTTTGTGTCAATATGCCTGGAATAAGAAGAAATAGATTATTATGATGACACTGGATGTGCATCAAAATAAAGGTTTATGAATTTGACATGCTGCCTCTTTTATCAAGTAGCCTATTGCAACCTAGAGATGTAAATTTTTTTAAATTCCCATTTCAATATAAATTTTATATGAAATATTTTTTGTTTACATCTTACACAGTAGTGTGATTATTATTTCATATTATTTTGATCATCTAAAATAATTACATTAATCTTGATGAGCTTGGGAGTATTAACTAACATTAATCAAATAAACAAACAAACACAAACAACAACACATACCACACTTGATTTGGGACAGTGACATTGTAGACCCTCCTCTGAATTGCCCTCCGTCCTCTCAAGGCTCTTCCCACTGGATCAACTATTCTTAAACGCTCTCGCACCCGCCACCGCTGAACTCTGATCCTTCTCCCCCTCAAACTACCAGTAATGTAGGACTCTCCTGAGCCAGGAGTTTGTGTGAGAATCTCAGCAATGAGATGATCAAGGTCAGCATTTGAAATGTTGATAAAACTTCCATAGTCCACTAAACCTAGTTGTATCCTGTGGTTATACAGTGTACGAACGCTTACTGACAACATTCGAGATATAGCCATCCAGCTAAACCCTAAGTCTCTCATGTCAGTCAGCTGAGCAGCTGGTATGTTGTACCTAAAAAAGTAAGAAACAAAATAGCAAATATGTTGATTTAAATGTGTGAATACATTTTCTTTGATTGTATCAAGTGCACAAATGTTATGTGATTATTTTTTTCATTACTTACCTTGGCCTTCCTCTTTGTGATGTTGAATGGTATGCTGTCCCCATACCATGTGCTTCAGCTTCTACTCGAACTGTTATCTCAGTTGATAGCTCCATCAATGAGTCATAAATTCCTTCAAGAATTATACATAATCTTCTCTCAGCAACATTTTGTTGAACATTATTGCTCATAAGTCCTAGGAAACTTCTAATAATGGAAATATGATCTTCAAGGTGACGCGATATAGACTCCAAATTCTGTGTACTGCTTGTGATGTGACCAGCTGTCGCCAGACAGTTGTCAAGCTCTACAAAGTAGTGAAATATCTGACCTGCTGCCATTTTGTAAAGGCTGGGAATTCAGAGAGACCTGTTACACATGAGGTTTTTCAGTCAGTAAATTAAGATTTTCATTCAATATATTCAAGTTCCATTCAATATATTCAAACATCATTCCATATATTCAGACTTTCATTCAATATATTCAGACATCATTCCATATATTCAGACTTTCATTCAATATATTCAGACATCATTCCATATATTCAGACTTTCATTCAATATATTCAGACATCATTCAATATATTCAGACATCATTCCATATATTCAGACTTTCATTCAATATATTCAGACATCATTCCATATATTCAGACTTTCATTCAATATATTCAGACATCATTCAATATATTCAGACATCATTCCATATATTCAGACTTTCATTCAATATATTCAGACATCATTCCATATATTCAGACTTTCATTCAATATATTCAAACATCATTCAATATATTCAAACATCATTCCATATATTCAGACATGATTCCATATATTCAGACTTTCATTCAATATATTCAGACATGATTCCATATATTCAGACTTTCATTCAATATATTCAGACTTTCATTCAATATATTCAAGTTTCATTCAATATATTCAGACTCTCATTTTAATATATATATATAATATTTCCTAAATGGCATTCCATAACATATATATATATATATATATATATATATATATATATGTGGCCCGGTCAGCAAAGGACACACAGCAAATTTGAAAGTGCAAATTTAACACTATCCGAGTTAAAATTAACACTCTTGCATATATGGTAACCACTAATGCAGTGTTAAATTAACACTTTTAAAAGAGTCAAAATTATAACACCCATTAGTGTTAAAAACTATGTTTTTGTGGTGTATAATATTAACACCAGAAGAGTTTTAAAACTACACTAAATTAGTGTTAAAATCACACAGATTGGGCACTGTGGTAGAATAAAAGGTCAACACTGGGAGTGTTACTTTTTACTTTCCTTTAGTGTTAATTTTACAAAAGAACACTACTAATTGTAAATATAAAAGGACAACATACCCTAAAATTAGTCTGAATCCATTAGTGCAACTGTTTCACAATCTAGAGGAAAAGATCACACAGAACTCCCATTTCACTTTTTTTTTTTTTTTTTTTTTTTTTAATATTTCCACATAAGCTCAGCAAAGAATATAGCTGGGGCAAAAAACTTGCTTACCCTAAACAATACAGCCATCAGGCACAACATACGAAAGAGAATCTCTTCCATAAGACATTTGAATGTCAAAGGGCTTAAAGTGTCTTAAATCACAAGGTCTAACAATTGAAACCTTGTGCATTTGGTCAACAACATGAAAAGCATGAAAATGTTCCACAAATGTCGTCTCCATCTCAGATACCATAAAATAAATACCATCTCTCAAAAATACAAACAGAATCTTACTGAAAACAGGCAGCTCATTGACAAAATCTGTGCAAACAACAAGACCACTGTGAAATTCAATCCCATTATGTTTGACCCAAGTTGTGAAATACATTTCACTTGACATCTCAATATGAAAATGCTCTGAAATTAAGTTACCATGTTCTACAGTAGTCAAAGTTTTGGATTTGACAGGACCAGACTCAATGCCTTTTATTGACAAAGATTCCCAGTGATAAGCAACAGCAATCTGGTGTTTCTTTGCAAGGGATTTAGTTATGTTCTTGAAATTTTTTATGCTGTCCTTAAAGAATTTGTGTTTGGCTTCATACCTCATACTCCAAACATGTACCAAGGGTCCAATTTGGCGAATACACTCAGGATAGTGTATCATAAAGTGATGTTTAGGTATCAAATTATTTTGTGGGTACAAGTCCACAAACAGCTTGTGATGCTCTTCAATAAGATGTTTTAAAAATACAGTCATGCCATATGTAACACACTGGGAAAACACAATATTTACGATGTGTAACAAAAGCAAGAGCAAATGCCAGTGCCTGTCACCCTCTGGTACAACATCACCAAAAATCAGAGGAATGTTCCGAATGAGGCACAATGTTTGACTGGCGTTGAGCCCAATACCAGTACAAAACAAGTTTATGCGAGTTGGACGGTTCTTTTTATTCATGAAGCCATAGTTAAATGCATAAACACATTGAAGTATGGTTTCAGTAGAAATAAAGTTCTCATTTAAATATTCAAACAACAACTTAACTTCATATTGTGCCACACCCTCCAAGATGTTGTGCATGATATCCAACACAAAATTATCTGATATGTTGAAATAACACAAGGAGTTAAGGATGCTGTTGCGTTTGATCCCAAAACATGAATTTTCCCTTGGATTGTCCACGAGATATTTGTAGTGCTCTTCATTGGTAATTTTGGTACGTAACTTAAGTCGTGGATCATCTTCACTGAAGACCGTTTGAGCAGAGACTTTGTCAGTAAGACACATTCTACAGTAGTAGTTTGCAGAGAAGGACTCAACATAACCAAGAATTGAGTTTAAACCTAAATTATCTCCAGTTATTTGTGCAATGGTGTCATAGAGAGGTTGTTCAGTAAATGACACTTCCATCCCACTTTGTTCTAGCACTTTAACATCGTCTATGAATGGAGCAAGAATTTTGTCAATACCATATTTTTTGGCATCTTGAGAATGAAACAATGAAATTAGATGGATGTTCATCAATGAGGAATTTAGACTTGGTGGCAAGTTGCGCAATGTAAAATACAGACATCCAAGCTTTGTAATATTTGCCATCACAAAAATCCTAATAAAAGTCATCCAGAGTGGAGGCTTTATTCAGTTGACCACAAACTTCAGCATTTTTGAAAATGAACTCCAATGTTTTAAAGAGAGGTACATAAATAAAAGTGTCATTTACAGGAACTTGCTCATATATTCCAGATATTTTGTTTCTTTTTGAATCATACCTCACTCCCAAATTAATTTCAACTGGTTCAACAACACCCCATTTTTCTGTAAAATACTTGGTCCATTTAGAGTTTGTGTTTAATTCACTAAAGGGATCAAATACATTGCTAAACACCTCTTCCACTGCATTTCTACAAGGACTATCAGATGGCACGGCACTCATCACTTGCTCTTTAACTTTTTTATGAAGCTCATTGACTTAGTCCTCCATGCTTTCAACAACAGACAACACAACATTGTTGGAAACACCACTGCCCTGTAACTTTGCCACCACTGAAGCACACATGTCTTTTGCCTGCTCATTGGACATAAAAGATGTTGAAGGTGCCTCTTCAACCATGTCAGGCACACCTTCCTGGGATACATGTTCAATAGCATCTATAGGCCTGCTATAGGCCTAGACTGCTGGGGAGGTTCCCGTGATTTGTTTATATTCACTGTAAACAAACCTTATATTAGCAAGTTTCTTATATTCACTATTTAAACAAAGAGCAGTCTGTTTATACTTCAGACTGCTGGCTTACTTGTGGTTCCTCAGATACTTAAGAGTAGAATGGGAGGCAGAGCCTTCAGCTTTCAGGCCCCTCTTCTGTGGAACCAGCTTCCAGCTTGGATTCGGGAGACAGACACCCTCTCTATTTTTAAGATTAGGCTTAAAACTTTCCTTTATGATCAAGCTTATAGTTAGGGCTGGATCAGGTGACCCTGAACCATCCCTTAGTTATGCTGCTATAGGCCTAGGCTGCTGGGGGTTCAGATAATGCACTGTTTCTTCTCATTCACCTTATTTACTTTGTTTATACTCCACTCTGCATTTAATCATTAGTTATTATTAATCTCTGTCTCTCTTCCACAGTGTGTCTTTTGTCCTGTCTCTCTCTCCCCTCAGCAGATGACCCCCCCCCCCCCCCCCCCCCCCCCCTCCCCCCCGAGCCTGGTTCTGATGGAGGTTTCTTCCTGTTAAAAAGGAGTTTTTCCTTCCCACTGTCAGTGCTGCTCATAGGGGGTCGTTTGGACTGTTGGGATTTCTCTGTATTATTGTAGGGTCTTTACCTGCAATACAAAGCGCCTTGAAGTGACTGTTGTGATTTGGCGCTATACACATAAAACTGAAATGAACTGATCAAAGTCTGGCTGCCTTTAATCCTCTGTGACAAACCTGAGGATCCATGAAACCTGCCAGCACCTGAGAATGAGCTGAAACTTACAGTGTATTACATTCCCATCATGGAATACATGTTCAACCTGAGCCTGAAGCTGGGGAAAGTGCCACAACTGTGGAAGACCTCCTGTGTAGTACCGGTACCAAAGAACAAGCATCCAGAGGATCTTAGCAGTTACAGGCCGGTAGCCCTGACATCACATCTAATGAAGACCCTCGAGAGGCTGGTCCTCAATCATCTTCGCCTCATGGTGACGTCTTCGTTGGACCCGCTGCAGTTCACCTACTGGCCTGGCATTGGGGTGGATGACGCCATCATCTAAGTTAGACAGCTTTTACAAGTTTGATATTCTGATCATTACTCTGTATATGAGGTGCTGTGATTTCCTTTCAAAGGTTTCTATGTCCTGGTGAGCCATTTGCACTAACCAGTGACAGTTTAATAAGAACATATTTGTAATTAAGATCCCAGATTTGGAAGAGATGTTTTGTGTTCTCCGTGCTTCAGGTTCACAGCAGATGGAAGGAAACTCAAACAGCCACTAATGTAGCCGTTGTGCTGACTGTAGACTGAGGGATCTCTTCAAATTTTTGTATTCCTCCTCTTCCTCGTCACCCACTGCTTCAGATCTTGCTGACACCATCAGACTGCAGCAGTTATGTTATTTAATCATGAAACATGTCGTCACCCTCCCAAAATTATGGTCTACTTTATTTTTTCAGGCTTTTCAGAAAACACAAAAAACTGAACCGAATGTTGAAAATTTAATTTAGACAAAAATAAAATTTTAAAAATGTCTTTGACCATTTTTTTAGGAGGGTGACGATATATTACCTTGTTCAGCCTGTTTAGGAATGCACTGAGATCAATAAACTAATTTCCAACGCAGATCTGGAGAAACAGCAAAAACCAACGGGACCCTACACAGCCACAGATGCTGCTCCAGAGCTAGAAGTTCTAAACCATAAACACCAACCTGGGAAACTTGCTAAGTGTGACAGGTCCAACGTAACCCCAGATACAGCCCAGCCACAGGGTGAACCAAATCTTTCAGATAATGACAACAGAGAACCAAATGCACCTCCCTCCTAAACTCTCTCAAAGATTCTTGAAAGAGTAGTTGTAAAACAGCTAACTGATCATCTGCAGAGGAACGGTTTATTTGAAGAGTTTCAGTCAGGTTTCAGAATTCATCACAGTACAGAAACAGCATTAGTGAAGGTTACCAATGATCTTCTTACAGCCTCTGACAGTGGACTCATCTCTGTTCTTGTCCTGTTGGACCTCAGTGCAGCTTTTGATACTGTTGACCATAACATTTTATTACAGAGATTAGAGCTTGCTATAGGTATTAAAGTTACTGCACTGCAGTGGTTTGAATCATATTTATCTCACAGACTCCAATTTGTTCATGTAAATGGGGAGTCTTCTTCACACACTAAGGTTAATTATGGAGTTCCACAGGGTTCTGTGCTAGGACCAATTTTATTTACATTATACATGCTTCCCTTAGGCAGTATTATTAGAAAGCACTGCATCAATTTTCATTGTTATGCAGATGATACTCAGCTTTACCTATCAATGAAGCCAGATGACACACATCAATTAATTAAACTGCAGGAATGTCTTAAAGACATTAAGGCCTGGATGACCTCTAATTTCCTGCTTCTAAATTCAGATAAAACTGAAATTCTTGTTCTCGGCCCCACAAATCTTAGAAACATGGTGTCTAACCAGATACTTACTCTGGATGGCATTACTTTGGCCTCCAGTAACACTGTGAGAAATCTTGGAGTCATTTTTGACCAGGATATGTCCTTCAATGCACATATTAAACAAATATGTAGGACCGCTTTTTTGCATTTGCGCAATATTTCTAAAATTAGAAACATCCTTTCTCAGAGTGATGCTGAAAAGCTCATTCATGCATTTATTACTTCTAGGCTGGATTATTTTAATTCATTATTATCAGGGTGTCCTAAAAGCTCCCTGAAAAGCCTTCAGCTGATCCAAAATGCTGCAGCTAGAGTACTGACAGGGACTAGAAAGAGAGAGCAGATTTCTCCCATATTGGCTTCTCTTCATTGGCTCCCTGTTAAATCTAGAATAGAATTTAAAATTCTTCTCCTCATCTACAAGGTCTTGAATAATCAGGCACCATCTTATCTCAAAGACCTCATAGTCCCATATCACCCCAACAGAGCACTTCGCTCTCAGACTGCTGGCTTACTTGTGGTTCCTCGGATACTTAAGAGTAGAATGGGAGGCAGAGCCTTCAGCTTTCAGGCGCCTCTTCTGTGGAACCAGCTTCCAGCTTGGATTCGGGAGACAGACACCCTCTCTATTTTTAAGATTAGGATTAAAACTTTCCTTTATGATAAAGCTTATAGTTAGGGCTGGATCAGGTGACCCTGAACCATCCCTTAGTTATGCTGCTATAGGCCTAGTCTGCTGGGGGGTTCACATAATGCACTGTTTCTCATTCACCTTATTTACTTTGTTTATACTCCACTCTGCATTTAATCATTAATTGATATTAATCTCTGGCTCTCTTCCACAGCATGTCTTTCTCTCCCCTCAGCCCAACCGGTCGCGGCAGATGACTGCCCCTCCCTGAGCCTGGTTCTGCTGGAGGTTTCTTCCTGTTAAAGGGAGATTTTCCTTTCCACTGTCGCCAAGTGCTTGCTCATAAGGGGTCATTTTGACTGTTGGGTTTCTCTGTATTATTGTAGGGTCTTTACCCACAATACAAAGCGCCTTGAGGCGACAGTTTGTTGTGATTTGGCGCTATATAAATAAAATTGAATTGAATTAAACTCACCAGCTGCACCAACCTGACATTTCTCCTCCCTGAGTTAAATAGATGAATGGTAAATGGACTAGTTCTTATATAGCGCTTTTCTACTCAGTATGAGCACTCAAAGCGCTTATACAACCTGTTTGCATTCACCCATGCACTCCCATTCATACAAGCACTTCCATTTTTACGAAGCTAAGTGCTTTTAATTACCTAACATTCACACGCATTCATACTCCAACAGAACGGTCGGAGAGCAACTTGGGGTTAAGTATCTTGCCCAAGGATACATTGGCATGTAGCCCGGAGTAGCCAGGATTCGAACCGCTGACTTTCCGATCAGTAGGTGACCTGCTCTACCTACTGAGCTACAGCCACCCCGAGAAGCTTTTATTCATGTAAACTTTCTCCAGTGACACAAACTCATGAAACAGGTAAACAGACACCTGGCAGGTCACTGTGACATCACAGTTACCCTGCAGGAACTCCACCCCAAACATTTATCAGCAGCAGCAGAAGAACCGAGCGATCGGCTGTGAAGGCAGAAGCAGGAAGTGAGCAAACCCAGGAAGTGGCATGGTCTTTGGGGAGGAGGCGGAGCCTCAGAGGAAGGCGTCACACCACTCCTTCAGGCACTGAGCGCAGGATCCGGCCTGGCGGGAGTTGGCGCCACTGGCATCTTTAAGCCAATCGGTGAACATCTCACTGTCTTTCCTCAAGACCAGGAACTGACTGAGAACCACGTAGGCCTTGTTGAAGCCCTGCTCCTCCAGCTTCTTCCCCAGAGTCTCGCTGATGCCCGACAGAGCCGTCACCGGTTTGTCCCCCATCAGCTCGCCAACAAAGTCCTGGTGCTTCTGAGACATGGTCGACATCCTGACTGTCAGAGGAGGACCTGATCCTGCTGGTCTGGATGGATGGAAGTTAAACGGTTACAAACATAAAAAATACTGGTCCACAGACAGGAGCAGTGAGCTGAAATCAACAGTTGAACCACACAAGCTACCTGAGAGGCTGTATTGAACTACTATATATAATTTAATCATTTGTCCTGACTGGTTTCACCTCAGATGTTCTTTCTCCTTTTGGTAGATTTCTCCCACCTCTGTTTTGATGCCAAGAAGAAGAAGAAGAAGAAGCTGCTTCAGAGAAGTGGGCTTCATGGTCTCAGTGCACAGGCTGCCAGTCACACTCACACAGCAACATGTGTTTTCACTGCCACAATCAAAACATTGAACAAAATCTATGTATTGTTGTTTGGAAATGTGTCACATTACTACATGCTAAGGTGTGTTATTAAAGAAAAAAATGAGTTCTATTTTTCTGGTTTGATGATATCCCAAGCTTTTGTTTCAAAACATTTATTTTCCACTGGACAAAATATTTACTGTTGCACATTTATTTCTCATAGGGATTTTTTTTTCTTTCCATATTTCAGTCTCTGGTTCTTGAGAGTCATGGCTCTGTCTGGTCTCTGACAGAGATCCTTAAAAATATTATTGGAAAGTACCTATTAATTTTACTTTCAAACAGCTTTATGTGAATGTTATCTTTTCATTTATAATTTTTAATATATTGATCACAGTGTAGTGTACAGTAGAGGCATCCAAAAATGATGAGACTGGGCTGCTTGTGTGTGATTTGGAAGGTTTGTGTCTGTCTGTGACTCTGCAGAGGTTAAAGCTGTGATCCAGTCTCAGTCTCTGACTGAAGGTTGCTGAGACTCTGATTAGATACACAATGTGAAGTTCACAATTCTCTAAACAAATAAAACAGTAATGACAAACATGAACATCTGTACTTATTTCAGAGACATGAATGTTTACAAACATAATATTTATTTTAAGGATTGGACTTCATAAAGCGCACTGATGTTAGAGTGTGTGTTCATATTTAAATCATTTTGTAGGCTGAAATTGTAACGGTGGACCTGAGATGGTCCAGAGAAAGTAAACACATGTTAATTGGAATAATATCAACAACAGACTGAGACAGACAGCTGTGAAATGCGCACACAATGACGTCACCTCATTCACTGCTAGCTACACTGCTAGCTACATCATATCATTCATGATCATCTATGTAAACAACGTTTAAAGAAGCCGCCACAGCTCTGCAGCTGTAACTGTTTCAAATCATATATTTTTGCTCGTTTGAACTCTGAGGATGTTTTTAAAACGGTCTTAAAAGGCTGTTTCTATGGTGGTTGTCACGGACGCCTCAGTAGCTTATTAGGCTAACCTGGCGCGTCCGGTTCCTGCTGCTAGCTGTCTGCCGCAGGAAGGCTGCGTCCCATTTCAAGGAGCCGCCGCTCCGTCGTAACTGTGGCTCAAACACCACTTTATCCTTTAAGAAAAGGCCTTTTATAGCCACTGATGACACACACACACTAATGCACGTCACTGTCACAGTGTGACTTCACGAAAACCTCTAAAGTATTGTTTATAAAATGGAAAATGAACCGGGCAGGGCTCTGATGATGGAGGCTCTGCAGCTGACGTTTCACAATCCTGATTGACTCGCTGTACATTCATATAATTAATCAGAGCAGAGTTTAGACTGCACAGTGCGCTGTTACTGTGTCAGCTGCTGCCTTCATATATGTTACTGCTGAGGTTTGATGAAGCAGGTGGAGGAGAGTCAAAGAATGATCATAGTCAGCTCATCATTTCCATGCAAGGAGCCTGCTTTGATTTTAGTTTGATTTATAATCTCGAACCAAATGTTAGATATGACTGATGGGCTGCAGACCTGCAGGGTGCAACATAACTTTCACCCAAGGAACCCAGGATAGAGCCCATCCCCACCAAGACCCTGGGTGGATCAATGGTGAAAATGAAGACTGATAATCAATATGGATATTAAATAATAATCCACTTATTATGCAATTTCCTAAATATTTGTTAGATTCAGCAAAAGTAATATGGATGACATTTAGTATGAATTACTAACCCTAACCCTAGCTCAACATACAATGACGCCCTGGACTGCCGGTATTATTAGTTTGAGAAGGAGTCATTTTGGTCGCAGTTTTGATTATAAAATAAAAGGGAAAATATAAAAACAAACAAAAAGCTTAACATTGTGAAGACTTGGAAGAACAATGTGACACTGATAAGAGGATTAGGCTTCCCAGGTCATTCCCAGGCCAAACCAGCTGGTGATCAGAATTATTTATTTATTTTTTTTACCCAGTTTCGCTGGCGGTGCAGCGCTTACAGCCTGCAGCGCCGGCCAATCCGGCCGGCGGTGCAGGGATCGGCCGGAGGCCGGAGGCCACATCCCTGAAGTTCAGCCCGGGACTGAAGTTCAGTCCCGGGCTGAACTTCAAGCCCAGCCCATCCCTCCAGACAATACTCACCGCTCCACTATAATGACCGCTTTAATCTCATCTTTCTATTGTTTTTAATGGACAGTTCCGCTTACAATTACAGTTCAACACAGCCTAGCAATCAACAGTCGTACACACACACACACACACAAAAAAAATAAATGAAATATATATATATATATATATATATATATATATATATATATATATATATATATATATATATATATATATATATTTCATTTATTTTTCAATTAATTTCAATTAATTAATTACAGGGAAATTAACGCGTTAAAAATTTTAACGCATTTTAATCGCACTTTGCACCGTGGAATGTTTCTCAGTGCACGAGTTCCAGGCATACAGATTATATCGACGCACAATGTCCAAATTAGGGGCCGCATCCTGCGAAGGACCCGGCCCACGTCTTTCGCAGCCCACAAAGGCCGGAAGTGAGCGGCTAGCCTTCATATCAGCTGCCGTCACCTCTGCGTAGCTCATGTCGCCTAGCAACCGTGAGTGCGAAGCACAGCTGTGTAAAAGCAGCTGTTAAACAGAGAACGAACTTTTTCTCCTTTTTGTGGTTTAATTTTAAGTCTTTAATTCAAAATAAGCTGTTAAAACAAGCATAACACATTTCAACATCAAGGAATACAGCTGAGAGAATGATTAATTTCCAACTATAACAAGTGAGACATTAATGTTGAATAAAACTATCCAGTTATGATGCTTAACTTTAATTTCAGGTGTTTGCTTATCACAGGAGCACTTCCACCCTTCATTGGTCTGTGTAGCAGACTGGTGGGAAAATAAACAAAATTTTGAATTTTAAGCTTATGTATATTGATTCATTCATCAACTAAACTTAAATTAATATTTATCATGTTAAATATTGAAATGCGATTAAAATGCGATTCATTTCGATTAATTAATTACAAAGCTTGTAATTAATTCGATTAATTTTTTTAATCGAGTCCCACCCCTAATATATATATATATATATATATATATATATAAGTCATAATCCTTTCCGTTAAATTTCTATCCTTATGACGTAAAAAAATACAGTCATATGTCTGGTGTTAACATTTTTGCAGTTATATGTCTGAAAAGTTTCACGTTCCAGCATCTAATCTTTTGGGTTGATCGTGGACAATATGATTGGTATTGCATTCACCGTATTGTTGCTGTCATCTTTATTTTATTTCATTACAGTACACCTGTATGTTCTTCCGTGCGTTTTTCGATCACTTCACTTTCTATCGTTTCCGCAGGTTTATCTTAATTAAGCACTGGTTTGGGAATGCGAAGGGCAGCGGTCCAATTTCCAGCCTGGGAGAAGAAATTCATTCAGGGCTTTTTTTTTTTGTTTTGTTTTTTGGAGCGTTTCAGCTCCAGCAGAAAGCATTCACAGTAGCCTTGTTTTTATTTCAGGAAATGCGTAAATACTGTATACAGCCTGATCCCTGATTCAACACACCTGAATCAAATGGCCTCAATATGCAGTCAAGTTCTCCTGAGTCCTGGTAATGACTTCTATATTTGAATCAGGTGTGTTGAAGCACAGACACATCAAAAACCTGCAGGACCCCGGCTTTGAGGCCTGGATGTGAGGATCCTTGGTACAGTATACAGCGGGGTGTAAATGAATGCGCTTCCACTATTACTGCTCCTCCTGGTGGATAAACAAGACATTACCACCATTTTCCCCAAATGCTGCTTAGGGGCATTCCCACCAGTGGCCGGAATGCCTACATCATTAGCAGGGGATCACGTTTAGGCCAAGGTTCGACCACGAATCGGCCAAGGACCGGCCAAGGTCGCGTCACGGTTCGGCCGGCAACTTTCGGTGGCTGCATCTGTAGTACCGCAAAAAGAGGGGCTATTGTCACTTGGTTCAGAGGAGTTGCTTTGTTGTCCTGGCGGAATCTGTTCGTCTTCCTCCTCTTCGCTGAAAATTTCTCCGTTGTTCAGCAGATGTATGTATTCGTTCAAAAGAGCGAGGTCGTCCTTTTTTGCACAAGTTTGTTGTGTTGTAGGATGTACGTCTGATTTATGAAGTGAAGATGGTCCTGCAAGCATGGCCTCTCTTGTAGACGAAGTAATGTGTTCACACAAACTTCGGTGTGCAGGTCGATAGTTTTCACTCCTGGGACCGTGAAATAATGATTGACGGCCTCCTGCTCCCCCGTGATGAAACGATCTCCTGTGGAATGAATGGATGAATGAATACCACATAATAAAAATCAAATATAAATCCAAAAAAACTGCTTTTACTCACCCACGATTTTCAGAACCCCTTCTTGACCACTGTTGTCTAAAATCAAACTGTGTATTTTTAAAAAAGAAATGAGATACTACACAGAATACAATTTTTCACATAATTTGTGTAAAAAGAATATGCTTACCTGAATCCATTTAAAAGATAGAGAGTGTAGCTATACGCCGGAGTCAGTTTAAAAAGAAAAAAAAATTTGGGGGAAAAAAGAAACCACGCGATCCTCTTGACAAACGAGCCTTTGAGACGGCCTTCCCTCCTATTCCCTGTTTTATAAGCCACGACCCTTTTGTATGAGTGAACGATCAACTGTTTTGAAACCCCCCCCAACTCGTTATTTCACGAACCCATTGTTTACCATGGATGAATGGATACTCCGACACGTGTGAGTTGTTATTTCCTGAGAAAGTCGCCGATGGGAAAATCAGATTAAAAATAATCACTAAGCGAATTAAGAAACTAGCACTGAAATGTGAAAACGCTAAACACTACAACCATCTGTTGTCGCCGGATTGTAGCATTGTAAATAAAAACATGTAAATAAAAACATGGGTTTCAGCCAGAGTCTGGTAACAGACATATTTAACCTTTGATCTGTACCCAGAGCCCTCCAGCTTTCTGCATGTAAATGATGTAGTGTAACACCCCCACTGCTGAGGTCGGATATAGGGCTATTATTTAGCCATAGTATTTTAATTAAGCACTGTCTTGTCTGTTTTTATGCTCGACAGGTGAGCTCGGATGTTAGATTATTTACCTTTGTATTTTTAATTAACCACTGTGTTGTGAGATTGAACCTCTTTGATGACCGTCTGGGAAAAACCACTTGTAAGGAGAGGCAGGAGGAAGAGACAATGAGCTCGATTGTTTTGATCAGACACTCATTAGCACACATCAGCGCAAACACACACGGACACACGCACCTCACATGCACGCGCGTTGCTTTTTTCACACCTAGGTGTGAACTGCCGCCTAACTATAACTACTTGCTTATCTTTTGACTTGTCTCCCTCCACTGCTGGGGGGTTCCCATGATGCACTGAGTGTTTCTTTTCATTAATCTCTTTTACTCTGTTTATACCCCACTTTGTATTTAATCATTAAGTATTATTAATTTCTGTCTCTCTTCCACAGCATGTCTTTTGTCCTGTCTCTCTCCCCTCACCTCCAACTGGTGGTTGATGACCCCCCCTCCCTGAGCCTGGTTCTGATGGAGGGTTCTTCCTGTTTAAAGGGAGTTTTTCTTCCCACTGTCACCAAGTGCTGCTCATAGGGGGTCGTTTTGACTGTTGGGTTTACTCTGGAATAAGGGTCTTTACCTTACTATATATAGTGCCTTGAGATGACTGTTGTGATTTGGTGCTATATAAATAAAACTGAATTGAAGTGAAATGAAATAAACAGATTTGAGACAGTTTCTAAAAATTCTCTTTGGGAAGAAACTAAAGCTGAATGCAAATGTGAATTTAAAATTTGTAAAATGTTATGATTTCCATTGTTTCATTAGTTTCCAAGTTAACATTTATTAATTTACTTTTTGAAATTTGCAGTAATTAAATTCACTTAATTTTTGACCTGATGAAACTGAAAAGCAGCTGATGATCCAGTGAAGACTCTGAGCAAACTGACTGAATGAAGCAGAGATTTTATTGAGGACTGACAGAAAAGTGCATCCAGCAGGAGATGATTTCATGTGGAAGAACAGAATCTAGAGAACCACATTAGAACAACCTGACAGAAACACGTGTTTGTGGAGAACACAGACAGACTTTGGGTTTAGTTTGTGACATCAGGGAGGGAGGGGGCTGCTCTCACAGACTGCTGTAACCAGCAGGGGGAACCCTGCAAGGCAGCTCAGTTCCAGCTCTATTTAAGATTTTACATATTTTATGTTTCACAGATAATACTTCCAGTTAAACAATAAACTGTTCATTTTAAATTGATAAATTATCTTTCTTTTTTATTCAATCAACTTTGTCATGTATTAATATTACAATTAAAATAAAGCTACAGCTGTTTACCTACTTCAGTTCAGCATCTTAAACTCTTTTCACAGATACTGTTTGTATCTCAGAGCTGCTCTGGTTCCTTCACCCACTCTGTCTTTCATATCCTCCAGTTTCTGGACTTTATCTGTGTCTCCTTCCTCTTTCATCTTCTCAATCAGGAAGTCCAAGTGGACATAAGCGGACACTGAATCAGCTTTCAGCATGATCTGCTCCAGTCTGATAACATGTTGGTAGGACTCATCCAGTAACTGTTTCTTTTCTGCAGTCAGCCGATTCATTTCCTTTTCAAGATTTTCCAAAAGACTCAGCATGTTCTCTCTTTCTGATTTATTCTGTTCGTACTTATTTTTCATTTCTTCTACAGTCTTCTGAACTCACCTTGTCTTGTTTTCATAGATCCACTTTTCTTTCACATGAGCTGATGCAGGACACTTCCTGGTACAAACAGTGCAACGTCCATCTTCCATGACCTCACAGAGTTCAGGTTTCCAGGCCACTGTGCATCCAGGATAGTGACAGTTTTGCTCACAGACTGTACAGCAGACAGCTGCTTCATAAAAACAAAACCCCCACATCCCACCATCAATGGGTTCTTTATCTTTGTAGACCTCATCAACCTCTACAGTGAACTTCTCGTTCTCCTTCATCTCTTCTTCATGTTTCTTCACAGCTCTTTGAATCTCTTTGATTTCCGTCGCTTATCTTCAATTGGTTTCATTTTCTTGTGCAAGTTTTGGATGCAGGCTATCAATCTGATGCGTTCATTCAGAACATCCGCAGTTTTATCCAAGTTTTGAGATGCAATTATTTTTAGAAAGGCCATAAAGTCTCTCATTCCTCTCTCTGATATTTGACCTGCACCTTTCAGGTATTCCTCATCCTCTGTTCGGTCTTCCTGCTGGCAGTTATCAAAGAGGAAGTGAACAGGCTGATTCTTCTCATTTTTGGCACATATCACATTTGCAGCTTCAAGAGCTTTAAAAGTGTTTTTTGGATTTTTACCCTCTGAGTGTGTGATGAGAGCTATGATATTTTTCTCCATGTCTTTTTCAAACAGAGACATCACTGAGTCAAACACGTACATCAGTCGGTCACTCAGTCGATTATCTGTTGCCTTCATCACCAGACCCACTGCATGAACTTCATGAACTCCATCTTCTGACTGAAACAAATTCAATAATCTTCGGCTGATGATGTCATCATGTCCAATTACTTTTGTGTTTCCATATCCAGGAGTATCGATGATGGTCAGAGAGTAGGGCAGAGTTTTATCTTCAAAACCAAAGATCTCGTACACGATCACATCTGAGGTTTGACTTTCTGACCAGTTTCTCTCCTCCTCTACAATCTGAAACCAGACTTCATCCTCAAACTTCACTCCCATGCTGTAGTTGAGCAGAGTGTTGATCAGAGTAGATTTTCCTGCTCCTGTTTCACCAAGAAGTAAGATGGTTTTATTTGGTTTGTTTGGATTTTTTTCACCAACAGTCATTCTGGTCAGAGTTCCAAACTTCTCTTTTTTTGGTGTCAGATTGTAAACAGCAGGAGGTCCTGATTGGATCCTAATACTTTTATAGATGATGTCCTCGTATTTTGATGTAATGTTCCTGTGGAAAAAAATTGAACTTTTGAATTAAATAACAAAAAAAAGAAAAAGAAAAAGCAAGATACGATTTTCTAATGACTAATTTGAAAAAAAGTCCTTTGTTGCAACAGTATATAAAAGGTTTGAGTTTCATAGTTACGGCCACTGATCATTTTATTTGTGAAGCTTATATTACACACAAAGGTACTTCATTTAAATGATGTGTTGAAACAATTTTAAACACACAATGCTTAAACACGCATGCACAGCTTGTTGTTAATCTTCGAACTATACCAGGGGTCGGCAGCCTTTAATACAGAAAAAGCCGTTTGAACCCAGTTTCAACAGAAAAGAAAACACTGAGAGCCGCAAATACTAGCGGAAGCTGGTAGCCGCTACCGCAAGTGACGCATATATTGAGAAACGAAAATAAATAAATAAATAAAATGTTTTATTTTAATATTTCAAGATCACACTAATGTTCCAATTTAGAACTACAACAAAAACCGAACTGACAAAAATAAAATGTACTTCAATTGGATACTTATAATTTACTTCCGGAAGCCGCACAGAACCACAGAACCACAGCTTAAGCCAGAAAGAGCCACATGCGGCTCTGGAGCCGCGGGTTGCCAACCTCTAATCTATACTATACTGACAAAAGTATTCACTCACCCATCCCATCAACCCATCACTCACAGGTGTATAAACCAGCACCTAGGCATGCAGACTGCTTCTACAAACATCAATGGGTCGCTCTCAGAAGCTCAGTGAGTTTCAGTGTGGTATTGTGATAGGATGATACCTGTGCAACAAGTCCAGTCCTGAAATTTCCTCACTGCTAAATATTCCACAGTCAGCTGTTAGTGGGATTATAACAAAGTGGGAACGATTGGGAACAACAGTAACTCAGCCATGAAGTGGTAGGCCAAGTAAAATCACAGACTGGGGTCAGTAGATGCTGAGGGTCATAGTGCACAGACGTCACCAACTTTCTGCAGAGTCAATCACTACAGACCTCCAACCTTCATGTGGCCTTCAGATCAGCTCAAGAACAGTGAGTAGAGAGCTTCACGGAATGAGTTTCCATGGCAGCTGCATTCAAGTCTTACATCACCAAGCTCAATACAAAGCGTTGATGCAGTGGTGTAAAGCACGCCGCCACTGGACTCTAGAGCAGTGGAGACGTGTTCTCTGGAGGGATGAATCACACTTCTCCATCTGCCAATCTGAGGGAGGAGTCTGGGTTCGGTGGTTGCCAGGGGAACAGTACCTTTCTGACTGCACTGTGCCAAGTGTAAAGTTTGGTGGAGAGGGGGTTTCAGGAGTTGGGTTCGGCCCCTTAGTTCCAGTGAAAGGAACTCTTAATGCTTCAGCATACCAAGACATTTGAGACAATTTGATGCTCCCAACTTTGTGGGAACAGTTTGGGGATGGCCCCTTCCTGTTCCAACATGACTGTACACCAGTGCACAAAGCAGCTCCATAAAGACATGGATGAGTCTGGCGAGCTGATGTTGCACACTTGTTTCTCTACAGTTTGCTTTTGCCATTTTGTGCAATAAAAATAAAATTAACTTCCGTATCGTTACTTCTCAAAAGTTGCAGATTGCTTCACCATTTTCCTCTTGCCTACACACAAAGTGAAATCAGCTAATTGTAACGCAAGCATGGGAAGAAAAAAACATGTTTGACACTTTTTTCTTTCTATCCACCCATCCTGCAGATTAATTGATTGAAATACATTGAATTGAACTTATTTACATAGCACTGAATCACATCAGTTGCCTCAAGGTACTTTATGTTTTAAAGTTAAGACTAAATTTGGCACATGTTTATGTGATATGTGGCAACAAAAGTTGTTGTTGATGAAACTATTGTGTGAAAATCTAAAGTTTCTATCTTTGAAGAACTAGATTAGAACTGGAGGCTGTCCCAACTTCCATTAAAAAAAAAAAAAAAACTCCATAAAGCTAGCTCTTACTTTCTTACTTTAACTAGTAATGACTTTATTCACAAATACAATTTTAGACATTAGAGAAAAAATGATTCATAACCATCTCAAAGATTGATCTTTATGTTCGGCTGCTTTCAGCACTGCTGGTATTTGTTTAGACTCTTTTGCTCCAGTTGATCTTTCAGAGTTAACTTCAATAGTTACTTCCTCCAAACCAGCAACATGGTTATTAGATCCCATTCCTACTAGACTGTTCAAAGAAGTCTTTCCAATTATTGATGCTTCAATCTTAAAAATGACCAATCTGTCTTTATTATGTACCACAGACCTTCAAGGTGGCTGTAATTAAACCTCTGCTTAAAAAGCCATCACTGACCCAGCTGTCTTAGCTAATTATAGGCCAATCTCCAACCTTCCTTTTCCCTCAAAGATTCTTGAAAGAGTAGTTGTAAAACAGCTAACTGATCATCTGCAGAGGAACGGTTTATTTGAAGAGTTTCAGTCAGGTTTCAGAATTCATCACAGTACAGAAACAGCATTAGTGAAGGTTACCAATGATCTTCTTACAGCCTCTGACAGTGGACTCATCTCTGTTCTTGTCCTGTTGGACCTCAGTGTAGAGTTTGATTTATTAAAATGCTTTGGTGGATGTTGTCTCTTCTAGTCTAGTGCTGGATAACATGAATATTTTTTCAGTGATTTTCTCATCAGTGATTTTCTTTACCAGAAACTCTCAAGCTCATGGCGCTGCTTCATGTGTTGGCAGCTTAGTCCTAAATGAGCAGTTGTGGACATACATGGCATAAATTGCAAAAAAAATCTGTTGTTGGGAAATAATATTCGATCTTGAGCATATTTTATCTCATTTGTGACTCGTGGTATAAACAAAATAATCTTATCATATGTGATATCACAATCCTATCAAGCAGTATTTGTAATATTAGCTCTGCATTTAATGATCCACTTTGTATTAGTTGTGAACATTTATATTATATACCAGCATATGTCTAGTAGCTATTCAATCCAATAATTTATAGCTGTGGATCTGGATGTCTCTTTTTTCTTTATTTTGGTTAACCTTTCTTATAAAGTTTTCATTTTTAAATTAAAAAAGAATTGTGTAAATCCGTTACAACCATAGTCAGTGAAGTATTGTTTTTCTGTGACACAGGCTATAGAAAACTATTAATACCAAAAGTCCCATAAATAAATGTTATTTCTTTATATTTAAATGGTTAAAATAATACTCACTGTTTCTCCATGGTGTTGAATGGTACAGAGATGTCCACACAGGGAGGTTGAAACAGGTGCTGGTGTCTGGTTTAAAAAGAAACCAAAAAACAGCCAATAAATGAACAGTTCCAAGCATCAATGAAGAAGTTACACCTGCACAGAGTTGATCATCAAGAAGACCATTGCTGAGCATTCAAAGATAAAAACAAAAAACTGAAAAACTGGAAGCAAATTGTCATCCTCCTACAATAATGGCCTAGGTCCAAACTACAGCCCACAGGCCAAACATGTACTATGCTTGGATTTTATATGGCCTGCATGTCGTCTCCATGCATGTGTTATGTTTGACAGACACAAACAATGAATGCATTTCTTCTTTTTATCTCATGGAGGCAACGTCATGTAACAGATGTCTGCCAGCTACTTAAAAACCTCAAAAAGAAGAAGATTGAACAATTAACCAATCACAACCCAAACTGTGTGATGCTGTGTGCTTTGGGTGGGAGCCATAGGTGACGCACAGTGTTGCCAACTTAACAACTTTTCAGAACCCCTAGCGACTTTTATTTTCTTTCCAAAAAGTGACTAGCAACTTTTTAAGGGGACTTTTTGAGATAATCGGGAAAGCTGAAATCCTCCACCGACACCCTGTTCTGTGTACAAACAGCGCTCCCTTCGTACGTCCAGACTTAACTTCGGCACCGAGGGGACATCACCCCACTGCCCGGACCTCAATGCAAACAAAGCTGCTTCTTTGACACCACACACTTCCAGATCTGCGGGAGGTCATGGTTGTCAGTACAGGTGTGCAAACAAAGTGGTGTGCAGCGGTTATTGCAAGAACATTTTGCTGTTTGACCCTGATGACGGCTCCATCTCACCCGCAGTTACACCTACAGCTGGAGCTGACTGAACTTCAGTGTGACTAATTCATCTTTTTTTTTTTTTTCATTTTTAGTTCAGTTTTTTGTGTTTTTTGAACAACAACAAAATTACTTAGGCCATTATTTCAGGAGGGTGAAGAACTGCTTAAAAGTTCACAATTTTTTTTTTATTTTAGTGCTACTGAACAAAAAACACAATTATGAAAAAAAGACATCTAGAAATTGATTAATTATTTTTCTGTGCCACTCCAAGCCCTGTACAGGGTCTAAATTCGTCATTATGGCATTTAAACTATTCCATCATTGCTTTTCATGTAATCTTTCCTGTGTTGTTGGCTTTAGGAAGCGCTGTGATGCTCTGGAGGCAGAAAGAGCTGAGAGGACTCAGAGCTGAAAGATTGTATACACCATCAGAAGGAGGGACAGCCCCTCTTTACTCACATGATTTCACAGAAGTTCTCTACACTACTTTTTTCCTTTTTTTAACCTGTCCTGTCTGTCAGCTTTATCAAAACGAATCATCTGAATGCACTGTTGTGCCAAACACATTTGCTTTGCCAAGTTGAGCTCTACAAATGCTCTGCCTGTTATTAGTCTCCTTCTTTTTATTTTATTATTTGTATTTTTATTTATGTATAGTGTAACAATACCAGAGGTGGAGAGGAGCAAGAATACGAAAGAAAGAAAGAAAGAAAGAAAGAAAGAAAGAAAGAAAGAAAGAAAGAAAGAAAGAAAGAAAGAAAGAAAGAAAGAAAGAAAGAAAGAAAGAAAGAAAGAAAAGAAGGGGGATAACAAAAAATAACGAAGCACAAAGTATAATGTGTTACAATTGCTCCACCTGTGTGTGTGTGTGTGTGTGTGTGTGTGTGTGTGTGTGTGTGTGTGTGTGTGTGTGTGTGTGTTGTGTGTGTGTGTGTGTGTGTGTGATTAATATATGTAACAATACATGATATATAATATTGATAGTAAATACTGATGTCAAAGTGATAAAAATACACCACAACATCTGTGAGGTCAGACACTGATGTTGGAGAGAAGGCCTGGCTCACAGTCTCCACTCTAATCCATCCCAAAGGTGTTCTATCAGGCTGAGGTCAGGACTCTGTGCAGGCCAGTCAAGTTCTTCCACACCAAACTGGTTCATCTACGTCTTTATGGAGCTGCTTTGTGCACTGGTGTGCAGTCATGTTGGAACAGGAAGGGGCCATCCCCAAACTGTTCCCACAGAGTTGGAGCATCAAATTGTCCCAAATGTCTCGGTCTGCTGAAGCATTAAGAGTTCCTTTCACTGGAACTAAGGGGACAAGCCCAACTCCTGAAAAACAACCCAACACCATAACCCCCCCTCCACCAAACTTTACACAATGCAGTCAGAAAGGTACTGTTCCCCTGGCAACCACCAAACCCAGACTCCTCCCTCAGATTGGCAGATGGAGAAGTGTGATTCATCCCTCCAGAGAACACGTCTCCACTGCTCTAGAGTCCAGTGGCGGCGTGCTTTACACCACTGCATCAACGCTCTGCATTGGGCTTGGTGATGTAAGATTTGAATGCAGCTGCCATGGAAACCCAGTCATGAAGCTCTCACTGTTCTTGAGCTGATCTGAAGGCCACATGAAGGTTGGAGGTCTGTAGTGATTGACTCTGCAGAAAGTTGGTGACCTCTGTGCATTATGACCCTCAGCATCTACTGACCCCACTCTGTGATTTTTTATGTGGCCTACCACTTCATGGCTGAGTTGCTGTCGTTCCCACTTTGTTATAATCACACTAACAGCTGACTGTGGAATATTTAGTAGTGAGGAAATTTCAGGTGCTTGGTTTATACACCTATGGCCGTGGAAGTGAGACTGAGAGACCATTTAAAGGCTTTTGCAGGTGTTTGAGTTAATCTGGAATAAAGCAATGGCAAATTGTGACATTTCTGACCACTTCCTATAGCCATATTTAAAATAACTATCATTAGCTCTGTGATGGCTCAAATACTTCCTCTGCTCTATGGAAGTGTTTCTGTGAAATCATGTGAACAGGGTACCGTATTTTCCGGAGTATAAGTCGCACTTTTTTTCATAGTTTGGCTGGGGGTGCGACCTATACTCCGGAGCGACGTATATGTGACATTTATAACACATGAACCAAAATATTCCAGCCACTTGACATCTCCGTGAACTGCAGCTTTAAGGCAGTCTTGCGTAACCTGTGGGCGCAGTGGATGATGGACGGAGAGCACAGCTTAACGGCAACTGGGAGAATGCGCCACCCAACTTTCCTGGAAGTCATTGGATGGATCAAGAAAACATGGGCTTCAGTGACAAACCATCCTGTTGGGATTCAGAAAGGCTGGAATAATTGGAACTGCAGCTGACGACGAGTCTGACTAACGCGACACAGAAGAGGAAGCGGCGCTTCGTCTACGGAGTGTACGGAATTGTTTAGAAGTGACACCGAGGATGAAGAATTCAATGGATTGATGGTTTGGTTAACTTGTTAGTATGTTCTTTATGCTATGGTTATCTGAATAACTTAATGTTACGTTAACATACCGAACACGTGTTCGTTGTGTGTCATGTAGCTGAATGTGCTACGTTAGCATAACGTAGGCGTAACCGTGTTCGTCCTGTTCTTTAATCCATTATTATTTTAAATTGCCGTTCAAGATGGAATTTCTGCTCTGGGTCTCGGATTCTATCAACCCCCCCCCCCAAAAAAAGTGCGACTTATAGTCCAGTGCGACCTATATATGTTTTTTTCTTCTTTATTATGCATTTTTTGGCTGGTGCGACCTATACTCCGGAGCGACGTATAGTCCGAAAAATACGGTAGTTATATTATGTGCCCCCCCCCAACAGATGTGCGCCTGTATGTACGTCTTATTTACAGCTTATTTAGAACAAAGTTAAGCATTTTTTATCCAGTGGTTTAAATAAAAGCTAATAGAGCGTTACACAAATTGTGTAGTCTAACAAAATACACTGTGTGACTACACAGTGATGAGTCCTGTGTGTGCCCAGCTTGGAGAGAGTGAAAACAGTAAAAGATGCAGACTGTGAAAGCCTGAAATTAAAGTTTATTTTATGGACAGACGCACACACACACACACACACACACACACACAGCTTATTTAGCAACTTTGGATTTTAAACTAAATGACAAACTGAAGTAGCTCAGATCATGCTTGTGGAGATGCGTGCTCAAACTATATCTGTCTGTGAGGACTCACATTACCTAGTGGACCTCACCTGAGTGCAGATATTGGTCTCATTGTCTTTGTGGCTGCTTTTAGAGCAAACTATTGTTTTACGAATGCTGTGGCTCACACAGATGTGATAACAGACTGTGTGTGTGGGTGGGGGGATCTGGTCGCTGTGCGGAAGTAATGCAGAGCTTTTTCTGTAAGTTCAAATATATGTTTCTCTGCAGACGTGAGGAGAGTGGAACTATGTTAGTAAGGGAGCTGTAACAGCACAGTTTTTCTTAAGATAAGACAGAGTATAATGAAAAGAAGATTTAAAAAACCTCGGTATTTTTACAAACATATTTAAACATATGTAAGCTAAGTACTTTCATTATCTAACATTCACACTCCAACGCTTGCATCGGAGAGCAACTTGGAGTTCATTACAGTATCTTCCCAAGGATACTTTGGCATGCAGCCTGGAGTAGCCAGGAATTGAACCACCAAGCTTTACTCCTCTCATGTGTCTCTTCCCACTTTTTTCACTGGACATGCCATACATGTATTTTTGTAAGTACCAATGTCTCCTCTGTACATCAGCATTATGTCTGGCATGGGACTATTTGTGCTTTTCAGCAGCACTCGCTGGTGGGCCATGCTGTAAGAACGAAAGAAAAACATTATTTAACTTTGTTTTTTTTGTTGCACAAGGAATCGTGCTGCGTCTGGTGGACCCATTGCATTTTAGGGCTTTTTATTTAGCATACTCAAACCTTTTTTTTTTTTTAAATACTCAGCAGATCAATTGTAATTAATTTAAACAACACTTACATTAAATTTGTTCCCTTTACCTTTGTTAAATGACATTTATGACTAGAAATGCCACTCGTTTTTGTTCATTTTTTAAATCAATATCACAGGTAGCCCAAATCTTTTTACCAAACTTGGCAGCCTTAGATGGAAAATACTGCCGGAATGGGCAGCGACCTTGAAATGGCATCAACTGCATCAAATTCATCATTTTTTGAGCAGGAAGACCATTCATTTTAGCCATTTTATGACATTCATATGTCATAAAATAATTAGACTCGGCTCCGCACCCTGGAAAATCCTGTATCTAGCCAGGCCCCTGTAGGGGGTGCGGACCATGGTAGCTTAGCCGCTGTTAGCTCCCCCCCAGCAGATCCCGAGCAGCGGGGAAAACAGGCCGGCTGGGTGATGGTGAGGAGGAAGCGTAGCCCTAAGCAGAAGCCCCGGGTACACCACCAACCTGTTCACGTCTCTAACCGTTTTTCTCCACTCGGCGACACACCCGCCGAGGAACAAACTCTGGTTATTGGCGACTCTGTTTTGAGAAACGTGAAGCTAGAGACACCGGCGACCAGGGTTATAATAGTTTTGGATTTTACATTATAGTTTAGTTTTAGTTAGTTTTTACTTTTTTTCTCTAATTCAGTTAGTTTTAATTAGTTTTCAGAGTGGTTTTGCTCGTTTTTATTAGTTTTTATTTTTGGTTCCATGCTTAGTTTAGTTAGTTTCAGTTAGTTTCAGTATTAGTTTTAGTATTTTCATACCTAATCAGGTGCAAGATTCAAGGCGCAAAAGTGACTATTGTGTAATGAAAACTTGACAAAAGATACAGTTTAAAGAAATATATTCAACAACCAGCTGTTCACAAGACATGCTAAATTTGTGTAATATTAAGGACACACATGAACATCAACAGGGAGAAACAAAGAAAAACATGAATTCCCAAACTCAATAAATTCTACAATAAACTCCACAATAAACTTCAGCATCAGTGCAGCAGATTAACAACAGCTACATGTGGTGTTAAACAAAAACAAACTCTTTGAAGGAGTCAAAGCTCAAATCCATCTGCATCCTGATGTTCTCACCATCTGAAGCTGCTTCTGTTTTGGAGCTAGCTTGGTTAGATGCTCGCTAATTAAACCTGCAGGGTCTTTGCGGCCTCTGTACACAACCTACAGAAGTTGCCGACCTCATGTCCGCATTTATGCTTGTGTAGCTGGATTGTGTGTGTTATTACCTTGTGGTCGTGTGCAGGTGTTTGTACTCAAAGAACCTCCATACGGGACTCTGCCGCTTTCTCGGCAGACCGCAGCAATTACTTTGCGGACCAGCGCGGTGAGCGCACGCACATGTGCACTCACACAGTTGTCCTGTGGCGCTCCCAGCTTAAACTCCGAGAGCGGAAACAATGATTTCATATCAATCCACAAGGCTTAAAATGAAAGTCAGTTTATCGATAATTTCAGTTTTAATTAGTTATCGTTTTTTCCTTTTAATAATAGTTTTTATTTATTTCAGTTAACGACAATGTTTTTTTAATTTCAGTTTTCGTTATTTCGTTCGTTTTCGTTAACTATAATAACCCTGCCGGCGACCATAGTCAAATGTCTTCCAGGGGCCAGAGCAGGCGACATTCATGGAAATTTGAAACTGCTGGCTAAGGCTAATCGTAGATTTGGTAAGATCGTTATTCACGTCGGCAGTAATGACACCCGGTTACGCCAATCGGAGGTCACTAAAATTAATATTGACTCGGTGTGTAACTTTGCAAAAACGATGTCGGACTCTGTAGTTTTCTCTGGGCCCCTCCCCACTCAGACCAGGAGCGACATGTTTAGCCGCATGTTCTCCTTGAATCGCTGGCTGTCTGAGTGGTGTCCAAAAAACGACGTGGGCTTCATAGATAACTGGCAAAGTTTCTGGGGAAAACCTGGTCTTGTTAGGAGAGACGGCATCCATCCCACTTTGGATGGAGCAGCTCTCATTTCTAGAAATCTGGCCAAATTTATTAACCCTCCTAAAAACTGACTACACAGGGTTGAGACCAGGAAGCAGAGTTGCAGTCTTACACGCCTCTCTGCAGCTTCTCTCCTCCTGCCATCCCCCCAAAACCCCATCCCCATAGAGTCGGTGCCTGCTCCCAGACCACCAAAAACCAAAGCTAAAATCAGCAAAAAGCTATTTAAGCATAAAAATTCAAAAACAATAAATAATACAGCTTCATCAACTGCACCAAGGAATAAAACAATTAAATGTGGATTGTTAAACATTAGGTCTCTCTCTTCCAAGTCCCTATTAGTAAATTATTTAATAATTGATCAACGTATTGATTTATTCTGCCTTACAGAAACCTGGTTATAGCAGGATGAATATGTTAGTTTAAATGAATCAACACCCCCGAGTCACAGTAACTGTCAGAATGCTCGAAGCACAGGTCGAGGAGGAGGATTAGCTGCAATCTTCAATTCCAGCTTATTAATTAATCAAAGACCCAGACAAAGTTTTCATTCTTTTGAAAGCCTGACTCTTAGTCTTGTCCATCCTAATTGGGAAAATCAAAAACCTGTTTTATTTGTTATTATCTATCGTCCACCTGGTCCTTACTCAGAGTTTCTGTCTGATTTCTCAGACTTTTTATCTGATATAGTGCTCAGTTCAGATAAAATAATTATAGTGGGTGATTTTAACATCCATGTAGATGCTGAGAATGACAGCCTCAACACTGCATTTAATCTATTGTTAGATTCAATTGGCTTCTCTCAAAATGTAAAGGAGCCCACCCACCACTTTAATCATACTCTGGATCTTGTCCTGACATATGGCATAGAAACTGAAGACTTAACAGTATTCCCCGAAAGCCCCCTCCTGTCTGATCATTTCTTAGTAACATTTACATTTACTTTAATGGATTACACAGCAGTGGGGAATAAGTTTTATTACAGTAGAAGTCTTTCTGAAAGTGCTGTAACTAAGTTTAAGGATCTAATTCCTTCATTGTTATGCTCTTCAGTGCCAACACAGTGCAGAGCAGCTACCTAAACTCTGCTCCCAGTGAGGTCGATTATCTCGTCAATAGTTTTACATCCTCACTGCGTATAACTTTGGGTACTGTGGCTCCTCTGAAAAGGAAAGCTTCAAATCAGAAGTGCCTGACTCCGTGGTATAATTCACAAACGCACAGCTTAAAGCAGATAACCCGAAAGCTGGAGAGGGAATGGCGTCTCACTAAATTAGAAGGTGCTCATTTAGCCTGGAAAAAGAGTTTGTTGCTCTATAAAAAAGCCCTCCGTAAAGCTAGGACATCTTACTATTCATCATTAATTGAAGAAAATAAGAACAACCCCAGGTTTCTTTTCAGCACTGTAGCCAGGCTGACAAAGAGTCAGAGCTCTGTAGAGCCGAGTATTCCTTTCACGTTAACTAGTAGTGACTTCATGGATTTCTTTACAAATAAAATTTTAGACATTAGAGAAAAAATTATTCATAACCATCTCAAAGATTATTCTTCATGTTCGGCTGCTTTCAGCACTGCTGGTATTTGTTTAGACTCTTTTGCTCCAGTTGATCTTTCAGAGTTAACTTCAATAGTTACTTCCTCCAAACCAGCAACATGTTTATTAGATCCCATTCCTACTAGACTGTTCAAAGAAGTCTTTCCAATTATTGATGCTTCAATCTTAAAAATGATCAATCAGTCTTTATTAGTTGGCTATGTACCACAGACCTTCAAGGTGGCTGTAATTAAACCTCTGCTTAAAAAGCCATCACTTGACCCAGCTGTCTTAGCTAATTATAGGCCAATCTCCAACCTTCCTTTTCTCTCAAAGACTCTTGAAAGAGTAGTTGTAAAACAGCTAACTGATCATCTGCAGAGGAACGGTTTATTTGAAGAGTTTCAGTCAGGTTTCAGAATTCATCACAGTACAGAAACAGCATTAGTGAAGGTTACCAATGATCTTCTTAGAGCCTCTGACAGTGGACTCATCTCTGTTCTTGTCCTGTTGGACCTCAGTGCAGCTTTTGATACTGTTGACCATAACATTTTATTACAGAGATTAGAGCTTGCTATAGGTATTAAAGGTACTGCACTGCAGTGGTTTGAATCAAGAATCAAGAATCAAGAATGCCTTTATTAGTCCCACAAATGGGGAAATTGCAGTTAACAGAACATCCATCCAAACATAAACATAACACAGACAGGGGGGACAGATGTCTGAGGTCATGCAACCGTTTCACAACGGCACTACCTTTAGCAGAGAGACAGAAAGAGATACATTGGGATAGTTAGGTTCAAAAAAATCATCTCATACTGTGTTCATAAAGAACACCTTACGAGGTTCCAAAAAACACCTCAGCAAAAAGCATATTGCACATATAAAGCCGGGATAGCAGTATGGTGGGTAGGGTCAGGGTCAGGAGGAGATGCAGACGGAGACGAGAGGGTGGGGGCATTGTGGAGCCCAGATACCAGCTCCCAGCCAAACAGTTTGCTGATAGTGATGGAAGTTCATCAGCGGCCTTGGTACACCAGATCCAGCTTCACAAATCACAGAGAGGGCTGAGGGGGAGTGCGGCCGTTACGCATAGCTCTGGAGAGATATGATTGCCAGCCAAGGCCGGCTAGGGAGCCGAATTCTGATAATGCAGATGTTGTTTTGGAACAGGCTGCTTGTTTTTTTCAACAGCCTTCAGTCTCACTGGGAAACCATTCAATAAATCCAATAATCCAAATTCATTAGTTACCGTCCTCACTGTGCAGAACCGTACCTTATCTCCAGATCGAACCCCTCTCACCTGCTACTCCCCAAGTCTACAGCTCAGGTTCATCAGGCTTTGAGTCTGAGTCTGTACCATTCTGGTCAGCCCATCCACCTGGGTCGGCAGCCTCTGCAGATGTCGAACTGCCGTCCAGGTTTTCTTGATTTCTCGGTAAATCAGGTATCCTCCAAGCCCAAACAGAAAAGATACCGCTACCAGATAGCCAAATATGTAAGCGTCTTCCACGTCTTCCACCTCGAGGGCCGAGAAGCACACAGGTCTCCACGAGCTCCAAGAGTCGATGACGTATCCAACCGGGTCTGTTCCACTCGGACACGCAGGCTCCCCTTTCCCAGATCTCATAGTGGAAAAAATTCGATCAATGGTCTTGAAGGCCCAGTTTGCCAAATCCATATTGCTCTCAATCTTATTCTTATTCGAACAGTGTGCAAGAGACGCTCTCACAGCAAGCAGCAAGCAGGAAAGATAGGGAGGGCAGGGAGAGAGATAGAATGCGACCGTCCCCGTCAGAGGCTGGAGCAAGAATCATATTCATCTCATAGACTCCAATTTGTTCATGTAAATGGGGAGTCTTCTTCACACACTAAGGTTAATTATGGAGTTCCACAGGGTTCTGTGCTAGGACCAATTTTATTTACATTATACATGCTTCCCTTAGGCAGTATTATTAGAAAGCACTGCATCAATTTTCATTGTTATGCAGATGATACTCAGCTTTACCTATCAATGAAGCCAGATGACACACATCAATTAATTAAACTGCAGGAATGTCTTAAAGACATTAAGGCCTGGATGACCTCTAATTTCCTGCTTCTAAATTCAGATAAAACTGAAATTCTTGTTCTCGGCCCCACAAATCTTAGAAACATGGTGTCTAACCAGATACTTACTCTGGATGGCATTACTTTGGCCTCCAGTAACACTGTGAGAAATCTTGGAGTCATTTTTGACCAGGATATGTCCTTCAATGCACATATTAAACAAATATGTAGGACCGCTTTTTTGCATTTGCGCAATATTTCTAAAATTAGAAACATCCTTTCTCAGAGTGATGCCGAAAAGCTCATTCATGCATTTATTACTTCTAGGCTGGATTATTGTAATTCATTATTATCAGGCTGTCCTAAAAGCTCCCTGAAAAGCCTTCAGCTGATCCAAAATGAATGAATGAATGAATGAATGAATGAATGAAGTTTTATTGCCATGTGGGTGAACAAGTTCACACATTGGAAATTGCAGTTACAGAACACCATCCAAATACACAAACACAACACACATAGGGGGATATGTGTCCTTGGGTCATGCAGCCGTTTCTTGCGGCGCTACCTTTGGCAGGAGGAGAAAACAACACATCATGGGGAAGTTAGGTTAAAAAAAAAAGTCATCTGGTACAGTGCTCAAAAGAGCACTGCACCAGGGTCCAAAAAAAACCACCTTAGCAAAGCATTTGCACATGTAAAGCAAGGACAGCGGCGGTAGGTGAGGTCAGGTCAGGAGGGGATGCAGACGGAGACGAGAGGTGGGGGCATTGTGGAGCCAGATGCCAGGTTCCAGCCAAAACAGTTCGCTGATAGCGGTGGAATTTCATCAGCGGCCGTGATACACCAGACCCAGCTTCACAAATCACAACGCGGAGTGGGGGAGAGAGCAGCCGCACACAGAGCCCTGGAGAGTGATATGGTTGCCAACCCAAGGCCGGCAGGGGAGCCGAATTCCTGATAACAAATGTTGTTTTGGAACAGGCTGCTTGTTTTTCCAACAGCCTTCAGTCTTACTGGGAAACCATTCGAAAATCCAATATTCCAAATTAGTTGATTGCCGTCCTCACTGTGCAGAACCGAACTATATCTCCTGATCTAACCCCTCTCGCCTGCGAGCTCGCTAATCTTGCGGCTCAGGTCCACCAGGCTTTGAGTCTGAGTTTGTACGGCTCTGCTCAGCCCTTCCACCTGGATTGGCAGCCTCTGCAGATGTCGAACCGCCGTCCAGATTTTCTTAATTTGCCAGTAAAGCAGGTATCCACCGAGCCCAAACAGAGAAGATACTGCTACCAAAAAGCCGAATATGTAGGCGTCTTCCACGTCTTCCACTCCAAGGGCCGAGAAGCACACAGGTCTCCACGAGCTCCAAGAGTCGATGACGTATCCAACCGGGTCTGTTCCACTCGGACACGCAGGCTCCCCTGTCCCGGATCTCATAGTGGAAAAAATTCGATCAATGATGGAGAATGCCCAGTTTGCCAGATCCATGGTTCAATCTTGTTCTTATTCGGACAGTGTGTAAAAAGACGCTCTCACAGCAAGCAGCAAGCGGAGAGATGGGGAGGGCAGGGAGAGAGAGATAGTGCGACCGTCTCTGACAAGAGCAGGAAGAGAAGGATGCTGTAGCTAGAGTACTGACAGGGACTAGAAAGAGAGAGCAGATTTCTCCCATATTGGCTTCTCTTCATTGGCTCCCTGTTAAATCTAGAATAGAATATAAAATTCTTCTCCTCACATACAAGGTCTTGAATAATCAGGCCCCATCTTACCTCAAAGACCTCATAGTACCATATCACCCCAACAGAGCACTTCGCTCTCAGACTGCTGGCTTACTTGTTGTTCCTAGGATACTTAAGAGTAGAATGGGAGGCAGAGCCTTCAGCTTTCAGGCCCCTCTTCTGTGGAACCAGCTTCCAGCTTGGATTCAGGAGACAGACCCCCATCTCTATTTTTAAGATTAGGCTTAAAACTTTCCTTTATGATAAAGCTTATAGTTAGGGCTGGATCAGGTGACCCTGAACCATCCCTTAGTTATGCTGCTATAGGCCTAGTCTGCTGGGGAGTTCACATAATGCACTGTTTCTCATTCACCTTATTTACTTTGTTTATACTCCACTCTGCATTTAATCATTAATTGATATTAATCTCTGGCTCTCTTCCACAGCATGTCTTTCTCTCCCCTCAGCCCAACCGGTCGCGGCAGATGACCCCCGGTAAGGTCTATGCCAGGGTGCTGGAAAGGAGGGTGCGTCCGTTAGTCAAACCTCGGATTCAGGAGGAACAATGCGGTTTTCGTCCTGGTCGTGGAACGCTGGACCAGCTCTTTATCCTCTCAAGGATATTCGAGTGTGCGTGGGAGTTTGCCCAACCAGTCTACATGTGCTTTGTGGACTTGGAGAAGGCATTCGACCGTGTTCCTCGGGGTGTTCTTTGGGAGGTTCTGCGGGAGTATGGGGTGTCTGGCCCATTGTTGCGGGCCATTCAGTCCTTGTACAACCGCAGTGAGAGCTTGGTCCGTATAGCCGGTAATAAGTCGGATTTGTTTCCTGTGGGTGTTGGACTCCGTCAGGGCTGCCCTTTGTCACCGATTCTGTTCATAATTTTTATGGACAGAATTTCTAGGCGTAGCCAGGTGGCGGAAGGCTTCTTCCTTGGTGGCCTCAGAGTCTCATCTCTGCTTTTTGCAGATGATGCGGTTCTGTTGGCTTCATCAGGGGGGGGGGCCTCCAGCTCGCAGTGGAACGGTTCACAGCCGAGTGTGAAGCGGCTGGCATGAGAATCAGCACCTCTAAGTCTGAGGCCATGGTCCTCAGCCGGAAAAGGGTGGAGTGCCATCTCCGGCTCAGGAACGAGTTCTTGCCTCAAGTGGAGGAGTTTAAGTATCTCGGGGTCTTGTTCACGAGTGATGGGAGAAGGGAACGGGAGATCGACAGGCGGATCGGGGCTGCTTCTGCAGTGATGCGGACGCTGCACCGGTCCGTCGTGGTGAAGAGGGAGCTTAGCGTAAAAGCGAAGCTCTCGATTTACTGGTCGATCTACGTTCCTACCCTCACCTATGGTCACGAGCTTTGGGTAGTGACCGAAAGAATAAGATCGCGAATACAAGCGGCAGAAATGAGTTTCCTTCGAAGGGTGGCTGGCCTTTCCCTTAGAGATAAGGTGAGGAGTGCGGCCATCCGGGAGGGGCTCAGAGTAGAGCCGCTGCTCCTCCACATCGAAAGGAGCCAGTTGAGGTGGCTCGGGCATCTGATTAGGATGCCTCCTGGCCGCCTCCTGGGTGAGGTGTTCCGGGCATGTCCCACCGGGAAGAGGCCCCGTGGTAGACCCAGGACACGCTGGAGAGATTATGTATCTCGGCTGGCCTGGGAACGCCTTGGGGTCCCTCCGGATGAGCTGGAGGAGGTGGCTGGGGAGAGGGAAGCCTGGGCTTCTCTGCTTAGGCTTCTGCCCCCGCGACCCGGCCCCGGATAAGCGGAAGAAAATGGATGGATGGATGGATGGATGGTTTTCTCTGTATTATTGTAGGGTCTTTACCCAGAATACAAAGCGCCTTGAGGCGACAGTTTGTTGTGATTTGGCGCTATATAAATAAAATTGAATTGAATTGAATTGAGAGAGAAGAGGAAGTATCCTGGGCCTGAGATGCAGCTCATGCCTGATGAAGTCCACATGGGGAAGCAGTGACTCACAGGGCTGTCAGCTTCCTCACTTTATTACATCTTTGGACTTTTTCTCCATAAGCTCCAGACTCTGATCCTGGATCTGACTATTAGACCCCGTTTACACATTTACACTTCATAACAACAATAATTAGCAATCATTTCCCTGTTTCTTTATCAGTCACATCTCTGTGGAGGGATCTTGGCCTCCTCTTCTTCTAAATTCAGTCAATTTAACTTAAATGTTCTCATGAAAATCTGACAAATCTGAGCAGAATGATTTAATAAATAAATCTAATGGTATTGAAAGCATAAGAAGTTATCCTATCATCAAAACTAAAATGTCATTTATTAATAATTTATACAGAGCTTCAAACTGAAGAGCAAACGATCCATGTGATTTATAGAGCTATTTATAGATCTATGGATGTATTTATTACTGAGCTTAGTTCATTTTTGTACAATAAAGAAAAGTCGATGACAGATTATCTGTAATTCATAGACGAGGACTCAGATCAGAGAACAAGAAACAGACAAACTTAATAATCATTCTTGAGTAAATACAAGTCATTGTGTGTGTGTGTGTGTGTGTGTGTGTGTGTGTGTGTTCTCTCTATCTGGCATCACCATGGTAACTGCAATATCAGGCAAACTGTTCCAGATGATCTGAGGGGCGGAGCTGGATCAGAGTTTGTAAGGATGTCAAAAAAGACTTTGAGGTCAAAGGTCATCCAGAGAGGTTCAGTTACAGTTAAAAATGAATTCTTCCTGATGGTTCCTACAGTGTTCATATGATAACTACACCTTTACACACTAAGGTGGTGTTATCAGCTCCAGGCTGTGGTACAGCTTCATGTGAAGCTGCGCTCTCACTGAGAGCAGTGTTGGACTGCCCCCCCCCCCCCCCCCCCCCCCCCCCCCCCCAACACACACACACACACACACACACAGATAAGTTGCCGTTGTAATATTTTGCCCACAGCACATCTTTCTGACTGCAGACCTTACAGACAGATGTTAGACTTTGAGGTCACCCCCAGAATCCTGTTACAGAGCAGACTTTTCCAGTTGAATAAAATAATCCACATATAAAAATCCTCATAAAGGCCCAGAAGAGAAGCATCTAAATTAATCTGAGCAGCTTCAGGTTTTTGAACATTAAATGACACGTAAATGATGATGAAGATAAATACATCACAGTTACACTACTGATAAATTATTTGTATGGAGCTTAAAACAAAATGTACATAAAACAATATTTCCCTTAGGCTGGAAAAATATCACAAACTATATTCAACCTCTAAGATAATTAAAGATTTAAATCAAATTATGTGTTTTATTGTTAGAGGAACAGGATTAAACACAACTACAGCAAACTCAGGAGAACCATAATGATAATAACTTTAATTAGTATTTTATTCAACATGAATGTTTAGTACTAATTTGGATACTCACTTAAAGTACAACACAAAATAGTTTGTAAAAAATCATAATCAAGATAATTTGATGATTGAATGATTTCTTCTGATTTAAAGTTTGACTGAATTAAAAAGTCATCAAATTTGATATAAAGTTTATAAAGTTGCATTAAATACAAACACATGACAGTGTAAGAAGGGCCATTCATATTATTGACCATATAACTAAAGGAAAAACAAGTGCAGTCCTTCTCAGCCTAGATGCCGAAAAGGCGTATGATACGGTTGGATGGGAGTTCCTGTTTCAGGTAATGAGGAGATTTGGGTTATGCGATAGATTTGTTTAATGTATAAAAATGATTTACTCTTCCCCAACAGCAAGAATTAAAATTAATGGAAGCCTTTCAAATCAAAATAGTACAACGAGGATGTAGGCAGGGCTGCCCATTAAGCCCACTACTGTTTAATCTCTATCCTCCTCTCTATCAGAGAGGAGACAGGGCTGGAGGGGGTGACAATAGGGGCTGTGGAAAACAAAATATGTCTTTATGCAGATGATGTCTTGGTGACAATTAAAAACCCTGAGTCTGGTATCCCACTGCTTATGAACTGCCTGAAATTTTATGGTAGACTTTCCGGGTATAGACTCAATATACAAAAGACTCAAGTCATGACATTTTCTTTTGTCCCCTCAGAACAATTAACGGATAGCTACCGATTCAATTGGCACCAACCACAAATAGAGTATTTGGGTGTTTTATTAAGAAAAAATCTCACTCAGTTATACGATGTTAATTACAAATGGAAAAATAAGAAAATATATGAGGACCTGGATAGGTGAAGCCTGCTTCCCCTCGACCTCGGCAGCAGAATTCGAACAAAAAAGATAAATGTTCTCCCAAGACTGCTATATATGTTTGCAGCACTCCCGGTAGAGGTCCCGGCAAAACAGTTCAGGGAGTGGGATAAGCATTTTTCAAGGTTTATATGGAGTAATAAAAGACCAAGAGTAAGATATTCAACCCTGCAGCTGCCTGGGGAGAGGGGAGGGATGGCTCTCCCTTGCTTATTGGATTACTATTTGTCTGCCCAACTCAGACCGCTAGTGTGCTGGTATAACCCAGTCTACGAGGCAAAATGGAAGGACATTGAGCTTTCCTTGCTGGACTTCCCTATACAGTCTGTTTTGGGCTGCTTGGACAGGCTACCCCAAGTATATCAGTTACAAAATCTGTGTGTAAGTTCCTCCTTGAAAAAGTGGGCAGAGGTGGTTAAAAAATTTCATCTCAGCAAGCAGATAAGGGTGTTAGGCTGGCCTGCATACCACCCTTGCTTCCTTCCAGCATTGATAGATCACAAGTTTAGAACTTGGGCAAAACAAGGAATCACCTCATTCTGTAAAATAATAGAAAACGGGGAGTTACTAAAGTTTGAGGATTTGTGCCGGACTTACGAAGTGGGCAGAGAAGACTTTTATCGCTACTTACAGATGCGGAGTTTCTTTGAGAGGGAAATCAAGTCCCCTGATTTGGTTGTAAATCCAGGAATAATGCAATTATTCATGGATGCATATGCTGCCAAAAGTACAAAAGGCATCACTGGTGAACTTTACAGAAATTTCTCATCTATGAATAGGAACTCAACAGATTATATTAGGCAACAGTGGGAAAAAGAAGCAAACATAACAATTTTACAGGAAGTCTGGGGACAAATCTGGAAGAATGCACTATCCACCACAAACTCTTTAACATGGCGTGATTTTTGCTGGAAGAATTTAATCAGGTTTTTTATTACACCAAAACAGAAATCGAGAACAGGTGGCTCACAAGCTACGTGCTGGAGGTCTGTGGGGGCTGCTTTCATGTCTTTTGGGCCTGTCCAAAGTTGAAGATTTTCTGGAATGCCATAAAGCAAGTAATCTATGAAACTCTGGGCATAACTTTAGCGTTTTCTTTTACTACTATGTACCTTGGAGAACCTCCTTAAGGTCTTAGTGTAAGCAATACATATTTGCTGAAGATATTTATGATTGCAAGCAAGAAGGCAATTACTAAATGTTGGCTCCTGCTAAGCCCCCCTACCCTGAACCTCTTCACGAATATTGTAAACCTGATTCATAACATGGAGATGTTGACTTTTTCAATACATCTTCAGAGGGAGAAAGGAGAGACTCTGGGAAAAATGGCACTGTTATACGCGCAAAGGCTTGGAATAGTTATCTGGTGTGAACTGGGAGTATCTTGCCTCTCTGGTTGATGTGTAACCTGCTCCTAGTGTATATATAGAATAGTAATGTGCCTGATGAATGATGAATAATGTGATCACTTGTTACCTGCCCTAGCCCTCTTGTTTGTTTGTTTGTTTGTTTACCTGTTATTTTTCTGCATCAAAATAAATCATAAAGTTGAAAAAAAAAAAGTTGCATTAAATTAAAAAGTGCAGTGATGTTAACTTGAACTGTAAAGGTGAACAGAAAATACAGAAAAATACAGAAAAATATAGAGATATTTAAGTTATTCTCATATAAATGTTTATTCAAGATTCAAGATTCAAGAAGTTTATTGTCATGTACACCGCAAAACACTGTGGTTATGCTGAGCAATGAAATTCTTACTTGCGACTGCTTTACAAACAATTGAAATAAGCAACTAAGTTAAAATAAAATTTAAGAACTAGTATATTAGGAAAGTAAAAGTAGAAAATAAAAATAAATAAATAATAAAGCAAGTGCAATATATACAGATATATACAGATGAAAGAAAGGCAGGTAATCACAGTTTGGTAATCAGTCAGTGGTTCAGTAGCCTGATGGCCTGTGGATAGAAACTGTTTTTTAGTCTGGTTGTTCTTGCTTTTACACTCCTGTAACGTCTGCCAGACGGCAGGAGTGTGAACAGTGTGTGCTGTGGGTGGGTACGGTCCTTGATGATGTTGTGTGCCCTCTTTATTACCCGGGTATTATAAGTGTCCTGTAGTGATGGGAAGGCAGCTCCACAGATGAATTGTGCTGTTTTGATGACACGCTGGAGAGCCTTCCTGTCCTGACTGGTGCAGTTTCCATACCACACCGTGATGGAGTTTGTCAGGATGCTCTCCACAGTGCATCTGTAAAAGTTGCTGAGGAGCTTGGGGGATAATCCGAATTTACTCAGTTTCCTTAAGAAGAAGAGTCTCTGTTGAGCTTTCTTGACAGTCTGTGCTGTGTTGTAGGTCCAGGTGAGGTCTTCACTGATGTGGGTGCCAAGGAATTTGAAGATCTTCACTCTCTCCACCTGAGTCCCGTTGATGAATAATGGTCTCTTCTCTTCCTCGGGTCAATAATCATCTCCTTAGTCTTCTCTGTATTTAAGGAGAGATTATTTTCCTGGCACCAGGACACCAGCTGGGCCACCTCTTCCCTGTAAGCTGCTTCCTCTCCCCCAGTAATCAGCCCAATGACGGTGGTGTCGTCAGCAAACTTGACGATGGAGGTGTTGCTTTGGGAGGGGATGCAGTCGTAGGTGAAGAGGGTGTACAGGAGAGGACTGAGCACACAGCCTTGTGGGGTCCCAGTGCTCACTGTCTTTGTTTCTGATGTCCTGGTACCAACTCTGACTGCCTGAGGTCTGTCTGTAAGGAAGTCCAAGACCCAGCGGCAGAGGGAGGGTGGTATTCCGAGGGTGAACAGCTTTTCAACCAGCCTGCTTGGGATGACGGTGTTGAAAGCTGAACTGTAGTCTATAAACAGCATTCGAACATAAGTGTCCTTATTTTCAAGGTGTGAGAGGGCTGTATGGATGGCTGCATTAACAGCATCATCAGTTGAACGGTTCTGACGGTATGCAAATTGCAGGAGATCTAATGTGTCCGGAATGGATCCTTTAATATGGGACATGACCATCCTCTCAAAGCACTTCATTACAAGTGAAGTGAGTGCAATGGGACGATAGTCATTCAAAGAGGTTGTGTTGGTTTTCTTGGGGAGGGGCACTATGCGTGTGTAGGCACCATAGATCGATTACTTACTGCGCACACTCTGACAATGAGAGCACCACTGAGACCCACTGTTGTGGATGTGCAATTACAATTTATTCTAGTACGGCAAAAAAAGCATGTTCCCCGGGGTCAGACGTGCCCCCCCCGGTAGCGCACCGTGCCCCCCTAAGAGGGCGCGCCCCACTATTTGAGAAGCACTGCTCTAAATTGCCAATAGGTGTGAATGTGAGTGTGAATGGTTGTCTGTCTCTCTGTGCTGGCCCTGCGACAGGCTGGCAACCTTTACAGGTGTACCTGCCTCTCGCCCTATGACAGCTGGGATAGCCTCCAGCCCCCCCGCAACCCTGAACAGGATAAGTGGAAGAGAATGGATGGATGGATGGAATCTTGTAGCAACAAGGATGATACTTAAAAAAAAAAATCTCAGTTGTACTGATGCATTTCTCCCACAGCAAGTTAAGGCAGCAGGATACTCCTCTCTCTCTCTCTCTCTCTCTCTCTCTCTCTCTCTCTCTCTCTCTCTCTCTCTTTTTTTTTTTCCATTTCCCCCTCTTCTCTGTCTCACTGAGCTCAGGGAGACTCTTCTTCTTCTTCTTCTTCTTCTTCTTCTTCTTCTTCTTTCCAGTGTTTCTATCTTTATGGTGTTCCCAATATTGCCGTGCTGTCTCTGCTCTAACTGCACTCATTGCTCTAAAAAGACAATACAAACTTGCCAATGACCCTTTTTTAGCCTTTTTAGCAGTATGAGCCTTATTTGAGAAAAAAAGTTCAAAGAACTCTTAAATTATCACCATCTCATCAAAATATGTAAAAAAAAAATAAATAAAATCCCAACTATACAATACAGAGTCCACCCTGTCCTGCAGGGTTTGGAGACAGGGTGGACATCTTTGGACTAAGAAGCACACGGTGGACCATCAGCTACCAAAGTTATTGATTATTGAAGGAGACCATATGATGTTTTCAAAATATATTTAAACTTTCTGAAAACTTTTTCTATTAATCAGCTTTTCCTCTGACAGGGTGGACATGTTAAGGTTGACAACATGTAACTACCAACATAATTACATGAAAATTAGTAAATATAAGTGTAGCTGCTGCAGCTGTTTGAACCTCCATTGAAGAAAGACAGATTTAGGCTGTTGATGTTACTGATTTCATTAGTTGGTCTCTTAAAGGGACAATTACTCCATGATGACAGGGTGGACAGTAGTTTTAGGGACGTGCACAAAATGTTAAATAAAATAATAAAAATGGAGACAAAGAAAATCAAAATGGTTTGTTTTACCCAAGAATTTGTTAAGAGTAATGAGAACATTTAGGAAGTATTTTCATTTTGTGCCATTTAATACCTTATTACACTGCCTGAAAGGAGCAGAGCAGCATGTGGGACACAGCAAAAACAGATTCATCAACCAAAGAAAATGGTATAAAATTAGTGAAATTCATTTTAAGAAACTTGTTCTGGTACTGATGTGTGTGTCAGTGTATCCACATTTAGAATAATACCTAAATTTTTCATTATTTTGTAACAGTAATTTATGGATTCTGATGAGGACACCAAAAAGTACTTTATTGTGACCCCTGAAGGTAACGTATGTGTCAGAGTCCTACCTGAGCTCCACAGCAGCAGCAGCACCAACAGGTGATCCATGCCCAGGTAGATGTCTGCCTGTGTGCTCTCTGATCCTCACAGTTTATCTGCTGCAGGTCCCTCTGCTGTGTAACTCTGCTTGTTGTCTCCACCTGAGCTCAGAGTCACACACAGTTTGCTCTGATGGACAGTCGGGTTCTGCCTCTTCTTCTTATCTTCCTAACGTCTCGATAAAGTGGAGCCAGTGAACCCTGAGACAGCATCTGTCCGTCCACCTTGTTGCCCACAGGAAAAGGAGACTGCTCTGTTGGTCCACGACATGGTCAGGAGGGAAATACCATAATATGTTGTTTTACTATTAAACGAGCCAGCCCCACTGTTTCCTGCTTCCTGCACCACAGACTGAACTCTGCAGCTGAATGATGAGAGCGAGGCCTCAGTGAGTGCACGGCTGAAGTTAGAAACTTCACTCACTTCCATCAGGACAGGTTCAGCAACCACAGGAACTCCACAACCAGCAGATACTTCAGTCCCATCAGACTCTTCACAGATTTACTCTACAGATGAAATAAAACCCAATCTTTGAGTTTCCTTTGTTCTTTATGTTGTGTAGAACCAGGATATGTTCTCCATCTGTCATGGAGAACGCTGGCTCGTGGGCTGATGGTCCAGGAGACAGAAAGGCAGCACGGGTCCAACTCTGGAGATGCTCGTCCTTCTGTTCTGGATGGTCAGAGGTTCTTTCAACAATCCAGAGGAAATTCCCTTTATTTAAATATAATTTATAGTTACAGGTCACAACAACAGAGATCTGAAGGTGCTTTAGAAGGTCAGATGAAGACCCCAGAAGATTAGAGAGAACCCAGTGATCAGACGGTCCTTTGTGAGCAACGTCCAGCAGATCCATCAGATGAGGAGCTCGCTCTCCTTCCCAGTTTGTCTCTCAGGTTCAGCTGGACACACGATATTTGCCAAAGCAGCTGGTCACCAACCATGACGTCTAAATATGAAGTTCCTCTGACTGCTACCTGAACAGGAAGCTGTTCCCATCAGAGCTGCTCATGACGCTCACTTCAGTGACAGCTTTGTGTTAAATAGAAGGCTTCACCTGCTTCAGCAGACCCCCACCTGCTTAAACCAGACTGTTAAAGAAATGTTTGGACCCTCAGAGCTGATCTGTGTTCAGTTTGAACATAATCAAATGTAGGGTCTAATCACAGCTGAGAGGAACATCTAACAGAATGAGCTACAGTAACACCATCCCTGCCAGCGGCCTCCTCACACCACCACATATTTAACTCCACCCAGAGCTCCTGCTCCAGCTTAGCTGCATTTCAGACTGAAAACATGTTGATGGATATCAGATATTATAGTGCCAGGACATTTTTCCTGAGAATCTGTTCTGGGAAAGTTTGGAGATAACATTCCTAAAGTCCAGGAAGACTGCCCCCCCACCAGCTTCCTTTGTTTTTGTGTGATCAGGTTTTATTATTGTAGTCAAAGTGTTTAAACTTTATTAGTGAAACGCTGCAGCTGAACTGGGAACACAAAGAAAAAGGACACGAGCAAAATGTTTGTTTCACTCTGAGAGCGAAGAAGCTGTCAGAGTCTGAGGGAGGAGGGGCTTCTTTCTACCCCCACCCATCCACTCTGAATCATCCAATAATAATCTACATAAATGAACGATGATACAGTTTAACTCCAGCATTAATCATAAACTAAGAACAGAAGCAGCAGTGTGTCTAATGATGTGTAACATAGAAAGATGAATAGATTTTCTACATGCAGAGTTTCATAAGTTTGACCTTTTCTGCAGATTCACTGGATAAATATGAGTGATGCTAAATCACAGTCTCAGCAGCACAAATACACCAAACATCAAAATCCCTCATTTATTTGAAATGTCAAACACACATGTACGTGTCTACATATTCTAATGAATTCATACTGGCATTAATGATCACTCAGCTGGAAGGATGGAGGAGTGCAGGAGGAGGAGCAGCACAGGTGGGCGGGCAGGTGAGCGCCACATGAGGCAACGAGCTTCAGAGCTCAGGTAAATCAAACAGAGGGAGTCCTTCACGTTCCACAGGTCTGCAGGAACCAGAGAGAGCACGGCTGTAGTGCTGACACCAGACAGTTCATGAGAGAACAGACAAGAGAACAGGGTTCCCAACACTCATGACGGTAGTGCCACACTGAAGTTTCCATTAAGTGCTTCAAATGCTGAACTTCCACTTCCAAAGAACCAAAGCTTTGGGTTAAAAAAAAATCATGATTGAATTATTTAATTAAAAATCATGATTGATAAGATAAGATTTGCGGGGAAATTTGCGCATTACAGCAGCTCAGTACAGAGAAAAAATGAAAAGAATGAGTAAGAACAAATAACTAAACTAAAACTAAAATAGAATAAAATAAAATAGCAAAAAACTATACACATATACATGAGCACTATATACATAAATATATATATCAATTTCAATACACACATTTACATATAAACACACACATCAAAACACTATATACAGATATCAAAATATTATATACATTTGTAGCCGGTAAGGTACACAGCATACACGGTATGCATTATATGGGTGAGTGTAATAAATAAAATGTATCTGACTGTATGAATAAAGTGATGGCAGAGGAGGTAAAGTGTCCAAGTGACTCAAGACATTATGAAGCGTCATACAGTCTAACTACTGTTGGGATGAATGACCTGCGAAAGCGCTCCTTCCTGCAGCGAGGATGTTTCAGTCTCTGACTGAAGGAGCTGCTCAGCTCACCCACGGTCTCATGAAAAGGGTGATGGGGGTTGTCCATGATGCTTTGCTAACATCCTCCTCTCACCCACCACCATCACAGACTCTAGAGGACATCCCAACACAGAGCTAGACCTCCGCACCAGTTTGTCGATCCTGCTCCTGTCCCTTTCGGTGCATCCACCCCCCCAGCAGGCCACTGCATAGAAAAGGGCAGATGCTACCACTGTGTCATAAAAGGTCTTTAACAGAGTCCTGCAGACACCAAAGGACCTCAGTCTCCTCAGCAGGTGGAGTCGACTCTGGCCCTTCTTATACAGGACGTCTGTGTTTGTACTCCAGTCCAGCTTGTTATTGAGATGAACACCCAGGTACTTGTAGGAGACCACTGTCTCAATGTCCTTTCCCTGGATGTTCACCGGTGCTGTAGGGGGTGGCTTCCTCCTGAAGTCTATGACCATCTCCTTCGTCTTGCTGGCGTTGATTTGGAGTGCGTTGTTCTCACACCAGCCGACAAAGTCACTGATGACCCCCCTGTATTCCTGGTCGTTCCCATCTGATACACATCCAATGATGGCCGTATCATCTGAGAACTTCTGTAGGTGGCAATGGTCTGAATTGTACCTGAAGTCTGAGGTGTACAGACTGAACAGAAAGGGTGAGAGGACAGTGCCCTGTGGCGCCCCCGTGCTGCAGACTACTACATCAGACACACAGTCATGGCACCTCACATACTGTGGTCTGTTGGTGAGGTAGTTGATGATCCATGCCGTCAGCTGACTGTCCACTCCGGCTCCCTCCATCTTCCCTCTCAACAGTGCAGGCTGGATGGTGTTGAAAGCACTGGAGAAGTCAAAGAACATGACCCTCACAGTGTTCCCCGCCTGCTCTAGAGAGTGAGAGAGGGATCTGTGCAGCAGGTATATGACGGCATCGTCCACCCCAATGCCGGGCTGGTAGGCGAACTGCAGGGGGTCCAGCGCTGAGCTCACCAGTGGGCGGAAGTGGTGCAGGATGAGCCTCTCCATGGTCTTCATCAGGTGAGAAGTCAGGGCCACAGGTCTGTAGTGGTTGGACTCCCTGGGATGTGCGATCTTTGGCACTGGAACTATGCAGGAAGTCTTCCACAGTTCAGGAACCCTCTCCAGATTCAGGCTCAGGTTGAAGATGTGCAGGACCACCTGACAGAGCTGGTCTGCACAGTCCCTGAGCAGTCTGGAGATGATTCCATCTGGACCCACTGCCTTCCTGATCTTTGTCTTCCTGAGCTGACTTCTCAGCTGATCAGATGTGAGGTGGATGTGAGGCTGGGTTGGGGTGGGTGATTGGGCTGGCTCCGCTGTGGGTGAGGGTGAGGAGAGTGCAGGCAATGATGGCATTGCACCAGGAGAGAGGGGGGTCAGCATACGGAAGGGGGCAGATGGGAGCTGAGGGGTGGGGGAGGTGGTCAACGACCCAGAGTCAAATCTATTGAAAAATAGATTCAGGTTGTTAGCCCACCCCCGGTCAGCAGACACTGTGGCTCCTCCATTGTCCTCAAAGTGGCCAGAGATTTTTTCATGTTTCTCCAGACTTCTCGGACTTTGTTATGTTGGAGCTGTTCCTCCATCTTCCTCCTGAAGCTCTCTTTGCCACTCCGGATCTTGTTGTTGGATAAATTCAGAAACGTATCTAAAACCAGAGGCCATATGAACATCTCCAGAAAAGTTCAGTTTGTTTTCTGCCCTATGCTATCTTTTAGACACTTGAGCACATGAACAGGGAACAGGAAAGCACACAGAAACACTGACCTCTTTCAATGTCGCACTTACAGCAGTCTTTAGAGGTCTCTAAGCTCAACAGAAAGCTGATTTTGCACCCACCTTAACTGCATGACATCAGTATAACCTCAAGCCCATCAGCCTTCTCAGAACTATCATAGAGAGTGTGAAACTCAGATTGGTCGAAAGGTCACACACATGAATCTTCACACCTTGATCTTACACTTTTAATATAATACACATTTAATATGAAAGGTCATGAGGTCATAGAAAAATTCCCCTACTTAGACATTCTTTTACATAGTCAACTTAAATGAAAAATAGAGATACATTTAATACAAGCATAATTATTATACAAAAATGGTCATCATACTATTACAGAATTCATTTTTCCAACAATGAGCTACCTCCTTCATTCCCTGAAAGAATCAGCTGACAGGTTTGTGGTCCAATCAGGTGATTCACTGATACCAATCTTTTTTAAGTTCATCAAACACAACAAAAAATAATCTTGTTATCTTCACTGCATTTCATCTGCGTAATTCATTTGGTATAGACCCTTTTCACATGACGTCACACAACTTCTGTTGTGTGATGTCATGTGAAGCCTTGATGCTGGGGATCTTTACTTCCGGTGGGTGGAGTTTACACAGTCTAATACATTTGCCACAAATAAGGTTTTAGGATATACTATGACATTAGGTCCTTACAGTATAGACTGGGGTTGCAACATGTTTGCACCATTTTATATATATATATATATATATATGTATATATGTGTGTGTGTGTGTGTATGTATATATATATATATATATATATATATATATATATATATACATACACACACACACATATATATTAGGGGTGGGACTCGATTAAAATTTTCAATCGAGTTAATTACATGGTCTGTAATTAATAAATCGCAATTAATCGCAAAACCATATATCAACAAATTAAACATTTTCAATTAAAAAAATCCTTTTGCTACTAAAATTTTTTTTTTTTTTTTAGCCTGTCATGTCTGGTAGATCTTGCAAGCAGAACTGTGATCTGAATGCGTTGTTGTGCCAAACATATTTGCTACTAAAATTTTGAATGAATAGACATATATGTTTAACAACAAACATGTTTATTTCTTTTTGAAATGTTTTTTTAATTGTTATTAAACCAACAGATTGGGCAAAGTGCTATTATATTTATTCAGATTTCAAGTATTTCAGGAACCCCTGATTGTTTAACTTATCTGAAAAAAAAAAAAAGTCAACAGCACACTAGCCAATAATGATAGCACCATTTCTTGTACAGAACTGTAAAAATGAAAAATAAATACAACAACTATACAATATTGCAACTCTTGTGAGAGTTTAACATCTGGTGTAAACAAAAATTAAAGTGCCATTTCTAAAGTAACAACCGAATTATGGCAAAATAACATATTGCATTTAAGAGCTTAGAATTTAACACAACATTCAACCTGCAATTTTTTGTACAACCAAAACATATAACACTGAGGCTACTCTTTCTCCTTGAGCCAGTTACTGAGACAAACAAGCCTGTTCACATTTTCAGCGCTTAAGGCTGCTCTTTTCTTCTGGATGATGTTCCCAGCAAGTGAGAACACCCTCTCACATGGGACAGAAGTGGCAGGACTTGCTAGGTATTTTCTAGCCAGAGCGGAGAGCTGTGGATGTGCCCCTGCATGCACTGACCACCATTGTAGTGGGCAGTCTGTCTCACTGATTGTCTGTTCTGCTTTATAGAGTCAGAGTCAGAAGAAAAGCACAAGAGGCCTTTCTTTTTTGGTGGCTCATCTGTGGGCTCAGAGGTAGCTTTTATAGATCCATCTTGAAGGAGTTCTTCATGCTTTTTCCACACGCCTTCTCGCTCTTCTCTTGGAAGACACTTTAAGTCCTTAAAGCGAGGGTCAAGCACTGTAGCCATTTTGAGCCAATCATAATTAAGTGCAGCTCTGACAAGTCCTTTATGAAAGCAGTCTTGAATTTCACAATGTAGGTAGAATCCTCATCAGAGACCTTCATAGTGTGGTCCAGGAATCGTAGGACAGGCAAGACCGCAGAACATGAGATGTAAGTCTCTCCACCGAGAAGATCAGTCACATACCTGCAGTGAGAAAGAAATAAAAATAAATTAGTTTATCAATTACAATGATCAATTTAGGCAATAATTATTTAGGAAATATTTTACATTGTTCCATTTACCTGCATGGTTCAAGGATGGCGGCCAACTTCTCTAGTTTTGTCCACTCTGCTGCTGACAATAAGACCAGTTTGTGCCTCTGTTTGTCCAGAGTAGCCTTTACTGCCTCTTTGTTTTTGAGAAGACGACAGATCATAAACAGTGTGGAGTTCCACCTTGTGGAAACATCCTGGATTAGGGTTTCATTTTCCTGGTCAAGTTTCCTTTGCTCTTGATACAGTTCCATTGTGTTGGCTGGACTGTGTCTGAAATGACCCACAATCTTGCGGCACTTTGCTAGTACATCATTAAATCCACAACTGTCCAGGCACACCGTGATTGATCTCTGCAAAATATGTGCAACACATGGCATGTGCTGAAATGGGAGCTGTCTTGCTGCTGCCATCATGTTTCTGGCACAGTCGGTGCCAATTGTTGTAACCTTTTGCTCAATTTTCCAGGACTCAGCCACAGAAAAAAACTGGTCTGCGCAGTTTACTGCATAATGTCTGTTGTTGACTTTTTCTACAGTGAGGACGAAAGACGCTAATTGCCATCCTTTGTTGACAATGCATACTGTGTGCGCGGTCATGGCAAGGTAGTTAGAATTGCTGATGGAAGTCCAATGGTCCCCTGTCAATGCAACACACTCAACTCCATTCAGTATGTCTTGTTTTGACTGCTTTTCGTCATCATAAAGCTGCGTAATCTTACTCGCCATGGTTTTCCTACACGGGAGTTCGTAAGCAGGGTCCGATGTCGCTATCTGTAACACAGACTGTAGCCCCTTATCCTCTACCACCGAAAGCGGTCTACAGTCTGTTGCAATCCATTTAGCCAGGGAGTTGCTTAATTTCTCAGATGTAGACTTACTTATTTTGGCCCTGAAACCTGTCATCTGGTCCAATGTGGGCTGGCTGAAACGTTTGTTTGTGCCACTGCTGGGGACGCTGACATTAGCTCTGGGGACGGCTGTTCCTGCCGCAACATGTTTTGCATTGAGATGATATTTTAGGCTTGAGTAGCTTCGGTGAAAAGCAAACTCCTTTTTGCACAACTTACATACAACAGTAGTCTTTTCGAAAGTCCCATCAGAACGTTTTTTAAAGCTAAAGTTGTCTCTCAGTGGACCAAGAGGAGCGGCTTCGTCGTCCATTGTTATTTATGGATGTCGCTTGTGCATCAGATTTACAGGCATGCTAGAACACGTGAATACAAATGTTCCGGCTCCAAACTTTAAAAAATGTGATTAATTGCGATAAAATTTTTAACGCGTTAAAATCTTTGTAATTAATTAATCGAAATTAACGCGTTAAAGTCCCGGCCCTAATATATATATATATATATATATATATATATATATATATATATATATATATATATATATATATATATGAGCCCCCAGCTATTTAAAGATGGTAATGCATTTCTAAGATAAATATAAGAGTGAATTGTAGGTATTGCTTTCCATATATGCCCTGTATATTATCTTTGCCAATTTACAATAAAATTTTACTATCAGAATTTGCAGCAGCTTAAACTAACTATTAAAAGAGTTATTTTGCATTATAAACATGTACAGAGAGGTGATTAGTGTGACTGTCATAGTATGGAAGGTCACATGACATAATGAAATCTATGTTAAAACTGACATATCTCACTTTGCAGGTCCTCTTCCAGATCCTCACATCATGGCCAGCAGGGAAAAACACGTCCACTACCAGAGATTTGCAAGTTGCTGCATGGAGTTGAAGGGGATGAGGAGCTTATCCTCTCACAGAGGCTTGATCATTTCTATCATGAAATCTACATGGATGTCTTCTTAAGTTGTAAACCCTGAGGAATCTAGTTTAATGTTGAAATGACATTGATATGGTAAATGGACTAGTTCTTATATAGCGCTTTTCTACTCAGTATGAGCACTCAAAGCGCTTATACAACCTGTTTGCATTCACCCATGCACTCCCATTCATACAAGCACTTCCATTTTTACGAAGCTAAGTGCTTTTAATTACCTAACATTCACACACATTCATACTACGACAGAACGGTCGGAGAGCAACTTGGGGTTAAGTATCTTGCCCAAGGATACATTGGCATGTAGCCCGGAGTAGCCAGGATTCGAACTGCTGACCTTCCGATCAGTAGGTGACCTGCTCTACCTACTGAGCTACAGCCACCCCAAAACAATGCAAAACAATGTCGGACTCTGTAGTTTTCTCTGGGCCCCTCCCCAATCAGACCAGGAGCGACATGTTTAGCCGCATGTTCTCCTTGAATCGCTGGCTGTCTGAGTGGTGTCCAAAAAACGACGTGGGCTTCATAGATAATTGGCAAAGTTTCTGGGGAAAACCTGGTCTTGTTAGGAGAGACGGCATCCATCCCACTTTGGATGGAGCAGCTCTCATTTCTAGAAATCTGGCCAAATTTATTAACCCTCCTAAAACCTGACTACCCAGGGTTGAGACCAGGAAGCAGAGTTGCAGTCTTACACACCTCTCTGCAGCTTCTCTCCTCCTGCCATCCCCCCAAAACCCCATCCCCATAGAGTTGGTGCCTACTCCCAGACCACCAAAAAACAAAGCTAAAATCAGCAAAAAGCTATTTAAGCATAAAAATTCAAAAACAATAAATAATACAGCTTCATCAACTACACCAAAAAAATAAAACAATTAAATGTGGATTATTAAACATTAGGTCTCTCACTTCCAAGTCCCTATTAGTAAATGATTTAATAATTGATCAACGTATTGATTTATTCTGCCTTACAGAAACCTGGTTACAGCAGGATGAATATGTTAGTTTAAATGAATCAACACCCCCGAGTCACAGTAACTGTCAGAATGCTCGAAGCACAGGTCGAGGAGGAGGATTAGCTGCAATCTTCAATTCCAGCTTATTAATTAATCAAAGACCCAGACAAAGTTTTCATTCTTTTGAACGCCTGACTCTTAGTCTTGTCCATCCTAATTGGGAAAATCAAAAACCTGTTTTATTTGTTATTATCTATCGTCCACCTGGTCCTTACTCAGAGTTTCTGTCTGATTTCTCAGACTTTTTATCTGATTTAGTGCTCAGTTCAGATAAAATAATTATAGTGGGTGATTTTAACATCCATGTAGATGCTGAGAATGACAGCCTCAACACTGCATTTAATCTATTGTTAGATTCAATTGGCTTCTCTCAAAATGTAAAGGAGCCCACCCACCACTTTAATTATACTCTGAAACTTGTCCTAACATATGGCATAGAAACTGAAGACTTAACAGTATTCCCTGAAAGCCCCCTCCTGTCTGATCATTTCTTAGTAACATTTACATTTACTTTAATGGATTACACAGCAGTGGGGAATAAGTTTTTTTACAGTAGAAGTCTTTCTGAAAGTGCTGTAACTAAGTTTAAGGATCTAATTCCTTCATTGTTAAGCTCTTCAGTGCCAACACAGTGCAGAGCAGCTACCTAAACTCTGCTCCCAGTGAGGTCGATTATCTCGTCAATAGTTTTACATCCTCACTGCGTATAACTATGGATACTGTGGCTCCTCTGAAAAGGAAAGCTTCAAATCAGAAGTGCCTGACTCCGTGGTATAATTCACAAACGCACAGCTTAAAGCAGATAACCCGAAAGCTGGAGAGGGAATGGCGTCTCACTAAATTAGAAGATGCTCATTTAGCCTGGAAAAAGAGTTTGTTGCTCTATAAAAAAGCCCTCCGTAAAGCTAGGACATCTTACTATTCATCATTAATTGAAGAAAATAAGAACAACCCCAGGTTTGTTTTCAGCACTGTAGCCAGGCTGACAAAGAGTCAGAGCTCTGTAGAGCCGAGTATTCCTTTCACTTTAACTAGTAGTGACTTCATGGATTTCTTTACAAATAAAATTTTAGACATTAGAGAAAAAATTATTCATAACCATCTCAAAGATTATTCTTCATGTTCGGCTGCTTTCAGCACTGCTGGTATTTGTTTAGACTCTTTTGCTCCAGTTGATCTTTCAGAGTTAACTTCAATAGTTACTTCCTCCAAACCAGCAACATGTTTATTAGATCCCATTCCTACTAGACTGTTCAAAGAAGTCTTTCCAATTATTGATGCTTCAATCTTAAAAATGATCAATCAGTCTTTATTAGTTGGCTATGTACCATAGACCTTCAAGGTGGCTGTAATTAAACATCTACTTAAAAAGCCATCACTTGACCCAGCTGTCTTAGCTAATTATAGGCCAATCTCCAACCTTCCTTTTCTCTCAAAGATCCTTGAAAGAGTAGTTGTAAAACAGCTAACTGATCATCTGCAGAGGAACGGTTTATTTGAAGAGTTTCAGTCAGGTTTCAGAATTCATCACAGTACAGAAACAGCATTAGTGAAGGTTACAAATGATCTTCTTAGAGCCTCTGACAGTGGACTCATCTCTGTTCTTGTCCTGTTGGACCTCAGAGCAGCTTTGATACTGTTGACCATAACATTTTATTACAGAGATTAGAGCTTGCTACACGAACCTGCCCTACATCTACAATAACCCTTTATTACAATAGGTATTAAAGGTACTGCACTGCAGTGGTTTGAATCATATTTATCTCATAGACTTCAATTTGTTCATGTAAATGGGGAGTCTTCTTCACACACTAGGGTTAATTATGGAGTTCCACAGTGTTCTGTGCTAGGACCAATTTTATTTACATTATACATGCTTCCCTTAGGCAGTATTATTAGAAAGCACTGCATCAATTTTCATTGTTATGCAGATGATACTCAGCTTTACCTATCAATGAAGCCAGATGACACACATCAATTAGTTAAACTGCAGGAATGTCTTAAAGATATTAAGGCCTGGATGACCTCTAATTTCCTGCTTCTAAATTCAGATAAAACTGAAGTTCTTGTTCTCGGCCCCACAAATCTTAGAAACATGGTGTCTAAGCAGATACTTACTCTGGATGGCATTACTTTGGCCTCCAGTAACACTGTGAGAAATCTTGGAGTCATTTTTGACCAGGATGTGTCCTTCAATGCACATATTAAACAAATATGTAGGACCGCTTTTTTGCATTTGCGCAATATTTCTAAAATTAGAAACATCCTTTCTCAGAGTGATGCTGAAAAACTAATTCATGCATTTATTACTTCTAGGGTGGACTATTGTAATTCATTATTATCAGGCTGTCCTAAAAGCTCGCTGAAAAGCCTTCAGCTGATCCAAAATGCTGCAGCTAGAGTACTGACAGGAACTAGAAAGAGAGAGCATCAGGTGACCCTGAACCATCCCTTAGTTATGCTGCTATAGGCCTAGTCTGCTGGGGGGTTCACATAATGCACTGTTTCTTCTCATTCACCTTATTTACTTTGTTTATACACCACTCTGCATTTAATCATTAATTGATATTAATCTCTGGCTCTCTTCCACAGCATGTCTTTCTCTCCCCTCAGCCCAACCGGTCGCAGCAGATGACCCCCCCTCCCTGAGCCTGGTTCTGCTGGAGGTTTCTTCCTGTTAAAGGGAGTTTTTCCTTTCCACTGTCGCCAAGTGCTGCTCATAGGGGGTCGTTTTGACTGTTGGGTTTTCTCTGTATTATTGTAGGGTCTTTACCCACAATACAAAGCGCCTTGAGGCGACAGTTTGTTGTGATTTGGCGCTATATAAATAAAATTGAATTGAATTGAATTGAATTGAATATGCCTTTCGTAAATACATTTTCTCTGCCAATGCAAAATGGACTTAAATTGTGTATGTACTTCACACACACATATAGTTTTTTCTTATTTTTTTAACAATCATTGCTCCATGTACAATGTTTAATAGAATTATTAAACGTTTGCAAGAAACTGCCACAGACGTTGTTTCTGCTCACAGTTGTTTTTGAGCCTGACTGGTTGTATTTTATGTTTCCTCTGTTCTACCCGTTGAAACCACTTTAATCTCAGTGCTTTTATTTAGCTTGTGTTTTGTATAATAATTTGAGCTAGCTACTTGATTCATGGAACTCGTGTTGAATCCAGGGAACAGAACTGAGCACATGAGTCAATAGTTCTTTAATCTGTTGACTGTTTTAGTTGTCAAATATTTCTAGAAGATTTAAATGATTTGATCTCCTTTGATAGGAGAAAGCTTTTTTTTTTTTAATACGTGCTGTTTTAATTTGCTGTAGTGTGTGTTTCTAATCTGATACGGAAAAAAGATCCTGATGGCTTGGAAGCCTTTCCTCTTTTTGCTTTCATCCTAAATCATCTTTGTCAATTGGTCTGGCACTTCTAGGGGAGACAAAATTTCTGTTTTTTTGGTGTGTTGTTCACATATTTGCATATTCAAAATAAAACAAGTGGCACAAAAAAGTGATAATTTCTGACGTGAGAAATGCTTTTTTCCCCCAATATCACTTAAGTTGTTGTCATTATCAGGCATGCAATTCAGATAAGATTGAATACATGTTCAATATGAAATGCTACTTTAAAATAACTCTCATTTTAAGTTAGGAATAGTAAAATAGTGAATAGAATCTGCATTTGTGCTCAATCTGTTATAAATTCAATAAATTTCACTTTCAGAAATAATTTAAGAATCTAAAAAAAATATTTGAATACAAATTAAATTAGCTGTAGCTCAGGAGGTAGAGCAGGTCACCTACTTATTGGAAGGTCAGCAGTTCGATTTCTGGCTGCTCCAGGCTGCATGCAAATGTATCCTTGGGCAAGATACTGAACCCCAAGTTGCTCTCCGACACAAGCATTGGAGTATGAATGTTAGACGATAACTCATGGAAGTGCTTGTGTGAACTGGTAAGTGTTGTATTAGTGCTCAGCAGAGTAGAAAAGTCCAATATAAGAACTAGCCCATTTACCAAATAGTTTTGCTTGTACATGTACATGCAAAAATCAAGTTAATTCTACTTCAGAAAAATCATTACAAACATAACATAACAAAATTAATTATTTCATACAAAGTTTTTTTGTTTGATCTACATAATGAAATGAAGTTGCTTTTACTTGCTAATTTCATTTACTATATTGAAAAAGTTGAGTGATTTATACAAAGTTTAGTTTTGCTTAATCTACTTGACAAAATTAAGTTCACTTTACTTGGATTTTATATTTCATGTAAAGAAATAAGTAAGTACTTTAAACACAGAACAGTCTTGCTTTATCAACATAAATAAATTATGCAAATAGTTGCCTTAATTTTATTATGTAGAGAGGGCAGGATATTTTTATCAGTGTATACGTAAAATATATATCAACACACATTTCTGTCACAATACACACATATTAGATTGCTAAAGCTAACTAACCCCGCAAACACACATGCACCAAGCTGAAAATTTTTTCTGGCAAGAACCCTGCACACAATAAAATCTTCCTCCACCAAATTTCTGTTAAAATATGAACATGTTATCAAAGCTATTGGGGTTATAATAAAATACATTTTTCATGATTAAAAAGTTTCAGTACTTGTGTTCATCTCCTTCACAGGTCCTTAAACTTCTTTTCCCAAATGCTGTTAGTTTATTCCACACATATCCCAGAGCTGGTCTGCTTCCTTCATCCACTCTGCTTCTCATCTTCAGTTTCTGGACCATCACTGTGTCTCTTTCCTCCTTCTCAATCTTCTCAATCAGGAAGCCCAAGTGGGCAACAGTGGACACTGAATCAGCTTTCAGGGCGATCTGCTCCAGTCTGACAACATGTTGGTACGACTCATCCAGTAACTTTGATCGCTCTGCTGTCAGCTGCTCCATTTCTTTTTCAAGATTTTCCAAAAGACTCTTCTTCCTCTCACTTTCTTTTTTATTCTTTTCATAGTTCTGTTGCATTTCTGATTTGTTCAGCAATGAATCATCTTTTTCCAGTTTGTTAATCTCCTTTTTAAGACTTTCCACCTCAGTCCTCTTCAACTGACTTTCTGACTTATTAGTTTCATATTTCTTTTTCATTTCTTCATTGGTCTTCTGAACTCTCCTGGTCTTGGTCACATATCTCCACTTTTCTTTCACATGAGTTGACACAGGACACTTCTTGGTACAAACAGTGCAGCGGCCTTTTTTCATGACCTCACAGTCTTTAGGATACCAGGCCATTGTGCATCCAGGATAGTGACAGTTCTCCTCACAGACTGTACAGCAGACAGCTCCTTCAAAAAATACCACCCTCCACATCCCACCATCAATGGGTTCTTTATCTTTGTAGACCTCATCAATTTCTACAGTGAAGTTTTTGTTATTGTTCATCTCTTTTTCGTGTTTTTTTAGAGTTTCTTGAATTTTTTCAAGTTCTTGGCTTTTTTGTGCTCCTTGTGTCTTTTGAGCTTCTTGACTCTTGAGAATGTCTTGAATGTTTTGTTCTTGTTGTTTCTGCAGAGCTTCTTGGTTCTCTAGAGCTTCTCGGATTTGTGTGATTTCCCTGTGTTTTAGTTCAATAAACTCGATTCTCTCTTGCAGGTTTTGGATGCAGGCTTTCAGTCTGATGCGTTCATTTAACACTTCAACTGTTTTCATCAGTTTCTGAGGTTTAGATTTCCCCAAGAAAACTGTCAAATGATCCATGTTTTTCCGTGTAAAGTCCCACGAATCTTTTATCATCTTATTTTCGTCTGGTCGGTCTTTATGTTGATGGTTATTAAACAGGAAGTAAAGAGGCTGATTCTTTTCATTTCTGGCACATTTAATTTTTGCATCTTCAAGAGCTTTAAGAGCATTTTCAGGTTGCATTCCATCTGAGTGTGTGATCAAAGCTACAATGTTTTTCTCCATGTTTTTTCCAAACAGAGACATCACTGCATCAAAGCTGTACTTAAGTCGGTCACTCAGTCGATTATCACTCGCCTTCATCATCAGACCCACTGCATGGAGTTCATTAACTCCATCATCTGATCGAAACAAGTCCAATAATCTTTCACTGATGATGTCATCGTGTTCAATCCCTCTGGTGTCTCCAAATCCAGGAGTATCGATAATGGTCAGAGAGTAGGGCAGAGCTTCATCTTCAAAACCAAAGATCTCGTACACGATCACATCTGAGGTCTGACTTTCTGTCTGACTTTCTGCCTGACCTTCCATCTGACCTTCTGCCTGACCTTTCATCTGACCTTCCATCTGACCTTTCATCTGACCTTCTGCCTGACCTTCCATCTGACCTTCTGCCTGACCTTCCATCTGACCTTTCATCTGACCTTCTGCCTGACATTTCATCTGACCTTCTGCCTGACCTTTCATCTGACCTTCTGCCTGACCTTTCATCTGACCTTCCGTCTGACCTTTCATCTGACCTTCTGCCTGACCTTCCATCTGAACTTTCATCTGACCTTTCGTCCGACCCTTGTCCTCCTCTACGATCTTAAACCAGACTTCATCCTCAAACTTCACTCCCATGGTGTAGTTGAGCAGAGCGTTGATCAGAGTAGATTTTCCTGCTCCTGTTTCACCAACAAGTAAGATGGTTCTATTTGTCTTGTTTGGATTTTTTTCACCAACAATTATTCTTGTCAGAGTTCCAATCTTCTCTTTCTTTGGTCTCAGCTGGTAGACAGCAGGAGGTCCTGAACGGATCAGAAAACTAGTTAGGATGATGTCTTCATATGTTGATGAGAAGAGACAGTTCCTGCAGAGAAAAACAGAGAATGTCTTCAATGGACAGATAAACATTATGATCATTATTATTGTTCTTATTTCTGGATTTCTGCCAATACCAATACAAATCCGATGTTTCTTTTTTTTTTTTTTTCAAACAATTATTTTTGAATGCCGAGATACATTTTACATAAGTCAACAGTCTTATGTAAAATGTATCTCACCAGAGGTGGCAAAAGTACTGACATTCTATACTTAAGTAGAAGTACAAGTACTTGTGTTAAAAAAATACTTTGGTAAAAGTTGAAGTATTGGTTCAACTTCTTTACTCAAGTAAAAGTAAAAAAGTACAGGCTCTGAAATGCACTCAGCTTGAATCTGTTCTGTAGGACACAAACTGTGAAAGGGAATTTAAACACAGCTCTGTTCTCTGTGTCCTCCATAGTAGAGGGTGACTGTGTCTCCACCTAAACACCAACATGAGGATACTCAGGGGTTACAGTGGGATTCAGAAGGTGGAGGAACCCTAAGATCAGCTGTAGTGGCTCTGCATGGGGAGAAGAATCACATCGTTCTATTGTAGCTGCAGTAAATGATGTTGGTGTGCAGGCTGTGATCAGCTGACCTGCTGCTGCTGTTCTGAGGTTTACTGCTCTGTGTGGATGAACTGAACTCACAAAGATGTAACCCAGTATTTCACAGCTATCTGAGCTGATCTCCATCCCCTACACTGACAGCATACAGGCTGTAGAAATGTTGGACTCAGTGAATGAATCTCAGCATCAGCAGCTTTGATTCAAACTCATCTCTGCTGCACTGATGTAACCTGTAACTCTGACCATGAACACAGCCTCTGTGCACCAACACAGAGCTTTACTGTAAATACAGTACAGCAAGCTAACCTGTTTAATACACGCTAAACTGCAGTATTTTCATACAATCTTTGAATAACACAAAGTCAGCATACCTCAGTTTGTTTTCAGTCCTTACCTTTTAATTCTAACCTCTCTTCTTCCTCTCCTGTCCTCTTTCTCCATGTCTGAGTGAACTTCTCTCTTTGCTCTCCTACAGCAGCTCTTCTTTTAGCTAGCAGACACACTGTGTGACAAACTGCACACACTTTGTGTGTTTGCTGATATTTGTTGAGCATTTAGAAACGTTGCATTTACCTGCCACACGTTGCTCCCTTCATGCTCGCTCCTCTTCAGTAGCTAAGCTGTTTATATGCCTGGAGCACAGCTTACGGACTTGGTCCAGCCCGCTGTGACCCCTGATTATAGTGCTATAAATGATACATTAATTATATGGGTTTGTGTATTTAATCCCTTTGTAGCCGATAAGCCCGGTGATGGAGGAAACGCCAATACGATTGTCTCTTATATGTTTTCTCAGATGTGTTAAAAAGTAACGAGTCTGTTTGAAGATGTAAGAAGTAGAAAGTACAGATACTTGTGTAAAAATGTAGGGAGTAAAAGTAAAAAGTAGTCAGAAAAATAAATACTCAAGTAAAGTACAGATACCTGAAAAATGTACTTAAGTGCAGTGACGAAGTATTTGTACTTCATTACTTCCCACCCCTGTCTCTCACAAAGCAAAATGAAAATTTTTTAGCTGTTGAAAAAGTTTCTGTTTAACCAGACTTTCTGTTGACTTTATTTTTCTTTTAATATGGTAATGTTAATATGTTTTGAACATGGTGTTTTATCTGTTTGTTTGTTTTTTTGATGTTGTGTTTTAATTTTTGTACAGCACTTTGTGTCTTTTTGTCTTTACTTACTTACAACAATCGCTCTATCACCTGAATAATGTTGCTCCTATGTGAGAAGGTGATGCATTGGTTTATGGTATGTTGCAAATTTAATTAGAGCTGCAACTATCGATTATTTTAGTAATCGAGTATTCTATTGATATTCCATCGATTATTCCAAGTAACTGGTTAAGAAATACTTTTTTCATATTAACAGTTCATCTGCATATTTTAACTTCCGTACTGCAGTTTTCCCTGTGTGAAACAAACAGGGTGGATGGAGCAGCTACAAAGTTCTCTTTTCTTCACTTACTGATCAGCTGGTTGATGAAGGACCTCCAGCTGTTTCCCAGTAAAGGTTTAATGGAGGTTACAGGGAGAAAAACTTTCTTCCGCTCCATCTGAGCTCACCGGCTTTGCCTCTTTGCGCTTGTGCAGACAGACTGCAGTAAAACAGCTGCCTGCTGCTGTTGTTGTTATCAGTGTTTATGTTGAAAAACTGGGGGCTGCATGAGCGCAATGTTGTAATGCTTTATATTCACAAGCATTCTCCTAAATATGTTTCTACTGCAGGTCTATATTTAGTCACAAATCAGGGATTAAAGTATCAAAAATATTTTGACTGGGAAGGGGTTCTTCCGGTACTGGATGATTACTAGTGCTAATGGTGGCGCTCGCTAGCAGTATGTCTGGTTGTAGCAATCTGTTCTGGCAGCTGAAGTAGAGAAAGAAATAACAGCTGAAATTCTCAGCACAGCGAGCACAACACACAAACACAGCAGAGAGCGGTGGAGGCGTGGAAAAACATGTCAGCGATGATCCACTTAGTGTCAAAGGAAATCCGTCGCAGCGACAGAGAACTTTTTAGAATCCGAGGGGTTTTTTTCTAACTCCTCATCCCCCACTCCATTCCAGTAGGCAGGGCTGGACTTGGACAAAAAAATCAACCCTGGCATTTTTGGCTTAGACCGGCCTGCAACTATGTCTTAAAAGAATTTGACACTGTCTTACTCTTATTCAGTGTGGGCACACCTTTTGATAATAATACTTTTATCCTTTTTTGTACACTTATTTTAGTAATGCTTAAATTACAAAGCTTTTATTCATCATTTGGCTTTTTTAAAATCTGTTATTTCACCTGTTTGAGTGTTTTTTAAAACATGTTTAACCAGCATAGAGGCTACAAATTCAAGCTACCCTGCAGCCTTTCAACACACCTTTAACCTAAATATCTAAAATGCTGTGATGTAGCCTAAAATGAACACTTGCTGCTTTTTTGCTTCTCAGCTTTGACCGTTTGGTATTTTATCAGATTAAGGTGCCATGGCTGCCAGATTTTGGGAAGTATGCAAATACCAATAAATACTGATACTAATCAATCGCCATTGCTCATCATTCTTATTAAAAGAGCTAAAGTTACCTCCATTACCTCAGAGTCCCTGTATTATCCTAACATTACTACCTGCTTACGTACTACACTTTCCCACTCACTCTGTCCCTCAGTTTCCAAAGCCTGCATCTCTGGCTGCTCCTCTCCCTGCTGCTGCTGTCTTCACCTACAGCAGTCGGCCCAAGCCTTGACGGCGCCCTAAGCAAGATTTGATTTGGGGCCCGCTTCATACCACTTCATTGTCCCCTGAACTTAACCATTATTAACGCTGGAGGGTTAAAGTTAATTATTAATTTTTTTTAGGATGCATTACTGTTTCAGCGTTTTCAATTCACTTTTACAATTCAAATTTATTTATACAGCGCCAACTCACACCAAACAGGCACCTCAAGGCACTTTATACTGTAAAGTAAAGATCCCACAATAATTACTGGGAAAACTTAACAGTCATGCTAATCTTAAAAGTAGAGAGGGTGTCTGTCCCCTGAATCCAAGCTGGGAGCTGGTTCCACAGAAGAGGGGCCTGAAAGCTGAAGGCTCTGCCTCCCATTCTACTCTTAAGTATCCGAGGAACCACAAGTAAGCCAGCAGTCTTTTTTTTTTTTTTTTTCTTCAGCTGTCAGCAGAGACGGTCGCACTTTTCTTCTCTCTCCTTTTTCCCCTGCTTTGCTGCTTTAGAGCGTCTCTTCACACAACTTCCAAACTGGAATTTATAATTATGGATCTGGTCAGCTGGTCTCTCCATTGTTTTGATCAAATTTTCACCATGAGGAGATTGGGGGAAGGAGAACCCTATTCCCTCTTATTGACATTCCAGCTGGCTACGTTATGGATTCCTGTGTGGTGTGGAAGATGACGTGCCTGGCCGTATTGTCAATGGAATATACACACACATTTGGCTTATTGACACTGGGGTTTCTCTGGATTGGACCGGGAGATACCTGGCTTGTCGTCGCAATTCAGGAAGTCTAGGCAGCTGTCTGGCCTTGGTAAGGCTGCTTATGACGGGAACGCAGGAAGGTACAGACTCAAACTCAGCCTCCGTAACCTTATACTGTGTATGTCTGAATGTATACACAGTATGAGATGATTTTTTTCCTCACTCATCTTTATATGTTTTCACTATTGTTTCTGTCTTTTTAATGGCAGTGCCTCCAGAAGGGGGGGCAGCATGGCCACAGTTCACCTATCTCCCCATGTTTGTTCTGTTTGTCTTCTTGGATGGGTGTTCTGTTAACTGTAATTTCTCCATTGTGGGATCAATAAAGTATCATCATCAGTCTGAGAGTGAAGTGCTCTATTGGGGTAATATGGACTATGATCCATTGAAGAGAAGCCAGTATGGGAGAAATCTGCTCTTTCTTTCTAGTCCCTGTCAGTACTCTAACTGCAGCATTTTGGATCAGCTGAAGGCTTTTCAGGGAGCTTTTAGGACAGCCTGATAATAATGAATGGATTTCCACAGGGTTCTGTGCTAGGACCAATTTTATTTACATTATACATGCTTCCCTTAGGCAGTATTAGAAAAGCACTGCATCAATTTTCATTGTTATGCAGATGATACTCAGCTTTACCTATCAATGAAGCCAGATGACACACATCAATTAGTTAAACTGCAGGAATGTCTTAAAGATATTAAGGCCTGGATGACCTCTAATTTCCTGCTTCTAAATTCAGATAAAAAGAAAAGGAAAGTTTTAAGCCTAATCTTAACAATAGAGAGGGTGTCTGTCTCCTGAATCCAAGCTGGGAGCTGGTTCCACTGAAGAGGGGCCTGAAAGCTGAAGGCTCTGCCTCCCATTCTACTCTTAAGTATCCTAGGAACCACAAGTAAGCCAGCAGTCTGAGAGCGAAGTGTTCTGTTGGGGTGATATGGTACTATGAGGTCTTTGAGATAAGATGGGGCCTGATTATTCAAGACCTTGTATGTGAGGAGAAGAATTTTAAATTCTATTCTAGATTTAACAGGGAGCCAATGAAGAGAAGCCAATATGGGAGAAATCTGCTCTCTCTTTCTAGTCCCTGTCAGTACTCTAGCTGCAGCATTTTGGATCAGCTGAAGGCTTTTCAGGGAGTTTTTAGGACAGCCTGATAATAATGAATTACAATAGTCCAGCCTAGAAGTAATAAATGCATGGATTAGCTTTTCAGCATCACTCTGAGAAAGGATGTTTCTAATTTTAGAAATACTGCGCAAATGTAAAAAAGCGGTCCTACATATTTGTTTAATATGTGCATTGAAGGACATATCCTGGTCAAAAATGACTCCAAGATTTCTCACAGTGTTACTGGAGGCCAAAGTAATGCCATCCAGAGTAAGTATCTGGTTTGACACCATGTTTCTAAGATTTGTGGGGCCGAGTACAAGAACTTCAGTTTGATCTGAATTTAGAAGCAGGAAATTAGAGGTCATCCAGGCCTTAATGTCTTTAAGACATTCCTGCAGTTTAACTAATTGATGTGTGTCATCTGGCTTCATTGATAGGTAAAGCTGAGTATCATCTGCATAACAATGAAAATTGATGCAGTGCTTTCTAATAATACTGCCTAAGGGAAGCGTGTATAATGTAATCAGAATTGGTCCTAGCACAGAACCCTGTGGGACTCCATAATTAACCTTAGTGTGTGAAGAAGACTCCCCATTTACATGAACAAATTGGAGTCTATGAGATAAATATGATTCAAACCACTGCAGTGCAGTACCTTTAATATCTATAGTATGCTCTAATCTCTGTAATAAAATGTTATGGTCAACAGTATCAAAGCTGCACTGAGGTCCAACAGGACAAGCACAGAGATGAGTCCACTGTCAGAGGCTCTAAGAAGATCATTTGTAACCTTCACTAATGCTGTTTCTGTACTGTGATGAATTCTGAAACCTGACTGAAACTCTTCAAATAAACCGTTCCTCTGCAGATGATCAGTTAGCTGTTTTACAACTACTCTTTCAAGGATCTTTGAGAGAAAAGGAAGGTTGGAGATTGGCCTATAATTAGCTAAGACAGCTGGGTCAAGTGATGGCTTTTTAAGCAGAGGTTTAATTACAGCCACCTTGAAGGCCTGTGGTACATAGCCAACTAATAAAGACTGATTGATCATTTTTAAGATTGAAGCATCAATAATTGGAAAGACTTCTTTGAACAGTCTAGTAGGAATGGGATCTAATAAACATGTTGCTGGTTTGGAGGAAGTAACTATTGAAGTTAACTCTGAAAGATCAACTGGAGCTAAAGAGTCTTAACAAATACCAGCAGTGCTGAAAGCAGCCGAACATGAAGAATAATCTTTGAGATGGTTATGAATAATTTTTTTCTCTAATGTCTAAAATGTTATTTGTAAAGAAATCCATGAAGTCACTACTAGTTAACGTGAAAGGAATACTCGGCTCTACAGAGCTCTGACTCTTTGTCAGCCTGGCTACAGTGCTGAAAACAAACCTGGGGTTGTTCTTATTTTCTTCAATTAATGATGAATAGTAAGATGTCCTAGCTTTACGGAGGGCTTTTTTATAGAGCAACAAACTCTTTTTCCAGGCTAAATGAGCATCTTCTAAATTAGTGAGACTCCATTCCCTCTCCAGCTTTCGGGTTATCTGCTTTAAGCTGTGAGTTTGTGAATTATACCACGGAGTTAGGCACTTCTGATTTGAAGCTTTCCTTTTCAGAGGAGCCACAGTATCCAAAGTCGTACGCAGTGAGGATGTAAAACTATTGACGAGACAGATAGAATTCAGAAAGCCAAATAAGCCAGTGATGTGGTTCAAAAATGCTTCTAATCTGTACACTTTTCTCTGATAATTAAACTTCTAAGTAAGAATAAAAAATAGCAATAAATACAAGTAAAGTCATTCACCCCCAAGTGTTATGAATTGAACATACTTGTACAACAGAGCTTCTTTGGCATTGTCCATCCTGCTTCTCATCTCCTCCAGTTTCTGGACCTTCTCTGTGTCTCCTTTCTCCTTCATCTTCTTGATCAGGAAGTCCAAGTGAAAGAAAGTGGACACTGAATCAGCTTTCAGGGCGATCGGCTCCAGTTTGACAACATGTTGGTATGACTCATCCAGTAACTGTTTCTTCTCTGCTGTAAGATTTTTAATTTGTTTTTCAAGATTTTCCAGGAGGTTAGTCTTGTTTCCACTTTCTGTTTGATTCTTTTCATTCTTCTTAATTTTCCTTATCCTGGTCACATATCTCCACTTTTCTTCCACATGTTCTGATTTAGGACACTTTCCAGTACATGAAGTACAGCGACCATCTATAAAGATCTCACAGTGAGTCAAAGCCATTGTGCATCCAGGATAGTGACAGTTCTCCTCACAGATGGTGCAGCTGAGAGCTGTTTTAAAACCGGGTCTACACATCTCTTCTCTAATAGGTTCTTTATGTTTAAAAACCTCAGTAACAAATGGAGTGAACTCTTCATTCTGCATGTTATCCTGTTTCTTTAGAGCTTCTTGATTCTGTTTCATCTCTCTTTCTTTTACTTCAGTAAACTTGATTCTGTCTTGCAGGTTTTGGATGCAGGCGGTCAGTCTGATGCCTTCCTTTAACTCTTCAGGTGTTGCCTTTGGCCTTAGAGATGCTGTGTTTTGCAGGAAGTCTATGAACGCTTTCATTCCTTTCTCTGATCTTTGGTAATTTTGTTTCAGGATTTCATCTTCCTCCTCTGCTCGGTCTTCATGCTGGCAGTTATCAAACAGGAAGTAAAGAGGCTGATTATTTGCATTTTTTGCAGATTTGATTTTTGCAGCATCAAGACTCTGAAGATCTTTTTTTGGTGTTCTTCCATTTGAGTGTGTGATGAGAGCTACAGTGTTTTTCTCCAGGCCTTCTCCAAACACAGATGTCAGTGAATTAAATACATATTGAAGTTGGTCACTCAGTTGATTACTCCCAAACTTCATCACCAGACCCACTGCATGAACTTCTTGAACTCCATCATTTGACTGAAGCAATAACATTAACCTTTGACTAATGATGACATCATGCTCAGTTCCTCTGGTGTCTCCATATCCAGGAGTATCAATGATGGTCAGAGAGTAGGGCAGGGTTTTATCTTCATAACCAAAGATCTTGTACACGATCACATCTGACGTCTGACTTTCTGTCTGAGTTTTCTCCTCCTCTATGATCTGAAACCAGACTTTATCCTCAAACTTCACTCCCATGCTGTAGTTGATCAGAGCGTTGATCAGAGTAGATTTTCCTGCTCCTTTTTCACCCACAAGTAAGATGGTTTTATTTTTCTTGCTATGATTTTTCTCACCAACAGTCATTCTGGTCAGAGTTCCAAACTCCTCTTTTTTTGGTCTCAGCTGGTAAAGAGTAGGAGATTCTGGACTATTAGCAATTTTGGAGATGATGTCCTTGTATTTGGATGAGACATCACTGATCCTGAGATGCAAAATTAGAAATCAGTTAAGTGTCACTTATTGTACCATAAGAAAATTATCTTGGTGTCTGCGTTAGACAGATACCTGTCACAGAAAATACATTATAATTACAGACCTTACTTGGAAGAAATCTGTAATACTGTGTTTTCAGTGTCAATTGTTTTGTTTCTTACAAGTAAACTAATTTTACTCAGATTGTGCTCCAAATGATTCAATCAGTCCATTCATGCTTCTTGTTGGAGGAGAAAAATAAGTTCCAATCATACATTGTAGTATGTATAAACATGTATAAGGAGAATAATTATATATGCATATATATATATATATATATATATATATATATATATATATATATATATATATATATATATATATATATATATATATATATATAATAATCCACATGTTCAAATCGTAATCCTAAGTGTATCGAATGATGTGAGATGTGTTATGATGTGCATTCCTTCCATGAATTAAAACACACAAAAAAGTCATGGTTAAAAAATATATTTTGATTTTTTTATGATCGCAGTTCATGGTGGAAAATGGTATTAAGTATGCATGATTGATACAATGGTAAAATATTCATAGCATTGCTGCATTAACAGTGTCTTATTAATTAATTATTTAATTTCTAAACAATTTAGAAAAAACAAACTGACACTGATTTTCTCACTAAAAACAGCAGGAAAAAGAAAGCAGTAATGGACAAACTAAATAAAATCTAACCTTCAAAAGACATGTTCCTCCAGTGCCTATTGTTTGAAGTTTATTGTGTGATTGGATATGGTGTTTATGGTGTTTCCACATGTGTTTTATGAAGCTCTGTGAAATATTCACTATTGCTTTTGAGAACTTCATGTTTGATTCATATTTACTATTTGTCTCTTTTTCTCTTCAACCCCCTTTGTTACTATGACCCATCCTAAACAACACTGCTCTTACATATGTGTAAGCAGTGTGCAAACTTTAACTTGACAAAAATTACCTAGCTTTTTTTTTTTTGTTTTGGACCTTTGTTTGTGAATCCTAACATACTGGCACATTTTATTAGAATTATTTGGCAAAAAATATATATGTAAAGCACACCAAACATTACAGAGCTGTTTTAATGAAAATCAACAGTGACTGTACCCTAATCCTGGTTTGACAAACACTCAACAGGAGCTGAGGTTGTGCTTGTGATTCCAGCTGAATGACCTGAATTGTCAGGTTTGTGGCTGTTGCAAGCGAGGCAGAGGACCCCAATGCAGGACTCATAAGGCGGGGAGCTTAATGATAACTTAAAGCTTTAACAGCAAATGTGGCATAGATATAACATGAACTTGAAAAGAACTATGAACTAAGAACGTGGCATGGAAATGTTAGGGATTATTTTTTACTCAATGAATGAAGGACAAATGTTTGAAATTAAACTCCAGCAAGTTAATTAATAAACAGTGGATCAACCAAATAATAAACAGTTAAACAATACATTAGACATAGAGCAACAGATAGAAAGTGCTGACTAACTTCTCTGTCTCAGTGCATCTTATCTTGAGGTTCAGCCACTGTACATACAATTAAAACATCGCCAACATCACCATGTTCTGTTATTAATCTGGACAAGATTGCTCTGTATTGATTAAATAGAACATCAGGAAGAAGATGTGTTTTATGACTCCACTGCTGATCAGAAAAATGAGGGTCATGAAAAACCAGCTTGAACAAGACTGAAAACCAGGCCAACCCACAGCAGCCAGATTGTTTATATATAGATAAGAGGCAGTATAAAGATGTTTGGTTAGACAGGAACTTAGGCTTGGGGAGAGAGAGAGAGCACACTCTTACTCTGAGTCCCCACATGCATGTGTGATTTCTTGTGATTCTTTAATACATTAAATGTCTTACTTTTTTAATTAAAGTGTTACAGGTGTTTTCCTTCACAGAAAACCTGTTTACCTGACAGATGGTGACCCCGACGTGATAAGGACTGATAACAGGTAATAACAGGGGATTTGTGAAGGAGGATGATTGGCAAAGGAGGACGAAGGGGAGTATTTTCTCCAGGACTCACCTTGGGACTTTAACTCCTTAAGACATTCTCAGGGGGTGCGTCATAAAAAAGGTAAGCAGAAACCTCTTGTTTTTAAATAACCAAATACTGCAAAATTTGATGCTGAAATTTTCTGTGAGTGAGGAGGAGGTAAGGTCTTGAGGGAACAAATTTTAGAGAATCTGTTAAATAAACTGTTGAAGTTTGCACATAATAAAGCTTCAGAAAAACAAAAAGGGGTTGACATTAATTAAAAACGAGTTAAAGAAACAAAATAAAGGGAGTGATAAGAGTTGATATGAGTGAAAAAGGATTGTGAGATGAAGGAAATGTAAAACTGCACTATAGCAATAGGCTATTGATCAAATTTATTTATTTATTAAAACCAAGAAGTGTGTGTGACTGGAAAAATTTCTATTGAATAGAAATAACTCCTAATATCCACAGCATGAAGTATGGTGTGTGAGAATTGGCTTTATACCATGAAAGATGACGAGCAGTGATGTTTTTGCAGTAAAGTCTAAAGAGTATTGTCTATTTTTTGAGTCGCTCCCTAAGTGGTGGCATGCTGGAACCATTGCAGATATCAATAGAGCTAATTTAAGTGTTTTAGCTGACCAGTGGCATGAAACTGGATTAAAGACTAGTAGCTGTAATCTCGCCATCAGTGGTGGTGTGCTAAAAGCATTCAAAACACATAATAGAGCTAATCTATATGTCGGGCTTGACCGGGAGCATGAGACTGGGTTAAAGACTTAAAAACAATGACTTGCTTGTAGAATAGACTCATGGCTGTTTTTTACATAAAATTGAACATAACCAATATTTTGGGCAACCTTTCATGGTATATGTTGGCAGACAATAAAAATTGTAACGAAAGTGTTATATGAATAAATTAGAGACTAAGAAATTTGCATAAAATTGTTAGTAAACATTGCAACAAAAAGTATGAATGAGGAGGCCTCTGTGTGTGTGTGTGTGTGTGTGTGTGTGTGTGTGTGTGTGTGTGTGTGTGTGTGTGTGTGTGTGTGTGTGTGTGTGTGTGTGTGTGTGACCTTGTTGGAGTATAAACACAGATTACAGAACTCAGTGGCTCAGAAAAATAATTTGAGAGCAACTCTGGTTTGTAAGGACTTGTGCTTTAAAACACATTTTAATCATACCATTGTTGTTTTTAGCTTAGTTTTAACTCAATGAATAAAATAACAAATGTTTAAAATTAAACTCCAATTAATTAATTAATAAACAGTGGATCAACCCAATAATAAACAATTAAATAATACATTAGACAGAGAGCAACTGATCAGAAAGTGCTGACTAACTTCTCTGTCTCAGTTCATCTTATCTTGAGATTTGGCCACAGTACGTACAATTAAAACATCACCAATGTCACCATGTTCTGTTATTACAGTTTTTCTCAATTGCCAAAAGACTAATCCCTGTGGTCTGAACCAAATGCTCAGTGTCTTGAATCCATTTATTGAAATGGTGTCCTTTTTGGCAGAACCATAAGCACTTTTCAACTAGTTAGACACAACTTGCAAACATATTTTCACTCACTAAAACACATTTTGCAGTGTGATGCACTTGGGTTGCATAATGGTAAGTACAGGTAGCAAAAATGAAACTCAGTGAAAGCACAGGTGTCTCACCTTAAACACAACAACTCAAAAATGATCACACATGGGGCTAATGATGTGAAGAAACCAATATAAGCTAGTACAAGGAGCCCTGGTCAATGAGGTTTCACTATAGACAGAAACAATCAGAGAGGAAGAGGAGTAGATACTGTATGCACTTTTGTTGTTGTAAAGTTTATATATATATATATATATATATATATATATATATATATATATATATATATATATATATATATATATATACACACACACACAGTGGCTTGCAAAAGTATTCATACCCCTTGAACTTTTCCATATTTTGTCACATTACAACCACAAACATAAATATATTTCTCTGGAATTTAATGTGAAGGACCAACACAAAGTGGTTACAATTGTGAAGTGGAAAGAAAATTATACATGATTCAAAACATTTTTTACAAATAAAAAACTGAAAAGTGCGGTGTGCAAAAGTATTATGTATTATGTTTGTGGCTGTAATGTGACAAAAGATGGAAAAGTTCAAGGGGTATGAATACTTTTGCAAGCCACTGTAGATGTGGGTAAAATAACACATAGGTGGAGTCACTCAGTCTGGATCTCAGCAGATCTTGTTTAAGTTCAGAACAGAGAAAATGTGCTCACACAAATGTGTGGAGCCAAAAAAGATGAACATTTGCTTTGCAAATCTTATCCAGCTGCTGGTGTTGTGCCAAAAAGTGATCTTTTGCCGAAAAGTGATTTCTGATGTTTCGATGTGTTTTTGATGTATAATGTCTCTGCTTATGTTGGTAAATAAACTGTAGTCAACATGATTTATAAAGGCCTTAGGAATAAAACAAACAAATGATCTGTGTTACTGTACTTTATATTCAACCTAATTCTTTTTGGCCACAAACTATCTTTATAGAGCTGTGATGTTATATTTGTTGCAACATCTGGTGCCCCCTTGGGCAGATCTCTGACAAAATGAGTTTTTACCCTGATAAATAAAGAACATATAAAAACCACTTTGCCCAAACTTGATTGCAGCTTTTATCCGTGTTCTTTCTCACTCAAAATGAATTAATATCATTCATGAGAGATATGACAGATTATAGGCCAAAAAGTCATTTACACCAGTTTAAATACAGCAAATACATTTTTTGGCAAATAACAAAAATCACTTTTTGGCATACCACCAGTAAAAAGGCATGTGAGCGACAGATGCTGGTGTCAGCTGTCACACTGAACCTCCGTTAGGTCCAGCTGCAGGTGAGGTGAAGCGACATCAGGGTCAACAGCAACATGTTGTTTTTGATAGCGGCAAAATCCAAAAACGGTTGTTGACTTCACCAGCAGTAACTGTTGTATACCACTTCAACCATGACCTTCTGTAGAGCTGGAAGTCTGTGGTGCGGGGCTCCATTTGTTACAAGTGTCTCTGGAAAAGTGCAGATGTGAAATCCGGACATATGAAGGGACCGCTGTATGTACACAGAACAGGGCATCATGGAGGATTTCACCTTTCCAGGCTATTTCAAAGAGTCTCCAAAACTCACCGAAGTCACCGGGAAAAGTTTCTAAATTTCTCTCTAGTCAGTTTTTTGGGGGAAAAAAAAGTCGCTAATCTAACACACTCCACAAGTTCAAGGGGTATGAATACTTTTGCAAGCCAGTGTATCTTTTAGTCTTTTTTTCCTCTGAGTTAAGTAGAGTCAGGGTCAGTTAGGTCAGAGAACAGACTGAAGGGGATGACCTGTTAGTGAGATAATTCACGACCTGCAGTGGGAAAAAAATGTCAACAACTGCAGCTTCACAAGTGTAGAGTGATCACAAGTCTGGAGCATTCACTGTCTCAAGTACACACTTTTAGTTTGTCTGTAACTATGTAACACTGTAACTATGACAAGTTAAAGTACGAGAAACTCCATGTTTGATGGGTTCAAAGAGATCATATGGTTGAGTTATAGCTTATCAGGTTTGTATTGCAATAATTGTTTAGAAAAAAACCAGTAAAAGTTAATTGTGTTATAATAAGGGGGTTAAACTTAAAAAGTTTGTAATTGATTTGTTTATTTCATTATTTATTGTTAAGAACTACATTTTAAAAGCATTATCAGTTATCTACAAAAGTGGTCTGAATCCGGTCATCTAAGATCGATTGCTTTTGTCTCCACCCACTAGCCAAGGGGAAATCACGGCATTTTCCTCATTCGAGTAAATGTTCTCAGTGAGGAAACATCAGGTCGTCACTTTTGTAATTACTTCTCCCCTTTAGGGGTGTAATATTTTGGAGGCAATATTTTGGGATTGTCCCTCAGATGTCTAGCTCCCACAACCTGGGGGCTGAATTCTGAGGCAACAGAATCCCCCACACAATTCAACCCAGGCAGACGAGGAAGGTGTTGCACTTCACGGAGATGTTTTCTTTGTCAGCAGGCAGGACTGAATTAGCATTGCATGCACTGGTTCCAGTGTGGAAGTGAAGAACATTTCCAAGCTGGGTGTAAAATCACATCAGACCATATAGAGAGAATCCTCCTGAGACCCGAGCTCCTGTTCACGATGCATTTTCAATTTCTCCTAGTTATTTGTGATTAGATGGACCTAAAATGTATATAAACTAAGATTCCTCTTTGAACAGGAAGTTGTATTTTGTTACGTGGTTCACTGCATGAAAAGTGGGGTTTTCGACAGTTTCTTGTATTTAATATTGCCGCGCGCCTTGAGCTTTAGGGCTCTCAGCAGGAGGCTTTGGCCAGAACAATAAACTGTAGGGAAACTGCCGTGGACTCTCTGTGTCAGTGCTCCCTCAGCTCCCCCCTCTCCTCAGGTCTAGGGCAGGCTCTCATATGTAAAGGAGGATTCTGTGAGTCATACAAATGCAAATCAAGTACTCACCAGTGGTCACCAGTACTCGCCAGTGGTCTACCCCTCCCAACAGTTGTAAGCAGCATATTTTTATTTTGAGATATATGTAATCAAATTTACATTATCATCTTTTAAGCCTTTTTCCATTACAACGTGACTACACATAAATTATACAGCGAAACATTCAAACAAGACTAAACTCAGAAGAAGTCATTCTATTTTATAAATTAGTATTATCTAGTTGGAAATATACTTTTGGACGTTTTCAGCTTTTGTCCCTTTTTCCAATAAGGCTGTGAGCTTCTGTCTGTGAGCTTCTGTCTGTGAGCCTTTGTCATGGAGTTTTTTGTGAACCCTGAACTTTAGTGGACTGAGGGAGATAAACAAAGGCTATAACTTGATTTTGGTGACACTACAAGCATTATTTTTATTGAAATTCAATTATTGATGCTTCAATCTTAAAAATGATCAATCAGTCTGTATTAGTTGGCTGTGTACCACAGACCTTCAAGGTGGCTGTAATTAAACCTCTACTTAAAAAGCCATCACTGACCCAGCTGTCTTAGCTAATTATAGGCCAATCTCCAACCTTCCTTTTCTCTCAAAGATTCTTGAAAGAGTAGTTGTAAAACAGCTAACTGATCATCTGCAGAGGAACGGTTTATTTGAAGAGTTTCAGTCAGGTTTCAGAATTCATCACAGTACAGAAACAGCATTAGTGAAGGTTACAAATGATCTTCTTAGAGCCTCTGACAGTGGACTCATCTCTGTTCTTGTCCTGTTGGACCTCAGTGCAGCTTTTGATACTGTTGACCATAACATTTTATTACAGAGATTAGAGCACACTATAGGTATTAAAGGTACTGCACTGCAGTGGTTTGAATCATATTTATCTCATAGACTCCAATTTGTTCATGTAAATGGGGAGTCTTCTTCACACACTAAGGTTAATTATGGAGTTCCACAGGGTTCTGTGCTAGGACCAATTTTATTTACATTATACATGCTTCCCTTAGGCAGTATTATTAGAAAGCACTGCATCAATTTTCATTGTTATGCAGATGATACTCAGCTTTACCTATCAATGAAGCCAGATGACACACATCAATTAATTAAACTGCAGGAATGTCTTAAAGACATTAAGGCCTGGATGACCTCTAATTTCCTGCTTCTAAATTCAGATAAAACTGAAGTTCTTGTTCTCGGCCCCACAAATCTTAGAAACATGGTGTCTAAGCAGATACTTACTCTGGATGGCATTACTTTGGCCTCCAGTAACACTGTGAGAAATCTTGGAGTCATTTTTGACCAGGATATGTCCTTCAATGCACATATTAAACAAATATGTATGACCGCTTTTTTGCATTTGCGCAATATTTCTAAAATTAGAAACATCCTTTCTCAGAGTGATGCTGAAAAGCTCATTCATGCATTTATTACTTCTAGGCTGGATTATTGTAATTCATTATTATCAGGCTGTCCTAAAAGCTCCCTGAAAAGCCTTCAGCTGATCCAAAATGCTGCAGCTAGAGTACTGACAGGGACTAGAAAGAGAGAGCAGATTTCTCCCATATTGGCTTCTCTTCATTGGCTCCCTGTTAAATCTAGAATAGAATTTAAAATTCTTCTCCTCACATACAAGGTCTTGAATAATCAGGCCCCATCTTATCTCAAAGACCTCATAGTACCATATCACCCCAACAGAGCACTTCGCTCTCAGACTGCTGGCTTACTTGTGGTTCCTAGGATACTTAAGAGTAGAATGGGAGGCAGAGCCTTCAGCTTTCAGGCGCCTCTTCTGTGGAACCAGCTCCCAGCTTGGATTCGGGAGACAGACACCCTCTCTATTTTTAAGATTAGGCTTAAAACTTTCCTTTATGATCAAGCTTATAGTTAGGGCTGGATCAGGTGACCCTGAACCATCCCTTAGTTATGCTGCTATAGGCCTAGGCTGCTGGGGGGTTCACATAATGCACTGTTTCTCATTCACCTTATTTACTTTGTTTATACTCCACTCTGCATTTAATCATTAATTGATATTAATCTCTGGCTCTCTTCCACAGCATGTCTTTCTCTCCCCTCAGCCCAACCGGTCGCGGCAGATGACTGCCCCTCCCTGAGCCTGGTTCTGCTGGAGGTTTCTTCCTGTTAAAAGGGAGTTTTTCCTTTCCACTGTCGCCAAGTGCTTGCTCATAGGGGGTCGTTTTGACTGTTGGGTTTTCTCTGTATTATTGTAGGGTCTTTACCCACAATACAAAGCGCCTTGAGGCAACAGTTTGTTGTGATTTGGCGCTATATAAATAAAATTGAATTGAATTGAATTGAATTGAATTGAATTGTGTGTGTGTGTGTGTGCGTGTGTGTGTGTGTGTGTGTGTGTGTGTGTGTGTGTGTATGTGCATATTGCTTTGTAAATAAAAAAGAAATTCAAACTTGTGCCTCACAATTTGTTTCTCTTAATTGAATTCCTTTTAGTTGAGGTTATTAGCATGGCATGAATACAACATAACATACAAGGTATATCACAGAAATAATAATTAAAAATAATTTTTATTACCGGGTTATTATTTATTAGGGAGGGGCTTACCCAGGCCTGTCTTTATAAAGGCCAATGGGGGACAGATCTACCAGCCAATCACATGTGAGTGCTGAATTGTGATGGCACTTTTTTCATCCAATGACAGAGAAGCCACGTGGGTCTGTTACCGCTGCTTCGGCTTGCAGCGCTGCTACTCATATGTAAAGTAGTAAACGCCTGCCGGCTCCCCCGTACCTTTACCCCCCGCTGCTTCTGGTGGTACGTAAATGACCATATCCGTCTCAGGCGAACGAAAATGCGCTGCCCCGTATGCTGACGAAAGCTGCCGTTTACTAGCGGCGCCCGCGTCAGTATACGGAGACGAATATGCTTCTTTTCGTGCAGTGGTTGTTACATACTTTTGTGAGAAAAAAAAGATGTCCTCAGATGTGGACACTGGGATTAACAAAGTATAAAAAATTCTATTGAGCAGAATGAAGTATAAGGTGCAGTAATGCCAAAATGTTGGCATTTTGGTCCTAGCACAGAACCCTGTGGAACTCCATAATTAACCTTAGTGTGTGAAGAAGACTCCCCATTTACGTCTGTGTAGATTCTCAGTTATCCAGGTCATAGTAGTCTCTGGAGCTTGAAAAAGGCGACTGGACTTCTTTTTGTTTCTTGAAGACGTTTCACCTCTCATCCGAAAGGCTTCTTCAGTTCTCAACCAAATGGTGGAGAGACCCAGGTATTTAAACCCCTGTGGGCGTAGTCCCCTGGAGGTGGTTATGACCCTCTATTGAACATGTGCTTGAACACATGTGCCCAGGTGTGAAGGGGGCGTGGGTCATATTTAATCAGTGGTTTCAGTTGAAACCAACTTAGGACTCCGCTCCATTGTTTCCTGTGGCCTATTGAGGTCACTGGAACAAAGGTGTGAATGGGGGTTGAGACGTCTGGGAAGGGAGCTCAGGACAGCACTGTAAGCGGGGGAAAGTTGGTGACGTAATCCACCTCCTCTGTTCAATGATGGTCCACTGTGAACAACCATCATTGAACAGAGGAGGTGGATTACGTCACCAACTTTCCCCCGCTTACAGTGCTGTCCTGAGCTCCCTTCCCAGACGTCTCAACCCCCATTCACACCTTTGTTCCAGTGACCTCAATAGGCCACAGGAAACAATGGAGCGGAGTCCTAAGTTGGTTTCAACTGAAACCACTGATTAAATATGACCCACGCCCCCTTCACACCTGGGCACATGTGTTCAAGCACATGTTCAATAGAGGGTCATAACCACCTCCAGGGGACTACGCCCACAGGGGTTTAAATACCTGGGTCTCTCCACCATTTGGTTGAGAACTGAAGAAGCCTTTCGGATGAGAGGTGAAACGTCTTCAAGAAACAAAAAGAAGTCCAGTCGCCTTTTTCAAGCTCCAGAGACTCCCCATTTACATGAACAAATTGGAATCTATGAGATAAATATGATTCAAACCACTGCAGAGCAGTACCTTTAATACCTATTGTAATAAAGGGTTATTGTAGATGTAGGGCAGGTTCGTGGGTAAGACCGGACCAGGATGAGGTATCGGTTAGGATACAGGAAGAATGAGGAGAGATGGATCTTCTGTTACTGGCTTGCCACCCAGTAGCTTTAATGATGTCTGAGTAATCAGTTTCTGGAATAACAAACAACGTAATCAATTACTGCTATTCTAACAGGAGAGAATGTAACTAAGTTGTCTCTAAATAGCATACATGTTTGGGTTCTACAATCTCCATAGAGTACCCGTTTAACCGCATATACAGGTATACATAAATACACACACACACACGCGTGCGCTTACCTATGTATCAATAAGAGGACGTATCGGCCAGTAGCTTACGTAACATGCCCCGAACGTAGTTTAACACAAACAACTGAATTAACACCATAATCACAATAATATTCATGCATGCCCCATCCCATGGAGATACAATTCCTCCCTCCCGGTCGGTAATGTCCCAGCGCATGTGCTGAACATGGATTAACAGAAGTCAGTCTGAACATTGCGCTGAACCCGGAAATGGGTCGCGCTGCGTGCGCTGAATAGAGTTATGAGTAGAACTTAATAACTCAAAGGACACTTACTTCTTGTCATTCACTTAGCTCTCAGAACATCCAGAAGGGGGGAAACACGCAGTCTATATGGCTCGGGCGATCGCACAGGGTTCGGTGTGGTGTGGTCGCCATTACACCCTCTCGCAGTTCTCTCTCTCTCTCACCTGATACGCTAAGGGCGATCATGCAACGTCGGACAGGCTAGCTGCAAGATTTAAAGGGCCTGTACAGTTTCGGACCAGACCTTTCATACACCTATAGTATGCTCTAATCTCTGTAATAAAATGTTATGGTCAACAGTATCAAAGCTGCACTGAGGTCCAACAGGACAAGAACAGAGATGAGTCCACTGTCAGAGGCTCTAAGAAGATCATTGGTAACCTTCACTAATGCTGTTTCTGTACTGTGATGAATTCTGAAACCTGACTGAAACTCTTCAAATAAACCGTTCCTCTGCAGATGATCAGTTAGCTGTTTTACAACTACTCTTTCAAGAATCTTTGAGAGAAAAGGAAGGTTGGAGATTGGCCTATAATTAGCTAAGACAGCTGGGTCAAGTGATGGCTTTTTAAGCAGAGGTTTAATTACAGCCACCTTGAAGGTCTGTGGTACATAGCCAACTAATAAAGACTGATTGATCATTTTTAAGACTGACGCATCAATAATTGGAAAGACTTCTTTGAACAGTCTAGTAGGAATGGGATCTAACAAACATGTTGCTGGTTTGGAGGAAGTAACTATTGAAGTTAACTCTGAAAGATCAACTGGAGCAAAAGAGTCAAAACAAATACCAGCAGTGCTGAAAGCAGCCGAACATGAAGAATAATCTTTGAGATGGTTATGAATAATTTTTTCTCTAATGTCTAAAATTTTATTTGTAAAGAAATCCATGAAGTCACTACTAGTTAACGTGAAAGGAATACTCGGCTCTACAGAGCTCTGACTCTTTGTCAGCCTGGCTACAGTGCTGAAAACAAACCTGGGGTTGTTCTTATTTTCTTCAATTAATGATGAATAGTAAGATGTCCTAGCTTTACGGAGGGCTGTTTTATAGAGCAACAAACTCTTTTTCCAGGCTAAATGAGCATCTTCTAATTTAGTGAGACGCCATTCCCTCTCCAGCTTTCGGGTTATCTGCTTTAAGCTGTGCGTTTGTGAATTATACCACGGAGTCAGGCACTTCTGATTTGAAGCTTTCCTTTTCAGAGGAGCCACAGTATCCAAAGTCATACGCAGTGAGGATGTAAAACTATTGACGAGATAATCGACCTCACTGGGAGCAGAGTTTAGGTAGCTGCTCTGCACTGTGTTGGCACTGAAGAGCATAACAATGAAGGAATTAGATCCTTAAACTTAGTTACAGCACTTTCACAAAGACTTCTACTGTAATAAACTTATTCCCCACTGTTAAATGTAAATGTTATTATGAAATGATCAGACAGGAGGGGGCTTTCAGGGAATACTGTTAAGTCTTCAGTTTCTATGCCATATGTTAGGACAAGATCCAGAGTATGATTAAAGTGGTGGGTGGGCTCCTTTACATTTTGAGAGAAGCCAATTGAATCTAACAATAGATTAAATGCAGTGTTGAGGCTGTCATTCTCAGCATCTACATGGATGTTAAAATCACCCACTATAATTATTTTATCTGAACTGAGCACTAAATCAGATAAAAAGTCTGAGAAATCAGACAGAAACTCTGAGTAAGGACCAGGTGGACGATAGATAATAACAAATAAAACAGGTTTTTGATTTTCCCAATTAGGATGGACAAGACTAAGAGTCAGGCTTTCAAAAGAATGAAAACTTTGTCTGGGTCTTTGATTAATTAATAAGCTGGAATTGAAGATTGCAGCTAATCCTCCTCCTCGACCTGTGCTTCGAGCATTCTGACAGTTACTGTGACTCGGGGGTGTTGATTCATTTAAACTAACATATTCATCCTGCTGTAACCAGGTTTCTGTAAGGCAGAATAAATCAATACGTTGATCAATTATTAAATCATTTACTAATAGGGACTTGGAAGAGAGAGACCTAATGTTTAACAATCCACATTTAATTGTTTTATTCTTTGGTGCAGTTGATGAAGCTGTATTATTTATTGTTTTTGAATTTTTATGCTTAAATAGCTTTTTGCTGATTTTAGCTTTGGTTTTTGGTGGTCTGGGAGCAGGCACCGACTCTATGGGGATGGGGTTTTGGGGGGATGGCAGGAGGAGAGAAGCTGCAGAGAGGCGTGTAAGACTGCAACTCTGCTTCCTGGTCTCAACCCTGGGTAGTCAGGTTTTAGGGTTAATAAATTTGGCCAGATTTCTAGAAATGAGAGCTGCTCCATCCAAAGTGGGATGGATGCCATCTCTCCTAACAAGACCAGGTTTTCCCCAGAAACTTTGCCAATTATCTATGAAGCCCACGTCATTTTTTGGACACCACTCAGACAGCCAGCGATTCAAGGAGAACATGCGGCTAAACATGTGGCTCCTGGTCTGATTGGGGAGGGGCCCAGAGAAAACTACAGAGTCCGACATCGTTTTTGCAAAGTTACACACCGAGTCAATATTAATTTTAGTGACCTCCGATTGGCGTAACCGGGTGTCATTACTGCCGACGTGAATAACGATCTTACCAAATCTACGATTAGCTTTAGCCAGCAGTTTCAAATTTCCATGAATGTCGCCTGCTCTGGCCCCTGGAAGACATTTGACTATGGTCGCCGGTGTCTCTAGCTTCACGTTTCTCAAAACAGAGTCGCCAATAACCAGAGTTTGTTCCTCGGCGGGTGTGTCGCCGAGTGGAGAAAAACGGTTAGAGACGTGAACAGGTTGGTGGTGTACCCGGGGCTTCTGCTTAGGACTACGCTTCCTCCTCACCGTCACCCAGCCGGCCTGTTTTCCCTGCTGCTCGGGATCTGCTGGGGGGGAGCTAACGGCGGCTATGCTACCATGGTCCGCACCCGCTACAGGGGCCTGGCTAGATACAGGATTTTCCAGGGTGCGGAGCCGAGTCTCCAGTTCAGAAAGCCTGGCCTCCAGAGCACAAGTTTACTGGGCGCGCACCCAAACACACAATCATAACAGCCCAGAGTGAGGAGGCAGCGCAAGAATGAACTCCAGTAAGTGGGGAAAATATAGAAAAAAAAATAAAGTGTGAGAAAGAGAGCGCACTTACAGAATGGATCCGAGCTCTGATGGGAGACAGTGGCGTTAAAAGTGGGTGTGCACTATATGCAGTGCATAGGGGCGCCGCACAAGAGAGGGCGGGCGCCCACCAAAACGATGTGACGAAATTATAATTTCTAGTCGTATTTTCTCTATTTAACAGCTGTGCATATGAAATGATGAGTAACAGAGGAACGGCGCTGATTCGGCACCCCTGTGCTCCTTCACACACCCCCCCCCCCCCCCCCCCCCCCCCCCCCCCCCCCCCCCAAAAAAAAAAAAATTGTGTCCGCATACACCTCTGAAAGTAGCTGCGGTCCTAAAGGGAGACATACCAAAGGCATTCCCCAGATTTTGCAAGTGTGAAATATGTGCTCACCATGCTGGTTTAGTTCAACATGCTGATACAGAGAAGCACACACACAAAACTGTGCACCCTTCTCTTCTATGAGGCTAAGAACCATGGGTTTGACTGCTCCAAAACACAATGAGACAAAACAAAGAAGTGAGCTATACTACTATAGAGATATACTGTTTAAAAGCAGCCTCAGGTTTACACAGTGTTGTGGGTTGCCAGTTGGGCTTCTTTTGGGCTTGTTTTCATAGAGCTGGTTGCTTGTTTCTGTCACGAAATCTGGCAACACTGGTATAGTCTCTTATGGTACTTTCCCACCGCTGAGGAGCCGGTTTGCGTGCCAGTGCTCATGCTGTTCCCAGTAAACCGGCGAAAAGCTTAAGAACGGGCCTGCATTCCCACCGTGTTTCTGTGAACCGCTCCTTTCATATGAATGTGGGCGGGTCCTCGTCTGGACACGGAAGCCGAAGAGTGCAAACGTGGGAGAACAGGCTCCCCTGTCTTGTGCTGTGAACACATTTCACGGTCCAAAAATAATCTACTGCAGCATCTGTGTGCAGCACAGAGGGAAACAGACAAAAAATATGAGCAAGATGACAAGTACGCATTTTGTGTCCTTTTATCTGTGATATGAACTGATACAAAGCAGCAAGTTCACCGGAACCCCGGCGGTGGAAAAGCGGCCTGTGTGTGTGTGTGTGTGTAATGTTTATTGTAGTCGTGTGTGTGTGTGTGAGAGATATTTATTGTCTTTTGTATGCGTGTGGGGGTGTGTGTGTTTGGGTCGTGTTTGTCTGTGGTGTGGGCGGTAGGTGCTGGCCTTGAGCACGGTGGTGCCCTGGGGGTGTGGCCACTTCAGGACATGGACCTGTCTTCCCCGCACTGCAGTTGGGTGTAGGAAACTGGGGTGTTTAGTGAGTCACTAGTTAGCTGGCTCTCTCCCTCCCTCTCAGTCATATATATCCTGATCCTTCCCCTCCTCCCACTCAGTCAAACATCACATCACAAACACGTAGGGTCTTGAGGGAGGGGGGCTCGTACTGCAGTGAGTAGGGCCACTTCTTCGGCTCTGCTCGCTATGCTGCGTGATGTCCCACTGCCTTTTCCTTCTTTAGAATGCTGATATTTAGTCTCCACAGTGTATTTTTGGGTCTATTATTCAGGTGTATACATTAAGTTCCTGTTGAGCAATCCTGTACCCTATCTATCTGTAATGTTATATGAGGTTTATTTTAATGATGATTCAACAAAACTTTTTATCCCTCATTATCAATGTTTTATGATAAAAACTGTCCATTAGGAAAATTCACATGAAAGTCATCATATGTGGATAAGCCATGGATCACAATGGATATTCAATTCAATTCAATTCAATTCAATTTTATTTATATAGCGCCAAATCACAACAAACAGTCGCCTCAAGTGACTGCATGATCATAGTGAATGCATGTAGAAATAAACATTTGCAGTAACACTTTATAATACCTACACACTATATAAGCATGAGTAGGATATTCATTACATTTAATTTGTCATTTATAAAGCATTACTCCTTAGCATGTCATTTATAAACATAGAAAGTCTCACATAATATTGTTTAGTATGACTATTGCACATTTGTATTTAAAATTATAATGATAACAGTTAAAAATTGATCCAGTTACTCAACTCAAAATGTAATTCTTTAGCTGATCTCCACAGCCATCCATTTTCTTCCACTTAATCACTTATCTCCCACTTAAATGGGGGGCCCAGGTCCATGACAGGATTAATGTGAAGTAATTGTGATCAGGAATTAAATGTCTGGTTCACTATTAGTGCAACAGATAACTGAAAGAATCTTTCAAAAGAGGAAATTGACCTCAGAATGTGCATGTTTGTCTCTCTGGAGCCATTAAGTTGAAAAGAACACTTTGCCACTTGAGTTTTCAACATTTCCTAATTCACACCATTTCCATGTAAGAAAACAGCTGTTTCAACACAGATTTTTAACCACTGGATAAATTTCAGAGGGTTTGCTTTTGATATATGATTTTGACTGTAAGTAATTAAGTCAAATTTAGAAGCCTCTTTGTTTCAAATAAAAGATAAATACTATAAAAAGTCCATAGGCGTAGGAACCGGGGTCGGGGGGTGGGGGGCATGTCCACCCGAATATTGGAGACAGGCACTTTTGTCCCACCCAAAAGTTACACCGCGGAGAAGAAAAATACTTGATTTTGAAATCTTTAACTCACCTGCTTTTATTTTGAAGGCGCAACATAGTGTCATGTCACTGCGCTACCTCCGCCTTCCTCTGAAGGGAGTGTTTGGGAGGCGGCGACAGCGGCAGGAATCAGAAGCTCTTTTGAATGAGGTAAAACAGTCTGTTGGGAATGTTGCCCTGAATATGGCTTGTTTATAACTTCTTGTTGTCAGTTTACTTTCATATATAGGACAAAGTTGACTTACTGGACAAGAAGTTAATTTGTCAGCAGTTTGTTGCTGCAAATGAGAGGCGGAAAAAACCATTTAGGCTCTTTTGCCCAGGCCAATGTTTTTTAACCCTTTGTGTGCTCCGGCACCTGTTTGGCCAATTATTAAATGCAGGGCGGCAAAGTGCAACAGCACACTGTGATGTCAGTGTGCTGTTGTCTATTAAATGTGAGAGGTATCACTGTTATTATTTCTGTTGGTTATTAATATTTTATTGATATTTATTTTTTGTTTTTGTTGGCCAAACAGAGTTTCAAACTGAATAGGCATATTTTAATAGCTGTTTTTTTACTTAAGGTTGAGATTAATATGTGAATAATTCGTTCTTTACATTATCTGTTAGGGTTCTTTCATGTCAGAACGTTGTTTAATTAAAGAACCAGTTCTGTTGCCAGTCAACCTACATAAATGCATTTTTGACCAGTATTAAATGTTTTGACCAATAAAACATATCAAACTTTGCACTTTTGTGCGCTACTAAATTATTTTTGTGCTACTAAAATATTTAGCTTGCTAGTACCAGTGCGGCCACCTGATAAAGTAAGCGTACAGCCCTGGAATGACATGATCATTATGCTTCATAAAAGACTCAAACCATTTTGTTTGGTGGTTTGTCCACATCTTATGATTATAAAACATATACATATGTAAATTATACATGCAATAATATAGGTGTACACAACACTGTTTTTCCAAGAAACATCTGAATAAGAAGAAAGTAAAAGATCAAATAGCATTTTTTATGCTTTGCTTATAGTATCTAATCATCTGTCAGGTTTCCGATATGTGTCCCCCCAATAGTAAACTCGTTCCTACACCCTTGCCTAAGTCAAAGTCACACAAATTGGATTTTCACTCTAGTTAGGACGCAATTGTTCCTAACATTAATTCCAATAAAATCATCACCTAAATCAGATCATACAAGTTGGATTTCAGCCTACCTCTAATAATAACTCTGGTCCCATTGTAATACATTGTAATAAATGTGATCATAAAAGTCATATGATTTTAGCGCTAAAGCCCTCTTCAGCTCCCATCCGCCCACTTCCAATATGTAGATCTACACAAACACCATGCATTGGGTCGTTTGTGTACAACTACACATACTAACAATGCGTGGAAATTGCTTGAGTGTCTATACAGTCACGTGATGTCTGGATTGGCTGCACTGGGCAAATCAGTTTATTTCACCGGAGATGATCACGGCAAGCACAAGAGTCAATTGTAAGCTACAAACTCACACTTATGAGCAGAAATACGAGATTATAAAAATTGCATAAGCAAATCCAGAGATGAAGCAGAAACACATTGCGGCAAAATTCAATATTAGACCCCCAACTAGACTAGTTTATTTGTTAATTTGTGTAATATTTGCATACTTTGTATACTTAAGATTTTTAAATACAAAATTGAGAGTCTTTCTTTTTCTTTCTTTCTTAACTGCCTAACACAAAGAGACACATAACCACTCGCATCAAAAACACAGCCTGACAAACATGTCTTTGGAGAGGTTCAAATATTCAACCTTCTTACTCTAATATGTTCTGCCCTCTCCTACTTTAGTTCATGGAAAAGGTACTGCAGTGGTTGACTCTATTACTAGAGTCACTGAAAAAATCCAAGTCGAGTTTATTTTATCTAAAAAAGGTTTATTGCTTTGTCAGCACCATCTTGAAAAAGCCAATAACTTGAGATTTTCAAAAGGCTAAGGCTTGAACAAAAATATACAGTGATCCCTCACCTATTTCGGGTTTTACATTCTAGAGAACCCCGCGATAGGTGAAAATCTGCGATGTAGTGGCATTACATTTGTTTCATTATTTTTTTATATTTTAAGTCTTTATAAACCCTTTGCACACTCCAATAAAGCTTTCTCATTCTCTTACTATAACTTGAATTATGATGAATTATGTAGCTGTGCAGCACTGGTGGTGATGAAGGTGGTGCAGTATCTTCACCCTGAGCCTTAACTTGTTTTTCCACTAAAGGCGTAGGTGTAACTTATCTCTTCATCCGAGTTAGGAACATAATTATGGGGTGTTACAGAAATACCTATACTGCAAAATCGCATTATATAGCAAAAACTCCTCAGTACAGAATTAGATATTATTAAAATGTTTTTTTCTAAACAACATGAAGTGAACAAGTGAACTTTTTTTTTTGCCCCATTATTAAAAATAACTGGAATTTTCCTTCAGAATGATGAAAATGACACAAACCTGTATGTGCACGCTTTTACTTTTTTTTTTTTAATAAAAACTAATAAACTAATAAAGATGCTGTTGTTTTGGTGAATCCTTGTATTAAACTGTTATACTTATCTTTAAGAGGCCACCCAGCCAGACTCTTAAGCTACTCAAACAAAAAATAATAATCTTTAAAAACCATCGTGCTTAGCTGTTGTTAAAACAGTGATATCTGCTACTTTTATCACTTGTATCTTAAAGAACACTGTGATTTTTTAAAAAAAAGAAGTCTAGGTACGTGTATCCAGTAAGGAACATTTCCCTGGAATGTTTCATTTAAAATGAATTAAAAAAGAAATGTAATTAATTTAAACAATCTGTCAAAATATTTTTTAATATTATTATTAATCACTGCTTTTGGTTTTGTTTCTGGTAAATTTTTTGGCATGCAATTGAACAGACCTTAATGAGCCACAGTCTTTTAAATGCCAGGAAGGTAACAGTATGTCACAGATCAAATGTCAAACACTGGAAAAAAAAAAAAAAAAAGACATAAAATCCTTTTACTAGAAATAAGACTAACAAACAATCAAACAAACAAACAAGAAAATAAATAAATAAAAAGGTTTGGGGATCATTTTTAAACTTGGTGAAAGATTTGGAAACATCAGAAACTTAGTCTAATGACTTATTATGGTAAATTATGCAGTGCTTTGTTCTGTGTTTTGAATAAACACAAAACAACAAAAATTAAATAAGAAGTGTTTTGATATGGATCACAGTGTTGGCAGATATTGTTTTTCCTGTTTGTTTCCTTTTCTATTCTGTTTTAATCGTTGTCATTGTTTGTTTTTTCTAATATTAATAAAATGTTACTGCAAAAAAAATCACATGCTTTGACACTGCTTTTTTTTAAAAAACAAAAAAACAAATTGTATGCATGAGCTTAAACCATGCATTAAAACATAAAGCTCGCCTTTTGTTGTATCTAAACTGTCCTTGTACTTACGTAGCCATGGTGTCTGCTGAGATCCCAGTGTAAGGTTTCAAAGCAGTCTGGTTTCTGGATTACAATGACAAAAATATTAAATAAAGGGTCCTAAATATGTTTAAACTATTACAAAAGGTATATTTAAAAACAAATGCAATACATGTACTCAGAAACCCTCCTAAAAAAAAGCAAACTGCTGCTCCTTTGATAAATCTTGGCATTCACACTGATTTAGTAAATGATTAGAAGAATAAATACAATAAGGTTATACATTTTTGGTGAGAGAATTTTCTGTTTTAAATTTTAATCTACTGGCCTAAGCATCTACAATGATCTTACCAGTGTTGTTAGTGTTAGGAAGCTCTGCGATGAAGGTGGAATGAGCAAAGAAGACACAAGGTTCAGCAGTTTTTTTTTATATATACCCCACCAGAGGAGGAGGGGGCATAACATCATGTGATTTCTTATAAAACACAGTCTTTGGAGGAAGTCAGACCAAATGCCTCAACCCCACCCCCGGTCCTTTACAGAGTGACTATGCAGCTTTGTCTTTCAGTTTCAGTTTGACATTCAGTTATGTCTTCATGGTTTAAAATTGTTTTGTTTTATTTCTTTAGTTTCATTTTTTTACTTATTGTACTTATTCATGTCACCACGTGTGCGTGTCAGTGAAGAAATTGTTGAGAATCACTTGTTTTGTATTTTGTGAAACATCAAAGTCGGAGCTGGAATCTCATGCAAACCTTTTTTTCTGCTGTTTGTAAGCTATGTTCAGACTTAATAGTTAAATAATAAAACTAACGTGTTGGTGGAATCCTGTGCGGGGCTGCTAATCCTGACACACTGATACAAAATCAGAAACTGAACAGATAATAAATCAGAACTATAAGCAGAACTCATACTGGTGACAGACGCTGTCACTTGGTGTTGGCTCTCACTGCAGTACTGTATCACTTCCTGTTTCTGTTTTGGAGCACAGTGGTGTTTTGCTGTCTGTTAGCTGCAAAATCTGTGTAGTCTGATTTATCTGGATAATGACATATTTCAGTGTAATCTTCACCTGCTTTATTTAGCACTTTCCTGCTCTGTGTGTCACATGTTTAGTTACTCCTCGGCCACCTTTAGTAGTAATGGTACTTTTAAGAAATGTAGTCTGTTTGTAGCTCTGGAGGCCAGGCTTAGTGAATTGGAGACTCAGCTCCGCACCCTGGAAAATCCTGTATCTAGCCAGGCCCCTGTACAGGGTTCTTACACCTTTTACAGTATCAAATTCAAGCACTTTTTAAGCACTTTCAAAGTCCATTTTCCAGCACATTAAGGGGTCATTCATAATTATCCACATTTTCCAAAGTTTACAAAGAGTACTCTTTTCAGACCCCCTCCCTAAAAGTGTACAAAGAAAATGTTTTTCTTTGTACACTTTTACTATTATTTGTCATGACGTTTAATTTCTCCTGGTTCTTTGGTATTTTAATGTAATACTAAAAGGAAGTATTAAAAACATTTTGGTATTGAAAAATTCTGGGCATCTTGGTGTCAGATATACTCTTTCTTGTCTATTGAAACATTGTACTGCACTGCATGTATGCAAAATGTACATGTTGCCACACTGTACACAGTAGTAGTGGAGCAATTTACAGTGGTATGCAAAAGTTTGGGAACCCCTGATAATCTATCATCTAGCAGATGAACACAGTGATATTTGAGAAGTGAAATGAAGTTTATAGGATTTACAGAAAATGTGCAATAATTATTTAAACTAAATTAGGCAGGTGCATAAGTTTGGGCACCCTTGTGGTCTCATTGATTTGAATACCTTTAGCACTAATTATTGAAACACTAAATTTGTTTTGTAAGCTCATTGACCCTTGACCTACATACACAGGTGAATCCAATCATGAGAAAGGGTTAAGGTGGCCAATTACAAGTGTTTCTCCTCTTTGCATCTTCTCTGAAGAGTGGCAACATGGGAGCTTCAAAACAACTCTCCAATGAGCTGAAAACAAAAATTGTTCAACATCATGGTTTAGGGGAAGGATCCAAAAAGCTCTCAGAGATTTCAGCTGTCAGTTTCCACTGTGAGGAACATAGTGAGGAAATGAAAGACCACAGGCACAGTTCTAGTTAAGGCCCGAAGTGGCAGGCCAAGAAAAACCTCAGATAGGCAGAGGTGAAGGATGGTGAGAACAGTCATAGTCAACCCACAGAGCAGCTCCAAAGACCTACAACATCATCTTACTGCAGTTGTTGTCACGGTGCATCGTTCAACTATTCAGCGCACTTTGCACAAGGAGAGGCTGTATGGGAGAGTAATGCAGAAAAAGCCTTTTCTGCACACACGCCACAAACAGAGTCGCTAAAGCATATTATGACAAGCCAGCTTCATTTTGGAATAAGGTGCTGTGGACTGATGAAACTAAAACTGAGTTATTTGGACATAACAAGGGGCGGTATGCATGGAGGGAAAAGAACACAGCACTCCAAGACAAACACTTAGTACCCACAGTAACATTTTGTGGTGGTTCCATCATGATGTGGGGCTGTGTGGCCAGTGCAGGTACTGGGAATCATGTTAAAGTTGAGGGTCACATGGATTCCAGTCAATATCAGCAGATTCAATCCTGGGAAAGACACCACCTTATCTGTCATCTCTTCTTCATGTAGCCCACAATAAATATCGAACAAGGTCAAGTGAATACATTAAGCTCACCATTCCCAATACCTCTACTGTTTTTGGCTGCAACTCCTTTCACTTTGCAGCAGCAAATGACTGGAATACTTTACAAAGCTCCCTCAAACTTGCAACTTTAACATCTCCTACTTCTTTCAACCATAAAATTCAACAGCTTATAGTTGATTGTTGCTCATGCTGACCACCCCAGGTCACATTAATTTACATACCCATATACACTTTCTCCTATAATATACTCATACATGCGTACAATCACACAAACACATTAAGGTCCACTCTCTCCCTTTTCGCTAACTCGTGTACTCTTCTCATTCCTGTTTTTACCCAGTTGTCATCATTTACATGCATGCTCCATGTTAAATCTCTGATTTATTGATTGATTGATTGCTTTTGGTATGTTTGTATGTTTCTATTTATGTGTATTTATGTGTAGTGGACCTGATTTGATTGGGGCCTCCTGGCCAGGTCATGTTTGTAAATGAGAACTAGTTATCAAACATTTTTACCTGGTAAAATAAAGGTTTAAAAAAAAAAATTCTTGAGAACAATGTTGAAGAATCAGTGACAAAGTTGAAGTTGTGCCGGGGCTGGATACTTCAACAACACAACGACCCTAAACACTGCTCAGAATCTACTGAGGCATTCATGCAGAGGAACAAGTCCAACGTTCTGGAACGGCCATCTCAGTCCCCAGACCTGAATATTATTGAAAATCTGTGGTGGGATTTAAAGCGGGCTGTCCATGCTCAGAAACCATCAAACCTGACTGAACTGGAGATGTTTTGGAAAGAAGAATGGTCCAAAATACCTTCAACCAGAATCCAGACTCTCAGGAGTCTCTCATCTAAATGCTACAGGAAGCATTTAGATGCTATTATTTCTGCAAAAGGAGGATCTACTAAATATTGATATCATTTTTCTGTTGGGGTGCCCATACCTATGTACCTGCCTAATTTTGTTTAAATAATTATTGCACACTTTCTGTAAATCCTATAAACTTTATTTCACTTCTCAAATATCACTGTGTTCATCTGCTATATGATATATTTAACTGAAACTGCTGATCTGAACTACCAATGATTTATAAAGGAAAATCATGAAAATTATCAGGAGTGCCCAAACTTTTGCATACCACTGTATTTCATTATTAACTCCATTACTCACGTTTCAATCAGTATTTAGTGATGTGGTGTTCTTTGCTGCTCAAGGATGACAGTACAATGATGATAATTTGCTCCTTTTTCATAAAAAAATACATTAAAAATTTTTTTAATGTACATTCTAAAAACCTACATATATACATCACATTGACTTTTTAAAATTAAATATTTTGAATTTTTTTGTGTGAGTTCTGTGACCCTGTGACTTAAAAACAAGACAAATAAGTCATGAGGATTTGTTTTAAAAATAAGCTTTATTGAAGCACTTTAAAATTCAAATTAACATTTATTTATTCATTCATTCATTTATTATTTATTTAGCCAATTTGGAAGGCATATAGTTCTTAAATGGGCAGTGACCTCTGAATGCCATTTACCTTTCATCCACTGTGACATTAGGGACTGGGTTATAGAGTAGTGGAAGTTGCCCAACCCACTTGTCCTATGCTGCACTAATAGTTGCCAGCTTGTCTCTTTTCTGTGTCACAGCCTCTCGATTATCAAATCATATTATGAGAAAATGCAAAAATTCCCACTGGGCTCTGACTCAGTGTGCTCATTTCCTCCCTGCTTCTGTTTCCACTCAGTCCAATGCCGCAGCAGATTCTCTAACACTCCTGCCATTTGGTTACTTGCTGTACCTAGACTGATATGGGTAGCTTCTAGCAGGTCCAGAGTGCTGTTAATCTGAGCCATTGCAGCATAGGCAGCATCCCTGTAATGCTGTACCTAATCCAAAGAGGGCTAAAGAGCTCGGTCCTATACTTTGGCAGAAGGTTTGCCCAAAAGGACAAAATAGCTAGGGCTGCCTGATGAGGTAGCTACCTCACCGGTGGCAGGTTCAGCCACAGCAGCCACCTCCCTCTTAGTGAGTAGTAGGTTCTGGTCAACCCAATCCTCAGAGTGGCTGAGGGCCAGGCCCATCCCACTGCTGACCATCTAGCCCATCCTGATACTCGTGACTGTACTGATTCCACCCATCGTAGCCCCCACCACGGCTCCTTTGGCTCCTGCTGCAGACTGTACACCTTTCCTACTAGGTCTGACACCACTTTGTATGTTCGTTGGTGAAGAATAGGCAGCTTTTCTTCCATCTTATCAAATCTTTCAAGGCATACTCATTTACTGTGGGAAGCTGTAAAAGATTCTGTTGTCTGGAGGTTTGTCACCCTGGTAGGGTCTCTGGCAAATTGCTGCTTTCTCGGCAGACTGCTGCCATTACTTTGAGGACCAGCGCGGTGAGCACATGCACAGCTGCCCGTCGGCGCTCCCAGCTTAAACTCGAGGAGCGGAAAAATGATCAGTCCACAAGGCTTTTAAAAAAATGACAAACAAGAAAAGGAAGGTCATTTTATCTATAATTTTAGTTAGTTTTTTAAATTACAATACAGTTTTAGTTAGTTATCATTTTTTCCTTTTAATTTTAGTTTTTATTTATTTCAGTTAACAATGTTTTTTCAATTTCAGTTTTCGTTATTTCATTCGTTTTCATTAACTATAATAACCCTGGTTATAGGGTGGGCCAACATCATATTAAAACCTATGGATTAAGAATGGGTTGTTATTCAGGTTCATGTGTGTGTAAAGGCAGATGAGTATTTAGATCTTAAAAGCTATAAAATGAAAGACCATATTATATATTTTTTTTCAAAGTTAAACCATCAAGTCTTTTGAAAGTTGCAAATTCCCTTAAATTAGTATTCCTTAATTGATTTTAAAATTAAACTTAAAGTTACCAGAAGATATTGAGAGCAGTTGATGACAAAGACCACAACACTCGGACTTCCTCTGTCATGAAATTGTATCAGCTATTGCGTTAAATACTCCTGACTTCTGTGCACTTCAAGATATTTTAGTTTAGCCAATAAAACAATCTCATGGTCTTGTAGACTAATCCACAGTATTTTATCCCCTTTACTGATAATTTTCCTATAAATTTCATATTCAAATATCAGACATCTTCAAGTGTGTGTGTGCTTCTGAACTACAGCTGTGACTTTCTAACTGCTTTTCCTGGACTTTATTGATAATAAGTTTGATAAGACAAGTGTTGCTTCATTCTAATTGTTTATTTTTGGATCACAAAACATACAAAATGAAAAGATTCAAAGAATGAAGTCTCAAACAGGATCCTGCTGGCCATCACCACCTACACCTGTAGCTGGGTCAGACCCTGCATTTCCAAGACTTTGATGATCTGAAAAACCATTCAAACAGAAGGAGGAGGATTTCCAGCTGCATGTGTAAATAAGCCTATCCAGTTATGAAGCTTAACTTTAATCTCCTTTAATCTGTGATTAACTTCCGCCAGGTGAGGAAAGCCTGCAAGGATTGGAAAAGGATGTGCTGGGAGTCAGGCTTTCTCTCAACGTACAGTGCCTTGTGAAACAAATAAAAAACTGAAAAGTGGGGCGTGCAATATTATTGGGCCCCTTTACTTTCAGTGCAGCAAACTCACTCCAGAAGTTCAGTGAGGATCTCTGAATGATCCAATGTTGTCCCAAATGACTGATGATGATAAATAGAATCCACCTGTGTGTAATCAAGTCTCCGTATAAATGCACCTGCTCTGTGACAGTCTCTGTGTCGAGCTGTTTTGCAAGGAAGAATGGGCAAGAATTTCAGTCTCTCCATGTGCAAAACTGATAGAGACATACCCCAAGCAACTTGCAGCTGTAATTGCAGCAAAAGGTGGCGCTACAAAGTATTAATGCAAGGGGGCCGAATAATATTACACGCCCCACTTTTCAGTTTTTTATTTGTTAAAAAAGTTTGACACATCCAATAAATTTCATTCCACTTCACGATTGTGTCCCACTTGTTGTTGATTCTTCACAAAAAATTAGAATTTTATATCTTTATGTTTGAAGCCTGAAATGTGGCAAAAAGTTGAAAAGTTCAACGGGGCCGAATACTTTCGCAAGGCACTGTATACCGAGCCTCGACTGCCCGGTCAGCAGACAGCTGGTGAGGGGAGCTAGTGGAGCAGCAGGAACAGACATCTTGGAAAACATTGGAGCACTTTAGCAATGAAGCAATAGCTCGATAAATTGATACTTGAGGATATTTGACATGCATACATCTACATTCTCACCTAAAAACATCTCAAAAGTTAATTTTAATTTTGTGTCACAGTCATTGTTCAAACTTTTTGGCCAGTCACCTAAACCATTGTCACGTTTTTTTTCCTGCGCAATGAATCATGGGACATGGTAGAGCATGAAGGATACACTGAACCCATCCTTAAATCCGTGGCAAAGAAGGACGCATTTGGAGGAGCCTTTGAATTTGGACAGCCTTTTTCACCACGCTGTGAGTGGGAAGATGCACATCCATGGCTGATCAGCATCAGTGGGGAGGAATTTAAGGTGTTAGATCCCACAGGTATATCTGTGACAGCTTCTCCATTTCATAGGGTCCTGGCCACACATGCCAGCGGAGTATTACCCCAACCGATACTCTGTGACACTACTTAAAGCTGTAGCGGGGTGACTCGCCTGGCTTCTTACCACTGATAATCCTAACGTTTGCCCCGCTTCCTCTGCACTCTGATGCCGCCAGTCAGGAAGGCTTATGCAGCTGACCCCCTAAGTACAGTCCCGTTAGTTGTAGTGGCTAACCCCTCATCAATCAGTGCACGTGGAAATGTGCCAGGTCAAAGTTTATAGGCTAGGCAAAAAAGCCCAAGGGACATAAGTGAAATTTAAGTGGATTTCAGTAGACTAGTGTGACCAAAACAGAGCTAGATGTTAGAGCTTAACTTGCCTAGAATTTTACTATTGCATGAGACTTAAATGCACCAAAAACGGGAAATAATTCTCAGAAGAATTATTCTGACTTTTTAGAGTCAATTTTATTTTGCAGGTTTCAGCTCAAAGCAGATTGCAAATAGCTCAAACTCAATCCTTAATTAATCCTTAAAATTCAGTAATCAACTTGAAATTCAGAATTCAGAATCAATATAAATCAATCATAGCACATAACTTCAATATTACTAGATCTTAATCGAGATGGAATACTTATGAGCTGGGTTGTTGAAGAGGGGGCTTGGAAATGTATCCAATTCTGGTTTAAACTCCTATTTTTTGGGAAGGAAGGACTTCGGATGAGCCTCTGCCGAAGCGACCACACCCAAAATCCAGTCCGTTAAAGCTGCCTCCATGAAGTGGGGAAAAAGGAGAAGTCCAAAAGAAAGATTTTTCTGTTCTTCTGTCAACTGTCCTTTTTATAATCTTCTCGATGCTATCCAGAAATCTTCTCTGACTCAGTACAAAGTCCAAAAGATAGAATTTCCACAGCGAAGGAGCATCCAACTTCAACTGAGAAGCAGGGAGAATACCGGCAGGACTGTTTAAAGTCGAATTAGTATCCACAGAGGGTTGGGGCAGTCCTCTCCGTAGGGCAGTTCTGGTCCGGGTAGTAAGCTCCTGAGATTCTCGTCTGATGCTTGTTGCACATCACCTTTTATAGTTTAAATCTAAGACACAACCTAGCTTTTACACATCATCATGACAGACCATCACCCCACTGCCTTTATCCAATTATGGTATTTAACCCAGACATTACTTCATTTCTTATTTAATATGAGATTTTAAGTACTTTTCCATTCCTGGGACATGTTTCTAACTTTGCTCTTGCTGTGTCTTGAGTGGATGTGTTCTTGGAGGAAAAAATCCTCGCTGACAAAGTCTTAATGCATATATACAAAGTTTATTACAAAAAATAGAAAGTGTCAAAACTGGAGCTCTTCCCTTTGCATCCTGGGAGAGGATGCCCAATCTTCCTAACTCAACTCCGCAAGGGGAGAACAAAGGTTATATAGGGTTGGTAAAACCCCCCACATTCCTAACTTTCCATACATGGCTATGAAAACAACTTCAACCTACAACCTATACCTGAACATATGGTCAATTCCTTATATGGAAGGCCAGAGAGGCTACAAGGGCCCTCTCTGCATTCCTTTGTGCTGCATCTCAAGTTACCCTTTTCATGAGCCCTGAAGGCCTTAAGGAAACCATACATGCATATATAGGGTTTAACATAGCAGTACAGACCCCACACTCTGCTCGTCTCCAGGCAACAGTTTCAGTTCCTCTTTTTACCCTTGGCTCATGATTGCACAATTTCCTTAATACATTGCATACAGATCACTTCTGTGTTACACTTACACACATTATTTGATCGTAAATCATATACTTCATTCTCTAACAGTTCTATAAATTTGAATTATGATTGTTCATTCAGCACCAAGCTTAGGCTAGCGGGCAATCAAGATCTCAACTCACTTGACAAAGGCGACCTGTAACATTAGTGCACATGGCGGTCTGTCTGATATAAGGCAGCATGGATCAGGAGAGCAACACTGCAGAAACATCAGAGGGCAGAAAAGCCAGGCATCAGTGTCACAGTTCTTCATACCACAGTCATCACTGGACACTGATATGGTACAGAACATTATGTTATTATTGTTCAGTTTCCTATTGCACTTTAGACTATTGTGGTTTGACTGATTGTTTAGGATGTTGAGGGTGAATGATTATTAATTGAATATACAGTAGTATTAGTATACATATATATGGCCTTTGAAAGAAGAAATCATACCAATAGATGAAATGATTTCTGCTTCCCGGATGAACGCTGGCGCGTTTTGGCTGCCGCTATCCTGGCTGCAATCTTTTTATGTTTTTATGCTTATTGATCTTGTGTTCTGATCTCTGAACTCTCAACAATGTGGCCCAACAAGTCGTCTTTTTGGATCATACTTTTCTGGATTATTCTTTCCTTGTGTTGGAAATCAGTGGCGCTGGAAATCCAATACTCGAACTTCTACAACACCGGCTCCGGCTTGCGATGCCGCTTCCATCTGCACTGTATCTCCACCCGGAAATGATCTGGCATCCCCGCAGAAGGTATACCCACCGAGGCTCTCATCTAACTCGACTAACCAGATCGGCTAATGCTGCCCTGATGACAAGCACCATCACCTTCGGCCTCCTGAATATTCCCTCTCTCACCAATAAGGGACTTTTGCTGTCTGAATACATCCACAACAGTAAGTTTGACTTTATGTGTCTGACCGAGACATGGCAGCAAAATAATGACTTTTCCCAGTTAAATCAAGCTACGCCTCCTGGGTTTGTTTACATGTCTTGGTCACGTGACACCGGTCGTGGTGGCGGTCTTGCACTCTATCAGATCTCACCATATCTGACCATAAACTGGTATCCTTTAATATCAACTTGCCGTTCACAAATATCAATTTACCTCGCTCTATTTCCTTTAGAAATTTAAAAATATTGATCTGACTTTGCTTGATAAACTTCATAGTCTTGCTAGTAAAGATAATCTATCTACTCTGGATGACCTGGTTACTCATTACAACAGTGGACTTCAGAACATCTTGGATGATATTGCTCCTGTTAAAACTCGAACTGTTTCCTTTTCTCATCCTGCACCCTGGTATACTCCAGATCTCCGGCTCCTAAAAGCTATGGGTCGCCGTCTAGAGCACCTCTTTAGGAAGACTGGACTTATGGTTTATAAAGATATGTATGCCAACCATATTCAAACCTATAAGAATGCTCTGTCTACAACCAAAACTGAGTATTATGCTAATCTCTTTACATCTGCTGAAGCAAATCCTAAAATACTGTTCTCTACTTTGAATTCTATTCTCAAACCTCCTCATCTGCTATCACGTGACATGTACACTGTTGAACATTGCAACAATTTTATGGACTTCTTCAACTCTAAAATTGAACAGATCCACCAGCAATTAGCCTCTCAGAGCCATTCTGTGTCTGCCCCATCCCAAATAGTGTCCTGCAATTCACCAACCGTTACTTTTTCCAGTTTTTTGCTTCCATCCACTAGTGAAATATCTGCCATTATTCAGAAATCCAAAGCTTTCACCTGCCAATTAGACTCTGCCGACCTACCTGGTTAAAATCTGCTTATCACCTCTGTCCCCACTTATAACAAATATCATGCACCTCTCTCTTACTTCTGGTCAAGTTCCTTTGCCATTTAAAACAGCAGGGGGCTGATCCCAGTAATTTGAATAATTTTCGGCCCATCTCTAATCTTCCATTCCTTGCTAAAATTCTTGAACGAATTGTAGCCAACCAGGTCTACAATTACCTCTCAAATAATAATCTTTTTGAGGAATTTCAGTCTGGTTTTCATCCTCTACACAGCACAGAGTCTGCATTAGTCAAAATCACAAATGACCTACTAATGGCAGCTGACTCTGGCCTCTTAACCATACTCATTCTTCTCGACTTTAGTGCGGCTTTCGACACTATTTACCATTCAATCCTCCTTCACAGATTAGCTTCACTAGGTTTTACAGATATTCCTTTTCTTTGGTTTCAGTCATACCTCTTCGGACGCACCCAATACGTTCAGCTCAAAACTGCCAGTCATCCATCACCCCAGTCTCCTCTAGTGTTCCTCAGGGCTCTGTCCTCGGTCCTCTTCTCTTTGTTATCTACTTACTACCATTAGGACATATTTTTAGGAAATACGGCATTCCATTTTCATTGTTATGCCGATGACACCCAGCTCTATGTCTCTTCTAAACCAAATGCTCTTCTCCCCCCGCCCTCCTTTTCTGACTGTCTTTCTGAAATAAAATCTTGGTTTTCTGACAATCTTCTCAAATTGAATAATGATAAAACGGAAATCCTGCTGATTGCTGCCAAATCTACCCTTGCAAAGTCCAATCACTTCACACTCACCATTGATAATTTCACTGTCCCCATTTCCTCCCAAGTTAAGAGTCTGGGTGTCATCCTCGATAGCACTCTTTCTTTTGAGGCTCATGTCAAAAACCTCACTCGGTCTGCTTATTTTCACTTACGTAACATTAATCGTCTCCGTCCTTCTCTTACACCTGCCAGTACTGCAACTCTTGTCCACGCCCTTGTCACTTCTCGTTTGGGTTACTGCAATTCACTTCTTGCTGGTCTACCACTCAAACTTCTCTGTAAACTCCAGATGGTTCAAAACTCTGCTGCACGTATCATTACCCGAACCTCCTCTACTCAACACATCACTCCTATCCTTCAGGACCTACATTGGCTTCCAATCAACTACGTATCAAATACAAGATTCTTCTTCTCACCTTCAAATCTCTCCATAACCTTGCTCCCCCCTACATTGCTGCTCTAATCCATTCCTATACTCCCTCACGCCCACTTCATTCTTCTTCGTCACTTCTCCTCACTATACCTTCTGTCCGCTTAGCAACTATGGGGTCTAGAGCCTTTTGTCATACAGCACCCCATCTCTGGAACGCTCTACCGCAACATTTAAAGGTCAACAGCTTATCTCTTTTTAAATCTCGGTTAAAAACCCATCTGTTCAAACAAGCTTTTGGCCTGTAACTGTGTGGGTTCTTGGATTTTACCTTGGTCTTAACTAATCTGGGTTCTTTTTGGTTTTTTTTGTGCTTTCTCTTTTGCTGTTTCCTCCTTGATTGTTTTTTACCTGTAAGGCGACCTTGAGTGCCCTGAAAGGCGCCCATAAAAAAAAGGTATTATTATTATTATTATTATTTAGATTACCAGTAAACCTCTGATACTTGAGACTTTGGCAAAATCATGTCCCACCCAAAAAGTACAAATTCCACTGCACATTAAATGTAAAAATTCATAAAATTCATAAAACATAACTGGGGTTTTGGCACAAATATTATGATTTTGATTTAGTGATTTATATGAGTTATTGATATGCGGACGCCCACAAAATCATTTGTCCCAAGCCAAGGGTCTATAACAGGGGTATTCAACTGGTGGCCCAAGGGCCAGAACCGGCCCATCAGTCATTTTGGACCGGCCCACTGCCCATTTACTTCTATTAAATAAAAATTTTAAAAGAAGCTGTGACTAAACTGTAAGCACAGCATGTAGTTCACACTCCTTACAGGTGGTGGCGGTAATGCAACATAGATTACCAACCACCATTAAACTCAAGAAGAAAAAGAAGAAGAATGGCATTTTATCAGTGTTGCCAACTTGGCAACTTTGTTGCTAGAGCTAACAGTTTTTCAGACTCCCCTAGCGAGTTTTTTCCTAAAAGCAACTAGCGACAAATTTAACGAGTTTTCACGGTGATCGTCGACTTTTGGAGAGCTTTTTATTAACCTGAAATCCTCCGCTATTGCCGTGTTTTGTGTACATACAGCCTTCGTACTGTGTCCGTTCAGATGCTTTGGCATCGCCTGGACCCCCAAGAGTACTGAACTGTTGGTATGTACCGTAAGTCACGTGACCTTAATAACAGAAGTGAGTCTGATCGTGTCCTCATGATGCAGCTGACGGATACAACGCCGCATTGAGCAGGTGGGCACGTTGCTGTGATATGTCAGCATACCTGCTCTCTGACGGGGACGGTCGCATTCTATCTCTCTCCCTGCCCTCCCTATCTCTCCTGCTTGCTGCTTGCTGTGAGAGCGTCTCTTAGACACTGTCCTAATAAGAATAAGATTAAGAAGCAACATGGATCTGGCAACCTGGACCCTGAACACCAATGATCGTATTTTCTCCACTATGAGATCGGGAAAAGGGGAGCCTGTTTGTCCGAGTGGAACAGATCGATTTGGATATGTCATTGATTCTTGGAGTTCGTGGAGACCTGTGTGCCTCTCAGCTCTTGAGATTGAGGACGTTGAAGACGTCTTTAAATTCGACTATTTGGTAGCGGTATCTCTTCTGTTTGGGCTTGGAGGATACCTGATTTACCGGAAAATTAAGAAAACCTGGGCAGCAGTTCGACATCTGCCGAGGCTGCAGGCAGTAGCGGTTTCTGATATGGGCGACATGGGCAGCCGCCCAGGGCGGCATTTCATCTAGGGCGGCATGACCGCCCCCCTTCCCCCAATGCATTGCGATCGCCGCAGCAGCGCCTACCGCACTACTCCACTTGTGGGGTAATGGGCGCCCTCTGCCTGCTGTGTATTGCATGTAGTTTTCTGCAATGGTCAGACAGGTTGTAACAGAAAGAAAGAGGCAGGCGGGGGATTCTCTGTCTCGCTGTCACTGCTTCACTAGTTCGTCACACACACACAGTGCTGCCCCGCCCCCTTCTCCTCTCAGCCTGGGGTGCGAGTCAAGTGAAGCAGTGATGGCGTGAGAGTGAGACAGTCAGCCGGGTTCATTCATTCATGCCTGTACAGTTTTGGCCTGGTTACAGCCAACAGTAACTGCTGAATTATAAATAAAGGCAACTCACCCAAAGCTCTGTATATTTACCTCCGCCAAGGAGGTTATGTTTTCGGTTGCGTTGTTTGTTTGTCTGTTTGTCTGTCTGTTTGTCAGCAGAATTACTCCAAAAGTTATGAACGGATGTCACTGAAATTTTGTGGAGCAGTTGGAAATGACAAGAGGAAGAAGTGATTAAATTTTGGTGGCGATCCAAATCACGATCTGGATCCAGGAATTTTTTTAAGGATTCTTCAGTATTGCGGGATACAGGCAGAGCCTTCCCCTTTAAGAGACACCACCCACTTTTCTCTGCCCCGTGTGTGTGTATGCGGGCTAGCGTGGGAGATGAGCGCGAGGGAAAAAGTGTGTTCGGTGGCGGTGGAAAAAGGAATAAAAGTTCTGTTGCTAAAATCCTTCGACTTGCTGCATTTCTCCGCCTTGCTAAAGGTGACCCACATGGATGAGCAAGTTAGTTACCAGCCACGAGCCAAGCAAAGTAGAGACCAGAGGTCTCCCTACTACGGTTAGGAGCCGCGATCTGGTCGAGGTAACACACTATTGCGGGATAGGGGGTTATTGTTGTCTGGGAAAGATGAAAGATTATTTCAAAGTATTTAGATACACGTATTACAGCATCAGTGACCCTATGGCCTTGGCGGAGTTTTGCGCTCTCTGAGTGCTTCTAGTTAAATATATATCACACCTGGTGCTATTAACATGAGTTTCAATGGAGGTTTTGTTGTGTTGGGCTGGCAACTGTCAGTCAGATCTGACAACCCTGTGGATGGGCGGTGGTTATAACCTATTCAGCTTCAGTGCAAATTACGGCAGATGGAAAGGAAAAGGTCAAAGCCATCAGGTGTGCAGTTTAGGAAAAAGAGAAAAGAACAACACGAGAAATAAGCAAAGATGAAGGTAAGCAGAAGCTGTGTAATATTTTAGTTTCTTCCATGTTTTTTCAAATAAAATTTAAAAGAAATTCTGAGTGTGCCTGTGATGGTGGGGAGACCTTCTGTTAAAACCTGTCTGTCAGACCATGGCAGAAAGCTACATGCACCACACAGCAGGTGCTCATTACCCCCCAAGTGGAGTAGTGCGGTAGGTGCTGCTGCGCGATTGCTATGGGGGGTTGGGGTGGGGGTGGGAGGGCGCCGGCAGGGATGCTCGCCCAGGGCGCCAAACAGGCTAGGACCGCCACTGGCTGCAGGCACAGGTGGATGGGCTGTGCAGAGCCGTACAAACTCAGACTCAAAGCCTGTTGGACCTGAGCCGTAAAGCGGACACGTAGTCCAGCTGAGAACGTGCTCGCAGGCGAGAGGGGTTAGATCTGGAGACAAGGTTCAGTTCTGCACGGTGAGGACGGTAACTAATGAATTTGGATTATTGGATTTACTGAATGGGTTCCTCAGTGAAACTGAAGGCTTTTGGAAAAAAAACAAGCAGCCTGTTCCAAAACAACATCTGCATTATCAGGAATTCAGCTCCCTAGCCAGCCTTGGACTGGTAATCATATCTCTCCAGGACAATGTGTGATGGTCGCTCTTCCCCTCAGCACCTCTCTGTGATTTGTGAAGCTGGATCTGGTGTACCACGGCCGCTGATGAACTTCCGTCACTATCAGCGAACTGTTTTGGCTAGGAGTTGGCAACTGGCTCCACAATGCCCCCACCCTCCCGTCTCCGTCTGCATCCCCTCCTGCCCCCCCCCCTTCCCCACCATATTGCTATCCTGGCTTTAAATGTGCAAATATGCTTTGCTAAGGTGGGTTTTTTTTAGACCCTGGTATGGTGCTCATCTTGAGCACCGTACCAGATGCTTTTTTTAACCTAACTACCCAATGATGTGTGTTTGTTTCCTTTTTCTGGGGACTTTTTCTGGGTGCCAGTGAAAAACGGCAGTGGCTGCGGACACCCATCTCCCCTATGTTAGTCTTGTCTGTTTTTTCTTGAATGGTTGTTCCGAACCCAATTTTGTTATGACAGAATGTCGTTACATAATTTGTTGTATAATGATTAATTTCGTTGTATGTATAATGACAATGAAGTTCTATTCTATTCTATATATGTCTATGGATTCACAAATCCTGCTGACTGAAGGATGGAAGTTTGTTCATTCAGTCTGTTTACATATTTTGTTATCTTACAGAGGAGGAAGCACTTTGGTGAAGTCTACCTCACTGCAGACTGGCTTTTTAAAGAACAAGTCAGCCTTTTGCAATTTTTGCTCTGTAACTTTTATGTTTACATTTTAATAGCACAGCTGTGAGTCTTTTGTTATGGAGAAAAAAAAGCATTAATTTATTTGGGGAGCATTATTATTTAAATATGCCAGTGGTTTATTTTTGAGCAATTTCTCATGTACATCTACAGCTGGATGTTAATAAAAGTGTCTGTGTGACATTTGGGACATGTAGCTTTGACTCAGAGGTGCCTTTTTGTTTATATCTTTGGGAAGAAAAAATATTAAGATATATTTTGTATATCACCATTCAGGTAAAAAATATCAAGATATTATTTTGGTCCATATTCCCCAGCCCTAGTAATGCTAAACATATTTTTTCTTCACTTTTTGTCTCTCCAAATATGTTTTTTGTCTCTCCTACAGCCTCAATTACAACTACATGCAAATAACCAATTATGCAAATTAGTGATGATGTCATATAGCAACTTCTAGCGACTTTTAGGACATCCAATAGCTACTTTCCTTGCTGACAAGTTGGCGGGAGGCCAGACAGTAGTTTCTGATGAAAACATGTTGCATTCAAAAGAGAAGAGACGTAAGGTGGACAGCGAAAATAGAAAATTTAACGACAACTGGACCGATAAATATGCACAAGAGTAAGTGTCCCGAGAAATATGTGGCCCACTGGCAAATAGCCTCATGACAATTTGGCCCATAGAAAAATGTAATTGAATACCCCTGGTCTATAATTTTGATTTGATGAGAAACAGTTTAAACGTCTTTATAAAATATCTCAAAAAGATGAAAAAGAAAAAATGAAAAGTCTAAGTCTTAAAAGGTCTTAGCAACATTTTAATTTGTGGTCACTTAAAGTTTGTCCCAAGTTTTTTTTAAAAGATTTTTATTTTAAAAAAAGCAATAAAATCAGGTAACTCCATGATTTGTTCCATTCCTGAGTGTTTTTCCTCTTTAGGTAAAAACATCCCCAGGGTTCACAAAGAGAGTCCCTGCAGCAAGAACAGTTATGCACTTTAAATGTCTGTGTGTGTGCACTGTCTCTTCCTGTTAAGCTGTGGCCTTGGTTGCAACATCTGCTTTTCTATTTCCTGTGCTGATAGCATCAGTTCCTGTGGTGTGTGCGATGCATTTACAAATGGCTAATGCTTTTGCAGCTGAATGACTTCCAGAAGACTCAATATAAGGTCTTTATGATTAATAGGTCTTCCGGTAAAAGTTATCATTCCTCGGTTTCACAAGTGCTCAGTGAAAACATGGACTGAGAAAAAGGTGTACAGGCTATCAGTATAAAACATGACTTTTTTCTGAATGCACCTATAATAACAACTTCTTACTTTAATCTTTTCTTTGGGTTTAAAGTATGTCCTAGTTCTGTACAAGCTTAACAAGCTAAACATATATTTTCAACCCCAAATGTTTGCTTTATATAATTGGGACATGCCACATGCTCACTCAGTATCTCACTATGGGAAGCGCCCTCTGGCGTGACCAATCATGGAAGCTCCACTACCACCATGTCTGTCCTAGACAGACCAATCACTTCAAAGACACAGGGTTCCCCAACCCCCTTATAAGAGTGCCCTGGCCCCACATCAGGCATTCTCGCTTTCTTCCCTGTGAATTTTATTTTAAGTTCCTCAGTGGTCTTTCCACTTGTTCGCCGACGCACTTGTCAAGTTAGTCCCTGAACGTGGTTTTTTCTTGTTACAGGAATAGTGTTTTATTAAGTTTTTAGTCATATTTTACATAGAGGAGGAAGGAGGGAGACCCCAGATGGAGCGCCCACGGTTAATGGGCAAGAGCCCAGAGAGCCAGAGGCAATGAGCAGCCCACACCCCGGTAGGCCAGCCCCAACAGCACAAGCCGAGAATGCTGCCCCAAGACCCCGGGCGCCCAACACCCAGCAGAGCCCCTCCCCTGTGCCAAAGAGGCCCGAGCCACCCCCAGGCCACAGCTGCCTAGGGAGAGGGCCAAAAGCCATGCCAAGCTATCCGGCCACGCACCCCAGGAGCAGCAGTGGTGAGAAGCAGTGGTGAGCAGCAGTAGGGAGCAGTGGGGAGCGCTCCCTTTCTCTTCCTGCTCTTGTCGGAGATGGTCGCACTATTTCTCTCTCTCACTGCCCTCCCCATCTCTCCACTTGCTGCTTGCTGTGAGAGCGTCTCTTAAACACTGTCCAAATAAGAATAAGATTGAGAGCAACATGGATCTGGCAAACTGGGCCTTCACCATCACTGATCGAATTTTTTCCACTATGAGATCGGGGAAAGGGGAGCCTGCGTGTCCGAGTGGAACAGACCCGGTTGGATACGTCATCGATTCTTGGAGCTCGTGGAGACCTGTGTGCTTCTCAGCCCTTGAAGTTGAAGACGTGGAAGACGCCTACATATTCGGCCTTTTGGTAGCGGTATCTTTTCTGTTTGGGCTCGGAGGATACCTGATTTACCGGGAAATCAAGAAAATCTGGGCGGCAGTTCGACATCTGCAGAGGCTGCCGACCCAGGTGGACGGCCTGTCCAGAGCCGTACAGACTCAGACTCAAAGCCTGGTGGACCTGAGCCGTAAAGTTAACGTGCTCGCAGGCGAGAGGGGTTAGATCTGGAGATAAGATTCGGTTCTGCACAGTGAGGACGGTAACTAATGAATTTGGCGTCTCCGTCTGCATCCCCCTCCTGACCTGACCTCACCCACCATATTGCTATCCTGGCTTTAAATGTGCAAATATGCTTTGCTAAGGTGGTTTTTTGGACCCTGGTATGGTGCTCATTTTGAGCACTGTACCAGATGACTTTTTTTTAACCTAACTACCCCATGATGTGTGTTGTTTTCTTTTTCGGTGAACTGTAAAGGTAGCGCTGCAAGTCGGCTGCATAACCTCAGGACACCTGTCCCCCCGTGTTGTGTTTGTGTTTGTTGTATTCTTGGATGGGTGCTCTGTTAATTGCAATTTCCAATGTGTGAACCTCTTCACCCACATGGCAATAAAACCTTCATTCATTCATTCATTCATTCAAGGAGGGGTAACTCCCACCTTCCACAACTGTGTCTGTCATGGTTCGGCTGTGTGGCAGGCAAGAAGGAGGACCCCAACGCAGGATATGCCAGACAGAGGTAATATAGAAACTCAGCTTTATTTGGCAGAGCTAACAAAAGGCAGGACTGGGCAGGACCAGTGGCAAAGAATGCAGAACAAAATTAAACTCCACTAGATCTCCAGCAAACAGGGAAAACTGACAGAGGCACATAGCATGGGAAATGAAGAACAAAATGAAGAACAAGACAAAGACGGCGACACGACAACAGGCAGAGAAAACACAGGACTTAAGGTTGCAGTGGCTGTTGTGGGACCGAAGGTTTCTCCATTCTTGAGCTGGTAGAAGTTGATCTCGTTGGCCAGGCTTCGGAATCCATACCCCCAGACATCCCCTGATGGTAGACGCCACTGCTCATCCACAAGCCCCTCAGCAGGGCTTCTAACACGGCATACCAGCATGGTCTTCTTGGCGGGCGGAGGCATCGATGCTCTGAAATGATGAACAGGCGTTTGGCTGATGAGAGAAACTTTATGGATAGTTTGGGCCATAATTACAACTGTTGGAAAAAAAACTTGGTTTGAGGCCTGGAATGTTTTTCAGATTTTCAGTGATTAAACACACACACAAACAGCGTAATTTATCGCCACGACATCGCACTGATTGGCTCCCAGCTTGTTACCTGTGGACGGTCGCTGATTCAAAATTATGACATCTGGCCGGACCTCTGGCCAGATGTCATATTTTTGAAAAGATCACACATGGCAGCTTATCAGATAAATGATAGGGGTTACGGCTGAACGATCAGACAAACTGTTTAAGTTACAATGGGTTCTGTGCATCGGCCCTACGGCGTCAGAGTTTCAAGCGGATTTTAAGTTCTGTTATTTTTTTAGGCGGAATAAAACATAAACACATAAAATTAAATAGCGATTTCCACCACGGACCACAACCGCACTGCGTTTTGGCCATGACGATGAGGAAAAAGGAGCTGCACTGAGTCAATCGGATTAAAAACAGCTGGTCTTATTTTGTTCATTAAGAAATAAAATCTCCCCGATCTGTAGGTGCACACAGGTTGTACACAAGCATTCCTGACCTACATTTCACTGTTTATGAAATATGAAAAATTATGAAAACTATTTCGGGGTATAGAAATATGATATATCCGGTTGTAAAAACCCAAACCCAAACCCAGCCTCACATCCACCTCACAGCTGATCAGGTGAGAAGTCAGCTCAGGAAGACGAAGATCAGGAAGGCAGCGGGTCCAGATGGAATCAGCTCCAGAGTGCTCAGGGATTGTGCAGACCAGCTCTGTCAGGTGGTCCTGCACATCTTCAACCTGAGCCTGAATCTGGAGAGGGTTCCTGAACTGTGGAAGACTTCCTGCATAGTTCCAGTGCCAAAGATCGCACAGCCCAGGGAGTCCAACCACTACAGACCTGTGGCCCTGACTTCTCACCTGATGAAGACCATGGAGAGGCTCATCCTGCACCACCTCCGCCCACTGGTGAGCTCAGCGCTGGACCCCCTGCAGTTCGCCTACCAGCCTGGCATCGGGGTGGACGATGCCATCATCTACCTGCTGCACAGATCCCTCTCTCACCTAGAGCAGGCAGGAAACACTGTGAGGGTCATGTTCTTTGACTTCTCCAGTGCTTTCAACACCATCCAGCCTGCACTGTTGAGAGGGAAGATGGAGGGAGCCGGAGTGGACAAGCAGCTGACGGCATGGATCATCAACTACCTCACCAACAGACCACAGTATGTGAGGTGCCATGACTGTGTGTCTGATGTAGTAGTCTGCAGCACGGGGGCGCCACAGGGCACGGTCCTCTCACCCTTCCTGTTCAGTCTGTACACCTCAGATTTCAGGTACAATTCAGACCACTGCCACCTACAGAAGTTCTCAGATGATACGGCCATCATCGGATGCGTATCAGATGGGAACGACCAGGAATACAGGGGGGTCATCAGTGACTTTGTCGGCTGGTGTGAGAACAACGCACTCCAAATCAACTCCAGCAAGACGAAGGAGATGATCATAGACTTCAGGAGGAAGCCACCCCCTACAGCACTGGTGAACATCCAGGGAAAGGACATTGAGACAGTGGTCTCCTACAAATACCTGGGTGTTCATCTCAATAACAAGCTGGACTGGAGTACAAACACAGACGTCCTGTATAAGAAGGGCCAGAGTTGACTCCACCTGCTGAGGAGACTGAAGTCCTTTGGTGTCTGCAGGACTCTGTTAAAGACTTTTTATGACTCAGTGGTAGCATCTGCCCTTTTCTACGCAGTGGCCTGCTGGGGGGGTGGATGCACCGAAAGGGACAGGAGCAGGATCGACAAACTGGTGCGGAGGTCTAGCTCTGTGTTGGGATGTCCTCTGGAGTCTGTGATGGTGGTGGGTGAGAGGAGGATGTTAGCAAAGCTGACATCCATCATGAACAACCCCCATCACCCTCTTCATGAGACCGTGGGTGAACTGAGCAGCTCCTTCAGTCAGAGACTGAAACATCCTCGCTGCAGGAAGGAGCGCTTTCGCAGGTCATTCATCCCAACAGTAGTTAGACTGTATAACACATCATAATGTCTTGAGTCACTTGGACACTTTACCTACACTGCCATCACTTTATCCATACAGTCAGATACATTTTATTTATTACACTCACCCATATAATGCATACTGTGTATGCTGTGTACCTTACCGGCTACAAATGTATATAATATTTTGATATCTTTATATAGTGTTTGACGTGTGTGTATATGTGTGTATATGTAAATGTGGGTATTGACACTGATATATATATTTATGTATATAGTGCTTATGTATATGTGTATAGATTTTTTGCTATTTTATTTTATTCTATTGAATTTTAGTTTTAGTTTTTAGTTTAGTTATTTGTTCTTACTCATCCTTTTCATTTTTTCTCTGTATTGAGCTGCTGTAATGCACAAATTTCCCCGTCGTGGGATCATTAAAGTTTTATCTTATCTTATCTTATCTTATCTTATCTTAAAATTATGACATAAATCATATTTTTATTGCCCCTCATAAATCACTTGTTTTGACATAAAAATTCACTCTTTATGATCATGATGAACATGAGAGCCTTTTCACCGGGAACAGGAACATCGCATCGGCATGTTGATGCTGTTTATGGAGATCGTGAAGACTGATGACAAGCCTGCTCCAGAAATGATCAAATTATAGGTTTTAAAACGTTAACATTTATTTGACTGTATTCTAAACATCTGTCTGTTGTAAGTGGTGGAAGTCTTCTGGAATAAAAATAATACTATATTAACATCTGACCTGTTTTTGTTCACAGCAGAGCATTACAAGCAACTTGCAGACTTAACAAGAACGAACTTCTTACTTTCTAGTTGGAACACCAGCAGACTTGATGACATCACAGCTCAGCTCCAGAACATTACAATGAACTTACATTACAGAACAGTTTTGTGGGGCTTTTTGCAAATTTTTCCGTACTATTGACAATGTTTTTTTTTTGTTTTTTCTTTTTTGTCATAACCTTTCAGGATGAAATCAATACTGGCTGAGAGGGTATCATAAGAAGACTGTGCATTTTCCTGAATGAGGATCCTAATGACCTTGTGCAGGAGTACATGGTAAGTGTGTTCATGGGTGATATCCTAAGTTAAGAGCATAATATTGAATGGTACTACTTGGATACCATAATTATATTTTTAGATTCGAGGACATGATCACTGTGATGTAAAGTGGTATTTCACAGTTAAGTGGAAGTTCTTTAGATTTGGCAGAAACCAGTTGGACTTATGGATAAACTGAATATGTTTTTGAGGTCAAAGATCTCTGATTTTGCTTTTCAAGACTTCATGCACTCCTAACATTTTCAGACAATTGTGTAAAAATAAATATTCATTCTTTCATGTTGTCACTACATAAATTAATCCACATTGATTTTCATTTGTAACTTGACTGGTTCACAAAGGCAAACAACTGCACGGTGTTGATTCGAGTTTTTATTTTTTAGTCTGCAAGGTAATAGTTGAAATAATAAAGTATAAAAATGCAATCTAGATGTGTTTTAAAAAATCAATAAAGAAATACATTTTTCAATCACCAGGACATGACTGAGGATGCTATGCAAAATGCCATAGAAGGAACGACTGTTGGAATCTACATCTCAAGAGGAACTCCCAGCAGTGACAATAAGGATGTGGGTCATCGAAGGAGTGGTGGTGCTTCGTAACCTTGACAATGTGGCTCATGCCTCTGCCATGTTGTTTGGACTTTTTTACACCTTGGATCTGAGTTATCCACCAAAATTTCACAACACCTTTGAAGTTTTTAAAAAAATAATAATGGAGATAGATGCAGCTCATCTTTCAAGAAAAGCCCAAAGCTTGAAATGTAAAATGCACTGTTATATGTTAACTAATGTGACAGCAACAATTACTCATTACAGTTAGTGATGACATGCAAAGAAAATGAATTGATGTTTTATGACATTTTTTTTTATCAGTGGGAAACTTTATACCAGTTTTATTGTACATTTTGTTGCAATGTAGGCATCAACACACTCATAATGTAAAATGATAGGATGGTTTTCTGACTCTAAATGTGCCATTTTGACTTCTTCCAAGTTATGGAATAAAAGGCTTGTTAGATAATGTTTGTAATGTCATCATTTCAGATTGCACTGAAAAAAGTAAACCTGCACTGTCATTAGTGTAATGTGTTTATTTGGATTCCAATAAATAAAAAATATTAGTTTGCTCTTTCAAACTAATCTGTTTAATTTATGCTTATGGGTGAATTAAAATTTTTTACCTTACTATAATGGTACTGATAGCAGGGCACCAAAGTGAATTTTTTGAATTCAATGAAAGCACTTTTTTTAGGTTGAGTATGATTTGCTCATGCGTAGTCTTTAAAACTAAGTTCTGGCGGTATAGTTTTACTTCCGCCTGAAACCAGAGCTTCCATTTCAGCGAAGTTGTTACAGAACGGCGAGAACGGGATTGAAGAAAGGGGCAGCTTCTGTTGAGAGGTAAGCATTAAACTCTGATAAAACGTTGTTAAATCTGAATGGAAATATCCTGTCTTAGATTTATATGGGCTAAGTTAATATGAGATAATATAAGTTCCAGGGGGTGAGCGGAGAAACCTTGTGCTATGAATTGTTCTGATCAGCTTTGCAAAGAAACCACACCGACAGGGTTCCGCTGCCGGTTCCAGCGCGTTTTCCAACGCGAACGCACTCGGTCCTCGGCCGAAAAACGAGTTCAACTCGGGCCCGCAAGCTAGCTGGTCTCGAACCAAGAACGCTTGACAAGAGCGGCAGAGCAGTTAAACAGAAAAGCGGTGAAAACGCAGGCTCGTTCTTGAGCTGTTTGCAGGTGCAAGCACTGGCACGCGAACCAGCACCTCAGCGGTGGTGCATCAGCTAACAAAAGGCATGCACAGTTAGCTAGTTAGGATTATGTATTGAGTCTTACAGTGGTGCTAAATAATTAATTGACTCAAATATAACTCAAATAGTAACAAAATTAATCAGGAAACAAAGGTTTCTGAACACAGCGAGAAAGTGTGTTAATGTAAAATTAAAATACTCAATGTTAAATAATCTTTTCTCTTTTAACTTCAGAAAGTGTCCACCAGTTACACTGTATTTCTGCTGTGCAACCAACTTGGAAGTTCTGGGTCAACCTGTGGTAAGTTCTTTGTACAATGTGCATTTGTGATAATTGGATCATCCTTTGATAACCCTGTTCTCCTAACACCTCACCTCTTGTGTTTTTCCTCAGTTATCCATGCATGTGGAAATGCAAAGAATATGATCTTCTTCATATTCAAGAAGATCTGAACTTCTAAAACATTACAAACTTGATCATCTCAGAGCACCATGGCAGACATGGCACCTGTTTGATTGCTGATCGTTTTAAGTGAAGACAACAGCGTAAGAACGGAGCTGTGCAAAGGGATTCCAAACTCATTGGAAGAGCTTATTGATGAGGGTAAGAATACGTGTTGATTAGAGGGACACATAAGGCTGCAGTATAAGGACACCGATTTTGGAAACATATTTGTGAATCTGACCTCTACATCTGTGATTAGGGATCTTACAATTCTCAAAGTTGTTCAGTTATACCCTCATACCACAACTGTTGTCTTGTACCCGGTTGATCCCTCAATAAGTATCAACACTTCTGTAAGTGGCCTGGACAGTGATGACTCCTCCGTTTCTGCACATACTGATGACACAGTGTTGCTTAGCAGCCCCTCACCAGACTCACGAAGGACACAACAGTGGCCACAAGTGTTCCAAATCCCAAACTTCTCCTATGACACAAAATGCCAACTGCAGAAGACAAATGTGGAGTACATGAAAAGCCAAACAAAACTGACTCCTAGTTCAAAAATGTTGTCAGACATATTGGAGAAATAAGCTGAAAGTGTGTATGCATACACACCATATCCTGAAGATGGTCACTACAGCGATGTTGCTGAGGCACTCACAAGAAAGCACCCCTGCCTTAGAGAGCCAAGTTCTTTCAGTCAGAGCTATGGGTGGAAACAGAGGCTCAAGATAAAAATGGCCAACTACCGGGCCCAACTCAAGGCACATGGCACGTCTGCTGAGCTCACAGTGAATTCTTTAAAAGCATCCAGGGGATGCCTTTCTGGCAAAGAATGTGAAGAGACCTAGACAAGCTGAGGTCAACCGTTTTCCATCTTTTCCAATTGGTGAGACTACAGAAAGCTTGGAACAAGAGAGGATTTCCCTTTTGGCAGAAATGCAGAAAAGAAACAACCAGCAAACAGTAAAAGCAAAGATGGCAAAGACATTTGGATACCGAAGACAGGAAATCGTACAGAAGCAGCCCACCGCTGAAGAAATTTTGGTGAGATGGCCAGCACTTCTAATGGAAGAGGTATGCTTTGTTGTTGTTCTTCTGAGCAGTTTGTTTATTCATGTACCAATGGTTATACTGTAAGAATAAAGATAAGCAATTTCTGAGAAGAGATAAATTTATTAATATTAATTGCACATTCAAAAAAAAGCTGATCTTGAAGCAGTGTGATCAATCCCATAGATGTTTTTTGAAAGAAAATTTCAGTTCTGTCTGCATGCTCATTTTTGTTTTGCAGATCAATGCTGAGTTCCTGCGAATTCCAACAGTTCCTTTGGAGGCTAAGTTTTTGGCACAAGCGCTCCACCAAACTGCTGGAGGTCATTAGGAGGAAGGGAGGACGTGTGAAAGAGCAGACCTCCAGGATCTTACAAGTTGTAGATGAGGTATCTGAGAAGACTCAGTGGGATTTATAGCTGAATAGTTGTTTTGTGTAGGAGTGAGTTAGATTTTAATTAATAACAATTGTTCTTACTCAGACTGTTGACATCACCATCAAAAGAGAAGCTGTCCTTAAAGCTCTGATGATCTACCTGGGTGAGCCTGTTGAGCATCTTTTTAAAGAGTACCAGGTAAGGAGATCTGTTGCACTAACACTAGTAACATCCACAGACCATTTTTGTGGTTGAAATTCAACATTTCACTAGATATTTTTCTCCTTTTATTTTTGTCTATTGTATTTGGGCCCAAATTGAAGTAACGGCATGCCATAGTGGGAGAAACAAATACATTTAATTTTAACAGAGAACTCTTGTTGTTGTAGTATATCTGGTAAATTGTCTAGTGTTTCAGAAAGTAATGGAACTGTTTATATTTAGGCTGTTATGCTTTGGTAGAGGTCTGTACTCTTTTAGTTGTCATAAATAATTTTTTCTTGGTGTGTCTGCAGGATGAGCAGGAGGATGACCAACTGCAGCTGGAAACCATGGCGATCTTTGTCACTGGGAGAGAGGATCCTTTCCATCCACCCAAAGACATCAAGATAATCCTCGATGGAACACAGGTCCTGGATGATGGGCCTTCTGTTGCAACAGCTGTTGCCATGTTTTATGGGCTCATATATGCACTCAACCTAAAATATCCCAAAAATCTGCAGTACACTCTTGAATTCTTTCAAAAACTCCTGATGGAGCTTGGTGGAAAAAATATGTCCTCAAAGGTTTATAGGCTGAGTACCCAACTTCACAGCTGTTAAATTTGACTTAGTCACTTGATTTTACTTTTCCATTGGTTCTTCTACAGTACATTCAAGACGTTCGCATTCAGAGATTTAAATTGCACGATGACCTGAGTTTAGAGACATCGTCACTGTGCTGAAAAACTGAAGAGCAATTGGATTTGCAGTGTTTGTTTTTCAGACCATGAAAGGGGCTGGACCTTCCCCACCCATATGTTTGAAAGTTATGGAACTGATGATAATTCCTTTTGGAGTAGCTCTCACTTTATTATTTTTGATAACATATTTTATGTTGACCATTTTGAAGAGGGGGCAACTGCTGATTTTGTTTTAGGAAGACAAGGACAATATGTACCCATTATATGTTAACTAAAACTGCAGACATATTTTAATTTTTTTTTTTTCTCTCAATTTATAATGCAAAGCATTTTTGTTCAAAATGCCTGTTAATGTTTATACATTTTTCAAATATATGTAATGTTTTGGATGTTTACTGAACCATAAATGTTTATGTAAAGACATGTTTTGTGTTTAAATCAAAATTTTATGAATAAAAGTTTCTGAAATGCTTATTTGATTCTTAATATACATTATGAACAACTTATAACATTATTCAAGCCAACTTAAAAAGAAATAATCCAAGAATCGAGAATCAAGTTGCTTGAAATAATAGACGGAGACTATGCTGTACTCACGCGAGACTTTGTGAATCTCGGCAGTATCGTTAATGGCGGCGTGACTCTATCAGCAAACATTTGCGTGATTAGCCTTTTTTTTTTTGCCAATTTATAACTAGACAGGCTTAAAACTAAAAAATATAGGTAGTTTCTTAGCCTAACTTAAATTATTTTCAACAATCTGGAGGACGGTGGAGAGGACCTGGATAGTTTGCTGCGGTACATCGACGGGTGTTTTGAGCGAGTCGTCATGGGGAAAACAGACAAGACGCCGACTCCCTCCACCAGCAAAGCAACGCCGTCCACAAAAAGAAGCCGCCCAGAAGATTCCCCAGAGGCAACTTCGCCACCCACCACCAATATTGTGGACATTCTGGAGTCCATTAATAACAAATTGTCCAGCTTTGACGCCCGCTTGGCCCTGGTTGAAATCCTTCACAAGGAGTTTCAGGCCCTGCGGGAGTCAGTCGAGTTCAGCCAGCATCAGGTGGAAACACTGGCTGCTGAAAACGCTGTCCTCAGAGAGTCGGTGAATTCCCTCACCGAGGAAACGACCCGGCTCTCAGAAGAAAATAAGAAAATTAAAGAATCGATTATCGAGCTTCAGGCCCGCAGCATGAGAGAAAATCTTGTGTTTTCAGGTATCCCGGAGAAGGCAGAGGAGGACCCGGAGGCTACAGTGAAGGAATTTATCCAAACTCACCTGAAGCTCCCGGAGGACGCCGTGAAGACCATCGCCTTCCATAGAGTCCACCGCCTGGGAGGGAAGCGACCCGGAGCACGCAGACCCAGACCGATCGTGGCCAAATTCGAACACTTCAAAGAAAAAGAGCTGGTGAAGAGCCGCGGCCGGGAGCTGAGAGGGACGGACTTCAGCGTCAACGACCAGTTTCCAAAGGAGATTCTGGAGCGACGCAAGGCTCTATTCCCTATCCGGAAGAAGCTCATGCAGGGAGGCTCCCGGGCTGTCATCGCCGTGGACAAACTGTATGTAAACGGACAGCTTTACCGAGACAAAAACACCACGCCATGGCTCAGCTGATCGATCAGGTGATCTGTGTCCATATTAACGTTCTTTTCTGAGTTTTTTTTTTTCTCAACCATCTAAACAGTACCATTAAATAGTCTAAATCTGTCTAAGTAGTACCATTAACGCCGACGAGTCAGCATAGTACCGTGATCGTTTGTTTGTTTGTTTGTTCTGTTTTGTTTTCCCCTCATCTAATTTCATTCTTATGTCACTTAGGTCACTTTTTACACGTCTTTTTTCTTTCTGCACTCAGCAATATGTTTACGTCACTTACAATGCTACAGTTTACTACACTAACATACAGCGCAGATGCACACACACCAACATACAGCGCACATACACACGCACACATCAATATAAAGGGCACACGCCAACATACAGAACATATGTACACACACACACACATCCTTAGTGAGCACACAACAGTCCATCAGTTAGTTTAAATATGAGCACACTCAGATTTGTCTCATGGAATGTGCACGGGGCTGGTTCGAGGGAAAAGAGACTAAAAATTTTTAATCGGTTAAAAGACTTAAAAGCAGATGTTGTTTTTCTACAGGAGACACATGTGTCCAAAACATCTGTGCTCACTCTTTCCTCTCCACAGTTCCCTCACACGTACTCAGCCTGCTATAACTCCAAACAAAGAGGTGTAGCTATATTGATTAACAAGAAGATAAACTTTAACATTAGCAACAGTACAATAGACCCTGAAGGTAGATTTATAATACTTAATTTATCTATACAGAATACAGATTTATGTATTGCTAGTATATATGGACCAAATGTTGATGACCCCTCCTTCTTTCATGCTTTGTTCACTTCACTCTCAGATCACTCTGACACCACACTTGTAATAGGAGGAGACTTCAACCTGGTACTTAATGCAGATATTGACAGGCTCAGTACAGCAGTGAGTCAGAGGAACTGGCAGTCTGCAGACATTCTTAAACAGTACATGAAGGATTTTGGACTTTGCGATGCTTGGCGTTCACATCACCCTACTTTGAGAGATTATAGTTATTTCTCACCAGTACACAAATCTCATTCCCGCTTAGATTACTTTTAGTTAGCAGCTCCATAATGATGGATATCACAGACACTCAGATTCACCCTATCACTATTAGCGATCATGCACCGGTGTCTATGTCTCTGACACAGAAAAGAGTCACACCACCAATCAGGAACTGGAGATTTAATACATCATTACTTAAAGAAGAAGATTTTATTAATTATTTCAAAAAGGAATGGTCAGCATACTTAGAATATAATGATATTCCAGGAATATCACCATGTGTTCTTTGGGAAGCAGGAAAGGCAGTAATGCGGGGCAAAATAATATCTTACTGCTCGCATAGGAAAAATAAAGAAAAAGCACTTGTGTTAGAATTAGAACAAAAAATTAAATCTTTAGAAACTGCCTATGCCGCTTCACCACAAGAACATACAATTATCAGCCTGAGGAAACTGAAACTGGAGCTAAATGAAATAATTGATAAAAGGACACAATTTATGTTGCAGAGGCTGCGTTTGGAAAACTTTGAGCATGGAAATAAATCTGGAAAATTCCTGGCCAAGCAATTAAAACTGAATAAAGAAAAAACAGCTATTTTTTCTATTAAAGACTCGACTGGTATTATTACTCATGACCCACAACAAATAAATAACTCTTTCAGAGACTTCTATGAAGCCTTATATTCACCACAGATTAACCCATCTGATACTAAAATTGAAGAATTTCTTAATAATATAAATCTACCAAAACTAAATGACAGCCAGGCTGCAGCTCTGGATTTACCTCTTTCATTGTCTGAACTTAGTGAAGCCCTACAGCATCTCCCAAATAATAAAGCCCCAGGCCCAGATGGTTTTCCAGCCGAGTTTTATAAAGAATTTTGGTCTGAGCTAGCTCCCATTTTTTTCAGAATGGTAACTCAGATTCAGAATGACCACATCTTATCTCCAACCTTAAACTCTGCTAACATTAGCCTGCTTCTTAAACCAGGCAAAGACCCCACACTCCCATCCAGCTACAGGCCAATCTCTCTCATTAATGTAGATCTTAAAATAATTTGCAAAGCCCTTGCCAAAAGATTAGAAAGTATTACTCCATTTATTGTACATCCAGATCAAACAGGCTTTATCAAGGGTCGGCACTCAGCCAATAATACACGTCGACTGATAAATATAATAGACTATTGTTCTATTAACAAATTAGAGACGACAATCGTGTCTTTAGATGCAGAGAAGGCATTTGATCGGGTAAATTGGAAATTCTTACTAGCAGTTCTGCAAAAATTTGGATTCGGTTCATCCTTTGTAAACTGGATCAGAACACTACACAGCTCTCCGAATGCGCGTGTTAGGACAAATGATCTCATTTCACAAAGTTTCAGTCTGCAGAGGGGCACTAGGCAGGGCTGCCCACTCTCTCCCTCTCTTTTTGTAATTTTCATTGAGCCGCTAGCAGCAGCAATCCGTCAAAATGCAAATATTAAAGGGATTCAAACTGAAAATATGAACCATAAACTTAGCCTTTATGCTGATGATGTATTACTTTTCCTTGGGAATTCACAAGGCTCTCTTTTGAAGACTATCACACTGATAGATAAGTTCTCATCTATATCTGATTACTCTATCAATTGGAGTAAATCAACAGTTTTGCCTCTGAATTGTAATTTCCAGAGAACCTCTAGGACCCCACTAAAGTCAGGAAATATTAGATATTTAGGCATAAATTTTTCCGCCAGGCTCTCAGACTTGGTACGATTAAATCATATCCCCTTATTAAAAACAATAGAGGATGATCTCACACGTTGGAACAGTTTACCTATATCACTCATGGGGAGAGTTGCTGCCATTAAAATGATGGTTTTACCAAAAATTAATTATCTATTTTCATTGATCCCTAATAAACCTTCTATTCCTTGGTTCAAGTCACTAGATTCAAACATCTCAAAATTTTTATGGAAAAACAAACCGTCAAGAATAAGCTTAAAAACTTTACAAAAGCCAAAACACAGTGGAGGTCTAGAATTACCAAACTTTTATTACTATTTCTTAAGCAGTAGATTGCAGTATATTTCAAAGTGGATCAAATCCAATTCATTAGACAACCCATGGCTGGATCTAGAACAGGCGTTTTGTGGAAAAATAAAAATCTCAGATTTACCTTTCATTAGTTCCAGTATTAAACATCATAACTGCTATAAAGTCCTTAGTATAAATACCTCTCTGACAGCCTGGTGGGAATTTTTAAAGATAACTAAGTCTTCACTTATCCCCTGTAAACTAACACCCATTTGGAACAATCCAGATATTTGTCAGAAAAAGAAAATGCTGAATTTTCCGTTATGGCGTGATAAGGGTATAAATAACTTAGAACATATTATCCAAGATGGAAATTTTATCACGTTCCAAGAACTTATATCAAAATATAGAATTGGCAACGGTAGATTTCTGGAATATCAACAAGTTAAGTCCGTCCTACAGGGAAGATTTAACCTTAATCAATTGAATCTAGAAATGCCTACTTGGGTAACAGAATTTCTTAACCTCTGTACCCCAAAATTGTTATCAAAATTATATAAATTATTAATAAAAACTGATGATTCAGTTTCCCTCCCAATTACAAAATGGGAGCGTGATCTTTCTGTCAACCTGGATCAAAATTTATGGACAGAAATATGTTTAAATATCTTCAAAATGACTAAAAGACCCCAAATACAACTTGTACAATATAAGATTTTCCATAGAACATACTACACTGGACAAAGGATGTTCCAAATGGGCCTTACACACTCAAACATATGCACCCACTGTACAAGCAATTCAGAGGATAATCATCTACACGCTCTGTGGTCTTGTGTACCAGTTCAGAGATTTTGGCAGAGGATTTGTGAAGATCTATCCACATGGTTTAGCTGTCATATCCCAACTTCCCCCAGACTATGCATCTTAGGTGATGTCAGTGAATTAATTATGGAGTTAAATATATCACACATAGTTCTTACTGCCTTGTGCATCGCTAAGAAGATGATCCTCATGAACTGGAAGACAAAAAATAAACTATGTATTACTCAGTACAGAAATTTATTAGTAGATCATGTTAGTTTAGAGAGAATGTCTGCTTCTTCTAAAAACAAATTGGAGGAATTTGACTCTCTTTGGTTCCCACTGCTCAGCTCCATTACTTAGTGGGGGTGGTGGGCTGCGGGCTCTGCTCCTGATGTGCTTTGTGGGGGGGTGGGGGGGGACTCCGGGGGCCTGGGTAGCTGGTAGCCTCCTGAGGCTGGGGTCCTGGGGCGACCTTCTGGTGATGTCTGTGTGCCTGTCCTGGTTGATGGTGGTGGGGGCTTGGATGGTGCTGCCTTCGGTCCTGGGGTGTGGGCGGGGTGCTTGGGGGGGTGGTGCCGGCCCTCGGTCGGTTGGCTGGTCTTCCCTGTATGGCTTGGGGGCTGGGGTCTGGGGCCCCGGCACTGGGGCCACGCCGGCTCCCGCGGGGGGGGCCTCTGCTGTCCCGGCCGCGCCGCCGGGTGGGGTGGGTTGGCCTGACGTCGGGATGTCCGGTCTACGCTTTTGGGGCCCTGGGGTGCCTGCATTGCAGGGGGGTGGGGTGGGGGATGGGGCCGCGGTGGGGTGGTTGGGGGGGACTGGGCACTGCATTTCCATGCCCAGGCCAGTATGTCCTGTCGCCTGTTTGTGTCTATTGTTGAGTGAATGGGCATCTAGGAGGAGCGGGCCGCCCTCTGCGGTGGGGGCGAGGGCGCCAACCTCGGGTGCTGCAGTGCTCCGGGATGCTGTCACCGCGGCCCCGGGCTCACCTCCCCCTGCCCTGTGCTGGGGTGTGGGAGGTCGGGGTGCCTATTGAGCCAGCGGACAGCTGGCTCTCTTCTTCCAGGATTTTTCCTGGTCATATGCCCCCCCCCCCCCTCCCCCTCCCCATACACAAACACACACACACACACACACAGAATACACATCACTCACAGATGTAGGATGGAGAGGCCACGTGGAGAGCTGCACCACCACTTGCCTCTCCGTTTTAATTGCACTTTAGTCATTATAACTCACAACACATACACACTTACACCCTGATACACATAGGACCTTTGGGGCAGGCATGTTACTCAGAGGTTGATGAGATGGGCCGCTGAGGCGGCCCCACTCGGATCCTCGTCACTGTCTGTCTCCAAATTTTATTTGCACTTTAGACATGGAGGGTTTTGGGGGGGCAGTGTGGGCAAGCGCTGACGACCAACAGTTGGCGCTTGTGGCATAACTGTCCCCTCAATTTTAACTGCACCCTATACACCTCATTCACTCACAAACATTAACACATAGACCTACAAGTTGGGGAGGAGGAGGGGTGGATGGGTCATCTTACACCCCGATTTCTTGCGTCTCGCCCGGGGTAGGGGTCGGGGGGTTCCTTGGGGACCGGGCTGGTGGCGTCCTGGGGTCGCTGTTGGCCCTGGGGTGGTTTCCACTTGCCCCGCCTTCAGAGGGTGGGTAGCTATGGATGAATGTGTGTCTTTGTGTATTTGTCACCGTCTCCGTGAGTATGGGTGGGTGAGTGAATGTGTATGTATGGCATATCTGTGTGTGGGTAAGTATGTATGGGCATGTATGAGTATCTGTGTATAAATGTGTACACGGGTGTCTGGGTGTGTTTGTATGTATGGCTGGACCTGGGTCTGGGCCTTGTGCCTTGCCTCCTGGCCACTCCTTGCTGGTTGCCTCCTCCCCCCTACCCCCCTGGGATGGGGGTGCCTCGGGGTTCCTGGGTGGGGCTGGGTGTTCTGGCGTGGGTACTGGCCTGCCCCCCTTGGGGGTGCGGTGCGGGGCTGCGTTGGCTTCTTCGGCGTGGGGGGGGGCTCTGTGGAGGGTCGGGCGGTCCTTGGGTGCCGTGGGCCCGGGAGCCCTGCCGCCGGCCAGTGCAGGGGGCTGGCCGCTGGGGGGGGGCTGGCTTCTCATCGCCATGGGTTCCCTGGAGCCCTCGCTCCTCGACTGGGGGGGCTCCGTCTGAGACCACCCTCTCCCGTCTGCTGGGGTAGGTGTGCGGTTGTCTTTGGACTGAGTGGCCGGGGGTCTTCCTGGCTCTTGGTGGGCTGCTGGTGGCCTGGGGTTCCGGGGGCTTTCCGTACCTGCCTCTGGCTTCTGATGGGTGGAGCTGCAGCGTTTTGCCCTCATTGGTAAGTACGTTCCATGACACAGACACAAACATGACACAGACACAAACGCCCACTCAATCACAACTCAACAAAATTGTTGGTGTGCGTAACATGCTTTGTTAGTTTTGTTTTGCACACACAAATTTATTTTTGCAAGTATTGATAGTATTTTTTTATATGTTAAAGTGATGAAGTATCTGATTAATAGACTTCTGCTCTTTCCCCTTTTTTTTTTTTTTTTTTTGCTCCCTTTCTCTCTCCCTTTTTCTTCTCTTTATTTTCCTCTTCTTCAGCCTGTCAGCTCTGGCTGTTACATAGTATGTGGAAAAATAACTCAGATAAATAAAATAAAGGGTTAAAACATCAACAAGAAGAGCCTATTGAGAACCTATAGAGCTCATCTTGAAATAGCAAATATGTTTGGCACAACAACGCATTCAGATCACAGTTCTGCTTGCAAGATCTACCAGACATGACAGGCTAAAAAAAAAAAAAAAAAAAAAAAAAAAAAAAAAAAAGAAATAATATGCTCAAACATTTCAACATGGTTTACATCAACTTAAAATTTTTAGGTTAGATTTAGTAGAATATTTACATTAAGTAATAAAGCCAATGTATTTATTTCAATTTAGAACAATTTGAAAGAATTGGTTCTCTTCACCTTTATAAATTAGTTTACATGAATTTAAAAATTTTAGGTTACACTAAAAGATTTATTTACATTTGGTCAATGCAAAAATATTAGGTGTGACAGATTACTTCAATTTTTTTAAGTTGAGTCAATGATATATTTTTTTCAGTGTGGGAGGAAGTGTGCAATAAAAATAATGATGCTGAAAAGATAATTTACTGGATTCAAATTTAGAATCTGTTTAAATTTAAAATAATGTACATTTGGGAACAACATTTATTTATGTATATTTATTTAAATGGTAACATAAATACGAAAATACAATTTGAGTGTTAAATTTAAGTGATCAAATAGTCTTTGAATTAAAGAAATTGAGTTATGTTAAAATGACCAAATTGCATTGGAGGGAAATGATTGCAAAGCTTAATTTGTTTTATTCAAACACAGTACAATCATTTTGTGGCAACACAAAATACTTTTGTTCAGTTAACATACCTGATTTGTGTTCCATTAACATAACACAGGGGATTACTACCAACAAAAAAACATTGTGTGCAACCAATGTCCACTATTGAATTGAGTAGATCCAACAAGTTTTTTTTTTTTCAGTGTGTTACTGCTAAAGGAGGCAGAGGAGTAAAAAAACAGGAAAACAGAGCAGGAGTGGGACATAAAACGAGAGAAGAAGCCATGCTGTTAGTGACTCTGCTGAGAGCTAATCTAATAGCTATGCTAAGCTTGCGAATCCCTAAAGAACCAATAAGTGAACACTATGAAAAAAAAATTTAGGGGTGGGACTTTAACGCGTTAATTTCGATTAATTAATTATGGGGAAATTAACGCGTTAAAAATTTTAACGCATTTTAATCGCACTTTGCACCGTGGAACGTTTCTCAGTGCGCGAGTTCCCGGCATACAGATTATATCGACGCACAATGTCCAAATTAGGGGCCGCATCCTGCGGAGGACCCGGCCCACGTCTTTCGCAGCCCACGAACACCACAAAGGCCGGAAGTGAGCAGCTAGCCTTCATATCAGCTGCCGTCACCTCTGTGTAGCTCATGTCGCCTAGCAACCGTGAGTGCGAAGCACAGCTGTGTAAAAGCAGCTGTTAAACGGAGAACGAACTTTTTCTCCTTTTTGTGGTTTAATTTTAAGTCTTTAATTCAAAATAAGCTGTTAAAACAAGCATAACAACATCAAGGAATACAGCTGAGTGAATTATTAATTTCCAACTATAACAAGTGAGACATTAATGTTGAATAAAACTATCCAGTTATGATGCTTAACTTTAATTTTAGGAGTTTGCTTATCACAGGAGCACTTCCTCCCTTCGTTGGTCTGTGTAGTAGACTGGTGGGAAAATAAACAACATTTTGAAGTTTAAGCTTATGTATATTGATTCATTCATCAACCAAACTTAAATTAATATTTAAATGTTAAATATTGAAATGCGATTAAAATGCGATTAATTTTGATTAATTAATTACAAAGCTTGTAATTAATTCGATTAATTTTTTTAATCGAGTCCCACCCCTAAAAAAATTACAAGTGATTCAGCAGACAGTGTTTTGGATAAAGCATGTTTAGATTACACTATGAAATAAGTTACTGTCTACAAATTTGCAATTAAATGAGCTACACAGAATAAGCTTTACAAAGCTCTGCTGTACAGAAACAGGATATAATACCACAGTAAGAGCCAACACCAAGTGAGAGTGCCACCAAACCTTCAAGCATCACCATTGCCAACTCCTCAGCAAGGAAAGTAGCTATTAGATGTCCTAAAAGTCGCTATATGACATCATCACCTAATTTGCATAATTGGTTATTTGCATGTAGTTGCAATCGAGGCTGTAGGAGAGACATAACATCTTTGGAGAAACAAAAAATGAAGAAAAACACCAGAAATATGTTTAGAACTACTAGGGCTGGGGAATATGGACCAAAATAATATCTCAATATTTTTTTCCTGAATGGCGATATATGAAATATATCTTGATATTTTTTCTTCCCAAAGGTATAAACAAAAAGGCACTACTGAGTCAAAGCTACATGTCCCAAATGTCACCAGACACTTTTATTAACATTCAGCTTTAGATGTACATGAGAAATTAGTCAAAAATAAACCACTGGCATATTTAAATAATAATGCTCCACAAATAAATTAAAAAGCCAGTCTGCAGTGAAGTAGACTTCACCAAAGTGCTTCCTCCTGTGTAAGATAACAAACATGTAAACAGACTGAATGAACAAACTTCCATCCTTCAGTCAGCAGGATCTGTAAATCCATAGACATATATGCTGATGTATCACAGCAAGGTGCCCACCCGCTCAATGTGGCGTCGTATCTGCCGGCTGCATCATGAGAACACAAACAGACCCACTTCCGCTATTAAGGTCACGTGACTTACGGTACATACCAACAGCCAGGTACTCTTGGGGGTCCGGGCAATGATAAAGCGTCTGAACGGACGCAGTACGAAGGTTGTACCTACACAAAACACGGTGACATCGGAGGATTTCAGGTTAACAAAAAAGAAAACTCGCTAAATTTATCGTTAGTCGCTTTTTGGAAAAAACTCGCTAGGGGGATCTGAAAATCTGCTAAATCTAGCGACAAAGTCACCAAGTTGGCAACACTGTCAAGCACTGAGTTTAAAAAGATGTACTACACTAGCCTTGCCAAACGCGTAAACTGCAGGTGGGATAGGGAGGTTATGACCAATATCTGATCCAATACTTTAACCCCCCCCCAATAAAGTGACATCATTTTGATTTACAAAAAACATCTTACATGAATAACATGTTAATTTTCTTTACTCATTATAAATTTTGGGTAAAATGCTAGTATGTTTAATCATTTGGTAATGTAACCCCCTCCCCACAAAAACTTGGTATTAAAAGGTTTGTTTTCAGCACTCTTCCCTCTTGCTCTTGACAGAGACGGTCGCATTCTATCTCTCTCCTGCCTCCCTGCCCTCCCCCATCTCTCCTGCTTGCTGCTTGCTGTGTGTCTCTCACACACTGTCTGAATAAGAATAAGATTAGAAGCAACATGGATCTGGCAAACTGGGCCCTGAACACCATTGATCGAATTTTCTCCACTATGAGATCGGGGAAAGGGGAGCCTGCGTGTCCGAGTGGAACAGACCCAGTTGGATACGTCATCGATTCTTGGAGCTCGTGGAGACCTGTGTGCTTCTCAGCCCTGGAGGTCGAGGATGTGGAAGACGTATACTTATTTGGCTATGTGGTAGCGGTATCTCTTTTGTTTGGGCTTGGAGGATACCTGATTTACCGGGAAATCAAGAAAACCTGGGCAGCAGTTCGACATCTGCAGAGGCTGCAGACCCAGGTGGATGGGCTGTGCAGGGCCGTACAAACTCAAACTCAAAGCCTGTTGGACCTGAGCCGTAAAGCGGACGGATAGTCCAGCTGAGAACATGCTCGCAGGTGAGAGGGGTTTGACCTGGAGATAAGGTTCGGTTCTGCACAGTGAGGACGGTAACTAATGAATTTGGAATATTGGATTTACTGAATGGGTTCCCCAGTGAGACTGAAGGCTTTTGGAAAAAAAAAAAAACAAGCAGCCTGTTCCAAAACAACATCTGCATTATCAGGAATTCGGCTCCCTAGCCGGCCTTGGGCTGGTAATCAGATCTCTGCAGGACTATGTGTTGCTCTTCCCCTCAGCCCTTGTGATTTGTGAAGCTGGATCTGGTGTACCACGGCCACTGATGAACTTCCATCACTATCAGCGAACTGTTTTGGCTAGGAGCTGGCATCTGGCTCCACAATGCCCTGACCCTCTCATCTCAATCTGCATCCCCTCCTGCCCCCTCCCTCCCTCCCCCCACCATATTGAATTCCTGGCTTTAAATGTGCAAATATGCTTTGCTAAGGTGTTTTTTTTTTGGACCCTGGTATGGTGCTCATTTTGAGCACCGTACCAGATGACTTTTTTTTTTTTTTTTAAATATGATTTATTTCTGTTTTTTACACAATAATGAACATCATCATATAATTTCCAGTTATAACATAAGACATTAATTGGAATAATAAACATGAACCAGTAAATTACAAAAACAAAACAAAAAAACAAAACAAAAAAACAAAACAAAACAAAAAAACAAACAAACAAATATATATATATATATATGTACATACACACATCCATACCAAAATAGGTAGGTGAGAGGAAAAAAAAAGGACATTTCATAAGTTTCATAAATAATAAAAAGCGGAAAGAAAAACAAAAAAAAAAGGGGGGGGGTACACACCAAAAAGAAAACAGATACAGGGCTTAATGTATTCTGTGCTACTATAATTAATAAGAGTTATGTACCAGGTATGCGCAGCTACAGCTGGGATGAGTGGAGATAGCGCCACTCATGGAGTCACATCCAGTGTCAAAGACATAACATGATTCAAGAGCGGTGACCAGATTTTTGAGAATGTGGTTTCGGAGCCTTTAAGAGAGTACCTAATTTTTTCCAGTTTCATGAAGAAGAGGGCATCTTTTATCCAGTGAGAATGTGTAGGTGGGAGAGAATTTTTCCAGTGCATCAGAATAACACGTCTAGCTAACAATGTAAGGAAGGCCACAAAGTCAGCAAGATAGGGTGACAGTAACTGATTTTTGGGGAGGACCCCAAATAAAGCAGTGAGTGGAGAGGGCTGTATTGTGGTTAAGGTGATTCCAGAAAGTGAATTAAAGACAGATTTCCAAAATGAGGATAGAGAGGAACAGGTCCAAAACATATGACCAAGAGTGGCTGGACTCAAACCACGCTTCACACAGCTCGAATCCACGTCAGGAAAGATTCGAGCTAACTTACTTTTGGACCAGTGTACTCTATGGACTACTTTACACTGTATGATTCTATGCCGCGCACATATTGATGAAGAGTGAATGCGTTTTAAAATAGTTTGCCACACTTCATCTTTTATTTCTATGTTCAGATCATCAGACCAGGTAGCGCGAAGATGGTTAGACCCAGGGGTCAAGTTGGAAATCTTGTATATTTTTGATATTGTACCCTTTGGAGTTGGATTAATTTCTAACAGTCTGTCAACCATAGTGGAGGTGGGGATTATCGGGAAACCAGAGAAACGGTGACGAATAAAGTCTCTAGCTTGCAGAAATCTGTCTGGCATTAGAGTTGAAATGACGCCAAAAAGCTGACACTGCATATTGCTGCATAAATGAATGTATAACTTTGGAAGACTTGGAAATTAAATATGGCTTATTTGAGGAACGGTCAAGTAACGGGTCAAAGCAACAATTAAAGTCACCCCCAAGAATAAGCTGACTACTATTTATATCAGGAAGCAAAAAGAACACTTTTTTAAAGAAATCCTCGTCATCCCAGTTCGGACCATACAGGTTTATTAATGCCAAGTTACTACCATCAATTCTTCCCAGAGCAATAATATAACGGCCGTTAGGGTCTGATATCACTTTACTCACAGAGAAGGGGACAGATTTGTGGACTAGAATAGCAACCCCACGTGCCTTGCTGTTAAATGATGAGTGGTAGACCTGACCAACCCACCCACACTGGAGCCTAAGCTGGTCTGACAATTTTAAATGGGTTTCCTGTAAAAAGGCAATTCTTGTATTTAGATGCCTTAGGTGACTAAATACTTTTTTACGTTTTATAGGAGAGTTTAAGCCTTTAACATTCCAACTGACAAATCTCAAAGCACCCCCTGGTGCTACAGATGACTTTTTTTTAACCTAACTATCCCATGATGTGTGTTTGTTTACTTTTCTGGGGACTGATTGTAGCGGCGGCGCCAGTGAAAAACGGCAGCGGCTGCGGACACCCATCTCCCCTATGTTAGTCTTGTCTGTTTTCTGGATGGTTGTTCTGAACGTAATTTCGTTATATGTACAATGTATGTTGTATGTGTAATGCCAATAAAGTTTTATCCTATCCTATCCTATCCTGTAGCCAGGCTGACAAAGAGTCAGAGCTCTGTAGAGCCGAGTATTCCTTTCACTTTAACTAGTAGTGACTTCATGGATTTCTTTACAAATACAATTTTAGACATTAGAGAAAAAATTATTCATAACCATCTCAAAGATTTATCTTCATGTTCGGCTGCTTTCAGCACTGCTGGTATTTGTTTGTAGACTCTTTGGCTCCAGTTGATCTTTCAGAGTTAACTTCAATAGTTACTTCCTCCAAACCAGCAACATGTTTGTTAGATCCCATTCCTACTAGACTGTTCAAAGAAGTCTTTCCAATTATTGATGCTTCAATCTTAAAAATGATCAATCAGTCTTTATTAGTTGGCTATGTACCACAGGTCTTCAGTGAAGGTCTTCATCCTCACTGAAGACCACAAGTGATTCTTGTGGTCTTCAGTGAGGATGTGAGAGTGTCTCACAAGATGGCTGCCGGGATGAGAAAAATGGCTGCCGGGATGACACGCAATGTGGCTGGCTCTGTGTGGATGCCTCAAAAATCCTTTAATAACATCGAAAGGAATCGGCTTTTGCCTTTAACTGGTCTTTTCTTTTCTTTTTTGTGTTTTTCTTTATCTGTATGTCATACTGGTCTGGAAAAAAGGGATAACCAAATCCTGTGCCCAGCACAGGCGAGTCAGCATGTCCTTTTCACAATATTATTGGATAATGGTCATGCCAGACTCACCTCACCCTCAGGTAAACATGGACAGTTGGATGATACTAAACTAGTTCATGTTTTAATAATACTTCTTTTGGCTGGAGACATTGAAGTAAATCCGGGGCCACAGCCAGCTGGCCCGCGGCCACTGCTGTTTGGATTACCAACGTTGCTATTTGGGCTGCCATCGAAACTGCCTTGGTCTGTTCCTGTGCCTCGTCCGTTTCCTCTGCTGCTCCCCGGGCCTGTTTCTGGTCTTCCGCCGCTGCTCCCTGGGCCTGTTGCTGGATTTCGGCCGCTGCTCCCCGGGCCTGTTCCTGGTCTTCCCTTGCTGCTCCCCGGGCCTGTTCCTGGTCTTCCCTTGCTGCTCCCCGGGCCTGTTCCTGGTCTTTTGCCGCTGCTCCCCGGGCCTGTTTCGGGGCTGGCGCCGCTGCTTCCCGGGACTGCTTCTCGGTTTTCGCCGGTTTGCGCCGGGCCGGCTTCCGGTTTATCATCGCTGCTTCCCGGTCTGGCTCCTGGGCTGACTCCGATGCTCCCTGGTCTGGTATCTGGGCTGACACCGCTGCTCCCCGGGTTTGCTCCTGAGCTTTCACCGTTGCGACCTGTGCCAGCTCCTGGGTTGCCTTTGCTGCTCCCCGGGCTTGTTGACTGTTCTGATGATCTCCAGCAGTCCCATCCAAAAAGGTACAGGAATCCAGTTCTTAAACGGCATAGATCTACTAAAATATTCCGGACATTAAACCAGGCTAAGGTTGTCTGGGACCCGTTATCAAAAATAAAGGGATTATTTGGCGGGCACTTGAATATCCGCAGTATGAGGCCAAAACGTGAACAGCTGGAACACCTGCTCTGTAATTCCAACATTGACTTTTTAGGACTTTCAGAGACGTGGCTGTCCCACTCTTCCCCAGAGGCTGTAGTAAATATGCCCGGTTATAATGTATTTAGGAAGGACAGAGAAAGTGGGAAGGGTGGGGGAGTATTAATATATGTTAGAAATACTCTTAAGTGTACAATGATTGAATGGCCAAGTGAAATAGTTTTGGAATCTGTTGGTGTAGAGATATCACTTTCTGAAACAATGTCTTTTATAATAGTATGTATGTATAGAAAGCCCAGAGCAAAAAATGATTTCTATGATCAACTTAGGATTCTTCTTGATCATTGTGATAAATTTAAAGAAATTATTTTACTGGGTGATTTTAATATTAATTGGAATGTAAAGAAAGAACGAACAAATCTTAAACGAATTACTGATTATTTTAATTTAACACAAATAATAGAAAACCCAACTAGATTAACAAATCATTCTGAAACTCTCATAGATCTTTTATTTACAAATCATGCTGAGAGGATTCTTAAAACATATAATCTCATTACAGGTCTTTCTGATCATAATATTGTACTTTTCTCCCGCAAATTAAGTAAAAAACGATTCAATACCGCTAATTTTAATAATCATCATAAATTTATTCCAAAACATTCACATTCAAATCTTGAAGATATTATAAACGAAGTAAATTGGCCCGAATTGTTTTTGGAAGATAATATTGAACTCAACTCTCAAATATTTAATTCAAAAATCACAGAACTTATGGAACCTTTTCTTAAAAGGGGAAAAGAAAATATAAGGAAAAAACAACTGCCATGGCTAAATAACTACTGTAAAAAACTTATGAAAGAAAGAGACATTTTGCTTAAAACCTCTTTGAAAACTGGGTTGACTGTTGATAGGCAAAGATTTACTTCCATGAGGAATAAAACTACTAATGCACTACGTAAAGCCAAAGCAAATTTCTTTCTGGATGTAATCAAAGGTGCTAATGGAAACGTCAAAATCATATGGCAAAACATAAATAAACTGATAGGTAAGGAACATAAAATGATCAATGATAGATTGGAAATAAATAAAGTTAATAACAAGTTAATAAAGTTAATAACAAAATAACAAGCCTCATCAAGTGGTCGGCAAAAGAAATTGAAGAGGAGCAAGAAAGAAGAAAGAAGCAAGAAAGCAGAAAGAAGAAAAGGAGCCACCGAGAGGAGCCAAGCTCATCCAAGGTGCAAAAGTTAGAGGAGAAGTTGTAAACAAGCTGCGCTGGTAACAGGTTGTTTGTTGCGAAGACTCTCGTGTGAAAAGAAAACTTGTGCGAACTTTAGTCTGAAAGCTCCTGCGGGACCACCAGGCCCCGCAGGAGCTGCCTCGGGGCCCCGCATCGGCCACCACCTGGCCCCCCAGGAGCTACCACCTGGCCCCACAGGAGCTACCACTTGGCCCCGCAGCAGCCACCACCTGGCCCCACAGGAGCTACCACCTGGCCCCGCAGCGGCTAACACCAGGCCCCGCAGCGGCTAACACCAGGCCCCGCAGGAGCTACCACCTGGCCCCGCAGCAGCGACCACCAGGCCCCGCAGCAGCGACCACCAGGCCCCGCAGCAGCGACCACCAGGCCCCGCAGCACTACCACCAGGCCCCGCAGGAGCTACCACCAGGCCCCGCAGCAGCTACCACCAGGCCCCGCAGCACTACCACCTGGCCCCGCAGCGGCTACCACCGGGCCCCGCAGGAGCTACCACCAAGCTTCGCATCGGCTACTGCCAGGCCCTGCAGCAGCTGCCCTGTAGCAGGCTTTGTTACCGGGCTCCAGCCATCTTTCACCGCGCTCAGCAAAGGAAGGCTTTGACCGGTTGCCAACTGGAGGCAGCCATCGGCCCTCAGGCTCTGCTACCGGGTTCAAACGGTAAGCCTATTGGCATAGCCATTAAGACGAGCTAGCAGGTTTCAATTGTCAGAAATCAGGCTAAACAGGCAACCATCAGACCTGCAGTCAGGTTTGGATTAGGGATTATCATTATACACAATGCCACCAAAGAGAAACGCTGTTAATGAGGACGAACTGGAAGATATAAAGAAGTCCCTTAACTTCTTGTCGGAAGAAGTTACAAACATCTCAAAGCAACAAAAAATGATTTTGGATTTAATGGGAGAGATAAAAGACCTCAAAAGACAAAATGAAGAAAAGGATAAAAGGATTACTGTTTTGGAAAATCGAGTTTGTGATTTGGAACAATATCTCAGACTAAATGATGTGATAATTAGTGGACTGGAAACTACTCATCGATCATATGCAAATGTTACTGCCGCAGATAATCGGGAACCTTTGGAACATGAAGTACTGTCCTTAGAACAACAGGTTACAGCCTTTTTTGAAAATAAGGGTATTCATTTAGATAGTAATGGGATTGAGGCTTGTCACTCTCTCCCAAGAAAAAACAAAAATGAAAAACCTGCGATTATCATTCGCTTTATTAACAGAAAACAAAAGAAACAACTACTCAAACAGGGCCGAAAGTTGAAAGGAACCAACGTTTATGTAAATGAACACCTAATAAAGAAAAACGCTGACATTGCAAGACAGGCAAGGCTATTGAGAAAGCAGAAAAAAATACAGTCGACATGGACGTCCGATTGCAAGGTGTATATAAAACTCAATGGAACTCCAGAGCAGGCCAAAGTCTTGGTCATCAGAGAGATAAATGAATTGGACAAGTACCAATAATTTCTCTCTCTTTTTTGTTTTGACTGTCTTGTTTTTTTTTTTTTTTTTTTTTTTACAGTGAGGATTATTTCACTTTGTTTTGTGTTATTTCTTTTTATTCTTTTTTTTCTTTTTTGACAGTTTGGTATTAGATCTAATAAAATAAGGATGTTGGATAATGATAATGATTTAGATCCTGATCAAAATTTTCTAAAAAATATGGAAACTAACTGTTGCTACTATAATGAGCAACAGTTAGATGACACAATTAAAAAGGTTCATGGAATTTCACTTATTCATTTTAATAGCAGGAGTCTATATAGAAATTTCCAGAACATAAAAGATTATTTAGTGCAGTTTAGAAAACCATTTAATATTATTGCAATCTCTGAAACATGGCTTACAGCTGATAAGGTAATGAATACTGAGTTAGATGGATATGAATTAATGTGTATGAATAGAAAGTCCAAAAAAGGGGGTGGTGTGGCTCTGTATGTTCAAAAGAGCCTTAGATATAGGATTGTGGATAGTATGACATTAGCCATTGATGACTTATTGGAGTGCCTTACTATTGAAATAGAGATGGAAAAAATGAAAAACATAGTTGTTAGTTGTGTGTACAGAACACCAGGATCTAATATTGAATTGTTTATTAATATAATGGAGGATCTGTTCTCATTAAAAATGCAAAAGATTAATTTAATTTGTGGGGATTTTAATATAGATCTGCTGAATCCCAACAAACACAAACGGACGGATGATTTTATTGAGTGCATGTACAGCATGAGTCTTTTTCCAACAATCACAAAGCCAAGTAGAATAACACCTTACAGTGCCACTCTGATTGATAATATCTTTATAAATAATATAGACAGTAATGTAATCAGTGGATTGTTGATGAATGACATTAGTGATCACCTACCTGTTTTTTTAGTATTAGAATGTAGCTATAGGAGAGAAATTGTGAAACAGGAGGTGCTATATAGAAGGGTGAGAACTGAGGAGGCCATATCCGCTTTCAAAATGAATTTACTAAACTATAACTGGAAGAGTGTATATGAAGAAGGTGATGTAAACAAAGCATATGAATTGTTCATACATACTTTTAAAACCTTGTACAATAAACACTGTCCAATACAACAATATTGTCACAAAAACAAGTTCTCAAAATGTCCTTGGATGTCCAAAGGATTACAGAATGCTTGTAGAAAAAAAAATACTCTTTATAGGCAATTTATAAACTGTAGAACGAAACATAATGAACAAAGGTATAAAACATACAAGAATAGGTTAATCAGTATCATTAGGAAATCCAAAATTGAGTATTATAATAAGATATTTAATGAAAATAAGGACAATATTAAAGAAACATGGAATATATTAAATATTATTCGAAATAAATCAAGCAAAAATAATTATCCTGATTATTTTATAGAAAATAATATGACAATTACAAATAGGAATGTGGTGGTTAATAGATTTAATGATTTTTTTGTTAAGGTGGGTCCAAGACTGGCCAAGGAAATACAAAATATACCATCAGAGCAGAAAAGTGTAAGTGAGTTTTGTGGACTTAATAATTCAAATTCATTATTTTTGAAACCGGTAGAAGAAAGAGAGATTACTGAAATGGTAAATAAATGTAAAAATAAACTTTCCACAGACTGTGATGATATTGATATGATGGTAGTAAAAAAGGTAATTGATGGAATTGTGTCCCCTTTAACATATCTGTGTAATTTATCATTCAGAACAGGTACATTCCCTGAGAGAATGAAAATTGCTAAAGTTATTCCTTTACATAAAGCCGGTGATGTTCATGACTTTACTAACTATAGGCCAGTCTCTTTACTTTCACAGTTCTCTAAGATAATGGAGAAATTGTTTGTGGCAAGGCTTGACAATTTTAATGAAAAATGCAATGTATTAATGGAAAGTCAGTATGGTTTTAGGGCAGCCAGGTCAACAACATTGGCAATGATAGAGTTAGTGGAACATATAACGGAATATTTACAAAACAGAAAATATGCAGTGGGGATATTTATTGACTTAAAAAAGGCCTTTGATACTATTGATCATAAAATATTAATATATAAAATGGAAAGATATGGAGTGAGAGGGGTAGCAAATAACTGGCTGAAAAGTTATTTTGACAACAGACAGCAATATGTACAAATTGGTCAGTCCAAATCTTTATGTTTGAATATTACATGTGGGGTTCCTCAAGGCTCAGTATTGGGTCCCAAATTGTTTATTATGTATATTAATGATATATGTAGAGTGACTAATGTTTTGAATTTTATTATATTTGCTGATGATACAATTATTTTTTATACTGGGGATGATCTAAAACAGGTTTTGGATGATGTTGGTAAAGAAATTGATAAACTTAAATATTGGTTTGATAGAAATAAATTATCTTTAAATTTAACTAAGACAAAATTTATGTTGTTTGGAAATAAAGAAATTAATACTGTGGTAAAGTTAGAAATTAATAATGTAAGGATTGAGCAAGTTTTTCAACATAAGTTTCTAGGAGTAATATTGGACCACAAGTTATGTTGGAAACCCCATATCAAACACGTGTGTAATAAGATGGCAAAAATTATAGGGATATTAGGGAAAAATAGGCATATCTTGAATATTAAAACTTTGCACACTTTATACTGTACAATGTTACTACCATATTTGGAGTATTGTGTTGAAGTTTGGGGTAACACATATAAGAGTTCTCTACAAAAAATATGTATTATGCAAAAAAGAGCACTGAGAATGATATATAATGTTGGGTATAGGGAACACACAAATCCACTATTCTTTAAATCAAAACTTATGAAATTTATGGATTTAGTAAAATTTAAAACTGCTCAGATGATGTTTAAAGCAAAAAACAGTATGCTTCCAAAGAATATTCAAAATTTCTTTAAAAATAGAGAAGGAAGGTTTGATCTAAGAGGGAAATGTAACTTTGTTCAACCATGTGTTCGCTCAAATCTTAAAAGTATGTGTGTATCAGTTTGTGGAGTGCGTTTGTGGAATGGTTTAGATGATGAAATTAAGTTAAGTACAACTATTGCACAATTCAAGAAAAAATATAAGGAGCATATAAATAATGTGTATAAATACGAATGAGATGTTTTGTTATTTTTGTTATTGTTGGATTGTAGCTTCATGTACATTAAAATGATCTATAGAAGATTGGGTAGATTGTATCACAGGGCACTTTGGCATGGGTAGGTGTGTGTAGCCATGCATGCTGGTGTTAGAGTATGCATGTTTGGTTAAAATGTTTGGTTAATATTATAATTCAGTTTAATTATGAACTTGTAAAAGGCAATGGGGACAGGACTAGATAAGCTATTGCTTCTTCCTGCTCCCTTTTCGAACACCTGGAGATTGTTATAAAATACATTGCTGGTCATTTTATTTATTTATTTATTGATGTTTGATTTGCATTTGATATATAGGTGAATATGTGTATGTATGCATATATGGATATATGTATGTTTTATTTTCCTAAACGTTTATTTATTTTTCGTTGTTGTTTTTTTTTATTTTATATTGATTGTTCGAAATAAATTGAATAAAAAAAAAAAAAAAAAAAAAAAAAAGTTGTTGATTAATCCAAAAGAATTAGCAACTGAGTTCAATAACTTTTTCATTAAGTCTATTGATGAAATAAGACATATGTTTAGTCAGTCAGAGATAGTTTGCAATTCTAATGACTCTGGACAGCCTCTTTTTAGATTAGATCAAATTACAGATATGGAAGTCGCTAGTATAATTCAATCAATGAGGGCTTCAAAAACTAAAGATGCATACGGGCTTGACACACACTTTTTAAAAACACACAAAGATGCACTGGTTTGTCCAATAACACATCTGATAAATTTATCCATCAGAATGGCAACAGTCCCAGAAAGTTGGAAGGCTGCCATAGTCTCACCAATTTTTAAATCAGGAGACAAATCAAATATTTCTAACTATCGTCCCATTAGCATCCTCCCTGTTGTTTCTAAGGTTGCAGAAAAATGGATTGCCAAGCTGCTGAACAAACATCTCAGCCACCATTCTCTTCTGCACCCCATGCAGTTCGGGTTTCGCCAGCATCATTCCACAGAGACGGCAAATTGTGTCCTTATAGAAACAGTGAAATCCCTGCTCGATAAAACCACCTGTGTTGGTGCAGTCTTTCTAGATTTAAAGAAGGCATTTGATACAGTGGACCATCAGGTCCTTCTGTCCAAACTGACTTATTTTAACTTTGCCGAAGATGCATTAGCTTGGTTTCAATCTTATTTATCCAACAGGAGACAGTCTGTGTCTGTCAGGGGCACAATGTCGTCATACCTTGACTGTCCAGCAGGGGTTCCCCAGGGCTCTATTTTGGGACCAGTCCTGTTTTCTTTGTATATAAATGATTTGCCAAATGTGTGTCAAAGTGTCCACTTCCAAATGTACGCTGATGATGCTGTTATTTTTACACCTGCAAAAAGTCCTCAGGAAGCATCTTCAATCCTCACATTAGCCTTGGAGAATATACAACACTGGCTCCTTCGGTCCTCCTTACTGCTGAATAAGAAAAAAACAGTTACAATGATGTTTACAAAAAAACCTATAAAACTGGAGCGGTCTAGTGTGTTCCTGGGGGGCGAAGAGCTTGATCTTGTGCAGGATTTCAGGTACCTTGGGGTCACACTGGATCCCACACTGTCTTTTAAAAAACATATAAAACTTACAGCAAGCATAATTAAATTTAATTTAAATAACTTCAAACAAATTAGACCATCAATGACAATTATTTCAGCTAAGGTTTTTCTACATTCAATGATATTATCACATATAGATTATTGCATTACATCTTGGTCACTCACTGGAGATACGTTCTTAAAACCAATAGAAATATTATTTAAAAAGGCTATAAAAATCCTTGATCAAAAGCCCTTATCATATCATCAGTGTAATATTTTGGAAAAATACAATATGCTCAATTTTGAAAATTTTATTAAATTTAAAAATAGCTGCTTGATCTATAAAGTTCTTCATGGACTAGCTCCAGTTCCACTTTCAACATACATTAAATCAAGAACTGACCGAGGTTTTGGCACCAGAGCCTCTTCCAGAGGAGACCTTGAGATCCCCCGTAGAAAAACAACCTTTGGACAAACGGTTCTGTCAGTCAGAGGGGGTCATTTCTGGAATACTGTACCGACTAACATCAGAGAATGCTCCACTTACAGTACTTTTAAAAAGCACCTTAAGCAGTTCATTAAAAGTTCCCAGACATGTTCGCACTTTCACTAATTTTTTTTTTTTTTTTTTTTTTTCTCCTTTTTTCTTTTTCCATTTGTATATTGTTTTAATGTTTGTCAATGTGTTGTCTTTTACTACTATTGTATATTCATGATGTTTTCTGTTGTTTGTCCTTCTGCCTAGGGACTACAGATGCAAATTAGCAAATATGCTATAATCTGGCTCATTTACAATCTGTACTAAGTATTGATTGTTTTATTAATGTGCATTGTCCCAAATAAATAAAAATTAAAAAATTAAATTAAAGGTGGCTGTAATTAAACCTCTACTTAAAAAGCCATCACTGACCCAGCTGTCTTAGCTAATTATAGGCCAATCTCCAGCCTTCCTTTTCTCTCAAAGATTCTTGAAAGAGTAGTAAAACAGCTAACTGATCATCTGCAGAGGAACGGTTTATTTGAAGAGTTTCAGTCAGGTTTCAGAATTCATCACAGTACAGAAACAGCATTAGTGAAGGTTACCAATGATCTTCTTAGAGCCTCTGACAGTGGACTCATCTCTATTCTTGTCCTGTTGGACCTCAGTGCAGCTTTGATACTGTTGACCATAACATTTTATTACAGAGATTAGAGCATAGGTATTAAAGGTACTGCACTGCAGTGGTTTGAATCATATTTATCTAATAGACTCCAATTTGTTCATGTAAACGGGGAGTCTTCTTCAGATACTAAGGTGCTGTATTAGGACCAATTTTATTTACATTATACATGCCTCCCTTAGGCAGTATTATTAGAAAGCACTGCATCAATTTTCATTGTTATGCAGATGATACTCAGCTTTACCTATCAATGAAGCCAGATGACACACATCAATTAGTTAAACTGCAGGAATGTCTTAAAGACATTAAGGCCTGGATGACCTCTAATTTCCTGCTTCTAAATTCAGATCAAACTGAAGTTCTTGTACTCGGCCCCACAAATCTTAGAAACATGGTGTCAAACCAGATACTTACTCTGGATGGCATTACTTTGGCCTCCAGTAACACTGTGAGAAATCTAGGAGTCATTTTTGACCAGGATATGTCCTTCAATGCACATATTAAACAAATGTGTAGGACCGCTTTTTTGCATTTGTGCAAATTTTCTAGGTTAAGTTGTTTTTTTTCATTAACAAGACAGACTCCGATGTGCTCACTGTTCAGTCCAAACCATTTATGAATTTGATTGATCGCAAGGGGTGGGGGTACTTATCTTACAAGCCAGATCTGTCCAAGAGGTCCAGTGGCCATTATTTTTTTACATCTTACACACACAGACTCTGATAAAGCTGAGGTGGGATGTGAAAGAGGCTCAGCATAGGGAGGGGCCCTTAGAGACACTGAGGCTTACTGTCTATTTCTGGCTTTACACTTGAGGCTGTTAACAGATCAGTGGTATTTGGGAAGAGACTTTTTAAGATGATTTAATTCATTTATTTTTTATAATGATTATTTTAGAGATTTAAATGCAGCTTTAGCCTTGAAATAGTCTCTTTGACTCCTGTTATTGATGCTGTGAACTCTTTAAACTGGTTACAACTATTGGACCCAAACTCTCCCTGTGGTGATAATACATGAGATAACCCTACTGAACCCCCTCAAAATCACACACCCAATAATAATACATTTGATGTTTTTGATGCTATCGATAATGCTCTAGCTCAATTACAGTCTAACCAACAGCCTATACGTCTGAATTAATAGCTGAGATAAACCTGTTAAGTCAGAGACCCCGTTTGGATCAAACAAATTGTTCTACAGCACATTCTGTTGCACCTACTGTTGCAGCACCTGTTGCTGTACCTGCTTCAGCAGCAGGTAAGTTTACATCCATGACTAAAATCAAAAGCATTAAAGTTATCATAAAAAGATTCAACGCTAACTCAGTGGGCAGATGTCTGAGACTTGGATTTCAATATCACTGTGAGTCATTCAGAAAAATGCTGTGTTTGAATTGTAATACCTGCTCTGTACTTCCTAAATCTGCCCTCTTCCTGACAACACTTCCACATATTACTATAATACAAAGAAAACTAACACAAACTAATGAAAAAGTAACAAAGAAAAACCTACACAAATATAAATCCACACTTGGAACAAACTAAATTGGATTAAAAATGAAAATTCAGAGTAATTAAAAACAAACTATAAATGAATAGAGAATAGAGAAATCTGCAGAGAGATCTTCTCTGATCTCTCTGTGTGATCTTCTCTGATCTCTCTGTGTGATCTTCTCTAATCTCTCTGTTTGATCTTCTCTGATCTCTCTGTGTGATCTTCTCTGATCTCTCTGTGTGATCTTCTCCGATCTCTCTGTGTGATCTTCTCTGATCTCTCTGTGTGATCTTCTCTGATCTCTCTGTGTGATCTTCTCTGATCTCTCTGTGTGATCTTCTCTGATCTCTCCAGACTCTGTCAGGCTGCTGAATGGTTCCAGTCTGTGTTCAGGCAGACTGGAGGTGAAGTCTAACCAGAGCTGGTCCTCAGTGTGTGAAGCTGACTTTGACCAGCAGGATGCAGAGGTGGTCTGTAGGGAGCTTGGCTGTGGGCCTCCTTCGGTCCTCCAGGGGGCGCTCTATGGAGAAGTGGAGGCTCCGGTGTGGAGCAGAGAGTTCCAGTGTGGAGGCCATGAGTCTGCTCTCCTGGACTGTAGAAGCTCAGGCTCAGCTAGAAGCAGCTGCTCACCTGGCAAAGCTGTTGGACTCACCTGCTCAGGTAGAAGAGGAGCTGCAGCTTTGATTTGGTTCAAACTCACTTTATTCTGTTACTGATGACTCTCTGCTTTCTGCTCAGAACCTGTTAGGTTGGTGGAAGGAGCCTGCCGCTGTGCAGGTACGTTAGAGGTAAAGTATCAGGGAAGCTGGAGACCAGTGGATGTCCCTGACTGGACCCTTAAGGAAGCAGCTGTTGTCTGTGAACCAGGGTTATAATAGTTTTGGATTTTACATTATAGTTTAGTTTTAGTTAGTTTTTACTTTTTTTTCTCTAATTCAGTTAGTTTTAATTAGTTTTCAGAGTGGTTTTGCTCGTTTTTATTAGTTTTTATTTTTGGTTCCATGCTTAGTTTCAGTTAGTTTCAGTATTAGTTTTAGTATTTTCATACCTAATCAGGTGCAAGATTCAAGGCGCAAAAGTGACTATTGTGTAATGAAAACTTGACAAAAGATACAGTTTAAAGAAATATAGTCAACAACCAACTGTTCACAAGACATGCTAAATGTGTGTAATATTAAGGACACACATGAACATCAACAGGGAGAAACAAAGAAAAACATGAACTCCCAAACTCAATAAATTCTACAATAAACTCCACAATAAACTTCAGCATCAGTGCAGCAGATTAATAACGCCTACATGTGGTGTTAAACAAAAACAAACTCTTTGAAGGAGTCAAAGCTCAAATCCAGCTGCATCCTGATGTTCTCACCACCTGATGCTGCTTCTGTTTTGGAGCTAGCTTGGTTAGATGCTCGCTAATTAAACCTGCAGGGTCTTTGCGGCCTCTGTACACAACCTACAGAAGTTGCCGACCTCATGTCCGCATTTATGCTTGTGTAGCTGGATTGTGTGTGTTAATTACCTTGTGGTTGTGTGCAGGTGTTTGTACTCAAAGAACCTCCATACGGGACTCGGCAGACCGCAGCCATTACTTTGCGGACCAGCGCGGTGAGCACACGCACATGCGCACTCACACAGTTGTCCTGTGGCGCTCCCAGCTTAAACTCTTAGAGCGGAAACAATGATTTCATATCAATCCACAAGGCTTAAAAAAACCCCCAAAAAAACAAGTAAATGAAAGTCAGTTTATCGATAATTTCAGTTAGTTTTATTTAGTTTTGTAAACTCACAATTCAGTTTTAATTAGTTATCGTTTTTTCCTTTTAATTATAGTTTTTATTTATTTCAGTTAACGACAATGTTTTTTCAATTTCAGTTTTCGTTATTTCGTTCGTTTTCGTTAACTATAATAACCCTGCTGTGAACATCTGGATTGTGGCTCTGCTCTTTCTGTAAGACGGGGAGAGGCTGTTGGAATGAATCCAATGACAGTACACTCTGACTGTGTTAAATCTGGATCTGCTCTAATGGAGTGTACAACATTCTTCCCATCTTCCTCCATGATAAAGCTCCACTGCACAGGTAAGCCTGTCAATCCAATCAAAATTTTTTTCATTATCTGGATCTGTGCAGCATCAAATTACTCTTCTTCCATCATGAATATCACCTGCTCAGGTAAGTCCACGCTAATCTGTGACATTATGAATAACACTCATGTTTCCAATGACAGTCAGTGTTTTTTTAAATTGGGATGAAGTGAAAAGATTCTGGAAGCTTCAAACCCTCCATGGACTGCTGAACATCACCTGAGATGACACACCTGGAGGAAACTCAGTGCACCTTGCACTGTTACTAACCATCATGTGTGTGTGTGATTACAGACCTGCTGGTTCAGCCAATCATTTCTTTGTCCTCCATGGACGGGGTCTCCGAGGGGCAGCAGGGGCTTCTGGTGTCCAGAAGCTCCAATTTCACCATCAGCTGCTCCATCCAGCTACAGTACCCAGGAGGCTCCTTCCAGCTCACCTTTAACAAAGTATACAAATACACACAGGCAGCTGTCAATCACTCTGCTCACTTCCTGTTTCCTGCAGCAGAGCCCGCCCACCAAGGAAGTTACAGCTGTGTTTATGACGTCTACGTTTTTTCCCGTAATTTCTCCTCTGAGAGCCGCCTGCTGTCTGTCACTGTCTCAGGTAAGATGAAGCAGAGCTCAGCCATCAACATCAACCTGCTGATATTCACACATTCAGTCTGAGGACAGAAGAAAAAAGTGGAAAAGACAAAACACAGGAAACAACTCTGATCTGAGTTCACATTATAAGCTTCAATTTAACTAGCAGGTAAAAACTCTGGAGCCTAAAAATCAAGACTTTACAAGTGTCCTCGACCCAGAGGCAGAATTAACTGAGCTGGTTCTTCTTTGTAATGAAAAGGTCCAAGAGACAGAGATCCCTTTGTTCACTTTTACACACAAGAGATGAAGCTGTAGTACAAATTTGTGACACTAAGTCAGTGAAGTTCGGTCCAAAGTGTAACTGAATCAAACAGGTCATTTTCAGGTTGCTGCAGTCTGAGTTTAATGAGAGCTGCTGGACTGATGATGGCTGTGAATGTATCTGATCAGATCCCACAGGTCTCATCATCAGAGTGGTCCTCCTGCCGCTGATTCTGCTGTTGGAGAACGTTGTCTTGTACTTCTACTGTAAGGTACTGAGCAACTCTTTGCAGCTCACAGTGAAGCCCTCAGTCTGTTTATTGAACTGCAGTGAGGAGCGATGCAGTCGGTCTAATCTGTGTGCCGTCATTCCTCTTCAGGCCAGCAGGGGGCACAAGTCAGGCAGACGGGAGCACATTGAGCTGGTGGAGCGTAAACTCGGTGTTTGTGCAGCTGAAGGAGGGCCGGCTGAAGAAGGAGCTCATGGAGAGGAGGAGGACGTCCCAGCAGCTCATCGGACATCCTGATAAATTTGTGAGCAGAAACAGAAGCGACCATCAGCTCAGTCAAGGATTTGACTTTAACCACAAGGCTGGAATCATTCTGTAGCTCTCTGACAGGCAGCATGCAGAGAGCACAGACTGTATATAAAAGATGCACATATGCCTTAGTCTGACCTGCATTCCTTCTAATGTCCAGCAGGGGGAGACTCCTCTGGTTGTATAGAAGTCTCAGAGAAAATTAGCCCGCTGCTCAGCTGATCTCTTTCTTGATGATTTTCTGGTCTGTCACTAGTTTAAGTTCTTAATAAATACAATATGTTTATTTGGATATTATCATCAGAATCTTAACCTTACTCATCCATAATCAAAACCTTATTCATCAGATCTTTTTTCAAAATGTTAAAGACAACCAGAACACTCAGACTGAGCTGCAACCACTGAGTGACGGTGTCTGTTGCCATATTTATCTATGGAAACGACAAAACTATCGTTGTGTTGTACTGTGTTTAAAGTCAGTACTCAGTGGAGTATTTTAGGACTATTTTTCAATTCCCAGATATTCATGCCTAGCAAACAACAGCAGAATGAGTCCAACTGAAAGCTGGAATGAAATTCCAGTGACACCCAGAGAAGCCAGCATCTTTTAGAGAATCTCAGCTGATCGGCTTTCCAGGAAACCATGAAGCAAAGTTTTCTTTAAATCTGAAATCTTCTGAATTTTCATCGGTAAACATTGCATGTGTCTTACACTGCTCTCAGTGCATGTCTCAATACTTTCAAACCTCCCTACCAGCAAGCTTTTTCTTACAAAAGCTTTTATGAATTCACACACTGACATGAGCTGGAAAGCTTGATGTGTTGGATTAACTGCGACAACACAGCATTTTTCACAATTTCTGCACATATCTGCACAGTTTTACATTGAGGATTATTATTCTGAAATTCATCCACAGTTTGCAGGCAGTTTTTGCAGATTGATTAACCTCTGCCCACATTTACTTTTATTGCCCTGAGACATGTTAATATTTTTCTTAAAATGGTACATTTTCTTAGCTTAAACATTTGATGTTTTCTGTATTTTATTGTGAATAAAATATTGTTTTTTTGAGATTTGCTAATCATTCTTTGGTGTGGAATGTTCAGACCCCTGACACTGATTGAAATTAAATTAAGAACTGACATGGACTATATATATATATATATATATCGCTTTTCTACTCTACCTCTCAAAGCACTTATACAACACATTTGCATTCACCCATTCATACAAGCACTTCTCTATGAAGATAAGGTAAATGTTTTTACTGTCTAATATTCACACACATTCGTACTCCAACGCTTGCATCAGAGAGCAACTTGGGGTTCAGGATACCTTGGCATGCAGCCTGGAATCAAACTGCCAACCTTCTGATTAGTAGGTGATGTGCTGTAAGTAGTAATAATAATGCGGCCCTTTCACACCTAGGTGTGATTTTTCACACCTAGGTGATAAAAAAGCCTTGCGCGTGCATGTGAGGTGCGTGTGCGCGTGCGTGTGTCCGTGCGTGTTTGCGCTGACCTGTGATAATGACGTATACGGTATCCGTTCAAATCAGCTGATCTCATTGTCTCTCCTTACAAGGGGGCTTTTTCCCAGACGGACATCAAAGAGGTTCAAACTCACAAGACAGTGGCTAAATAAAAATACAAAGGTAAATAATCTAATATCCGAGCCCACCTGTGGTGCATAAAGCACACAACACAGTGGCTAAATTAAAATACTATGGCTAAATAATAGCCGTATATCCTCCTCAACAGTAGGGCTGTTCATTTACATACAGAACGGAGGATGACCCAGTCCTGATTACACATTAATCAGATTAGTAGATTCATCCCTGAAACCCAAGGCATTTATTTAGACACACACACACACACACACACACACAAATAATTACACAATCGGTCTTACTAAAAAGTCTATGTGATGATAAAATAAAATAAATAATATACTGACATCCCCTACATTTCCCATTAACCAAACTCAGCAACATGTGGCATTTACAAAGCAGCGATCCGCCGACATCAGCTGATTATAGTGTTTAGCGTTTTCACATTTCAGCCATAGCTTCTTACATCGCTTTGTAGTTTATTTTTAATCTGATTTCCCCATTGGAGACTTTTTTTTTTCTCAGGAAATAACTCACATGTTAGGTGGGATCCGTATGCACTCCGAAAATCGCGGAGCTTTCTCTCTTTTTACCAGGCAGTCACACAGGCATGTGTGAGATCGTTTAGTGATCAAACAAATTTGCTGTAAAAACCAAAGAAATTCCGACAGTATTAAAAAATATCAGACTATGCTCAAACTAGGCAATCCTATATCAACATTCTCCTCACAGGGTTAAGACAGAAAAACAGAATCTCATGCTTATCATAAGCTTTATGCGGTGAGCAGTACATTATTTTTCCATGTTAAAGCGTGGAGTGATGAGAGTGTGATCAGCTGAAACGGAGTTCTTTTGTTGTTCTTTCAAATGAAGGCGCAAAGGATCATGGGAGTTCTCATTTCGGCGTTTATGTGTTTAGTTACAATGTTATCGGTCATGTTTTGCGGATCTCTCATCGATATTATTAATTTGAGATATGAATTACGCATGCGGTCAGGTACGGAGACTAACTAGTAATGGAACACCGTGACTGAGATGTCTGTATCCGCTAAGGGCCTACCGTCACCGCGGGTGTTTCAGAGCAGCACGTTTGTGTTTCTTGTCAATAAAGCTGCAGTTCCTGGCTATGACCAGTGAGCGCACGTCAGAAACTCTAAAATCAACTCGAATTCTCTAGTGTTGCATGTATTTGCGCGTCACAAGACCGTCTCAAACGTTGGTTGTGAAGAGAATCGTGTAGCTTCTTTTTCCCCCAAAGTTTTTCTTTCTAAACTGACTCTGGCGTAACGCTACGCTCGGACTTTTAAATGGATTCAGGTAAGCATATACTTTTACACAAAATTATGTGAACCTAAACTGTATTCTGTATAGCAACTCATTCCTTTTTTTTAAAAAAATAAATAAATAAATAATTGTACGTTTGTGTATTTTGTGTATATTACATTAATGATAACTAACGATGCATGTTTTTCCAGACGTTAAAACTTCACCGCCACAACCATCACGGGTGATGACCGTACCTCCTCCTGATTCTTCATCTTCTTCATCTCCACCATCTCGCCAATTACCTGAAGAGCCGCTGTCGCGGCGCGGGGTCACGGCTGTTAAGATCGCTACACTACACATTCTGTGTAAGGCCGTGCAGAACTATCATGAAGGGATATGCCACGGATGTCGAGTCAAACACCCTAGCTATGATCAGCACAGCTGTAAGCAGGTTATTCCTGATTTCTTTTACGCGCCCCATTACGACGAAGTGATGAAAATATTCTGGACAGATCGTCTCATTCCTGCCGTTCGACTCTTCTTGTGGTCTAACAGTCGGGACGACGCACGTAAGGATTTCACATGGATTGTGGACGCTCAGGTGTCTGAATTGTTGCATGCATTAAACATCTTAGATGCAATAGACAGTTTGTATCATGATCTGAGGGAGGAATATTTCTTTGAGGACTTACCAGCAGAGCTTATCATGGTGGAAAACTACTGGTTAGGCAAACACAGACTGTGTATGTAATGCATACTCTGTATTTTTGGTTTATGGGTTGAAATAAAAAAAAAATCAATATTAAAAACTGTACAGACTCCTCATTTTTAAACTCTGCATTCCTCACGGAAAACAGTGCAATATATGTTTAAAACATCTTTTCATTCATTCATAAAAACACCACATACTATGTCCCAACAAAACAAACAAACAAACAAAAACAAAAACAAAAAAAAAACTATGGTTATAGCAATAGTTGTGTATTTTTCTTATCTAAGGTGCGTTTCTTACACCATTCTTGTAATTCTATTTGTTATCACATCTGCATTTTCTTAAAAAAAAACAAAAAAACACTAACCGACTCTAATTCTCAGGTACAAAGAGGTCGGCACTCACACGACGTTCATTAGCTGAACTTTCACTCATGTACACTTTAACTATTCATCCCTATTACCAGGGTGAGTTACTTTAGTTTCTGTTTTTAGCACCGAAGATGTTTTCACTGAGCTTGATAAAACCTGACAGTTTGGTGAAATCATTATAGGTGCAGAATCTCATCCTTTTTTCCACACAGCATACCCCAAAGCACGTTTTAAACTCACAACAGAATATCACACAGGAGGAAATAATGTCTCAGTGACGTGTATAATCGTATTTTTGTGTAAGTCAAAACGATGCACCGATTTACCCATTATCCGTGTTTCTATTCTTTTTTTCATCATTAACAGAGGATCTTAGCTTGTTAATGAAACATCTCTGCACAGTTTGTCTTCATCAGAATCAATTCAATAGAATACAGCAGAATAAAAGTTTATTACAGGGTGTTGTTAAAACACATCAATTCGGCTAACATGTTTAAACAAACTCCCACTCCTAAATAACCTTTTATAAAATAACAATGCTAACAGACCGTATGTCTGCATCATGCAGAAGGATTAGGATGTTGATAAATCAGATCATACAGACTAGCATGTTTTTTTCATGTGTAAACTTTGTTTTTCTGTATCTTAGACTGCATAGTGCCCACAGGGCTAGAGCCAATCAAGGGTGGGCCCCGTCAGAGCAAAGGATCATGGGAGTTCTCATTTCGGCGTTTATATGCTTAGTTACAATGTTGTCAGTTATGTTTTGCGCTTCTCTCAGCGATATTATTAATTTGAGATGCGAATTATGTACGTTTGTCAGGCATGGCGACTAGCTAGTAATGGAACACCGTGACTGAGAAGGGTGTAGCCCTTAATGACTCACGGTCACCGTGACTGGTTCAGAACACGCATATGCTGCAGTACTTACATATGACCAGTAGGATAATGGCAGGAGCTCAGGAATTGGTGATAAAAGCTTGTCTCTGTAGTGTGTTATTATTCACAATGGCCCAGGAATATGATCTGGTGGGGGTGCATAACTTCCCTGTGGAGACGACTCAGATGCACGCGGTCGTGCTCGACATTGTTAAACTTACCGTCAAAGCCGTTCTAAACATGCTTATTCAAAAACACAAAAGAGAGATTTGCGCAGGATGTGAAGCCTCACACCCCTCACAAAGAAGACACACCTGTGGGGCTCCTGTAGATAGACACTTCTTTTTCAAGTATTATGACCATCTATCAAAAAGATTTTGGAATGGACATTTTATACCTATATTGATGCAAATTCTCCGTTTGGAAGGTTTCAACCCTGACAAACACAGGCTTATGGGTGCAACGGAGGCTTATCTCCATGAGTTAAGAGAGGCCAATGATATTGAACAGGCACTTTTTGAATTGGAGGACAGTGTTATTGGTGTCAAACGGTCATCTGTTGACCATGTTTTAAATCAAAAGTATCATCTGTGGAATTAACTTCATTGTTATTCACGTCGGCAGTAATGACACCCGGTTACGCCAATCGGAGGTCACTAAAATTAATATTGACTCGGTGTGTAACTTTGCAAAAACGATGTCGGACTCTGTAGTTTTCTCTGGGCCCCTCCCCAATCAGACCAGGAGCGACATGTTTAGCCGCATGTTCTCCTTGAATCGCTGGCTGTCTGAGTGGTGTCCAAAAAACGACGTGGGCTTCATAGATAATTGGCAAAGTTTCTGGGGAAAACCTGGTCTTGTTAGGAGAGACGGCATCCATCCCACTTTGGATGGAGCAGCTCTCATTTCTAGAAATCTGGCCAAATTTATTAACCCTCCTAAAACCTGACTACCCAGGGTTGAGACCAGGAAGCAGAGTTGCAGTCTTACACGCCTCTCTGCAGCTTCTCTCCTCCTGCCATCCCCCCAAAACCCCATCCCCATAGAGTCGGTGCCTGCTCCCAGACCACCAAAAACCAAAGCTAAAATCAGCAAAATGCTATTTAAGCATAAAAATTCAAAAACAATAAATAATACAGCTTCATCAACTGCACCAAAAAATAAAACAATTAAATGTGGATTGTTAAACATTAGGTCTCTCTCTTCCAAGTCCCTATTAGTAAATGATTTAATAATTGATCAACGTATTGATTTATTCTGCCTTACAGAAACCTGGTTACAGCAGGATGAATATGTTAGTTTAAATGAATCAACACCCCCGAGTCACAGTAACTGTCAGAATGCTCGAAGCACAGGTCGAGGAGGAGGATTAGCTGCAATCTTCAATTCCAGCTTATTAATTAATCAAAGACCCAGACAAAGTTTTCATTCTTTTGAAAGCCTGACTCTTAGTCTTGTCCATCCTAATTGGGAAAATCAAAAACCTGTTTTATTTGTTATTATCTATCGTCCACCTGGTCCTTACTCAGAGTTTCTGTCTGATTTCTCAGACTTTTTATCTGATTTAGTGCTCAGTTCAGATAAAATAATTATAGTGGGTGATTTTAACATCCATGTAGATGCTGAGAATGACAGCCTCAACACTGCATTTAATCTATTGTTAGATTCAATTGGCTTCTCTCAAAATGTAAAGGAGCCCACCCACCACTTTAATCATACTCTGGATCTTGTCCTAACATATGGCATAGAAACTGAAGACCTAACAGTATTCCCTGAAAGCCCCCTCCTGTCTGATCATTTCTTAGTAACATTTACATTTACTTTAATGGATTACACAGCAGTGGGGAATAAGTGTTATTACAGTAGAAGTCTTTCTGAAAGTGCTGTAACTAAGTTTAAGGATCTAATTCCTTCATTGTTATGCTCTTCAGTGCCATGTGCCAACACAGTGCAGAGCAGCTACCTAAACTCTGCTCCCAGTGAGGTTGATTATCTCGTCAATAGTTTTACATCCTCACTGCGTATAACTTTGGATACTGTGGCTCCTCTGAAAAGGAAAGCTTCAAATCAGAAGTGCCTGACTCCGTGGTATAATTCACAAACGCACAGCTTAAAGCAGATAACCCGAAAGCTTGAGAGGGAATGGCGTCTCACTAAATTAGAAGATGCTCATTTAGCCTGGAAAAAGAGTTTGTTGCTCTATAAAAAAGCCCTCCGTGAAGCTAGGACATCTTACTATTCATCATTAATTGAAGAAAATAAGAACAACCCCAGGTTTGTTTTCAGCACTGTAGCCAGGCTGACAAAGAGTCAGAGCTCTGTAGAGCCGAGTATTCCTTTCACGTTAACTAGTAGTGACTTCATGGATTTCTTTACAAATAAAATTTTAGACATTCGAGAAAAAATTATTCATAACCATCTCAAAGATTATTCTTCATGTTCGGCTGCTTTCAGCACTGCTGGTATTTGTTTAGACTCTTTTGCTCCAGTTGATCTTTCTGAGTTAACTTCAATAGTTACTTCCTCCAAACCAGCAACATGTTTGTTAGATCCCATTCCTACTAGACTGTTCAAAGAAGTCTTTCCAATTATTGATGCTTCAATCTTAAAAATGATCAATCAGTCTTTATTAGTTGGCTATGTACCACAGACCTTCAAGGTGGCTGTAATTAAACCTCTACTTAAAAAGCCATCACTTGACCCAGTTGTCTTAGCTAATTATAGGCCAATCTCCAACCTTCCTTTTCCCTCAAAGATTCTTGAAAGAGTAGTTGTAAAACAGCTAACTGATCATCTGCAGAGGAACGGTTTATTTGAAGAGTTTCAGTCAGGTTTCAGAATTCATCACAGTACAGAAACAGCATTAGTAAAGGTTACAAATGATCTTCTTAGAGCCTCTGACAGTGGACTCATCTCTGTTCTTGTCCTGTTGGACCTCAGTGCAGCTTTTGATACTGTTGACCATAACATTTTATTACAGAGATTAGAGCTTGCTATAGGTATTAAAGGTACTGCACTGCAGTGGTTTGAATCATATTTATCTCATAGACTCCAATTTGTTCATGTAAATGGGGAGTCTTCTTCACACACTAAGGTTAATTATGGAGTTCCACAGGGTTCTGTGCTAGGACCAATTTTATTTACATTATACATGCTTCCCTTAGGCAGTATTATTAGAAAGCACTGCATCAATTTTCATTGTTATGCAGATGATACTCAGCTTTACCTATCAATGAAGCCAGATGACACACATCAATTAGTTAAACTGCAGGAATGTCTTAAAGATATTAAGGCCTGGATGACCTCTAATTTCCTGCTTCTAAATTCAGATAAAACTGAAATTCTTGTTCTCGGCCCCACAAATCTTAGAAACATGGTGTCTAACCAGATACTTACTCTGGATGGCATTACTTTGGCCTCCAGTAACACTGTGAGAAATCTTGGAGTCATTTTTGACCAGGATATGTCCTTCAATACACATATTAAACAAATATGTAGGACCGCTTTTTTGCATTTGCGCAATATTTCTAAAATTAGAAACATCCTTTCTCAGAGTGATGCTGAAAAGCTAATTCATGCATTTATTACTTCTAGGGTAGACTATTGTAATTCATTATTATCAGGCTGTCCTAAAAGCTCCCTGAAAAGCCTTCAGCTGATCCAAAATGCTGCAGCTAGAGTACTGACAGGGACTAGAAAGAGAGAGCATATTTCTCCCATATTGGCTTCTCTTCATTCGCTCCCTGTTAAATCTAGAATAGAATTTAAAATTCTTCTCCTCACATACAAGGTCTTGAATAATCAGGCCCCATCTTATCTCAAAGACCTCATAGTACCATATCACCCCAACAGAGCACTTCGCTCTCAGACTGCTGGCTTACTTGTGGTTCCTAGGATACTTAAGAGTAGAATGGGAGGCAGAGCCTTCAGCTTTCAGGCGCCTCTTCTGTGGAACCAGCTTCCAGCTTGGATTCGGGAGACAGACACCCTCTCTATATTTAAGATTAGGCTTAAAACTTTCCTTTATGATAAAGCTTATAGTTAGGGCTGGATCAGGTGACCCTGAACCATCCCTTAGTTATGCTGCTATAGGCCTAGTCTGCTGGGGGGTTCACATAATGCACTGTTTCTCATTCACCTTATTTACTTTGTTTATACTCCACTCTGCATTTAATCATTAATTGATATTAATCTCTGGCTCTCTTCCACAGCATGTCTTTCTCTCCCCTCAGCCCAACCGGTCGCGGCAGATGACTGCCCCTCCCTGAGCCTGGTTCTGATGGAGGTTTCTTCCTGTTAAAAGGGAGTTTTTCCTTCCCACTGTCACCAAGTGCTGCTCATAGGGGGTCGTTTTGACTGTTGGGTTTTCTCTGTATTATTGTAGGGTCTTTACCCACAATACAAAGCGCCTTGAGGCGACAGTTTGTTGTGATTTGGCGCTATATAAATAAAATTGAATTGAATTGAATTGTATGCATTTAAATCGAAATTGCATACTTTTTTTTTTTGGCTGGGTCCATCGTTTGTACTTGATTTACTTAACTTATGTTATAATTTTTTGTTATTTTATGGCTATTTTATGTATATCTTTTAACTATGTGATGTTTGTATTTCTGTTTTACATGATTATATTCTACTGATGCTTATCTTAGTCTGAACACCCATGAAAATAAGAGATTTTTAATCTCAATGGTTCCTTTCCTTGCTAAAATATCAGCTTAGTTTGATATTACTATAGTGGACTTAAGTAATTTTTCATAGTATCATATGATTGTTTGTTGATGCGCAAAGTCTGCAACAATATGTTTTTAAAATAAAAGTTTGTAGTGCAGTACTGGTGAGGCACAGCAGCGTTTTTATACACAAATCTGCACACTGAGGTCTAGTGAACGTGTAGGCATACAAAGTATTTTGTTTATCTCCACAGTTTGTATATCACTCCTATTGTGGTTTTAGTTTAAAGCAGCTGTATAAGAGAGAGAAAAAGCATTAACTATATTCTAACAGTACACGTGAAAGAAAACTCAAAGTTTACTCAAACAGGGCGGCAGTGCGCACATCTACTATGAAATGGGTGAATATCAGTTAGGATTATCTACTAGGCTTTGTTTTGTGAGTAAAAAATCACTGTACTGAATTATATTACTTAAAACTATGAGGTGAAATTAATACCATCACACAAGGTTGTGATGTTTATGTATCCAAAAATCAAAACATTCAGCGCACTGAATGCATTATTGGTTCAGTGTCCTTTATACACACTTTACAAGCTTTGTCCCAATAAAAGTTTACAGATTAGGCAAAATGGCCTCTAAGCAAATGCAAAACCCCACAGACTGGGTGAGATAACTCAGAAAACCTCATCCACACAGTTCAACACCTACCCCCCACATTCACAATTCCTACCAATACAGACATACCCCCCTCCCCATCACTTCTCCCCCCCCATCAGCTCAGGACTATCCCTTCACAGCACCCCCCCCCCCCCATGCCTGCAGTCTTGTGTGTGATTTAAACTATGTTTTTAACTCACACGGTATAACCGCAAGGATTTTATTTTGCTCATGAATGGATCTATACCAACTTTTCATCAGTAGACTATACCAAAGAAATATGTTTCTCTCCACTAAATCCCCCAAAGTTTTTTTTTTATATAGAAATAAAAGGCCTATGAATTTACCGCTGTTTTAACTACTTTCACACCAAACCATCATGAGTTATGTTTGAGTAAATTAACCATGTATTTTCAGAGCCTACATCAGTGGTAAGGGGAATCTGAAACTAAGTTAGATAAAAATAATGCAGTTGCACGAGGGTTGTAGGGGTCATACTTACATCATACCTGATAGAGGAATACCAGACTCATGTAGTTGAAGAAACAATTTTAAAACATTTTATTTAACAAGATACGGTCACACGTATTTTGTTGTAACCACAAGTTTATTCTGTAGTGAAGATCATGAAATTTTTTTTACATGTGTATCAGTTTTAATGATCAGATACACATGAACAGATGTGTTTAATGTGACAAGAAAAAAGGTGAAAAGAATCGTTAGTTTGCACATATTGTAGGTGGGGAAAAAAAAAAGAGCAGTAAGCACAGAAAAAAGTCCTTTTTTCATTTTTGGAACACAAAAACTATAACTTTTAACCCGTACACAAAACGCTGTATCACTCCTGCTTTTATGAACGTTTATCCCATCACATATCACAAAAAACAACATAAGACAGCAAATGATTTATACACATAGGCATATCAAACAATCAATTTTCTCGTAAAATGCTTGTTACTGTAATGTTACAGGTTGTCTCAAACTGATGTGGTGTTTGAGGGGGTCCACCATTCAGGTACATAGGGTATGGACTCATCCTGAATCCAGAGCGGCTCAGGTTCAGATGCTTTCTCCTCCGCCCTGATACGGTTACGTGGGATGTCTAACATTGCAGCTACACCGAAATCCCATCCATTGTTCTTGTTGGTGTGGATACGACGGCGACGTATGTGGAAGTTTGGGTCGCACCACGAACAGGGGCATATTGCTGTCTGTGGGCCGCTCCACCAGGTCAGATCACATGATGAATCCTTAAGCGGTTCGGGGACAGACGTTTTCTCATTACCCGTGGACCCGATGATACCCGCTGAATTCTTTACCTCGCTGCGTGGCTGGTTAGGATTGTCTGTCATGACATCTTCAGACTTAAGTGGCTGAGGGTCAGATGTTTTCTGTGGTCCGACGAAAGGATGCCAGGACCACTCTGTTGTATCGATGACTGGTGAAGGATTAAAATGTCACAAATCTTCCTCATCATCCTCGCTGGGTTCAATGTAAATTCATGCATTGTCTATGGTACGAATGTTTGATTCATATCAAGCATAAAAAATGATTTACAGGCAGTTTAGATGCTAGTAATACAACGCCTGTTTTACCTTGATACCCTCCCCCCTTTCACACGCGGTCTTTAAAAGCCGTGGTCGATTGTTGTAAGGTCATATATTCTCACAACACAGACTCTGTGCGAGAATATGGCGTCTTACGACTCTTCTGACCAGACAAACCTGAACAAACAAAGTACAAACAGTACAGTCAGTGGAAACTCTGAAGTCTCTGAATACTGCATCCCTACATCTGAAAAATGGTATGATGTTGATGATGCGTCTGTCTGGAATGACTCGCCTCCGCAACCCTAGACTATTGAACCCAGCGAGGATGATGAGGAAGATTTGTGGCATTTTAATCCTTCACCAGTCATCGATACAACAGAGTGGTCCTGGCATCCTTTCGTCGGACCACAGAAAACATCTGACCCTCAGCCACTTAAGTCTGAAGATGTCATGACAGACAATCCTAACCAGCCACGCAGCGAGGTAAAGAATTCAGCGGGTATCATCGGGTCCACCGGTAATGAGAAAACGTCTGTCCCCGAACCGCTTAAGGATTCATCATGTGATCTGACCTGGTGGAGCGGCCCACAGACAGCAATATGCCCCTGTTCGTGGTGCGACCCAAACTTCCACATACGTCGCCGTCGTATCCACACCAACAAGAACAATGGATGGGATTTCGGTGTAGCTGCAATGTTAGACATCCCACGTAACCGTATCAGGGCTGAGGAGAAAGCATCTGAACCTGAGCCGCTCTGGATTCAGGATGAGTCCATACCCTATGTACCTGAATGGTGGACCCCCCTCAAACACCACATCAGTTTGAGACAACCTGTAACATTACAGTAACAAGCATTTTACGAGAAAATTGATTGTTTGATATGCCTATGTGTATAAATCATTTGATGTCTTATGTTGTTTTTTTGTGATATGTGATGGGATAAACGTTCATAAAAGCAGGAGTGATACAGCGTTTTGTGTACGGGTTAAAAGTTATAGTTTTTGTGTTCCAAAAATGAAAAAAGGACTTTTTTCTGTGCTTACTGCTCTTTTTTTTTTTTCCCCACCTACAATATGTGCAAACTAACGATTCTTTTCACCTTTTTTCTTGTCACATTAAACACATCTGTTCATGTGTATCTGATCATTAAAACTGATACACATGTAAAAAAAATTTCATGATCTTCACTACAGAATAAACTTGTGGTTACAACAAAATACGTGTGACCGTATCTCCATCCATCCATCCATTTTCTTCCGCTTATCCGGGGCCGGGTCGCGGGGGCAGAAGCCTAAGCAGAGAAGCCCAAGCTTCCCTCTCCCCAGCCACCTCCTCCAGCTCATCCGGAGGGACCCCAAGGCGTTCCCAGGCCAGCCGAGATACACAATCTCTCCAGCGTGTCCTGGGTCTACCACGGGGCCTCCTCCCGGTGGGACATGCCCGGAACACCTCACCCAGGAGGCGGCCAGGAGGCATCCTAATCAGATGCCCGAGCCACCTCAACTGGCTCCTTTCGATGTGGAGGAGCAGCGGCTCTACTCTGAGCCCCTCCCGGATGGCCGCACTCCTCACCTTATCTCTAAGGGAGAGGCCAGCCACCCTTCGAAGGAAACTCATTTCTGCCGCTTGTATTCGCGATCTTATTCTTTCGGTCACTACCCAAAGCTCGTGACCATAGGTGAGGGTAGGAACGTAGATCGACCGGTAAATCGAGAGCCTCGCTTTTACGCTAAGCTCCCTCTTCACCACGACGGACCGGTGCAGCGTCCGCATCACTGCAGAAGCAGCCCCGATCCGCCTGTCGATCTCCCGTTCCCTTCTCCCATCACTCGTGAACAAGACCCCGAGATACTTAAACTCCTCCACTTGAGGCAGTGGAGCCTCAAGTGGAGGACCGTATCTTGTTAAATAAAATGTTTTAAAATTGTTTCTTCAACTACATGAGTCTGGTATTCCTCTATCAGGTATGATGTAAGTATGACCCCTACAACCCTCGTGCAACTGCATTATTTTTATCTAACTTAGTTTCAGATTCCCCTTACAACTGATGTAGGCTCTGAAAATACATGGTTAATTTACTCAAACATAACTCATGATGGTTTGGCGTGAAAGTAGTTAAAACAGCGGTAAATTCATAGGCCTTTTATTTCTATATAAAAAAAAAACTTTGGGGGATTTAGTGGAGAGAAACATATTTCTTTGGTATAGTCTACTGATGAAAAGTTGGTATAGATCCATTCATGAGCAAAATAAAATCCTTGCGGTTATACCGTGTGAGTTAAAAACATAGTTTAAATCACACACAAGACTGCAGGCATGGGGGGGGGTGCTGTGAAGGGATAGTCCTGAGCTGATGGGGGGGGAGAAGTGATGGGGAGGGGGGTATGTCTGTATTGGTAGGAATTGTGAATGTGGGGGGTAGGTGTTGAACTGTGTGGATGAGTTTTTCTGAGTTATCTCACACAGTCTGTGGGGTTTTGCATTTGCTTAGAGGCCATTTTGCCTAATCTGTAAACTTTTATTGGGACAAAGCTTGTAAAGTGTGTATAAAGGACACTGAGCCAATAATGCATTCAGTGCGCTGAATGTTTTGATTTTTGGATACATAAACATCACAACCTTGTGTGATGGTATTAATTTCACCTCATAGTTTTAAGTAATATAATTCAGTACAGTGATGTTTTACTCACAAAACAAAGCCTAGTAGATAATCCTAACTGATATTCACCCATTTCATAGTAGATGTGCGCACTGCCGCCCTGTTTGAGTAAACTTTGAGTTTTCTTTCACGTGTACTGTTAGAATATAGTTAATGCTTTTTCTCTCTCTTATACAGCTGCTTTAAACTAAAACCACAATAGGAGTGATATACAAACTGTGGAGATAAACAAAATACTTTGTATGCCTACACGTTCACTAGACCTCAGTGTGCAGATTTGTGTATAAAAACTCTGCTGTGCCTCACCAGTACTGCACTACAAACTTTTATTTTAAAAACATATTGTTGCAGACTTTGCGCATCAACAAACAATCATATGATACTATGAAAAATTACTTAAGTCCACTATAGTAATATCAAACTAAGCTGATATTTTAGCAAGGAAAGGAACCATTGAGATTAAAAATCTCTTATTTTCATGGGTGTTCAGACTAAGATAAGCATCAGTAGAATATAATCATGTAAAACAGAAATACAAACATCACATAGTTAAAAGATATACATAAAATAGCCATAAAATAACAAAAAATTATAACAAAAGTTAAGTAAATCAAGTACAAACGATGGACCCAGCCAAAAAAAAAAAGTATGCAATTTCGATTTAAATGCATACAATGAAGTTAATTCCACAGATGATACTTTTGATTTAAAACATGGTCAACAGATGACCGTTTGACACCAATAACACTGTCCTCCAATTCAAAAAGCGCCCGTTCAATATCATTGACCTCTCTTAACTCATGGAGATAAGCCTCCGTTGCACCCATAAGCCTGTGTTTATCAGGGTTGAAACCTTCCAAATGGAGAATTTGCATCAATATAGGTATAAAATGTCCATTCCAAAATCTTTTTGATAGATGGTCATAATACTTGAAAAAGAAGTGTCTATCTACAGGAGCCCCACAGGTGTGTCTTCTTTGTGAGGGGTGTGAGGCTTCACATCCTGCGCAAATCTCTCTTTTGTGTTTATGAATAAGCATGTTTAGAACGGATTTGACGGTAAGTTTAACAATGTCGAGCACGACCGCGTGTAGCTGACACGTCTCCACAGGGAAGTTATGCACCCCCACCAGATCATATTCCTGGGCCATTGTGAATAATAACACACTACAGAGACAAGCTTTTATCACCAATTCCTGAGCTCCTGCCCTTATCCTACTGGTCATATGTAAGTACTGCAGCATATGCGTGTTCTGAACCAGTCACGGTGACCGTGAGTCATTAAGGGTTACACCCTTCTCAGTCACGGTGTTCCATTACTAGCTAGTCGCCATGCCTGACAAACGTACGTAATTCGCATCTCAAATTAATAATATCGCTGAGAGAAGCGCAAAACATAACTGACAACATTGTAACTAAGCATATAAACGCCGAAATGAGAACTCCCATGATCCTTTGCTCTGACGGGGCCCACCCTTGATTGGCTCTAGCCCTGTGGGCACTATGCAGTCTAAGACACAGAAAAACAAAGTTTACACATGAAAAAAAAAGTGCTAGTCTGTATGATCTGATTTATCAACATCCTAATCCATCTGCATGATGCAGACACAGGGGCTGATAGCATCGTTATTTTATAAAAGGTTATTTAGGAGTGGGAGTTTGTTTAAACATGTTAGCCGAATTGATGTGTTTTAACAACACCCTGTAATAAACTTTTATTCTGCTGTATTCTATTGAATTGATTCTGATGAAGACAAACTGTGCAGAGATGTTTCATTAACAAGCTAAGATCCTCTGTTAATGATGAAAAAAAGAATAGAAACACGGATAATGGGTAAATCGGTGCATCGTTTTGACTTACACAAAAATACGATTATACACGTCACTGAGACATTATTTCCTCCTGTGTGATATTCTGTTGTGAGTTTAAAACGTGCTTTGGGGTATGCTGTGTGGAAAAAAGGATGAGATTCTGCACCTATAATGATTTCACCAAACTGTCAGGTTTTATCAAGCTCAGTGAAAACATCTTCGGTGGTAAAAACAGAAACTAAAGTAACACCCTGGTAATAGGGATGAATAGTTAAAGTGTACATGAGTGAAAGTTCAGCTAATGAACGTCGTGTGAGTGCCGACCTCTTTGTACCTGAGAATTAGAGTCGGTTAGTGTTTTTTTTTGTTTTTTTTTAAGAAAATGCAGATGTGATAACAAATAGAATTACAAGAATGGTGTAAGAAACGCACCTTAGATAGGAAAAATACACAACTATTGCTATAACCATAGTTTTTTTTTTGTTTTTGTTTTTGTTTGTTTGTTTGTTTTGTTGGGACATAGTATGTGGTGTTTTTATGAATGAATGAAAAGATGTTTTAAACATATATTGCACTGTTTTCCGTGAGGAATGCAGAGTTTAAAAATGAGGAGTCTGTACAGTTTTTAATATTGATTTTTTTTTATTTCAACCCATAAACCAAAAATACAGAGTATGCATTACATACACAGTCTGTGTTTGCCTAACCAGTAGTTTTCCACCATGATAAGCTCTGCTGGTAAGTCCTCAAAGAAATATTCCTCCCTCAGATCATGATACAAACTGTCTATTGCATCTAAGATGTTTAATGCATGCAACAATTCAGACACCTGAGCGTCCACAATCCATGTGAAATCCTTACGTGCGTCGTCCCGACTGTTAGACCACAAGAAGAGTCGAACGGCAGGAATGAGACGATCTGTCCAGAATATTTTCATCACTTCGTCGTAATGGGGCGCGTAAAAGAAATCAGGAATAACCTGCTTACAGCTGTGCTGATCATAGCTAGGGTGTTTGACTCGACATCCGTGGCATATCCCTTCATGATAGTTCTGCACGGCCTTACACAGAATGTGTAGTGTAGCGATCTTAACAGCCGTGACCCCGCGCCGCGACAGCGGATCTTCAAGTAATTGGCGAGATGGTGGAGATGAAGAAGATGAAGAATCAGGAGGAGGTACGGTCATCACCCGTGATGGTTGTGGCGGTGAAGTTTTAACGTCTGGAAAACATGCATCGTTAGTTATCATTAATGTAATATACACAAAATACACAAACGTACAATTATTTTTTTTTTTTTTTTTTTTTTAAAAGGAATGAGTTGCTATACAGAATACAGTTTAGGTTCACATAATTTTGTGTAAAAGTATATGCTTACCTGAATCCATTTAAAAGTCCGAGCGTAGCGTTACGCCAGAGTCAGTTTAGAAAGAAAAACTTTGGGGGAAAAAGAAGCTACACGATTCTCTTCACAACCAACGTTTGAGACGGTCTTGTGACGCGCAAATACAAGAAACACTGGAGAATTCGAGTTGATTTTAGAGTTTCTGACATGCGCTCACTGGTCATAGCCAGGAACTGCAGCTTTATTGACAAGAAACACAAACGTGCTGCTCTTAAACACCCGCGGTGACGGTAGGCCCTTAGCGGATACAGACATCTCAGTCACGGTGTTCCATTACTAGTTAGTCTCCGTACCTGGCAACGTGCGTAATTCATATCTCAAATTAATAATATCGATGAGAGATCCGCAAAACATGACCGATAACATTGTAACTAAACACATAAACGTCGAAATGAGAACTCCCATGATCCTTTGCGCCTTCATTTGAAAGAACAACAAAAGAACTCCGTTTCAGCTGATCACACTCTCATCACTCCACGCTTTAACATGGAAAAATAATGTACTGCTCACCGCATAAAGCTTATGATTGTCATGTCCTGGGCTGTTTGCCCAGCGTTTTTTGTTAATAGTTTATTTCCTGAGTTTGTCCTCCCTGTATGTTTGTCATGTTCCCAGTGTTGTGACTCGTCTGCGTGTTCCTTGGTTGTTCACTTCCTGTTTTATTCTTGCCAGTGTGATTTCCTTGTGCTTTGTGTTTAGCTTTGCTTCCCCTGTGTAATTAGTTTCATTTGCCTCACCTGTTGTTCCCTGCTGTTTCCTCTTGCCCTGATTACCCATTGTGTATTTAAGCCCTCAGTTTTCATGTGTTCCTTGTCGCGTCGTTGATGTTTTGTGCCCGCATGTTCCTGTGTTCCCTGTGCCTGCCCTTCGTCTCCCTGTGCCTCCCTTCCAAGGTTTTTGTATTTGTGTTTCCCCGTTGAAATAAATCCCCTTTTAAGTTATGTTTGCTTCTGGAGTCCTTCATGTTGGTCCTTCCTCGTCCGTTTCCTCCCCGGCCATGACAGAACGACGCGACCATACTAAAGACCTGGCTAGCTCCGGCTACTTCAACGGCACTCGTCTGGCGCTGGGGGGCCCAGCGTTTCAGAACAGTGCCCGTCAGCGTCCTTCATCTGCGGCTCCGCTCACTGGCTTCCCCCTTCCACTGCAGTCGCGGCGGCCACGGAGGAGGGGGAGTTCCCGGCAGCATCGGCGGGGGGCCCCCCCAGACCCGAGCGGTATAACGCCGCGGATATTGTCACCGCGTCATGCGCAAACTACCGTCTCTGTGAGTAAGACTGACTCCAGTATCACAACCGTTTGGGATAAGGGGCTTTCTCACACCACCAGCTGCCAGCCAGATCTCTCTTGGCCACCCGCCGATGTAGAGATAATCGATTCTCCCCTGATGGTGGACATTTTGGAGGCAGAAACTCATGCATCTCGGCCCAACAGAACAAAACAACCCACTAACAAGGACAAACGTTCACAGGACCCCGCTGCTTTTCCCCTCCCTGAGGTGGCAAAGCAGACCATCATTCGGTGGGTGGACTCGTTGGTCTTTGAGCTGCTGTCTGACCCATGCGAGATTGAGCAAAAAGCTATCACAGCCAAACTGCAAGGGCTAGTGTGTGACCATCCTTGGCTGCTGGACTCTCTGCATGGGCTCGTGAAAGACTTTGTCATCACCACCCTTCATCCACAGCCAGCGCCACAGACCTCAGCTGTAGCTCCAGCCTTCTCGTCTCCCCAGTCAGCTGTAGCGCCAGCTCAGTCTCGGTCTCCCCAGTCAGCTGTAGCGCCAGCTCAGTCTCGGTCTCCCCAGTCAGCTGTAGCGCCAGCTCAGTCGCGGTCTCCCCAGTCAGCTGTAGCGCCACCTCAGTCGCGGTCTCCCCAGTCAGCTGTAGCGCCACCTCAGTCGCAGTCCCAGACCCCTCAGTTAGCTCCAGCTCCCTCTGCTCACCCTGCTCCAGCTCCCTTAGCTCCAGCTTCCCCTGCACCCGTACCTGTTCCGCGGGTGGGGGCAGCCACGGACGGGCTGACCTCTGCACCCGTACCTGTTCCGCGGGTGGGGGCAGCCACGGACGGGCTGACCTCTGCACCCGCTCCTGTTCCGCGGGTGGGGGCAGCCAGGTCCAAGCCTTCACAGCAGTTTTCAGTGTCGTCTACAGTGCCTCTTCAGCCTGTCTCTCAGTCAGCTGTAGCTCCAGCCACCTCCCAGTCTCAGTCAGCTGTAGCTCCAGCCACCTCCCAGTCTCAGTCAGCTGTAGCTCCAGCCACCTCCCAGTCTCAGTCAGCTGTAGCTCCAGCCACCTCCCAGTCTCAGTCAGTTCTTGTAGTTCCGGCCTCCGCTCAGTCTCAGTCAGCCTCTGTAGCTCTCCCCGCTTCAACTTCCCCAGTGCCAGCTCTCCCCGCTTCAGCTCCCTCAGCCTTAGCTCTCCCTAGCTCTCGGTCTGCTCCCATGCAGCCAGCAGCTCTCCCTTGTTCTCAGTCTGCTCCCACGCAGCCAGCAGCTCTCCCTCGCCCTCAGTCAGCTCTAGCTTCAGTCGCTCTCCCTCGCCCTCAGTCAGCTCTAGCTCCAGTCACTCTCCCTCGCCCTCAGTCAGCTCTAGCTCCAGTCGCTCTCCCTCGCCCTCAGTCAGCTCTAGCTCCAGTAGCTCTTCCTTGGTCCCCAGTGTCAGCAGTTTCAGTGCCCTCTCAGTCAGTTCCCTCAGCTCCTGCCCTCTCTAGCTCGCAGCCTGCTCCCACGCAGTCTGCCCTCTCTAGCTCGCAGTCTGCTCTTTCTGTCTCCCGGCCTGCTTCCACGCAGCCAGTCGTCTCCCGGCCTGCTTCCACGCAGCCAGTCGTCTCCCGGCCTGCTTCCATGCAGCCAGTCGTCTCCCGGCCTGCTTCCACGCACTCAGCTTCCCCAGTGTCAGCTCCCACGCACTCAGCTTCCCCAGTGTCAGCTCCCACGCACTCAGCTTCCCCAGTGTCAGCTCCCACGCACTCAGCTTCTTTGTCTCAGCCCCGGTCTCTCCCGTCGACTGCTGTTGAGTCTCTGGTCTCTGAGTCAGAGTCCCAGTTAACTCCCATGTCGCCATCATCCTCATCATCAGACTCACCCGCACTATGCCTTGCAAAGCAGCCCCAGCCTGCGCATCCAGTGTTCGAGCATCCGGAGAGTCCTGCTCAGTCCGAGCCTCCGGAGTCTTCGGAGTGTTCCGCTCAGTCCGAGCCGCCAGGGGGTCCCGCTCGGTTCGGACCTTCCGAGTTTCCTGTGTCCTTGACCACCCTGGGCTCAGGGGAGTCCGGGCATGTTGCGGCTCTGGTGAGTCGTCATCGTCGTCGCCGCCACCGCCGCCGCCGCCACCGCCGCCACCGGGAGCGCGGTTGGCCTCCAGTGTCTTCTCCTCGTCTCCGCCGCCGCCGCTGGGAGCACGGTCGGCCTCCGGTGCCTGCTCCCCATCGCCGCCGCCGCTGGGAGCGCGGTCGGCCTCCAGTGACTCCTCCTCGTCGTCGCCGCCGCCGCTGGGAGCGCGGTCGGCCTCCAGTGACTCCTCCTCGTCGTCGCCGCCGCCGCTGGGAGCGCGGTCGGCCTCCAGTGATTCCTCCTCGTCCTCGTCGCCGCCGCCGCTGGGAGCGCGGTCAGCCTCCCTCATTGGGACTTTGCTTTGTGGCCCCTTGGCCTCTGCGGCCTCCTGAACTGTGTGTTTTTTTGTTTTGGATTTCCCACTGCCTCCCCTGAACTGTGGACTGTTTTTTCCCCTGCTGTTTTGTTTTGGTCTAGCTCCGGAGCTGTTCCTTGTTTTTGACCCTGTATTGAACATTGGAACTCCCCGGCCTTGTGCCGCCGCTTTTGTTTCATCCTGTTTTTACTTCTCGTCCCCGTGTTTTGTTCTTGTTTGGACTGTGTTGCCTCTGCTCTGCTTCCTTGTGTTTTGGTTTCGTTCCTGGGCCTTCTTCCGGTTTGCTCCCTGCCTGGTTTTTTGTTTTTGTTTCGGGCCCTCCTTCCTGGTCCCCCGCCTCCCGCCCTGGTCTGGTTTTGTTTCTGGTTTTGGCCGTCGGGAGCCGGCCTTTGAGGGGGGGGTACTGTCATGTCCTGGGCTGTTTGCCCAGCGTTTTGTGTTAATAGTTTATTTCCTGAGTTTGTCCTCCCTGTATGTTTGTCATGTTCCCAGTGTTGTGACTCGTCTGCGTGTTCCTTGGTTGTTCACTTCCTGTTTTATTCTTGCCAGTGTGATTTCCTTGTGCTTTGTGTTTAGCTTTGCTTCCCCTGTGTAATTAGTTTCATTTGCCTCACCTGTTGTTCCCTGCTGTTTCCTCTTGCCCTGATTACCCATTGTGTATTTAAGCCCTCAGTTTTCATGTGTTCCTTGTCGCGTCGTTGATGTTTTGTGCCCGCATGTTCCTGTGTTCCCTGTGCCTGCCCTTCGTCTCCCTGTGCCTCCCTTCCAAGGTTTTTGTATTTGTGTTTCCCCGTTGAAATAAATCCCCTTTTAAGTTATGTTTGCTTCTGGAGTCCTTCATGTTGGTCCTTCCTCGTCCGTTTCCTCCCCGGCCATGACAATGATAAGCGTGAGATTCTGTTTTTCTGTCTTAACCCTGTGAGGAGAATGTTGATATAGGATTGCCTAGTTTGAGCATAGTCTGATATTTTTTAATACTGTCGGAATTTCTTTGGTTTTTACAGCAAATTTGTTTGATCACTAAACGATCTCACACATGCCTGTGTGACTGCCTGGTAAAAAGAGAGAAAGCTCCGCGATTTTCGGAGTGCATACGGATCCCACCTAACATGTGAGTTATTTCCTGAGAAAAAAAAAAGTCTCCAATGGGGAAATCAGATTAAAAATAAACTACAAAGCGATGTAAGAAGCTATGGCTGAAATGTGAAAACGCTAAACACTATAATCAGCTGATGTCGGCGGATCGCTGCTTTGTAAATGCCACATGTTGCTGAGTTTGGTTAATGGGAAATGTAGTGGATGTCAGTATATTATTTATTTTATTTTATCATCACATAGACTTTTTAGTAAGACCGATTGTGTAATTATTTGTGTGTGTGTGTGTGTGTGTGTGTGTCTAAATAAATGCCTTGGGTTTCAGGGATGAATCTACTAATCTGATTAATGTGTAATCAGGACTGGGTCATCCTCCGTTCTGTATGTAAATGAACAGCCCTACTGTTGAGGAGGATATACGGCTATTATTTAGCCATAGTATTTTAATTTAGCCACTGTGTTGTGTGCTTTATGCACCACAGGTGGGCTCGGATATTAGATTATTTACCTTTGTATTTTTATTTAGCCACTGTCTTGTGAGTTTGAACCTCTTTGATGTCCGTCTGGGAAAAAGCCCCCTTGTAAGGAGAGACAATGAGATCAGCTGATTTGAACGGATACCGTATACGTCATTATCACACGTCAGCGCAAACCCGCACGGACACACGCACGCGCACACGCACCTCACATGCACGCGCAAGGCTTTTTTATCACCTAGGTGTGAAAAATCACACCTAGGTGAAAAATCACACCTAGGTGTGAAAGGGCCGCATTATTATTACTACTGCTGTACCTCCTGAGCCACAGCCACCCTTTTACCATAGATGGTAAAAGATATAGTAAGATAAAAATGAGTTGTCCCAACAACAGAGAGGGGGATCCATAAAAGAAAAAAGTATTAGAATAGTATTAGTATAAGAAAGAAGTAGATTTTCTGATGATTCAGGAATCACATTTATTGCGCAAATATCTGGGTCAATTAGCCAATAAATTCTACCACCCTATTATAACTTCATCTGCAGCTACAAAATGTAAAGGGGGGTAATGATACTATGTAAACACAAACTAAAATTTGATGTAATTGGCTCCTGGACGGATGATGCAGGTAGGATAGCAATTGACATGATTCGCATGGATGGGAAAAGCATTGCATTTATCTCCGCTTAAGCCCACAATACATATGATGCTGCGTTCTATGATCAGTTAACTAAATCTTTGCTTGATCTTGCAGGGTTTCATTTGGTGCTTGGTGCTGATTTCAATGTGGTGCGGAACAGTAGCATGGACAGAATGATAGGCATCGAGAGTAGGGACCAACGTGTTTCATCTGAGGCGCTCCGCCAGTGGGCAACAGATACAGGCATGGTCGACATTTGGCACATGATAAACCCGTCTCTAAAGACTTTTCATTCTACTCAGGGAGACATAAAATCTTCTCGCGACTAGATTTCATTTTTACCTCAACCGATTTATTTCTGTGGCAGCGCGGTGGCGCAGTGGTTAGCACTGCTGCCTCACAGTTAGAATACCATCTGGAAGGCCTGGCTTCGATTCCACCTTGGCCCAGGCCTCTTGCTCTCCCTGTGTGGAGTTTGCATGTTCTCCCCATGCTTGCGTGAGTTTCCTCCGGGTACACATTCTAAAAGACATGCACTTACTGGGGTTAGATTAATTGGCTACACTAAATTGCCCATAGGTGTCAATGTGAGTGTGAAAGGTTGTTTGTCTCTGTCTGCTAGGCTGGCGACCTGCTCAGGGTGTGCCCTGCCTCTCGCCATACGATAGCTGGGATAGACTCCAGCCCCCCCATGACCCTGAACAGGATGAAGGGAATGGGGGGCTGGATTTATTTCAAGATGTTAAAAATGTATATTATATTATGTACAAGAATTCCTATGTACTCAAACCTTACATGTGACTACAAATGGCAAATAAAAAGTTGAAGTATATCCTGGGAGTCTGGTCTGATCACAAACCGATTTACTGTTCGGTTACTGTTCGATCATCACCTTCTAAAGCTCCTAGGTGGAGGTTTAACTCATCCTTACTACGAGATGAAAAATTTAAAGCTTAGTTTGAAAGTGATTTCAGCGAGTTTATGGAGTTTAATGGTGGCTTGGTTTCTAAACCAAGAATACTCTGGGAAGCAGTACAGGGTTTTATAGGGAGTAATACCACTTTATATGCTTCAATATGAAATAAGGAATGTGCAGCTAATCTAGAAGCTTTAGAATTAAAATAACACAATTTTAACGACCATACAGAAAGAACTGGTTAAAAAAGAGATTAATTCATTACTGAAACGCCATTCGGAATTCTTATGCATAAAACAAGGCAAACTTACTATTTCAACTCCTCTAAACCTAGCCATCTACTAGCAATGAAGCTTCAGACGGACGAACATTTTGCTGACATTTTTTGTGTTAAGGATAAAGAAGGAATTGTTCAGTCTGACCCAAAATTAGTGAATGCTTCCTTTTCTTCCTTTTATCAGGAATTATACAAGTCAGAAAGTAACTTAAACAAACATGCCTGTGATGAATTCCTAAACAACATCAAATTACCCCCTCTCAGTAATCTGTAAATCTAGATTACCCTATCACATTGCAGGAGTGTGAAGCAGCTGTCAGGGACATGCGTAAAGGTAAATCCCCAGGGCCGGACGGTATCTGAATTTTATCTCACCTTTTGGCCCTTGATTGGTCCGCTGCTAATGGACATGATTCAATATTCCATTAAGGAGGGCTCTTTGTCTAGGGATGTTAACTAATTTCACTACTTCTAAAAAAGGGAAAGGATCCGGTTGAATGCTCCAGCTATAGGCCAGTCTCGCTTTTAAATACAGATTTAAGAAGAAGAAGAAGAAGAAGAAGAAACAGCCTTTATTGTCCCACAGAGGGGAAATTTGGGTGTAACAGCAGCCGCAGTTATTATAAATATAAGTAAAAATATAATAATTCACACTATTAAGAAAAGAATATAAATATATATAAAATCAACAAACAAGATTAACCTTAATACTACTAATAATAACACTATATACAATGTACATGATGTGCCTGTGTGTTTGAACCTTAACAGGCCGGACTATTTACAGTATATTATATATTATCCTACATTGTGTAGGTTATTGTGGTTTTTGTTGGGAGCAGTGATGATTATAAAGTCTTACAGCTGCTGGGAGGAAGGATCTGCGGTAACGCTCCTTTGTGCATTTAGGATGCAGCAGTCTGTCACTGAAGGAGCTCTCCAGCTCAGCAACAGTTTCATGCATGGGATGGGAGACCTTGTCCATCAGTGATGTTATTTTGGTCAGAGTCCTTCTGTCTCCCACCACCTGCACTGAGTCGAGAGGACATCCTAGGACAGAGCTGGCTTTCCTGATGAGCTTGTCTATCTTCTTCCTCTCAGCTGTAGATAAGCTGCTGCTCCAACATACTGCTGCATAGAAGATGGCTGATGCCACCACAGAGTCATAGAAGGTCTTCAGGAGTGTCCCTTGCACTCCAAAAGACCTCAGCCTTCTCAGCAGGTAGAGTCTGCTCTGACCCTTCCTGTAGAGCGCATCAGTGTTATGAGTCCAGTCCAGTTTATTGTTTAGGTGAACACCCAGGTACTTATAAGAGTCCACTATCTCAATGTCCACTCCCTGGATGTTCACCGGTGTCCGTGTGGTGGGTCTGCGCCTGCGGAAATCCACCACCAGCTCCTTGGTTTTAGCGGCGTTGATCAGGAGGGTGGTTCCGCTGGCACCAGTCCACAAAGTCCTGAGTCCACTGTCTGTACTCTGAGTCATCCTCACCTGTGATGAGGGCCAACTATGGCAGAGTCGTCAGAGAACTTCTGCAGATGGCAGCGTGGGGAGTTGATGGAGAAGTCTGCAGTGTAGAGGGTGAAGAGGAACGGTGCCAGCACAGTTCCCTGTGGGGCCCCCGTACTGCAGACCAGCCTGTCAGAGACACAGCCCTGTGTCCTCACGTACTGTGGGCGGTCAGTGAGGTAGTCCAGTATCCACTCGGAGATGTGGTGGTCCACTCCTGACAGTTCCAGCTTGTCTCTCAGAAGTCCTGGCTGGATGGTGTTAAAAGCACTGGAGAAATCAAAGAACATGATCCTCACAGTGCTTCCAGGCTTCTCCAGGTGGGTCAGAGCTCGGTGCAGGAGGTAGATGATGGCGTCATCCACCCCGATGCCAGGCCGGTAGGCGAACTGCAGCGGGTCCAACGAAGACGACACCATGAGGCGTAGATGGTTGAGGACCAGCCTCTCGAGGGTCTTCATTAGATGCGATGTCAGGGCTACCGGCCTGTAGCTGCTAAGATCCTTTGGATGTTTGGTCTTTGGTACCGGTACCACACAGGAGGTCTTCCACAGTTGTGGTACTTTCCCCAGCTTCAAGCTCAGGTTGAACATGTATCCCATGATGCCACACAGCTGATCTGCGCAGCACCTCAGGAGCCTGGAGCTGATGCCGTCTGGACCAGCAGCCTTTCGCACCTTGATCTTACGTAGCTCCTTCCTCACATGATGAGTTGAGAGGGACAAGATGGAGGTGGGGGGTGGGGGTTGTGAGATGGAGTCCTCAGAAGTGAAGGGGGTGGGTGATGGCTGAGAGCTGAGAGGTGTGAGGTCCCAAGAAGAAGAAAGGTTGGCAGTCATTAAAGATGGTGGGGCTGACAGCAGGGGGGACTGGGCTGGGGGAGGGGTGGGTGGCTGGTCAAACCTGTTAAAGAACTGGTTCAGGTTGTTCACCCACTCTAAGTCTCCCACAATCCTAGGGCTTGGTTTGTGGCCTGAATTGAGTTCAAACTCCTCCAACCCCACTGATGTTGCTCTGCTGTAGCTGGTCCTCCATCTTCTTCCTGTAGATGTTTTTTCCATCCCTGATTTTCCTTCTCAGATCCTTCTGCACGGCTCTCAGCTCCTCCTTATTTCCTGATCTAAAGGCTCTCTTCTTCTCCTTCAGGAGAGCCTTTATTTCGGAGTTCATCCAGGGTTTGTTGTTTGAAAAACACCGTACCCTCCTGGTGGGCACAGTGTTTTCCACGCAGAAATTTATGTACTCAGTGATGCAGTCCGTGATGCTGTCGATGTCCCCCCATGAGGGGCACAAAGCTCTTCCCACACAGTGGAGGCTAAAGCAGTCTCTCAGAGCTTCTTCAGTCTCCTCAGACCATTTCTTCACTGTGTGTGTCACAACTGGTTCTCTGTGTACCAAGGGTTTGTACACAGGCTGGAGATGAACCAGGTTGTGATCTGAGCCCCCCAGGGGAGGCAGAGGTGATGAGCTGTATGCCTCCTTGATGTTGGCATACAGTAGATCCAGTGTGTTGGTATTCCTGGTGTGGCAGGTGACATACTGGGTGAAGGTGGGGAGAGTGGAGGACAGGGAGACGTGGTTAAAGTCCCCTGAGATCAGAAAAGAGGGCCTGTGGGTGCTGTGTTTGGAGTCTGTTGGTAGTAGCATGGAGGACATCGCAGGCTGCAGCAGCGTTAGCAGAGGGCGGCACATACACAGTTATCACAATAACATGTGAAAACTCCCGAGGAAGATAGTACGGCCTCAAGCTAACAGCGAGCAGTTCAATGTCCTTACTGCAGAGCGTCCCTTTGATGGTTAGATGTCTGGAGTTGCACCATCTATCGTTCACAAACCACAGCCAGACCCCCGCCCCTCTTTTACCACTCTCCTTGGTTCTGTCGGCACGGATCAAATGAAAGCCGTCCATGTTTATGTGTGAGTCCGGGGTTAGCTCGGTTAGCCACGTCTCCGTCAGGCACATGAGGCTGCTCTCCCGGTAGCTCCTTTGATGTCGCGTTAGCGCCGCCAGCTCGTCCACTTTGTTGGGAAGAGATCTCACGTTTCCCATGATGATGGACGGGATGACGGGCCTGTACCTTCTCCTCTGGCAACGACGACCTATGCCCGCACGTCTCCCGCGTCTCTTCCTTCTCAGTTCGCGGGGAATATCAGGTCGTTCTGCAGGAGTAGGCACAGCGGAGCTCCCGATGGAGAACAGCTGGTCCCGAGAGTAAACAATAGGAGCATGGCCACTCTCGCAGTCTCCAAACATAAACACCATAAAAAGGGTAAAAAACAAAAACAAAGTTTTCCAGAAAAAAGTCTGCTCCATCATGGGGAAAAAGAGCAGAAGATACAGAAACTCAAAAACACATCTAATACTAAACAAAATGAGAAAAAACATGAAATGAGTGCGGAGCTGCTGAAACTGGCTGCCTGCTCGCGCGGCGCCGGAAGCGGAAGCTTTTTTTTTTTTTTTTTTTGCATAAAAATTTTTTTTGCATTTTTTGCATTTTGCATAAATTTAAAGATTTATGCGAAATTACTGGCCCGGCGGCTTCAAGGCCACATGACTAAGCTGGTTCATAGTGACCAGACAGGGTTTATAAAGTCCAGACTGGCTACAGATAATGTTAGAAGATTACTGGCATGTTATAGATGGCACTCAAAATCTAAGTTCCCCTGTGGCTGTCCTTTCACTAGCTGCAATGAATGCCTTTGACTGCCTTGAATGCCCTTTCTTGTGGTCAGTGTTGGAGTTTTGGCATGCCATTCATTAATATGATTAAAGTGCTGTACAAAAATCCAACAGCTGTAGTGCTTACAGGCAAAACTAGCTCTCCACCTTTTACCATTTCAAGGGGATCAAACCAAGGCTGCCCCCTCAGTCTGCTGCTATTCGCCCTTTCACTTGAACCATTGGCACAGGCCATACGCAGCTCACCTACAGTCTTCCCAATTACTATTAATGACACACACCATCATATCTCATTATATGCTGATGACATTTATTGTACTTAAATAACCCTGTGCAATACACTCCACATGTTTTGTCAACTTTTGAACATTATGGCATGCTTTTTGGTTTTAAAATAAATTGGCAAAAATCAGCTTTAATGCCTTTAAACCAGGCCATGAGGGATTCCTCCATCTATGCATTTCTCCCAATCACTCATGGCCTTGTTTACCTGGGGGTGGATATTTGTTCCTCCATTCAGAAATTATCTAAGAACAATTTTTCTAATACACTTAACAAAGTTACAGCGGATATTGAGAGGTGGTCTAGATTTCCAAATTCACTTTGTGGTAAGGTAGCCATAATTAAAATGAATATTTTGCCCAGAGTCAAGTTTGTTAGCTCTGTGCTCCCCCTTCCCCCACCCTCTCAGTATTGGAGCAACCTACAGGCAGCAATAACAACATTTATTTGGCGTGGTAAACGACCTCGTATTAAGCTCACCACAATGCAGCGAGAAACACAGGCCAGCGGCCTTTCCCTTCTGAACTTTAGATTTTATATTTGGTCCTTTACACTGAGGCCTCTTTTAACGTGGTTTCAACCTGAGGCACAGGTGTCACGGTGAGCTCTGGAGGAGCAGATGTTAGCTCCATATTCTTTTGCAAATTTTCTGCACTCTAATATTTCAGCACATCAAAGTTGCTTAAGATTTGGTTCTATAATCTTAAGCATATGGAGAAGTGTGGAGAAAGTGGCTGGGTGCTCTTCTGGATGGGGCCCACACTTCCCAGTATTTAATAATGATAAACTACTGATTGGCGGTCATCCCATTCATTTTCCTAGCTGGGAAAAGAAACAAATTCACACGCTAGGTGACATTTATGGGGAGGGAGGGTTACTCACTTTTCAGGATATATGTACTAATTTTGACACGCCAGTTACCTCCTTTTTTTATTTATAATTAAGATCATCTTTAAAAGATAGTGATGTCTGTTTACAGGGTCCTCTCACAATACACCCATTTCATACACTGTTCTATTCTGTTAAAGGTACAACAGGGTTTGTTTCAAGACTTATCGGTTTGTGTTGCAGCACACACACAGACCTCTGGCATTAGACAGGATGTGGAGGAGAGACATTCCAGATATGGAACCTTTATTTGACTGGGATAAAGTATGGGCTAATGTGAGCTTAGCATCCAGAAATCCTGATCATACTAATAATAATAATAATAATGCATTAGTCTTATATAGCGCTTTTCTAGACACCCAAAGATGCTTTACAATTTCATGCACTATTCATTCACATCTCAGTCATACTCATCAACAAATACATTACAACTTTATACATAGAGTATACTTAACTCCAAGGAAACTTCATCTGATGAAGGTTATTAGTGATCCTATATGTATTTTCTGTTCTTCCAGAGATATTGGCAGTTTTTTTCATATGTTTTGGGGGTGTACCCCAGTGGCTGAATTTTGGAAGTTGGTCACCGTTAATTTATCTAAGATGTTCAGGATAAGAGTGCTCTGCTCATGTACTATATTCATCTTGAACGATGTGTCAAAGCTGGATTTGACACTGGACACAAGAAGAGCCTTCCTGGCAGCACTTAGGAAAAAACTAGTTGCAGTGCGTTGGAAACCTCCACATTCACTTTCTTTTCGAGCATGGATCATATTTGGATACTGTTTATTTAGAAATGTCAATAGCCAAAGTTCACGGAGCCAAAGAATTGACAATGAAGGCATGGAGCTCACTTTTAACGATACTCCATGAACTTTAAGTATAATATGAAAAAGGGGTACTGAAGTTAGTGGATCCAGGCAGCGGGTGGGTTTTATTTAGGGTTCTGATTCTGGGTTTTTTTTTTCTTTTTTTCCTTTCTGTTTTGTTTTGCTTATTTGTATGTAATTATATAAACATATGCAAATTCATGCTCCATATTCTTTTCTTTTTTTAATGTGCAAATGTTTACCTTTACTTCATTCTAAAGAAAGATAAAATAAAAATTTGATCACAAAAAAGAGATTGCAAATCACTGAATTCTGTTTTTTATTCACATTTTACACACAACCTTTTTGGAATTCAGATTGTGTGATGTAATCTAGATCCTACTGTAAGCCTAAAGTTCTCTCCAACTGATGCCTCTGCAGGGATTTAATGGCAGTTTTTACATCAGTTTTCTTCTGAAATACAAAATGGTTCAAATAAATCAACACATTTTCTACTCGTTTGTGTGTGTTTGGGGGGTACATGTGTATATGCAGGTCTTTGTGAATATACTAATATTTATTGAAACTGTGTTTGAGTTATTTATTAATTACTCGGATCAATCCCAAGAATTGCCGGTAATCTTTGAAGAAGTGAACTTTGTTGAAGTGAATCCTACATTTATTTGGCTGTGGGGGATTATTTTAAACGCTGCTGTAAGGGATCCAGACTCAGGACCCAGGAGCCGGTCCAGCTCACCCCAGATCATATCTGCTTAAATACTTACACTGATTTGAAGGCTAGATCTGGGCACTGCACACATAAATGTGAGAAGTCGATTTCCCAAAATGGTAAAATCCTCAGATCCTGATATAAAGATGTTGCTGTTCAGGAGTAGAATGTATTCTATTGTGATCATCCAAGGAAATGTGGTGGTGTGTATATCAAAACTAATCTCATGATGATTTCTTACACTGAGGGCAGAACTTTGAAGGGATCATTTTAACACAGTAGTATGTTGTTATAGACCCGTCTCTAAATTTTGAGGCTTTAGCTTCACTTTGTAGACTTTATTTATGTTACATTTTAACAAAATTCTTTTAACTGGTGATTTTAACTGGGACATCTGTCTTCTGTCTCTGACTGTGTATCACTCGTTTAATCTTTCAGAGCTGCTAAACGACCCAACATGACCTCATTTTAAGCGTCCAGAGAAATCATCACTACTTGATGATTACACCCCTACACACCACAGCGTTTCACATATGGGTATTTTTGCAACTGAAAGCTAAGATATGGAATATTGGCATGTTTACATTTAGTTTTGAGCAAAATTCTCATCTGAATATTTCTGCGACCACCAAGATCTGCACCAGCCACAGACTGGTGCTCAGAGCCTGATGATGTCACGTTGGTGGGAGGAGCCTTAATAACAAATGGTAGAATTCACTCAGTGCTAAGAAATGCTGCTTCAGTGGTTACTTTTTTTACCTAATGTTATTCAGTTTTATGTTTATAGCACAATTTCATAATTAAAATAGTATAAACAGTAGTCTGAGGCACATTTTTTGTAAGGTAAAGCCCCTTCAATATTCAATTTTTCAATTCAATTTTATTTATTTATATAGCGCCAAATCACAACAAACTGTCGCCTCAAGGCGCTTTGTATTGTGGGTAAAAGACCCTACAATAATACAGAGAAAACCCAACAGTCAAAACGACCCCCTATGAGCAGCACTTGGTGACAGTGGAAAGGAAAAACTCCCTTTAACAGGAAGAAACCTCCAGCAGCACCAGGCTCAGGGAGGGGCAGTCATCTGCCGCGACCGGTTGGGCTGAGGGGAGAGAAAGACATGCTGTGGAAGAGAAGCCAGAGATTAATATCAATTAATGATTTAAATGCAGAGTGGAGTATAAACAAAGTAATAAGGTGAATGAGAAACAGTGCATTATGTGAACCCCCCAGCAGACTAGGCCTATAGCAGCATAACTAAGGAGGGTTCAGGGTCACCTGATCCAGCCCTAACTATAAGCTTTATCATAAAGGAAAGTTTTAAGCCTAATCTTAAAAATAGAGAGGGTGTCTGTCTCCCGAATCCAAGCTGGAAGCTGGTTCCACAGAAGAGGCGCCTGAAAGCTGAAGGCTCTGCCTCCATTCTACTCTTAAGTATCCGAGGAACCACAAGTAAGCCAGCAGTCTGAGAGCGAAGTGCTCTGTTGGGGTGATATGGTACTATGAGGTCTTTGAGATAAGATGGTGCCTGATTATTCAAGACCTTGTATGTTCTGGCTCCTTATGAGCCATTATTGTTTGTTCAATGTGACATTGTTTGCCTTGTTGTATTTTACATTGTTTTTTTAGTTTAATTCTGAAAATCAGGAAACCGGAAGTCACAGAGTCAGCACTTCCTGTTTCGCGATGCGCTACGTTAGCAGCTTCGTTTAGGCGGAGCACAGCCTGTAAGTTCATAAAGGTGTTTATTTCTCATGTAAAGCATATCTACAAAGGGACAGCTAATTTTTTATTGGAAAAACTAGTTTGTGTAATTTTCGGAGCTATGGAAATGTTGTTTATTTGCATCCAGTCTGTTAGCATATTTAGCATTTAAGCTAGCGGCATTAGCATCTGCATCATCTAGCATTATCTGTTGTTTCAGCGTCATGATGTGCTGTATTTTTTCCTTTGCAGTTTTACTCTGACCAATGGAGTATTGAATAAAGCTCAGTAATGACAACTATTCATGCTTCATCATTGGGAAGAGTTATCTATCTGTCTAGCAACCAGAGCGAGGGCAGAATAGTAAAAAGGCTACTCCAGAAGGAACACAGTACAAGGCTGCACTGTTTGCTACGCAGAAAATGGATGCTCCAAGGGGATGTAGCAGAGAGGCTTCTCCGCAAGCAACGGTGCATACCTCAGCGGCCACAACAGTGAAACAGCCATCTGAAGAGGACAAGCTGGAGGTCCGGTCAGTCTGCTCGGGGTCAGTCAGATCATCTAGCTCAAGAATTTCAATGGCAGCAGTCGAAGCACGCGCAAGGGCTGAAGCTGCACGCGCCAGAGCGGAGTATGCACGCAAAGAGATGAACTTAAAAATTAAGCAAGCAGAATTAACAGCCACATTAGAAGCACTGAGAGAACAGAAGGAAGCAGAGGCAGCTCTTGCTGAAGCCAGTGTTTTTGAGTCAGCAGCCGCAGCAGAAGAGACTCTCAGTTCCCAATTCCCAATTATCGCAGAACAACAAAGTGTAGACCCACAAAGAGTCAAACTAACTCCACAGACGCTTAGTCAACTTCCTGCCTCAGCACAAGGGGACAACTACAGTTTACTTACTTACCTCAACCAATCACCAGATCACAAGGACATAGAACAAAGTGACTCCAAATATCAAATTCAATCAAGGTGTCCTCCTCACATAGCAAACACAATTTTAGGCCCAGCACAACCAGGAGAACATGAGCGGCATGCTTATCATCAGGATGTACAAACTGGGTTTAGTACTCATCTGCCTCCCTTCACGCCCACACAGGCATACAACTATGAGAATAAGAGTACAAGACAGGCCCGACCAAAAGGCTCCCTTGCTCCATACAGTCCCTCACGCCAGCCGAATCTGTCTAACACTTTGCACGGAGACAGTGACATTGTTAATCTGGCTAGATATTTAGCAAAAAGAGATTTAGTCACAGATGGCCTAACAAGGTTTACAGACAAGGCAGAGGACTACTGGGCATGGAAAGCTTCTTTTAACAACACAACAGAGGGGTTAGGTCTGAAGCCTAGTGAAGAGTTAGATCTGCTCACCAGGTGGCTGGGGGACGAGTCCTCTAAACATGCTAAACGTATCCGCTCAGTGCACCTCAATAATCCAGCGGAAGGTTTGTGCAGGGTTTGGGCTCGATTAGAGGAATGCTATGGTACCCCAGAGGCAATAGAAGGGTCCCTTCTGGAAAGATTAGACCACTTTCCTAGAGTTACAAATAGGGAACCACAAAAGCTTAGAGAGCTTGGCGACTTGCTGTCGGAGATTGATGTAGCAGCTAAGGATGGCATTTTGCCTGGCTTAGCATACTTAAACACCTCACGTGGCATTGCTCCAGTAGTAGAAAAGCTTCCCATCAATCTGCAAGACAGGTGGATGTCAGAAGGGTCAAAATACAAGCAAAGGTACAATGTGACCTTCCCTCCGTTTTCATTTTTCTGCCGTTTTATTCAAGACGAAGCAAAAATGAGAAACGACCCCAGTTTTAAGTACCAAGTACTGGCTCCCACCCCATCTTCTCGCAACAGCTACAGCAGTAGATTAGAAAAGCCCAGAAACCCTGTTGCAGTTCACAAAACTGAAGTAAATAAATCACACAAACCATCCACCACTGTTGAATTCACAAACAAGGAATGCCCCATTCACAAAAGGCCGCACCCACTTAAGAGGTGCAGAGCCTTTAGAGAGAGAACATTAGAGGAGCGCAAAGCGTACCTCAAAGAACACAACATTTGCTTCCGGTGCTGTGATTCATCCACGCATCAAGTGAGAAGCTGTAGAGCTGAGATCACATGCTCAGAGTGCAATAGTGACAAACACATTGCAGCACTTCATGCAGGTCCAGCACCCTGGACAGCACAAAACACACATACTGTAGGCACTACATCAGGCCAAGGCGGGGAGCAAAGGAAGGAGCATGGTGGGGAGGTAAATATAGCCACTCCTGATACTACCTCAGTATGCACGCAAATATGTGGAGACACCGCTGGGGGGCGCTCCTGCGCCAAAATATGTCTCACCTACGTGTATCCAAAGGGGCACCCAGACAGGAAGATCAAAGCCTATGCTATCATAGACGACCAGAGCAACAGGTCATTAGCTAGGTCGGCCTTTTTCGATGCCTTTAACATTTCGACGGGGTTTGCAACGCCATACACACTGAAGACATGTACCGGGGTTTCCGTGTCCAGTGGGCGCATAGCCAATAACTTTGTCATACAGTCAGTAGATAGTCAGTTGAACTATCCCCTCCCCTCATTGCTCGAGTGTGACACATTGCCAGATAACAAGTCAGAAATCCCAACTCCAGAAGTTGCGCTAGCTCATCCCCACCTTAAACATCTAGCAGGTAGAATTCAACCTCTTGACACAGAGACAGACATTTTGCTCCTGTTAGGGCGAGACATGATTCAGGTGCACAAGGTGTACGAACGAGTCATTGGCCCAGATAACGCTCCATTTGCTCAGAGACTAGCACTTGGGTGGGTTATTGTAGGTGAAGTATGTCTGGGGGGGAGCCCACAAGCCAACCGCCGTGGGTACATACAACACCTGTGTGCTGGAGAATGGACGTCCCAGCCTCCTACCACCTTGTCAAAATAGTTTTCAGGTCAAGGAGCAGTTTCAGACCCTTAGTAAGTCCTGGGATAATAGCAGCTCACGTCAAACTGGGGAATGTATCTTTCAGCGAACAGAGCAGGACGAAAAGCTAGCCCCTTCTCTCGAGGACCAAACATTTTTGCAAATAATGGAACGAGGCTTCCACCAAGACAGCACAAACAGTTGGATAGCTCCACTTCCTTTCCGTTCACCAAGAACCCGCCTTCCTAATAATAGGAGCTTAGCCGCCAGTCGCTTAGAGTCACTCCTCCGCAGCCTAGAGAAACGTCCAGAAATGAAAGGCCACTTTATGGACTTTATGCAGGGGTTGTTTGATAAAGACCATGCAGAGCCAGCTCCAACCCTGGGAAAGAAGGAAGAGTGCTGGTATCTGCCCTTTTTCGGCGTTTACCACCCACAGAAACCGGGGAACATTAGGGTGGTATTTGACTCTAGCGCCAAGTACCAGGGAGTGTCTTTGAACGATGTACTGCTAACAGGCCCAAACATGAACAACAGTCTTGTGGGGGTACTTGTCCGCTTCAGAGAAGAGGCAGTGGCAGTTACAGCAGACATACAACAAATGTTCCACTGCTTTCTTGTGCAAGAGAGTCACAGGAACTTCCTACGGTTCCTCTGGTACCGGAACAATGACCCAAAAGGCGAAATCGTGGAATATAGGATGAAGGTGCATGTGTTTGGCAATAGCCCTTCCCCAGCAGTTGCCACATTCGGACTCAGAAATGTGGTGCGCCAGCCGAACACATGTTACAGCCACACCGCAAAACAGTTCATCCAAAGACACTTCTATGTCGATGATGGACTGAAATCTGTTCCCACAGCGTCTGAAGCAATCAAGCTCCTTAGAGACACACAAGAACTGCTCGCTGCTTCCAACTTGCGGCTCCATAAAATAGCCTCCAACAGCCCTGAGGTTATGAGGGCGTTTCCCTGCGATGATCTTGCAAGTGGGCTCAAAGAGCTAGACCTCAGCACTGAATTTCCACCTATGCAGAGGAGTTTAGGAGTAGGTTGGGATATCGAGAGAGACACATTCACCTTTCGAGTTTCTAAAACTGAGAAACCCTACACAAAAAGGGGCGTCCTATCCACAATTAATAGTCTGTTCGATCCATTGGGGTTCGCAGTGCCTGTGAGCATCAAAGGGAGGGCACTGTTACGAGAACTTACCAAAGACACTTGTGGGTGGGATGATCCACTCCCAGAGACCATGTTACAGGAATGGCTAGAGTGGAAGGATGCTCTTAACCAACTTGAACAAATACACATTCCAAGGCCATACTGTACCTTTTCTATCGGCAATGTGAAGCACAAAGAAATCTGCATCTTCTGTGATGCATCAACCCAAGCAATAGCTGCTGTGGCCTTCTTGAAAGCAACTAACAGTGACGACAAGATAGAGCTTGCATTCGTATTTGGGAAAGCCAAGCTTGCGCCAAAACCTGAACTAACCATTCCAAGGCTCGAGCTGTGTGCCGCAGTGTTAGCAGTGGAAATCGCAGAACTAATTAGAGATGAAATGGAGATCCAAATCAGTTCTATGCGTTTCTTCTCAGACAGCAGGGTTGTCCTCGGCTATATTCACAACGAGTCTAGGAGGTTTCACGTTTTTGTCAACAACCGTGTGCAGCGCATTCGACGGACGACAGAACCAACTCAGTGGAACTATGTACCGTCCGAGTGTAACCCAGCAGACCATGGTTCTAGATCTCTCCCAACAATCAAACTGTCAGCCAGCACGTGGTTGGTGGGACCAGACCTTCTCCTCAAACCAGCGGAGAGTAGTTCACAGGACCCTGAAACATTTGACCTTCAGAATCCTGGTAAAGACATAGAAGTTCGTCCTTTGCTGACATCCGTCCCACAAGTGTCACAGTCTGTTTTGAATACTAAAAACCTGAACTCATTCTCCAGCTGGCGTTCACTCAGCAGAGCCATTGCCAGGTTGGTGCACATTGCACATACCTCCTCAGTGAAGGGGCGCAGTGAGAAATGTAATGGATGGCACATGTGCAACAAAGTCAGTGTTTCAGATTCTCAGAAAGCTACAGAGACAATAATAAGGGCAATTCAACAAGAAAGATTCCCAGAGGAGCTCAAGGCAATCAAAGAAGGAAGGAACTTGTCCAGGGGAAGCCCTTTAACAAAGCTCTCTCCCTACATAGACAAGGCTGGTCTCCTCAGGGTCGGTGGACGCCTTCTCCAGTCAGACCTTGAAAGTGTTGAGAAAAACCCCTACATTATGCCACGTAGTTGTCACATCACCAACCTGTTGATCCGCCACTACCATGAGAAAATCAGGCACCAAGGGCGCCACCTCACAGAGGGTGCTTTGAGATCTGCAGGTTACTGGATTATGGGGGGTAAACACCAGATTAGCAGTCTCATTCACTCTTGTGTAGCTTGCCGCAAGCTAAGGGGTGGGACACAATCTCAAAAAATGGCTGATCTACACCCCGAACGCTTGAGCACCGATCCTCCATTTTCCTATGTGGGGCTTGATGTGTTTGGGCCATGGATGGTCACTTCACGCCGCACCCGAGGTGGCCTCGCAAACAGCAAACACTGGGCAGTAATGTTCACCTGCATGAGCACAAGAGCCGTTCACCTGGAGGCCATAGAGTCTATGGACACGTCCAATTTTATCAACGCTCTTCGCAGGTTCCTTTCTATAAGGTGGCCTGCAAAACAACTGAGATCAGACTGTGGGACTAACTTCACAGGGGCGTGCAAGGAGTTGGGGTTTGATATCAAAATCTCTTCTGACCCAAATGTCAAGGCATTTCTCAACGACAGTGGCTGCACGTGGATTTTCAACCCTCCGCACTCTTGACATATGGGAGGTAGTTGGGAGCGGATGATTGGAATCGCACGTAAGATCTTGGACACCCAGCTTGCTCAACTTGGAACTCAACACCTCACTCATGACGTTCTGATCACCTTTTTGGCAGAGGTGGCTGCAATCATGAACGCTCGACCGTTGGTTTCGATGTCAAGTGACCCAGATTCCCCTCTCATCCTTACTCCAGCCACGCTTCTCACTCAGAAGGTCGGAGCTGTTCCTGTACCTCAAGGCGACTTTGGAGAAAAAGACCTTTACAAACATCAGTGGAGACAAGTTCAGAGTCTGGCTAACTCCTTCTGGCATCGTTGGCGGAAGGAATACCTTTCAACACTGCAGTGCCGACGTAAATGGAAGGAGCCTAGACCCAACCTTCGGCAGGGGGATGTTGTTCTCCTGAAGGACCCATTGGTAAAGAGGAACCAATGGCCTATGGGGGTCATAGTGAAAGCTCACCCCAGTAGCGATGGACATGTTAGAAAGGCCGAAGTTAAGGTGATAAAGGATGGCAAGAGTCGGGTGTATTTAAGACCAGTTACAGATGTTGTTCTTCTTTTATCTGATGTCATGCAATAAGTTGCAAAGGATATGTTACTAAGGGTGTGACATTTTACTAATGTCAGGCGGGGAGTGTTCTGGCTCCTTATGAGCCATTATTGTTTGTTCAATGTGACATTGTTTGCCTTGTTGTATTTTACATTGTTTATTCAGTTTAATTCTGAAAATCGGAAAACCGGAAGTCACAGAGTCAGCACTTCCTGTTTAGCAATGCGCTACGTTAGCAGCTTCGTTTAGGCGGAGCACAGCCTGTAAGTTCATAAAGGTGTTTATTTCTCATGTAAAGCATATCTACAAAGGGACAGCTAATTTTTTATTGGAAAAACTAGTTTGTGTAATTTTCGGAGCTATGGAAATGTTGTTTATTTGCATCCAGTCTGTTAGCATATTTAGCATTTAAGCTAGCGGCATTAGCATCTGCATCATCTAGCATTATCTGTTGTTTCAGCGTCATGATGTGCTGTATTTTTTCCTTTGCAGTTTTACTCTGACCAATGGAGTATTGAATAAAGCTCAGTAATGACAACTATTCATGCTTCATCATTGGGAAGAGTTATCTATCTGTCTAGGAACCAGAGCGAGGGCAGAATATTAGTATTGTGAGGAGAAGAATTTTAAATCTATTCTAGATTTAACAGGGAGCCAATGAAGAGAAGCCAATATGGAGAAATATGCTCTCTCTTTCTAGTCCCTGTCAGTACTCTAGCTGCAGCATTTTGGATCAGCTGAAGGCTTTTCAGGAAGCTTTTAGGACAGCCTGATAATAATGAATTACAATAATCCAGCCTAGAAGTAATAAATGCATGAATGAGCTTTTCAGCATCACTCTGAGAAAGGATGTTTCTAATTTTAGAAATATTGCGCAAATGCAAAAAAGCAGTCCTACATATTTGTTTAATATGTGCATTGAAGGACATATCCTGGTCAAAAATGACTCCAAGATTTCTCACAGTGTTACTGGAGGCCAAAGTAATGCCATCCAGAGTAAGTATCTGGTTAGACAACCATGTTTCTAAGATTTGTGGGGCCGAGAACAAGAATTTCAGTTTTATCTGAATTTAGAAGCAGGAAATTAGAGGTCATCCAGGCCTTAATGTCTTTAAGACATTCCTGCAGTTTAATTAATTGATGTGTGTCATCTGGCTTCATTGATAGGTAAAGCTGAGTATCATCTGCATAACAATGAAAATTGATGCAGTGCTTTCTAATAATACTGCCTAAGGGAAGCATGTATAATGTAAATAAATTGGTCCTAGCACAGAACCCTGTGGAACTCCATAATTAACCTAGTGTGTGAAGAAGACTCCCATTTACATGAACAAATTGGAGTCTATGAGATAAATATGATTCAAACCACTGCAGTGCAGTACCTTTAATACCTATAGTGTGCTCTAATCTCTGTAATAAATGTTATGGTCAACAGTATCAAAAGCTGCACTGAGGTCCAACAGGACAAGAACAGAGATGAGTCCACTGTCAGAGGCTCTAAGAAGATCATTTGTAACCTTCACTAATGCTGTTTCTGTACTGTGATGAATTCTGAAACCTGACTGAAACTCTTCAAATAAACCGTTCCTCTGCAGATGATCAGTTAGCTGTTTTAACAACTACTCTTTCAAGAATCTTTGAGAGAAAAGGAAGGTTGGAGATTGGCCTATAATTAGCTAAGACAGCTGGGTCAAGTGATGGCTTTTTAAGTAGAGGTTTAATTACAGCCACCTTGAAGGTCTGTGGTACATAGCCAACTAATAAAGACTGATTGATCATTTTTAAGATTGAAGCATCAATAACTGGAAAGACTTCTTTGAACAGTCTAGTAGGAATGGGATCTAACAAACATGTTGCTGGTTTGGAGGAAGTAACTATTGAAGTTAACTCTGAAAGATCAACTGGAGCAAAAGAGTCTAAACAAATACCAGCAGTGCTGAAAGCAGCCGAACATGGAGAATAATCTTTGAAGATGGTTATGAATAATTTTTTCCTCGAATGTCTAAAATTTTATTTGTAAAGAAATCCATGAAGTCACTACTAGTTAACGTGAAAGGAATACTCGGCTCTACAGAGCTCTGACTCTTTGTCAGCCTGGCTACAGTGCTGAAAAGAAACCCTGGGGTTGTTCTTATTTTCTTCAATTAATGATGAAATAGTAGATGTCCTAAGCTTTACGGAGGGCTTTTTTATAGAGCAACAAACTCTTTTCCAGGCTAAATGAGCATCTTCTAATTTAGTGAGACGCCATTCCCTCTCCAGCTTTCGGGTTATCTGCTTTAAAGCTGTGCGTTTGTGAATTATACCACGGAGTCAGGTCACTTCTGATTTGAAGCTTTCTTTCAGAGGAGCCACAGTAATCCAAAGTTATTCGCAGTGAGGATGTAAAACTATTGACGAGATAATCGACCTCACTGGGAGCAGAGTTTTAGGTAGCTGCTCTGCACTGTGTTTGGCACTGAAGAGCATAAACAATGAAGGAATTAGATCTTAAACTTAGTTACAGCACTTTCAGAAGACTTCTACTGTAATAAAACTTATTCCCCACTGCTGTGTAATCCATTAAGTAAATGTAAATGTTACTAAGAAATGATCAGACAGGAGGGGGCTTTCAGGGAATACTGTTAAGTCTTCAGTTTCTATGCCATATGTCAGGACCAAGATCCAGAGTTATGATTAAAGTGGTGGGGGGCTCCTTTACATTTTGAGAGAAGCCAATTGAATCTAACAATAGATTAAAGCAGTGTTGAGGCTGTTCATTCTCAGCATCTACATGGATGTTAAAATCACCCACTATAATTATTTTATCTGAAACTGAGCACTAAATCAGATAAAAAGTCTGAGAAATCAGACAGAAACTCTGAGTAGGGACGCAGGTGGACGATAGATAATACAAATAAACAGGTTTTTGATTTTCCCAATTAGGATGGACAAGACTAAGTGTCAGGCTTCAAAAGAATGAAAACTTTGTCTGGGTCTTTGATTAATTAATAAGCTGGAATTGAAGAGTGCAGCTAATCCTCCTCCTCGACCTGTGCTTCGAGCATTCTGACAGTTACTGTGACTCGGGGGTGTTGATTCATTTAAACTAACATATTCATCCTGCTGTAACCAGGTTTTCTGTAAGGCAGAATAAATCAATATGTTGATCAATTATTAAATCATTTACTAATAGGGACTTGGAAGAGAGAGACCTAATGTTTAACAATCCACATTTAATTGTTTATTTTTTGGTGCAGTTGATGAAGCTGTATTATTTATTGTTTTTTGAATTTTTATGCTTAAATAGCTTTTTTGCTGATTTTAGCTTTGGTTTTTGGTGGTCTGGGAGCAGGCACCGACTCTATGGGGATGGGGTTTTGGGGGGATGGCAGGAGGAGAGAAGCGGCAGAGAGGCGTGTAGACTGCAACTCTGCTTCCCTGGTCTCAACCCTGGGTAGTCAGTTTTTAGGAGGGTTAATAAATTTGGCCAGATTTCTAGAAATGAGAGCTGCTCCATCCAAAGTGGGATGGATGCCGTCTCTCCTAACAAGACCAGGTTTTCCCCAGAAACTTTGCCAGTTTATCTATGAAGCCCACGTCATTTTTGGACACCACTCAGACAGCCAGCGATTCAAGGAGAACATGCGGCTAAACATGTCGCTCCTGGTCTGATTGGGGAGGGGCCCAGAGAAACTACAGAGTCCGACATCGTTTTTGCAAAGTTACACATCGAGTCAATATTAATTTTAGTGACCTCCGATTGGCATATAACCGGGTGTCATTACTGCCGACGTGAATAACGATCTTACCAATCTACGATTAGCCTTAGCCAGCAGTTTCAAAATTTCCATGAATGTCGCCTGCTCTGGCCCCTGGAAGACATTTGACTATGGTCGCCGGGTGTCATCTTTTAATTAGTCTCTGCACTGTATATTTGTAATTTTGTAATATTGTGCTATAGTTATAGCTCTAATATCTCTGTATATTTGCAATTTGTATACTTGTATATTGTCTTATAGTTTTATACTTATTTGTTTTTTTTCTGTAAGCACAAAGTACCGCAGCAATTTCCTAATGCTGTGAACCTGTTCACCCATATGGCAATAAAACCTTCTGATTCTGATTCTGATTCTGAAGTCAGTCACATTCAGCACTATTTTGGGCTGGTCTTTATCAGATTAGGGGAACTTCCTTTCTGGCTCTCAGTTTGATAATTGTACTAAAGAGCTGGTCTTCTCTGAATCATTGCTTTCTTTTTCAAAGACCAAGTTTTGTTGCACATCAAAGCTGCAAAAATATAAACTGAATAAGTGACCGTGTGGAAGAAGGTAGGTACTCTCCATTTTATTTGAATATGACATGGAAGGATTCATTCAAGGAAATAATATTAAGTGTTTCATATGTCAGAACAAGACTGAAGGGGTTATTATACAGAGTGAGCTTTTGCACTTTGAGCCAGTTGAGTCTAATAATGAATACAATGTCTACATGAATATTAAAGTCACTTATACAGCAAAGCCTGATTCTGAGAAGTGAGGCTGGAGCTGTGCCTGTGCAGATATACTGTGAGCACAGGGAGGAGCATAAAGCGGAGAGAGAGGTTTACCTGGGTGTGGATCACCTGTTGGTGCTGCTGCTGTGGAGCTCAGGTGGGACTCTGCTAGTGGTGAGGAGGACTCAGTGAAACTAGGTGGCAGAAGAGAGAAACACATGCTGACCTGATGGATATGTACCGTGTGCTCACTGGTCTTCGTCCTCTTCCTCCTCGTCGGCCACCTCTCACACACTCTTCCTCCTCTGCCTCTCTGTTTGTGTTGGTCCATTGTAGATGCAGATGTGCCACCTTCATTCTGAACTGATGCTTATCCTGCCCAGTTGGCTGCTCACATCATTGGAAACATGTGTGTTCAATTGTGAGTTGCTGTGTGTAAGAGATGACAGCGGTGTTGGAGTTGTGTTTGCAGTGTTTATGGCTTTGCACCAGTGTATTCAGTGACTGTGTTTAAGGTTCTGATGGATTTGGTACCGTGTGCTCACTGCAGCTGAAGTTTCCTTCTCGTGATGCCACTGTCTTTAGCATTGGTCCTCTTCAAACTGCCTCATATTAGAGGAGGTGATATTACAAACTCACTGACAGTGATCCAGTGTCACACAGTCTGTTAATACCAGCAAAGAGTGACAAATAAAGGGAGTAATAGTGTAATATTGTTGTCACTTCTAATACAGTGGTGTGTCTGTAATTGCTGCAGTTAAACCAAATGAAGTAGTGCAGCTGGACAGAAGACAATAATGTCACGTTGTTCTCCAGCAGCTTCCAATCATCAGTCAGACAGAATCCACAGCTGCCTGCATCTGTCCAGTTATCTCAGCCATGCAGCTGCAGGGTTTATCTCACTGACACAAGATAACATTTCACAGGCTGCTGCTCAAAAAGCTGTCAGTCTGCAGCTTCTACACACACACACACACACACACACACACACACACACACACACACACACACACACACACACACTCTGATAGGTTCAGATCATTTTATAAAACATGGAACAAAGCACGCAACTCTTATTTTTACTTGCAGCAAGGGAAAACCGTCCTCTAAGCTCACTCGGAACAAAGAGGAAAAGGTCTCCGAAGGACGGCCTCCTTCACAGCTGTTTTATTTCACTCGCTCACATGATTAAATCACGTGTGTGTGTGTGTGTGTGTATGTGTGTCCATCAAGATAAAAGGGACAACAATATAACATAGAAAACAAATTATCAACTTATGAAAACAGAAGCTATGATAATTCATAGCAACCAAAATAAAGTTACATACAACAATTCCAACAACACACACATTCTGTCTGAACATCACTGAAGTCACTGGTGTCAAATATTCTCTCTCTCTTTAAAAAATATATTCCGATTTAATTTTATTTTTGGTTTTGTTCCAGTTCCCATCAGTCTGTAACCAATCCGACTAAAATTAGGGCAAAGATCAGAAAATACTCTCAAGGTCCTCCCAAATGATTGTAGCTCAGTAACTGTTATATTAACCTCTGTCCCACTGGGATACAGAAGTGCCCCCACAGGATTTGTTTAATTTCATCATATCAAACAAATACTCAGTTATGTGAGCTTTCACTGCCTTGAAACCTCTTGCTTTTACCTACCTCTGTCACAGAGCAGCTGTGTAGCTTGTGGACCAAAATGCGGGACTCAGGAAACATTAAATAAATTCAAAATCCAGCTTTAATGCTGATCTGGGAGGAGCTGGGAATCAAAATACCAGGAATAACAGGAAAACACACAACTATGAGGATGAGGGGAGACTCAGACAACGTACACACACCAGATAATGAGGGGAGAGATAACAGGTGGAAACACAGCTGAGGATAATTAACAAAGTGAGAGAAAAATTCCACACGAGACACAGAGAACAACAATCACTGAAATAAAAGAGGAAGAGAGACACAACTGAAAGGAGAGACAAGACTAACTTAACACATCTGAACAGGCGAAATACTGAGACAAGACTGGAGGAACAGAATAGGAAGACAAAAGAGGATGAACTAAATGAACTTAAGGGCTGAAGGCAGGAATAACTACATCATGAGGAACTTACACAGAGCATCAGGAAATGACCAAGACAGGTAACACAATGTAGCATCATTAATAGAAAGCTAAATTCCAACAATACAGAACCCTAATCCAAAGATCTCCAAAAGTACTAAAGTAGAAAGAATCTTAAACCCAAAAACTCAAAACCCAACACAGACCTGAAACAGAAGTGTTTCCTTCTTAGTGATGATACGACCCAACTTTTACAGGGTTGACTATGTTTGTTCTATAATTGAATGCACTGCAATCAAACTGATTGCTCATACTGATTGTTCACTGATTCTTCTCAGTCTGCCCAGAGTGCAGGAAAACAAAATTCAGCAGGTAAACAGAGAGGAGAAAAGATTAAAAATAAAAATCACAGAACCAGAATTAGTTGTCCAGTTTGACTTTGACCACAAATAAATTCACATCATTATTTTTGACTTGCTTTCTGTTCAGACTGTGACTATGTCAGGTTGGTGGGAGGAGCCAGATGCTGTGCAGGTATACAGGAGCTGAAACCTCTGGGAGAATGTTGGTTCAGTCTGGATCTGCTCTGAGGGGATGCAGCATCTCTCTCTCTGTCCTAAATCTCACCTGCTTGGTTAAATCCTTTCTTAATGATCTCTGTGATGTTCTTTTGAACAGCAATGCACCAGGATGACAAAAACACCAGCTGGAATAACAGACATCATGACTGCGCAAGGCTTTGGACCAACCACCATCTGTGTGGTTTCCAGCATCTTCATTGGGTGCCCCTGTGATAGGTAACAGGGACCTATGGCCACAGCTTAGCTGAAGTCTGTTAGTATGACCCAGACTGAAACAGTCCCTCTACATTTTAGCTCTTTGGTGAATCCTTAAAAGAGAAAATTTTAACCGTCAAACTCGACAAACCATCTAATAATGTTTAATGATTGGGAAACTTTCTGGGGGGAAACCTTGGCCGTTTCTCAATATGTGTACTTGTGAAACGTCATCACTCTCAGCCCAAGTACTGTTCCAAATCAAAGTACACATAAAGGCAAGTTCGCTCAAAATACCTGGATGTGTTCTCGCTCTGCCTCTTCTATCAAATCTGCATTGGTGGCGACTTGTGTGGACTTGGTGCAGCCAAGTATCCCAGAATGCATTTCGAACGAAACTCAAACAAATAGTCCGGCTAACACTGTGAGTAAATTTTGAAATATTACCGCTTCTGTGACACAAAACAAAATTTTACGGTGTTTTCAGGCGAGAATGTAGATGTGTAACCATCAAATATCTGCTCAGTTTATCAAGATACTGCTTAATTGCAAAAGTGCTCTGACATTTTCGGAGATGTCCGTTCCGCTGCTCCAACAGCAGCTTTGCGCTCGCCAGCCGAATGAAGCTCGCTGTATGCGGGGAGAACGCCTGACTGCCGGCACATCGTTTTCAAAACTCCCACTTGTTTTCACTACTGAGTGGAAGTTAAACAGAGCTATAATACACTCAGATGATCTCTGATATTTGGTTTATTTCAGTGTTTCATTTGTTCCTGTGCAAATCCATAAAACTGATATTAAAAATATTTTACTCAGGAAGGAACACGGGAGCCTTTTCACCGGGAATGGGAACATCGCATCGGCATGTAGATGCTATTCATGGAGATCGTGAAGACCGATGAGAAGCCTGCTCCAAAAATGATCAAATTATATGTTTTAAAATGTTAATATTTATTTGACTGTATTATAAACATCTGTCTATTGTAAGTGGTGGAAGTCTTCTGCAATAAAAATAACTATTTTAACATCTGACCTGTTTTAGTTCAGTATACATGCTGTGTATACATGTATAATGTTTTTATTCAGAGATGAAGCTTTTAAAACCAAGCAGGCAGTAAATTTAAGATGAAAGGTGAGCTGTGATGTCATCAAGTACATTGGTGTTCCAACTGAAAAATAATCCCCGTACTTGAAGTTCGAACTTGACAAGTTCAAAGTTCTCAAGTACGCACATTCATACTTGCATAGTTGAGATTTGAGGTCTTGTTTAGAGAGAGGGAGAGACCATCCATCCCACTTTGGGTGGAGCAGCTCTCATTTTTAGAAGTCTGGGCAAATTTATTGGGTATTTTAATCTATTTATTAAACTACCCAGGGTTGAGACCAGGAAGCAGAGTTGCAGTCTTACACGTCTCTCTGCAGCTTCTCTCCTCCTGCCATCCCCCCAAAACCCCATCCCCACAGAGTCGGTGCCTGCTCCCAGACCACCAAAAAATGAAACATTAGGTCTCTCTCTTCTAAGTCCTTGTTAGTAAATGATTTAATAATTGATGGTAAATGGAAGAGTTCTTACTCTTTTCTACTCTGTCTGAGCACTCAAAGCGCTTATACAACACATTTACATTTACCCCATTCATACAAGCACTTCCATCATTAACTAAGCTAAGTGCTTTTATTTTTTTTTTTTTTGCACTTTTGGCCACAGTGGCTTTTATGAGCAGCAGAGAAAGACAGGAAATGGGGGAAAGATACAGGGGAAGACATGCAGGCAAATTGGCAACAGGGCGGGCCGGGCCGCAGCACAGCCTATGTATGTCGTCACCGGCTTCACCACTAAGCCACCCAGGCACCCCGTGCTTTAATTATCTAACATTCACACTCCAACACTTGCATCGGAATGCAACTTGGGATTAAGTATCTTGCCCAAGGATACACCGGTATACAGCCTGGAGTAGCCAGGAATTGAACCGATGACCTTCCGATCGGTAGGTGACCTGCTCTACCTCCTGAGCTTCAACATATTGATTCATTCTGATTCACAAAAACCTGATTATAGCAGGATGAATATGTTATTTTAAATGAATCAATACCTTCAACCTTCCGTGTCTCTCAAAGATCCTTGAAAGAGTAGTTGTAAAACAGCTAACTGATCATCTGCAGAGGAACGGTTTATTTGAAGAGTTTCAGTCAGGTTTCAGAATTCATCACAGTACAGAAACAGCATTAGTGAAGGTTACAAATGATCTTCTTACAGCCTCTGACAGTGGACTCATCTCTGTTCTTGTCCTGTTGGACCTCAGTGCAGCTTTGATACTGTTGACCATAACATTTTATTACAGAGATTAGAGCATACTATAGGTATTAAAGGTACTGCACTGCAGTGGTTTGAGTCATATTTATCTAATAGACTCCAATTTGTTCATGTAAATGGGGAGTCTTCTTCACACACTAAGGTTAATTATGGAGTTCCACAGGGTTCTGTGCTAGGACCAATTTTATTTACATTATACATGCTTCCCTTAGGCAGTATCATTAGAAAGCACTGCATCAATTTTCATTGTTATGCAGATGATACTCAGCTTTACCTATCAATGAAGCCAGATGACACAAATAAACTGTAATACACTCAATATTTAATTCCACAAAAAGGAGAAACAATTTGCTTTATGTACTTTTATTTAATACAGAAACTATTAAACTTAACAGTTTAAGTGGTTTTAGAAAATGGGAGAAACTAAAGCTGAATATGGAATGTTTTTCTATTTTCAGTTTATAGTTGCTGTTTAGTAGTTTCAAGCTATAAAATTGTAAAGTTGATTTTATTGAGGACTGACAGAAAAGTGCATCCAGCAGGAGATGATTTCATGTGGAAGAACAGAATCTAGAGAATCTGAACAAATCAAGTCCAACATCAAAGGATCCAAATGTTTCCACTCGGCCTGAGTCATCAGGAATATTTCAGAGTCATTCAGAGCATGAACACACATGAAGAATCAAAGAAGATCAGATTTCAGGACTCTTCACAAACACTGAAGAGTCAAAGTTGGATTGAATCTTTCTGCCCTGTGTCTGAGTTCAGTGTCTCTAACATCCTCTGTACTCACTGATTAGAAAGACAACAACATGTTGGACTGTTCCTGGATCAGTCAGTGACATGTTCCTGTCCCACAACCACTTTACTGACACTGAGTCACCATGAGAGGAGCAGCAGAATAAAGCTCACACTGACAACATTAGAACCACATTAGAACAACGAGACAGAAACACGTGTATCTGTGGAGAACACAGAGACACTGTGGGTTTAGTTTGTGAGGGAGGGGCTGCTCTCACAGACTGCTGTACTGATCATTAACCAGCAGGTGGCGCCCTCATTGCGTTTAAATACACAGCTGTCAGCTCAGTCACAGCTGCTCCACATATTAACACACCGAGGACTTTATTATGGAGTAGCTATAAGTTGACTATATATTTTACATTTTACTAAGAATACTTGTGTATATTTACTTTAACATTTTAAACTAATCATTTTTGGTGTTCTTCGGGTGAATAATTTTCCTCCACATTTTTTTTATAATGTTTTCATTTCAATAATAAGAAGTTTATGAGGCATTACACAGCAGCCAGAATTATGGTATTCAATTACTTCTGTGTTTTTTTTAACTATTTTACCAGATACTGTTTGTATCTCAGAGCTGCTCTGGTTCCTTCATCCACTCTGTCTTTCATCTCCTCCAGTTTCTGGACCTTCTCTGTGTCTCGTTCCTCCTTCATCTTCTCAATCAGGAAGTCCAAATGGACAATAGTGGACACTGAATCAGCTTTCAGGGCGATCTGCTCCAGTTTAACAACATGTTGGTACGACTCATCCAGTAACTCTGACCTCTCTGCTGTCAGCTGGTTCATTTCTTTTTTAATATTTTCCAAAAGACTCAACTTTTCATTTTTTGATTTATTCTTCTCAAGTTTCTCTCTCACATCTTCAACTGTTTTCTTAACTTTCCTTGTCTTGGTCACATATCTCCAGTTTTCTTTCACATGAGCTGATGCAGGACACTTCCCAGTACAAACAGTACAGCAGCCTTTTTTCATCACCTTACAGCCTTCAGGTTTGTTTGTCTTGTTGCATGGATAGTGACAGTTCTCCTCACAGACAGTACAGCAGGTAGCTGCTTTGTAAGTACAACAACTCTTCCTAAAATGTATCTGCTCTTTGTCTTTGTAGACCTCATCAACTTCTACAGTGAACTCCTCATTCTTCTTCATCTCTTCTTCATGTTTCTTCAGACCTTCTTGAATCTGTTTGATTTCTGCCTGTTTCAGTTCAGTCAGTTCGATTCTCTCTCGCAGGTTTTGAATGCAGGCTTTCAGTGTGATTCGTTCATTCAGGACTTCCACAGTTACCGTCAGTTTCAGAGGTGCAGTTTTTTTGAGGAAGGTTGTGAACTCTCTGATCCCCCTCTCTGATATTTCATTAATATTTTGCAGGTGTTCTCTTTCCTCTGTTCGGTCTTCATGCTGGCAGTTATTAAAGAGGAAGTAAACAGGCTGATTCTTCTCATTTCTGGCACATTTAATTTTTGCAGCTTCAAGAGCCTGAAGAGAATTTTTAGGTCTTCTTCCATCTGAGTGTGTGATGAGAGCTACGATGTTTTTTTCGAGGTCTTTTCCAAACAGAGACATCATTGAATTCAGGTTGTACATCAGTCGGTCACTCAGTCGATTATCACTTGCCTTCATCACCAGACCCACAGCATGAACTTCATGAACTCCATCGTCTGATTGAAACAAGCTCAATAATTTTTCATGTCTGATGTCTTCATGTTTTGTCCCTTTGGTGATTTCATATCCAGGAGTATCGATGATGGTCAGAGAGCAGGACAGAATTTCATCTTCAAAACAACAGATCTCATACACGATCACATCTGATGTCTGACTTTCTGTCTGACTTTTCTCCTCCTCCTCTACGATCTGAAACCAGACTTCATCCTCAAACTTCACTCCCATGGCGTAGTTGAACAGAGTGTTGACGAGTTTAGATTTTCCTGCTCCTGATTCACCCACAAGTAAGATGGTTTTATTTGTCTTGTTTGGATTTTTTTCACCAACAGTGACTCTGGTCAGAGTTCCAAAGTTCTTTATTTTTGGTCTCAGCTGGTAGACAGCAGGAGATCCCGAATGGATCAGAACACTTTTGGAGATGATGTCCTTGTATTTGGATGATTTGTTAGAGTTCCTGTGGGAAAAGTTGATAATTGATTTGTTTAAATTCAATTCCAAGACTTTTTACCCTCCTGTTTTTCTACATTTACTAAATATACATCTGCAGATTCTCACCATTTTCTACTCCTTGTACTTGAAATCAATTGCAATAACAAGTCTTACAACTAATTATCTTTTGTTCAGCTAATTAGAACAAAAGTGGTTCTGGTTAAAAATGTTTTAGTTGTATATGAGAAACTCCAACCACTGACAAGGCAAAGTAAATTAATCTCAATTGCATTTTATACAAATTTAACTTTGATACACATTTGTCTTTATAAGATCAAATGATTCCAGAAATATTAACATGTTATAGTACAGGCATCAGTGTTGTGTAAGCTTGTTACAAAGGTTAATATTAGAAAGAAGAGATGTTCTGAACAAAAATAAAAAGTAATGTTTGAGCCGCTGTTTAAAAAACAATCTCAAAAACATAATTACTTCCTTCATCTTTGTCAGCACTCAGTACCAACTTTCTGTATAAACTGAAGTTTTGTGAGAAATTTTATTTTTGGATGTCGTTAGTTGTTGTTAATGTAATCTAAAGCTTTTGTAAATGAAAGCTTTGATAAGTTTTGCAGTTGTGCAGATGTTACTGATACTGGCTTGTAACTGGAAAGTCAAGGTTATGAAAATGTTCCTTTACTAAACTGTTATTCCACTTTTGTCTGTAGTCAGACACATCACTGAATAATCATGGAAACAGTCTGCTGCAATTTAGTCACTGATGTGACTCTGATAAAATAAAACCCCTCCATCACTCTGAGGTGAGGCGCTGCTGGGTGAGAAGAGAGGACCGTGGATGAAAGAGAGGCTGCAGGTCCAGAGGAAGAGGAGGCAGATGTGGATGGTTTCACAAACTTTAAGTCTTTTACTTTTATTTTTTTAATCTATTAAAATGTGTTTTTGTGTTCATGTGGTTAACTGGTGCATTTTAAAATGCAAGCAATGACTGATTCATTCTTTTTTATGCATTCTTTATTTTAACTCAAACACATCATCAATATTCATCAACTTTCCATAATGTTCTTCTATAGCAATCATTTAGAAGTGTTATTGTGGCATTGGTCAGACCCTTTCCTTATTAACAAATTCTAAATTATGTTTTAACTTTATGATCTCTCATTAAAAAAAATCTAAATAATTTGTAAGACTAACAAAACACTTATACCTGAATCCTAAATTGTTATTTTGACAAATAAAACATATAATCATAAAAAGATTAAATGCCAATCAACAACTTAACTTCTACAGGACATCTTTGCTGTTGCTGCTGTGGTTGCAGGATGGGGTTAAAATGCCCCTTCAGCAGTTCTGTTGTTTCGCAGCTAAATCCAGAAATCTGGTTACTATGAATGTGGCTGACCAGCTGTCAGATCATGTCTGAAATCTATGAATTACATTTTCTTTGATTTGATCCTGCCAGCATTGATTACACCTTTGATTTTAAGTGATTTTGAATGATAGCTTCTTTAATGTCCTGTTAAAAATACAATCAATTAAATTCAAAATGCTCAAACAAACAAACAAACACAGGTAATGAAGTCGACATAAAGATAATGAATATTCATTATCTTTGAGTGAATGCTCAAATTTACCTGGAACACCAAAACTTACCAATTGTGAACACTGGTACAGTACACAGAATGTACCACAGTTCCTATAATAACTATTTAAATGACAGATTACCTAAAAAGGAAACAGATTGATCATAAACACCAACACAGCTGCACAATACCTTTAGTTTAAATGTGGTCTTGACTCTGGATGGCATTACTTTGGCCTCCAGTAACACTGTGAGAAATCTTGGAGTCATTTTTGACCAGGATTTGTCCTTCAATGCACATATTAAACAAATATGTAGGACCGCTTTTTTGTATTTGTGCAATATTTCTAAAATTAGAAACATCCTTTCTCAGAGTGATGCTGAAAAGCTCATTCATGCATTTATTACTTCTAGGCTGGACTATTGTAATTCATTATTATCAGGCTGTCCTAAAAGCTCCCTGAAAAGCCTTCAGCTGATCCAAAATGCTGCAGCTAGAGTACTGACAGGGACTAGAAAGAGAGAGCAGATTTCTCCCATATTGGCTTCTCTTCATTGGCTCCCTGTTAAATCTAGAATAGAATTTAAAATTCTTCTCCTCACATACAAGGTCTTGAATAATCAGGCCCCATCTTATCTCAAAGACCTCATAGTACCATATCACCCCAACAGAGCACTTCTCTCTCAGACTGCTGGCTTACTTGTGGTTCCTAGGATACTTAAGAGTAGAATGGGAGGCAGAGCCTTCAGCTTTCAGGCCCCTCTTCTGTGGAACCAGCTCCCAGCTTGGATTCAGGAGACAGACACCCTCTCTATTTTTAAGATTAGGCTTAAAACTTTCCTTTGTGATCAAGCTTATAGTTAGGGCTGGATCAGGTGACCCTGAACCCTCCCTTAGTTATGCTGCTATAGGCCTAGTCTGCTGGGGGGGTTCACATAATGCACTGTTTCTCTTTATTCATTTTTTACTCTATTTATACCCCACTCTGCATTTAATCATTAGTTATTATTAACTAATTCCTTCCCACTGTCACCAAGTGCTGCTCATAGGGGGTCATTTTGACTGTTTTCTCTGTATTATTGTAGGGTCTTTACCCACAATACAAAACAAAACATTTTGCGCTTTATAAATAAAATTGAATTGAACTGATTTGAACTCATCACAGATAAGATGCAAAAGATGCAAAACACACATAGAAACAATTTTCAGCAGGGGGAAGGAAGTAAGTACAGTTTCATGTTCACCGATACTGAAACAAGCCTTGTTTCACTGTTTTTCTCATTTGTGTTGTTTATCAGTCATGTATCGAGCTGCTGCTCTGGTTCTTTCATCCACTCTGTCTTTCATCTCCTCCAGTTTCTGGACCTTCTCTGTGTCTCGTTCCTCCTTCATCTTCTTAATCAGGAAGTCCAAATGGACAATAGTGGACGCTGAATCAGCTTTCAGGGCGATCTGCTCCAGTTTAACAACATGTTGGTAGGACTCATCCAGTAACTCTGACCTCTCTGCTGTCAGCTGGTTCATTTCTTTTTTAATATTTTCCAAAAGACTCAACTTTTCTTTTTTTGATTTATTCTTCTCAAGTTTCTCTCTCACATCTTCAATTGTTTTCTTAACTTTCCTTGTCTTGGTCACATATCTCCAGTTTTCTTTCACATGATCTGATGCAGGACACTTCCCAGTACAAACAGTACAGCAGCCTTTTTTCATCACCTTACAGCCTTCAGGTTTGTTTGTCTTGTTGCATGGATAGTGACAGTTCTCCTCACAGACAGTACAGCAGGTAGCTGCTTTGTAAGTAAACAAATTCTTCCTAAAATGTATCTGCTCTTTGTCTTTGTAGACCTCATCAACTTCTACAGTGAACTTCTCATTCTTCTTCATCTCTTCTTCATGTTTCTTCAGACCTTCTTGAATCTGTTTGATTTCTGCCTGTTTCAGTTCAGTCAGTTCGATTCTCTCTCGCAGGTTTTGAATGCAGGCTTTCAGTGTGATTCGTTCATTCAGGACTTCCACAGTTATCTTCAGTTTCTTAGATGCAGTTTTTTCCAGGAATGTTGTGAACTCTCTCAGTCCTGTCTCTGATATTTCATCAGCCTGTTTCAGGAATTTTTCCTCCTCTGTTCGGTCTTCTTGCTGGCAGTTATTAAAGAGGAAGTAAACAGGCTGATTGTTCTCATTTCTGACACATTTAATTTTTGCAGCTTCAAGAGCCTGAAGAGCATTTTTAGGTCTTCTTCCATCTGAGTGTGTGATGAGAGCTACAATGTTTTTTTCCAGGTCTTTTCCAAACAGAGACATCAGTGAATCGAAGACATACATCAATCGGTCACACAGCCGATTATCACTCGCTTTTGAAACCAGACCCACTGCATGAAGTTCATGAACTCCATCCTCCGATAGAAAGAAGTCCAATAATCTTTGACTGACAGTGGCATCATGTTCAATCCCTCTGGTGTCTCCATATCCAGGAGTATCAATGATGGTCAGAGAGTAGGGCAGAGTTTTATCTTCATAACCAAAGATCTCGTACACGATCACATCTGATGTCTGACTTTCTGTCTGACTTTTCTCCTCCTCCTCTACGATCTGAAACCAGATGTAATCCTCCCACTTTATTCCCATGGCGTAGTTGATCAGAACATTGACAAGAATAGATTTTCCTGCTCCTGTTTCACCCACAAGTAAGATGGTTTTTTTGATCTTATTCACATTTTTTTCACCAACAGTAATTCTCGTTAGACTTTCAAACTTCTCTTCCTTTGCGTTCAGCTTGTAGACAGCAGGAGATCCTGAATGGTGCCCAATTCTCCTGGAGATAATGTCCTCGTATTTGGATGGTTTGTTCGAGTTCCTGTTGAAAAAGTTGATAATTCACACTTTTAAAGTGGATTTATTCTACATTTGAGATGATACTTTCTATTTTTGTCTCAGGTTTTCTGTAAACCACATTTAAGATGATTTTTCAAAGCCCTAATCAGGGTTATAATAGTTTTGGATTTTACATTATCGTTTAGTTTTAGTTAGTTTTTACCTTTTTTTCTTTAATTCAGTTAGTTTTAATTAGTTTTCAGAGCAGTTTTGCTCATTTTTATTAGTTTTTATTTTTGGTTTATGCTTAGTTTTAGTTTAGTTTTGTTAGTTTCAGTATTAGTTTTGTTTTTCATACTTTGTCAGGTGCAAGATTCAAGGTACAAGAGTAACTATTGTGTAATAAAAACTCAAAGGATACCCTTTAAATAAATATATTCAACAACCAACTGTTCACATACAGCAGCACTACGTGCTAAATGTGTGTAATATTAAGGACACACATGAACATCAACAGAGAGAAACAAAGAAAAACATGAACTCCAAGCTCAATAAATTCTACAATAAACTCCCAATAAAGTTCAGCGTCAGTGCAGCAGATTAACAACAGCTTCTGTTTTGGAGCTTGCTTGGTTAGATGCTCCATATGTGGCCTCATGTCGCATTTCTGCTTGTGTAGCTGGATTGTGTGAGTTCATTACCTTACGGTCGCTGGGACTTCTTTTGGTCCTCGCTCTTTGTGCTCAGTTTTTTGGCTGCAAACACATTTGTTCCTGTTTTTTCACTTTCTTCATTCCCTCGCGTCCATTCCGACAGTTTTAGCAGCTCCCTCCAGGAATTTGTTGACATTTGTGAGTCCTTATATTGATTGTTCCTGATTGTAATTCTCTCACTGATAAAGTGGTCGGAAACCCACAAGGACGGAACAGGTTCATCACAACGTTGCGGCTGCGTGGCAGCGAGGAGTAGTCACATTTCTCCAGAGGTGAACTCCACATTCCGTCGATTTCCGTAGCTGCCTTGTGTGCGCTTCTCAGGTGGACTTTGATGTTGGTGTTTTTTCCTCACTGAGACGTGTTCCATACATTTGTCATCATTCACAACAAGACACTCTTCTATCTGTATTATCGGACTCAAAGAAACTCCATATGGGACTCTGCCACTTTCTCGGCAGACCGCAGCCATTACTTTGCGGACCGACTTGGTGAGCACGCACGCGCACAGCTGCCCGATGGTGCTCCCAGCTTAAACTCGGAGAGCGGAAAATGATCAATCCGCAAGGCTTTTAAATAAAATGACAAACAAGAAAAGGAAGGTCATTTTATCTATAATTTTAGTTAGTTTTAGTAAGTTTTTTAAACTGACAATACAGTTTTAGTTAGTTATCGTTTTTTCCTTTCAATTTTAGTTTTTATTTATTTCACTTAAGGACAATGTTTTTTCAATTTCAGTTTTTGTTATTTCGTTCGTTTTTGTTAACTATAATAACCCTGGCTCTAATAAGTAATGCTGCAAATTCTGGTTTTGCACAGATAATGTTTAGTTTTGTGGTTGAACATTATGGTTGTAGTGTTGAGTACAATATACTAACTACAACTCTGAACTGAAAGAAGGGAAAGAGAAGAGAAATCTTTGAAAAGGCACCTATCCTAATCCTATCCTATGGTTAGAAGCTCAATGCTGTACACAACCTAAAAATGTTCTAACATTTTCATACAGCTTATGTAGCGGGTGTATTTAAAATGCTAAGATTTTTTTTTTCATATTCCACCAAGAATCCATCCCCTGTTATTTGGTTTTGTTGTTATTTTTCATATATATGTATGTATTTGTTTTCCATGTTATGTTTTGGGAGCTTTTATTTTGTTATGTCACTTCCGGTGGTTTCGGGCCTCTCTCTCCTCAGTCGGCAAGAGGCGCTGATGAGAGGAGGTGAGGTTACGTTCGTGCTTCTGGTTATGGAGTGATTTAATGTGTTAGAAGTGTTAAAATACGGCTCAAACCTTGCTTGTTGTGCTCATAAATTAAGCGTTGAGACATTGTTGATTGTTTTTAGTGTGAATCCCCTTTTTTTTGTGAGTACAGCACTCGATTGCAACAAGCTAGTATTAAGCTAGGCTGCAAGAGCATACAGGCAGCTTCTCATGTGTTTGCCGGTTTGTTCTCTAGAGGGCGTGCATGCAGAAGCCCCATGAGGTCGCTGTACTAAATTTGCGTTTATTCACACAGGTATGTGAGCTCCCTTTTTATTTATAACATGTATATTTGTTTTTGTTCATCTTTTTACTCTTTTGAACTTACTGTATAAATATTTATGTTCTTGTTTGCTGTTTATTCATTGTTCTGGAAAAAGTACATATAAACAGTTGCCACTGTTGTGTCAGGTATAGGTTGTCCCTAAGAATTGTTTTGTTAAATTATTACTATATGATCACAACACTGTGTATTTTTGTTTATGTATTTCCAAGTTTTTATGTGTTTTATAAGATGTGCTATCATAGCGCACACCTCGTCAGTCGGCAAGAGGCGCTGATGAGAGGAGAGGGCGTGCATGCAGAAGCTCCATGAGGTCGCTGTACTAAATTTGTGTTTATTCACACAGATGTGGGAGAATAAACCTGCCTCAGTCGGCAAAGAAACAGACAACTCCTTTAATTCTTTATTGCCAACACAACGCAGAGGGGTTGCCGCAGCCTAGAGTGCAGAGGCAGTGTGGCGCCGGTTACACTTACAGCTTCATTTAACTTGGCTTTAGTTGTGTTCCTTATCAGGATTCATGCATAAAAATTTTGGGGAGGGAAGCCTTGTATAAGATTTAGCTACAAGCTAAATTCCATCACAGTCCCTTCGAAGATACACACAACATCAAACAAGCTAGTAATGTAGATTATACTCCCCAATCTTCCAAAGCCAGCTGGCATAGGGTGAAGCCCTGTTCTTCCATGATGAGAAAAGATATGAAAACTAACATTTAGGAAACTCATTTCTTGTAGCCCCAGCAAGCGGTGACAAGTCAGTGTCCTACTCAGGGGCGGTTCTAGGGGCGGGGCCACAGGGGCATTGGCCCCATCTGAAATCTGAATGGCCCCCTGAAGTGCCCCTGTCCTGTCACTCATCTGTCCTTTGTCCAAGAAGAGGATCAAAATATAGGTGGATGCAATTCCATGCCAAAACACCAGTAGCACTAATGAGCCAAATGGAAATGTCCAGCATGAATAAAGCTTACAGAAGAAAACGAAGATTTGAATGATCTTGTGGAGAAAGTTTTTTGAACAGACAACCGATTCCAGTCTACATTTTGAGGAGTTTGTTGGTAATGATAAGTCATAAATCCCTTTTTACTCACAGCTGTCACACAGCGTAAGTCTGATAAACATTAAATTAAGAAGTAAAGTTAGTTAAGAGTAATGTTAACTGAGGCCCTTCTTGTGTTTGGACATGAATGTTAGCATTTCACTAATTCATGTACTTTTTTGTAATTTGCATTTGTGTGATAACATTAACTATAATGTTTGGCAGTGATAGAGAAGAATATGAAAAGAAAGGGTCGGTCTCAGGTGGGAATTCAGCAGTTTTTGAGCAAAAGAGTGAGTCTGCCAGCTGAAGATGAGCAGGGTGAGAGGAGGGAGAGAGCAGCAGGACACAATAGTCCAGAGGCTGGTCAGGAGCAGGACACCTCCAGCCCCTTTTCATCAGGTCAGAAATCATTTAGGGAGAGCAACAACAGTTAATGCTGTAATCTATGAAATGTCTGATATTGTTATTTAGTGAAATGGCACATAAGTTCACTGAATTCTTACACCTCATGGTGATAAGATTTACCATAACTTTAATGTAATGAGTTTCATTTTTATTGGTCCGTACATCTACTACAAATACTTGGCCCCTCTATGAATACTGTGGCCCCTTGATGGCCCCTTATTCAGAAAAATCATAGATCCGCCACTGGTCCTGCTGTCTCTGACTCCTGTAGATCCAGTGCAGAGCTGACTGCACTCAGTAATCAGTAGTGAACATTACCTATAAAAATCCAGTGGGTCTGCACTGGTACTGTGGTGAGCTTCAGTTGTGTGTGTGTGTGTGTTGAGCTGTTAGTGTGTGGTTGTGTTCTCCAGCTAGCAGGGGAGTAGTTTTTCTTTGAGTGGTTCTTTAATTTGGCCTTTTTAGAGTTTGATAACTTCTTTCATTTGATTTAGGTTTGTTGATTTACATTCATTTATTATACTTTAAACTTCATAATAAAATGTGATTTTATTTTGATTTTATTTCTGCTTCATTAAGTCTTTACAAACCTGGACATTTTGTTATTTTATTTTTATGCCCCTCAACATCATTTCATGACTTTAAGGAAGTTGGATCATACCAAGACAGTTGTTTTTAATGAAGTTCACAATCATCAATGGTCAGAATTTTTCTCACCTGCTTGAAAGCAAAAGGACATGCAGAAGATGAACAGGAAGTACCCGTGCATTCAGAAACACCCTTGAAGCTCAGTGACTTTCTATCATGTCTAAAGATGACTGTATAATACAATACAAACGCATACATTACTGTGTGTGCACTTGTGTAGAAATTGCCTTGAGTTGAAGCAACAGATAAATCAGTTACTCAGTCTCAAAAAATTAATTTAGCTCAATTTAATCTGAATAAATTAGGAAACTTAGATTCAGACTGGAAATACACTAACCTTTTCATTACAGATTACATGTGTCAGTCAATAAAGGGCAATAATGTAGGAAGACAAAAACGCTCCACAGGTGAACATGAAGGTGGTTGGTCTTAAATCAGCCTTGTATGTACACAGCAAAATCAGAAGTGTTAGATTTCAAGTGTTGTTGTTGTCTGTTAAAAATACAGTGTTAATTCAACACTTGTTTAGTCTAGATCAACGATATGAGTGTTAGTTTCCCAAAAGAGTTGGTGTTATTCCAGGGAGTTAAATTTAAATAACTCTATCTGGTGTTGAGTTTAAAATCAACACCTGACAGAGTTGCTCCCAGAATTTCAACGTATCTGTGACGTGTTTGTTCAAGAGCGGGGACAGCAGCAGTCTCATGCAGTCTGGAGCTTACATCGTGACAAGGTAAGTTTTTGCATGATATTTTTTATGGCTGCATTCATTTTCCCTTTGCGCAAGTTTATTGATTAATATACATAGTTTGCTTAACGTAAGTATATGCGTTTGGATATCACGGTATGTACAACTGCAATTTTTTGTGAGAGGTTAAAACTAGCCAAACTGGTGTAGCATGAGGTGTCGGGTTAGCCGAACATTAAAACTTAGAAAATCTGAAGGCCATCTGAGTTAACATATTTAGCTGTGGTGTCGTTTTCTTGACGTTCTTGGCCTTATATGGCATAATGTATCGAGGGGGTAGAGTGCCTGTGCTGGACCCGGGGCTGGTGAGTTTTTATAACTTTACTCAATGCTGCAGCTCTCCATGCATATAAAAAATAACGTCACTGTCATGTTTATACCTTCAAGTGATGTTATATTGTCAAATTCTTTATTTATGGGCGTTGGTGCTGTTAGCTGTCATGACGGCAGACAGGCTGAGCGATCCACAGTATTCCTGATCTTGCATCATTACCCATAATTCGTAGCGGAATCCAGTGGTTTACTTCCGCTTGCACTGTTGTTTACATTGCAGGGTTACACATTTGCTGTTCATTTAAACATTTTTACAATGCAGTTTCTTTTACATGGCGTAATGGCATTGCAAGGATGTTTTAAAAAGCAGTGAGGACAATTCAGTAACAGTGCCTCACATGTCACTTCTCACCGACTGGGTAGATGACGTGAAATTATGGCTCGAAGTTATCAGTTACCTTGTTTTTTCTGAAGGTTTTGATGGCGGAGAATTACGTATTTGTAAGAGCACCGAGGCATATAATACCTTCAAAGCAATAAAATCGATAACGTAATGCTGAACAAACAAGGCAACTTTATTTTCCTTAAAGCAGCTGTAGAGCCGAGCCAGAGCATTGGCCAAGCTAAACGCTTAGCATCAGTCATGCTAAGGGAAAGTGGAGTGGTGGAGGAAGTCAGCTGTTCCTCTATCTTCTGATTAGGGTCATGTAGTCATGCAGGTATATCACTTATCTGGATATCAAACTGTTCCGATCACTGAAACTGAAACACTGGACGGGCCAAAGGCTGTGATCGGGGAGACAAACAGCTGTCATCTTGCTAACTGCTACGTGTTTACATGTGGAAGCCACGTATTGTTAAAGTTCTGTGTAGGCTGTATGCTGTAATGTCACACTATAAATAAAATAACATAAAAAATAAGAGGCTGTACATTAAAGGAAAACTTAATGTAGTCATGGTGCTGGCCAGGGTTATTATAGTTAATGAAAACGAATGAAATAACGAAAACTGAAATTGAAAAAAACATTGTCGTTAAGTGAAATAAATAAAAACTATAATTAACAGGAAAAAACAATAACTAACTAAAACTGTATTGTGAGTTTACAAAACTAACTGAAATTATAGATAAACTTTCATTTTCTTGTTTGTCATTTTTTTATAGCCTTGTGGATTAATATGAAATCATTTTTTCCGCTCTCCGAGTTTAAGCTGGGAGCGCCATCGGGCAAATGCATGTGTGCGTGTGCATGTGCGTACGTGCGCTCAGCGCGCTGGTTTCAAAAAGTAATGGCAGCGGTCTGCAGAGAAAGCAGCGCACAAGGCAGCTACAGAAAATGCTCTGATCCTACGGAGTAACCTGACGTGCACCTCTGGAGAAATGTGACTACTTTTCGGGTCCGCGCAGCCCACAACGTTGTGATTAACCTGTTCAGTCCTTGTGCGTTTCCGGCTACTTTTCGCCGGCTGCTTTATCAGGGAGAGAATAACAATCAGGAATAATAATCAAAGCATCAATTTAAAGACTCACAAATGTCATCAAATTCCTGGAGGGAGACTGTTGAAACTGTCGGGATGGACGTGAAGGAATGAAGAAAGTGAAAAAAAAAGGGACAAATATGTTTGCAGCCAAAAGCGCAAAGAACAAGGACCAAAAAAAAAAAGTCCCAGCCAGCACCACATATACCGTAAAACACCAGCAAGCGACCACAAGGTAATTAACACACCTAATCCAGCTACACAAGCATAAATGCGGACATGAGGTGGGCCACTCCGTAGGTTGTGTACAGAGGCCACAAAGACCCTGCAAGTCTAATTAGGAGCATCTAACCAAGCTAGCTCCAAAACAGAAGCAGCTTCAACATCAGGATGCAGCTGGATTAGACCTTTGACTCATTCAAAGAGTTTGTTTTTGTCAAACACCACATGTAGGTGTTATTAATCTGCTGTATTGATGCTGAACTTTATTTTTGAGTTTTGAAATTCATGTTTTTCTTTGTTTCTCCCTGCTGATGTTCATGTGTGTCCTTAATATTACACACATTTAGCACGTAGTGCTGCTGTCTGTGAACAGTTGGTTGTTGAATATACTTCTTTAAAGGGTATCTTTGTCAAGTTTTATTACACAGTAGTGATTTGTACACCTTAAATCTTGCACCTGTTTAAGTATGAAAATACTAAAACTAATACTGAAACTAATTAAAATTAAACTAAAACTAAGCATTAAACCAAAAATAAAAACTAATAAAAATGATCAAAACCACTCTGAAAACTAATTAAAACTAACTGAATTAGAGAACAAAAAGTAAAACCTAACGAAAACTAAACTATAATGTAAAATCCAAAACTATTATAACCCTGATTCTTTCTAATTGGAAAGCCCCCACACCCCCAAAATATTCATGTTGGGTACGTGACATCATGTCTTTGCTCCAGCTAGAAGCAATAAGAACTACAGTACAAAATCCAGTATGACAAAATATTCAGTGCAAATTCTTTAGAGTAGAATTAACTTGTTCACATCTATGCCCTGCCCTACCTCCTTTTTCTTTCTTTTTTTTTTAACCTTTCTGACGTTTGTGTCTGCCTCTTTAGCAATTCTTTAGGCTCCACCTTGTGGTGGCATTGGGAAGATAAAACTTTGTTTTAAAAAGTTCAGCTGGAAAATGTTGAAGTCCCTGTGTGACAAAAAGAACATATGTGGACTTGTTATTTTTTTGTCTGATTTTGTTGTTTCTATAATCAAAACAATAAAATACTTTGAAATAAGAAAAGAAAACTGAAGTTCTTGTACTCTGCCCCATAAATCTTAGAAACACAGTGTCTAACCAGCATTTATTACTTCTAGGCTGGACTATTGTAATTCATTATTATCAGGCTGTCCTAAAAGCTCCCTGAAAAGCCTTCAGCTGATCCAAAATGCTGCAGCTAGAGTACTGACAGGGACTAGAAAGAGAGAGCAGATTTCTCCCATATTGGCTTCTCTTCATTGGCTCCCTGTTAAATCTAGAACATAATTTAAAATCCTTCTCCTCACCTACAAGGTCTTGAATAATCAGGCCCCATCTTATCTCAAAGACCTCATAGTACCATATCACCCCAACAGAGCACTTCGCTCTCAGACTGCTGGCTTACTTGTGGTTCCTAGGATACTTAAGAGTAGAATGGGAGGCAGAGCCTTCAGCTTTCAGGCCCCTCTTCTGTGGAACCAGCTCCCAGCTTGGATTCAGGAGACAGACACCCTCTCTACTTTTAAGATTAGGCTTAAAACTTTCCTTTATGATAAAGCTTATAGTTAGGGCTGGATCAGGTGACCCTGAACCCTCCTTTAGTTATGCTGCTATAGGCCTAGGCTGCTTTTCTTTCCTTGAGACTGAAAATAAGGCAAATGATGATAATCTGTTTGTTTGAATCTGTATATCAGATGTGGAAAGTGCAACATTAACCTGAGCCACAATAAAACAACATACGCACTGATAGGAAATACACCAGGCTAAAAGGACCAACTGTGTCTCAAACTGTCAAGGAGGAAAGATCTTAATGTTTAGATTATTTTTCTGACCATCTTTATGGGTAATTAGAGGGTGTCCTCCTCAGAGACAATACAAGAAATTCTTTGACAGTCCATGTGGTTACTAAATGTCTGAACAAGTCACAAACAAGGTTTGAGACATCAGCTGGTAAACAGCTGCAACAAGAAGATCCATAAAAAGCCAAACTCCCAGTAACTTAAGTTGCAGTGGCCATACAAATCATTCATGTTTGGTGGGAAATGTAAAAGGTGTGAAAGAAAGAAAAATAAGTACTGTAACATTGAATGAAAATGAAACTCCCAGCAAAAGTTTTAAACATAACAAACATACTAACATTTTTTTTTTTACATGCTATGTAAATGGTTAATTTTGTGTTACTCACTCTTTTGCCATGATGATGAAATGGAACAGAAATCTCAGCCCAATGAGGTTTAAAGGTGTTGCTATCTGGGGGGGGGAAATAAATAAAGGAAACACTAAGACTACATTTTATCCATCCACTGTTTAATAATTACACCTGAGTTAACATATGTGTGTCATTTAAATCCTTCTCAGATCCTCGTCTTTGTATTTGAAAGTTAATCTCTGACTTATTTCCTTTTCCAGATTCTTGGTGCATTTCAAGGTGCAGCAGCAGTATTAATGTGCAGTCTCTAAATTCTCTGAAACTATTTTATTATGTATTTGACAAAGAACATCTATTTAGTGGGAAACATGACTGCTGCTGTTGGTCAACCAAATCAGTGTTGACTTTTTAATAATAATTAAAAAAATAATTCTGAACCAAGAAAGGTTAAGTGGTTCTTATGTACATATTGTAACTGGCAATATTCCAGATTATAGGTGATGAAAAATTTTTTAATCATTTAGTTAAGGGTAATAAAAAAAAAATGATTGAAGGGTCTCCTATAAATAGCAAAGTGGTCTTACCTGTGTTGTAAGTTCCAGGAAACTCTGTGATACTAAACAGCAAAGGGTTTATATTGCAGCAGAGAAAGGGGTGGAATCCCTACAGTCACATGATTTCATATAAACGGTTGAAAAAAAATCTCCCCTACCTTTTTAAGATCTGGGGCATCACATCATCAGTGCATTTTTGGAAACTTTAGAACAACTTTATCTGCATGCATTGTTTTGTTTTTAGCACAGTTTGTCTAAATGATGAGACTATGTATCGTGGAGTCAAAATAAACTCTAACCTAACCTTAAAATTTATGCCAAAAACGATCTAACGCTGTAAAAGTTAATTTATACAGTTTCAAGGATTTTGAGTCATTTTTGAGCCAAGTTGTGTTTATAATAAGATTCTTTCACACACTGAGTACTGTTTCACAATTGGGTCACTTACTATTAGCGAACTTGATTCAACTGAATCCCTAAAATCTGTCTGATAAAACAGTCTTTGTAACTAGAGGTGCTGGTCATAAAACTAGAATATCATGAAAAAAGTTGATTTATTTCAGTAATTCCATTCAAAAAGTGAAACGTATATTATATTCATTCATTACACACAGACTGATATATTTCAAATGTTTATTTCTTTTTTGATGATTATAACTGACAACTAACAAAAACCCCAAATTCAGTATCTCAGAAAATGAGAATATTGTGAAAAGGTTCAATATTGAAGACACCTGGTGCCACACTCTAATCAGCTAATTAACTCAAACACCTGCAAAGGCCTTTAAATGGTCTCTCAGTCTAGTTCTGTAGGCTACACAATCATGGGGAAGACTGCTGACCTGACAGTTGTCCAAAAGACGACCTTTGACACCTTGCACAAGGAGGGTGACACAAAAGGTCATTGCTAAAGAGGCTGGCTGTTCACAGAGCTCTGTGTCCAAGCACATTAACAGAGAGGCGAAGGGAAGGAAAAGATGTGGTAGAAAAAAGTGAACAACAACAGGGATAACTGCACCCTGGAGAGGATTGTGGAACAAAAGCCATTCAAAAATGTGGGGAAATTCCCAAAGAGTGGACTGCAGCTGGAGTCAGTCCTTCAGGAACCACCAGCACAGACGTATGCAGACATGGTTTCAGCTGTCACAGTCCTCGTGTCGAGCTGCTCTTGAACAGAGACGGCATCAGAAGCGTCTCGCCTGGGCTGAAGACAAAAAGGACTGGACTGCTGCTGAGTGCTCCAAAGTTATGTTCTCTGACCAAAGTCAATGTTGCATTTCCTTTGGAAATCAAGGTCCCAGAGTCTGGAGGAAGAGAGGAGAGGCACAGAGTCCACGCTGGCTGAGGTCCAGTGTAAAGTTTCCACAGTCAGTGATGGTTTGGGGTGCCGTGTCATCTGCTGGTGTTAGTCCACTGTGTTTTCTGAGGTCAAAGGTCAACACGGCCCTCTACCAGGAAGTTTTAGAGCACTTCATGCTTCCTGCTGCTGACCAACTTTATGGAGATGCAGATTTCATCTTCCAACAGGACATGGCACCTGCACACAGTGCCAAAGCTACCAGTACCTGCTTTAAGGACAATGGTATCCCTGCTCTTAATTGGCCAGCAAACTGGCCTGACCTTAACCCCATAGAAAATCTATGAGGTATTGTGAAGAGGAAGATGTGATATACCAGACCCAACAATTCAGAAGAGCTGAAGGCCACTATCAGAGCAACCTGGGCTCTCATAACACCTGAGCTGTGCCACAGACTGATCGACTCCATGCCACGCTGCATTGCTGCAGTGATCCAGGCAAAAGGAGCTCCAGCTAAGTACTGAGTGCTGTACATGCTCATACTTTTCATGTTCATACTTTTCATGTTCATACTTTTCAGTTGGCCAACATTTCTAAAAATCCTTTTTTTGTATTGGTCTTAAGTAATATTCTAATTTTCTGAGATACTGAATTTGGGGTTCAGGGTCACCTGATCCAGCCCTAACTATAAGCTTTATCATAAAGGAAAGTTTTAAGCCTAATCTTAAAAATATAGAGGGTGTCTGTCTCCCGAATCCAAGCTGGGAGCTGGTTCCACAGAAGAGGGGCCTGAAAGCTGAAGGCTCTGCCTCCCATTCTACTCTTAAGTATCCTAGGAACCACAAGTAAGCCAGCAGTCTGAGAGCGAAGTGCTCTGTTGGGGTGATATGGTACTATGAGGTCTTTGAGATAAGATGGTGCCTGATTATTCAAGACCTTGTAGGTGAGGAGAAGAATTTTAAATTCTATTCTAGATTTAACAGGGAGCCAATGAAGAGAAGCCAATATGGGAGAAATCTGCTCTCTCTTTCTAGTCCCTGTCAGTACTCTAGCTGCAGCATTTTGGATCAGCTGAAGGCTTTTCAGGGAGCTTTTAGGACAGCCTGATAATAATGAATTACAATAGTCCAGCCTAGAAGTAATAAATGCATGTATTAGCTTTTCAGCATCACTCTGAGAAAGGATGTTTCTAATTTTAGAAATATTGTGCAAATGCAAAAAAGCGGTCCTACATATTTGTTTATGTGCATTGAAGGACATATCCTGGTCAAAAATGACTCCAAGATTTCTCAGTGGAGGCCAAAGTAATGCCATCCAGAGTAAGTATCTGGTTTGACACCATGTTTCTAAGATTTGTGGGGCCAAGTACAGGAATTTCAGTTTTATCTGCATTTAGAAGCAGGAAATTAGAGGTCATCCAGGCCTTAATGTCTTTAAGACATTCCTGCAGTTTAACTAATTGATGTGTGTCATCTAGCTTCATTGATAGGTAAAGCTGAGTATCATCTGCATAACAATGAAAATTGATGCAATGCTTTCTACTAATGCTGCCTAAAGGAAGCATGTATAATGTAAATAAAATTGGTCCTAACACAGAACCCTGTGGAACTCCATAATTAAATTGGAGTCTATTAGATAGATATGATTCAAACCACTGCAGTGCAGTACCTTTAAGACGATTATGTTGTTAATGTGCTGGCTCCAGTTGGACAACAAAATTAAAATTGCAAGATACGCTCCACCATTACTATCCATGTTTACTTCTGCAAACAATGAGCACGCTTGCTATGTGTGACATTATTGCGTAGTGTACTGCGCATGCGGGACACTTTTAGGTTCACTTGCAGTTCACTCACACAGATCACATACAAGTTGCATATATTTAGAAATGCGAACGACCACGCAAAAAAAATCTGATTTCACAAACAATTGGAATTCTGCGATTCTGGACCCTTCCATGGTCCGGGAGTTCCATCGTGGGCACCCAAACAGGCCTGGGACGTCGCCTGGAGGCTCCCTTTGAGGGGGAGGTACTGGCATAGTCCCCACCCTCTTCGGGTGGGGACTATGCCAGTGTGTTGTGTGGGTGTGTTTTTGTTCTTTGGGTAGGCTCGACATTTGTTCCACCTTCTGGCCGGTCTCTTCCAGCCATGTGTTGCACACCTGATCTCTATCACTGATTACTCAACTGTTTTATTGGGTTTTTTTTATTATGATAGAAAAAATATTTCTTTAGGGCAGGTGAACTTTTGAGCCTAGTTTAATATTTAATCCCCTTCATGTTCCTCAATCTGTAAATCTGTGACAGTTAACTGAACCATCTGTTAATGTATTCAAACTCATGTAGTAAAATAGACACTGTGCAGCATTTGAAGACAAGATGGGTCAAAGTTTTGCATACAGCTGAATGAAGAGCAGCTTATAGTCACAGTGTTTCTGTTTTTAAAGCTGAGATGTGAGACAGTTTGCTGGTTGAATTACTTCTAATTAAACAGACTAATTTAAAAACTAATTAAATAGACTAATAAACAGACTGAGGACCTGTAGGAAGACCTGAGAAATGTTCGAGGTTTCAGGTCACACAGCTGATGATTTATTGCTTGTGATAAAAAATCTTTATGGTAACTGAAGTTTTGACTGAGTTTGGTTTCATATTTGATCTGCACGGACTTTGATACATTTTATGAATGCTGAGTTTTTATTAGCCTGTGAACCATCTGCACTGAATATTTTCTCATGTGACAGATAACCATTTTCAGTGAAATCTGATTTTTTTCCTCCTTTTTTCACACCCTCTGACTTCAGCAGCATCTTTAAGGTCTGGAAGGGCGCTGTCAGGCAGGTTCATGTTTTCATGCGCTTTACTCATGAACCATCAGTGGATAAGAAGAGCTGATTTTTTTTTATGGCACTGTAAATGTTTTATTGGCATGTACTTGTATGTTTGTTTAAGATTTAAGATTTTAAGATAGTGTTTATTTGTCACATGCACAGTTATACACAGTACAATGCACAGTGAAATGTATTTTGTACCTGCAACCATATATACACACACATATAAATAAGAAGAAGAAGAATAAAAATAAAAAAGTAATTCACAATATACACTATACTCTATATACTATACACTATGCACACTTTTACATGGAATTATAGATTATAAATTATAATATTTACATTGTGCAATAATGGTCCAGTTAGGGCTCAGAGTTGAGCAGACGGATGGCTTGTGGGTAAAAACTCTTCTTCAACCTTTCAGTCTTAGCCCTCAGGCAGCGGTAACGCCGGCCTGATGGGAGCAGGGAGAAGAGAGAGTGTCCGGGGTGGCTGGGCTGTTTTAGGATCTTCATGGCCCTCAGCCTGCACTGCTTGGTGTAAATGTCCTGCAGGTTGGGGAGGGTGGTTCTGATGGTCCGTTCAGCTGGACTTTGATACATTTTATGAATGCTGAGTTTTTATTAGCCCGTGAACCATCTGCACTGAATATTTTCTCATGTGACAGATAATCATTTTCAGTGAAATCTGATTTTTTTCCTCCTTTTTTCACACCCTCTGACTTCAGCAGCATCTTTAAGGTCTGGAAGGGCGCTGTCAGGCAGGTTCATGTTTTCATGCGCTTTACTCATGAACCATCAGTGGATGGTCCGAGGAGTCCAACTGCATTCAATAACTATTAATAGGATAATTTCTTAAGACTTGGACAACGTTGTAATTACGTTGTCACGGACAACGTAATTACAACTAGACAATTTCCAAATATGAATACAAATAATGGCTAATCGTAAAACTGGGGAAAAAATAATCAAGCTTCTACCGCTCATCCACTCACTTGGTGTTGGCTCTCACTATTGTATCACTTCCTGTTCCTGTTTCGTAGCACAGTCGTGTTTTGCTGTCTGTTAGCTGTTAAATCTGCATAACTCGATCTATCTGGATAACAACATATTTTAGTGTAATCTTCACCTACTTTACCTAGAGCACACTCTTTGCTGAATCACCTGTATTCACATTATTGACTTTGTTTTTAGAAATTTGCTAGCTTAGCGCAGCTAGTAGCTTAGCTCTTAGCTGACTCAGTAGCACCATGGCTTCTTCTCCTGTCTCTCCTGCACTTTCCTGGGTGTCACATGTTTAGTTACTCCTCGGCCTGCTTCAGCCTGGTTTGCTCAGACTGAGGCACAGTTTGCCTTGCGCCAGATTACCGCAGAAGAAACTAAATACTACTACGTGGTATCGGCCCTGGGCAGTTCTACGGCATCAAGAGTGGTGAGCCTTCTTACTCACCCTCCTCCAACAAGAAAGTATGAAACTCTGAAGGAATACTTACTGCAAACATTCGGACTGTCCGACGCCGAGAGGGCCAATAGGCTTTTTTCTCTTCAAGGGCTCGGTGACAGCAAGCCCTCGGAGCTCATGGACCGCATGCTCGCTCTGCTCGGTGACAATAAGCCGGATTTCCTTTTCGTCCACCTTTTTCTGCGCCAACTGCCTGCCTACGTGAGAGCCGCTTTAGCCAACACTGTCAGCACTGATTGCAGAGAACTGGCTGCGGAAGCCGACAAGTGCTTCCTGGCTAGTCGGCAGCCTTGCGCGGCTGCCTCCCTCCCTGCCGGTGATTTCTCCGAAGTACGGAATGATCACACGCTCGTCGCAGCAGCAGCCCCGTGTCGGCAGCCGTCTTCCGGTTTGTGCTACTACCATGCCAGGTTTGGCTCCAAGGCCAAACGATGCCGCTCTCCCTGCAGCTTCAGCGGGGTGGGAAAGGCCAAGGCCGGCGCTCGTTAGTCACCGTGAGCGTCGGCCATGCCGGCAGGCTGCCATTCATCCACGACTCCATTCCGGCCGGCGTTTCCTCTGCGACACAGGGGCGCAGCGCAGTCTCCTGCCTGCTTCACAAGTGGACGTTGTAGCTGACACCCACGGCCCCCCATGGAAGCCGCTAATGGCAGCCCCATCCATACGTACGGCACGAGACATGTTGAACTGTGTTTTGGGGGGGCAACGCTTTGGCTGGGACTTTGTGACTGCCAAAGTCGCTGTTCCCCTCTTAGGGGCAGATTTTTTGTGTGCATATGGGCTGTTGGTGGACGTTAAAAATCAGCGCTTGATCAACGCCGTTACCTTCTGCTCTTATGCATGCACGCTCGGAGACTCTGACGCAGTACACCTCTCCAGCCTGCTCTCTGTCACGGACAGTTTCCAGCATCTGCTTGCTGAGTTTCCAGCACTCACACAGCCCACCTTCTCCTCTTCCACAGCCAAGCACGGTGTCGAGCATCACATTGACACCACTGGCCCGCCTGTATATGCTTGTGCTCGGCGCCTCGAGCCGAGCAAACTTGCCGTGGCCAAGGCGGAGTTCGAGTCCATGGAGCGTATGGGGATTGTTCGACACTCCAACAGCCCTTGGGCCTCCCCCCTTCACCTCGTCCCTAAACCCGGAGGGGGCTGGCGTCCTTGCGGGGACTACCGACGGCTCAACGACGCGACAACGCCTGACCGCTACCCAGTGCCACACATCCAGGATTTTTCAGCGCACCTAGCCGGTACGGTCATTTTTTCAAAGGTGGACCTGATCAGAGGATACCATCAGATGCCGGTACACCCTCTCGACATCCCAAAAACAGCTGTAATTACACCGTTTGGATAATTTGAGTTCCTGCGCACACCATTCGGACTCAAGAATCACCTGTATTCACATTACTCACTTTATTTGTTTTTAGAAATTCGCTAGCTTAGCTCAGCTAGTAGCTTAGCCCTTAGCCAACTCACTACCAGCATGGCTTCTTCTCCTGTCTCTCCTGCACTTTCCTGCTCTGGGTGTCACATGTTTAGTTACTCCTCGGCCTCCTTTAGCAGTAACGGTACTTGTAATAAATGTAGTCTGTTTGTAGCTCTGGAGGCCAGGCTTTCAGAATTGGAGACTCGGCTCCGCACCCTGGAAAATCCTGCATCTAGCCAGGCCCCTGTACCGGGTGCGGACCATGGTAGCTTAGCCACCGTTAGCTCCCCCCCAGCAGATCCCGAGCAGCAGGGAAAACAGGCCGGCTGGGTGACGTTGAGGAGGAAGCGTAGTCCTAAGCAGAAGCCCCGGGTACACCACCAACCTGTTCACGTCTCTAACCGTTTTTCTCCACTCGGCGACACACCCGCCGAGGAACAAACTCTGGTTATTGGCGACTCTGTTTTGAGAAACGTGAAGCTAGAGACACCAGCGACCATAGTCAAATGTCTTCCAGGGGCCAGAGCAGGCGACATTCATGGAAATTTGAAACTCCTGGCTAAGGCTAATCGTAGATTTGGTAAGATCGTTATTCACGTCGGCAGTATTGACACCCGGTTATGCCAATCGGAGGTCACTAAAATTAATATTGACTCGGTGTGTAACTTTGCAAAAACAATGTCGGACTCTGTAGTTTTCTCTGGGCCCCTCCCCAATCAGACCAGGAGCGACATGTTTAGCCGCATGTTCTCCTTGAATCGCTGGCTGTCTGAGTGGTGTCCAAAAAACGACGTGGGCTTCATAGATAATTGGCAGAGTTTCTGGGGAAAACCTGGTCTTGTTAGGTGAGACGGCATCCATCCCACTTTGGATGGAGCAGCTCTCATTTCTAGAAATCTGGCCAAATTTATTAACCCTCCTAAAACCTGACTACCCAGGGTTGAGACCAGGAAGCAGAGTTGCAGTCTTACACGCCTCTCTGCAGCTTCTCTCCTCCTGCCATCCCCCCAAAACCCCATCCCCATAGAGTCGGTGCCTGCTCCCAGACCACCAAACACCAAAGCTAAAATCAGCAAAAAGCTATTTAAGCATAAAAATTCAAAAACAATAAATAATACAGCTTCATCAACTGCACCAAAAAATAAAACAATTAAATGTGGATTATTAAACATTAGGTCTCTCTCTTCCAAGTCCCTATTAGTAAATGATTTAATAATTGATCAACGTATTGATTTATTCTGCCTTACAGAAACCTGGTTACAGCAGGATGAATATGTTAGTTTAAATGAATCAACACCCCCGAGTCACAGTAACTGTCAGAATGCTCGAAGCACAGGTCGAGGAGGAGGATTAGCTGCAATCTTCAATTCCAGCTTATTAATTAATCAAAGACCCAGACAAAGTTTTAATTCTTTTGAAAGCCTGACTCTTAGTCTGGTCCATCCTAATTGGGAAACTCAAAAACCTGTTTTATTTGTTATTGTCTATCGTCCACCTGGTCCTTACTCAGAGTTTCTGTCTGATTTCTCAGACTTTTTATCTGATTTAGTGCTCAGTTCAGATAAAATCATTATAGTGGGTGATTTTAACATCCATGTAGATGCTGAGAATGACAGCCTCAACACTGCATTTAATCTATTGTTAGATTCAATTGGTTTCTCTCAAAATGTAAAGGAGCCCACCCACCACTTTGATCATACTCTGGATCTTGTCCTGACATATGGCATAGAAACTGAAGACTTAACAGTATTCCCTGAAAGCCCCCTCCTGTCTGATCATTTCTTAGTAACATTTACATTTACTTTAATGGATTACACAGCAGTGGGGAATAAGTTTTATTACAGTCTTTGTGAAAGTGCTGTAACTAAGTTTAAGGATCTAATTCCTTCATTGTTATGCTCTTCAGTGCCAACACAGTGCAGAGCAGCTACCTAAACTCTGCTCCCAGTGAGGTCGATTATCTCGTCAATAGTTTTACATCCTCACTGCGTATGACTTTGGATACTGTGGCTCCTCTGAAAAGGAAAGCTTCAAATCAGAAGTGCCTGACTCCGTGGTATAATTCACAAACGCACAGCTTAAAGCAGATAACCCGAAAGCTGGAGAGGGAATGGCGTCTCACTAAATTAGAAGATGCTCATTTAGCCTGGAAAAAGAATTTGTTGCTCTATAAAAAAGCCCTCCGTAAAGCTCGGACATCTTACTATTCATCATTAATTGAAGAAAATAAGAACAACCCCAGGTTTGTTTTCAGCACTGTAGCCAGGCTGACAAAGAGTCAGAGCTCTGTAGAGCCGAGTATTCCTTTCACTTTAACTAGTAGTGACTTCATGGATTTCTTTACAAATAAAATTTTAGACATTAGAGAAAAAATTATTCATAACCATCTCAAAGATTATTCTTCATGTTCGGCTGCTCTCAGCACTGCTGGTATTTGTTTAGACTCTTTTGCTCCAGTTGATCTTTCAGAGTTAACTTCAATAGTTACTTCCTCCAAACCAGCAACATGTTTATTAGATCCCATTCCTACTAGACTGTTCAAAGAAGTCTTTCCAATTATTGATGCTTCAATCTTAAAATGATCAATCAGTCTTTATTAGTTGGCTATGTACCACAGACCTTCAAGGTGGCTGTAATTAAACCTCTACTTAAAAAGCCATCACTGACCCAGCTGTCTTAGCTAATTATAGGCCAATCTCCAACCTTCCTTTTCTCTTGAAAGAGTAGTTGTAAAACAGCTAACTGATCATCTGCAGAGGAACGGTTTATTTGAAGAGTTTCAGTCAGGTTTCAGAATTCATCACAGTACAGAAACAGCATTAGTGAAGGTTACCAATGATCTTCTTACAGCCTCTGACAGTGGACTCATCTCTGTGCTTGTCCTGTTGGACCTCAGTGCAGCTTTTGATACTGTTGACCATAACATTTTATTACAGAGATTAGAGCATGCTATAGGTATTAATATTGAAAAGAAAGAGAGCCAGGTTTTTGGCCAAGGCAAACACAAACATTGAACATTGAAACAAACATTGAAACAAATATTGAAGATGCGCCGGTGAGGTCAGCAGCCGTCGTACCTGCTCCTACGCTTTGTTTGTATATATTAGGTTTAGCTTTAATTCTCGACTTTATAATTCCGCCTGCTCTGTGTCATATCACGTATGACAGACAGACTCTTTTTAATATCAGAATACAGCACTCTGGCTGTATTCTGACACCTTTTTCTCCCGACCCGGCTTGGCCCCAGGAGATCCTGCGTTTCCAGTGGGCCAGCTCAAACAAAGGAGGGCGTGGAGCACCCAGGTCACGGACAAGACCCCGAGGGAAAAGAGCCGGCGTAAGAGAGAGGCTGAGGCGTAGAGCGCACCAAACACCACTGCCGAGCATCCTGTTGACTAATGTCCAGTCACTGGATAACAAGCTGGACGAACTCAGGGCCAGGATACAGTTTCAGAGGGACATAAGGGACTGCAACATCATCTGTCTCACGGAGACATGGCTGACCCCCCTCATACCGGACCACGCCGTACAGCCGTCGGAGTTCTTCAGTGTTCATCGCACGGACAGAACGAGTGAGTCTGGAAAATCAAGAGGAGGAGGTGTGTGCCTAATGATTAATAACAACTGGTGTGACAGTAGGAATGTTGTCCCTCTGAAACAATCATGTTCACCTAACCTGGAGCTCCTAACCCTGAAATGCCGCCCCCACGACCTGCCCCGCGAGTTCACTTCGGTCATCTTCAGCGCCGTCTATATTCCACCTCAGGCGGACACAAACACTGCACTATCCGAGCTACATGAGGCTATTTCCACCTATCAGGCTAACCAGCGTGATGCGGCTCTCATCGTAGCCGGGGACTTTAACAGTGCAAACTTGAAAAAGGTAATACCGGAGTTTATTCAACACATCGACTGCCCCACCAGAGGAGAGAGGACCCTAGACCACTGCTACTCTCCATTCAAAGAGGGCTACAAAGCAAAGCCTCTTTCGCCTTTTGGGAAGTCTGACCACACCTCTGTCCTTCTCATGCCGAAATACAAACAACGGCTCAGGCAAGAACCCCCTGCTGTGAGAGAAGTGACACGGTGGTCTGATCAAACAGAGGCCGCTCTGCAGGGTGCGTTGGATTCAATCGACTGGGACATGTTCGCAGCAGCGCGGGCGGAGACATCGAGGAGTTTACGGAAACTGTTGTGGGATTTATTGGGAAAGTTGTTGATGACACTTCACTTAGGAGGACCATCAGGACTTTTCCCAACCAGAAGCCGTGGGTGGATAAATCTGTCCGCGACGCCCTGAGGTCCCGCACCGTTGCCTACAACTCCGGCCTCGCCTCTGGGAACATGGAGGACTACAAGGTTGCATCATACAACATCCGCAGAGCGGTGAAAGAGGCTAAACATCGCTACGGCCGCAGACTGGAACAGCAACTACAACAGTCTGACTCCAGGGGACTGTGGCAGGGACTACGCACCATCACGGACTACAAAGCACCGCACACACCCCCGGTGAGTGCCGACGCTTCTCTGGCTGATGAACTCAACATCTTCTTTGCGCGCTTTGAGTCGGGAAGCCGACAGCCCGCTGCGCTCCCGGCCGGAGGGGCGGAGACACTCACTGTGACGGAGCGCGACGTGAGGAGGGCGTTTAGACGTGTAAACACCAGGAAAGCGGCTGGACCAGACGGTATTAGTGGACGTGTCCTTAAGACCTGCGCTGACCAGCTGGCACCTGTGTTTACACTGATATTCAACCTCTCACTGAAACTGTGTGTGATTCCCACCTGCTTTAAAAAGTCCATTATAGTAACTGTCCCAAAGAAACCACACCCCAGCAGCCCCAATGACTTCAGGCCCATAGCGCTCACCTCAGTGGTAGTGTTGTAGTACTTGAGATCGGTCTTGGTCTCGAGACTGCTTTTTGATGGTCTCGGTCTTGTCATGGACTCGACCGCATTTGGTCTCGGTCTTGTCATGGACTCGGACCTTGCAGACTCGGGATTTTATTTCAAGACCAGTCAAGACCACAGCTGTGGAAATATCACTAAATTGCCAGAATACTGTCCAATTTATTTGTTAACATCTTTGCTTTTATTGGATGCAAAACGTACTGATTCAAATCCCACAAAGATTGCACTCCTCTGCCTCTCAAAGGAGCGCACCTCACAGACTCCGCCCCGGCTAGGTCGCTGCTATTATCGCTGCTTACGCCTGTATCATTTCACCGCAGTTTGCAATCTACCACAGAGCACGGACAGTTTCATTCACAATGTGTATGTTTGATCTCACTATGGTCACGCGTGTGCTGCATAAATCGAAATAACCGCATGAACACGAAGAGAAGTAAGAGGGAAAATGAAGATCAAAGGAAAATTTCAGGCTTCCGATTCAACAAAAAAATCCCAGCATGAAAGGTAAATACCAACCTTCATGTATTTTGATACACAAACTAAAAATTTAATGCAAGTTTTAGGGCTGCAACGATTCTTGGAATAACGCAATTCGATTATTAAAAATCCTCGACACAAATTTGTTGCTTTGATGTTTCTTTCAGCTCTGCAGCTCAGGTGTCTCCGTGTAAGCGGAGCATTTCCAAAAAAAACAAAAACGACCCTTTAACACGAGTGGATCGCTGAGATGTTTTTTCACGCCCCTACTTCTCTGTGCTGTGAGTGCGCATGTTTGAATGTGCGCGCGTGTTGTGCAGAGGATGTCAGCTGTTATTTTTTTCTTTACGTCAGCTGTAGCCACCAGAACAGATCTATAACCACAGTGTACTGGGGAAAGGGGGGCTGCCATTAGCACTAGCAATCGTTCGGTGCCCCCTCCACCACCTTCAGTACAGAGGGGCTCCGTCAAAATGTTTTTATCAACCACCTGATCAGCAACATGAAGAACAGAGAACTTTGTAGCTGCTCCATCCACCCTGTTTGTTTCACACAGAGAAACATCTGCAGTACGGAAGTTAAAATATGCTGATGAATTGTTAAAATGAAAAATTATTTCTTATCCAATTACTTGATTAATTGACGGAGTAATCAATTAAATACTTGATTACTAAAATAATTGATAGTTGCAGCCCTACTTGTATTCAGAAAGCCATAGTCAAACATTAGTTTTCAGCACCAGTAGAGCTATGAGAGGCCTTCAAGAATAAAATACTACAGTTCCCAGCAAGATGATATCACTTCCTATTGTTGCATTAAAAACGTGATAGTTTATGCTCACAATATGGTGGCTGATATTCAAATGTAGGAAATGCTTTTAGCAGCTGAGGAATCTGGATTATGTTTTTGTTGTGTATTTTTTTATGTGATTTCTGCAAACACAGTGGAAGGAAACGGCACTCTGGGACACATTAAATACTTGATGTATAAATGTAACTTTTCTGGATTATATGCAAAAATGATCATTCTATCAATCTAATAAGGCCTGATTTAGAGTTCTGCATTGATCCTTTGTGTATAACTGAAAATCCTCTCTGAAGCAAACCTGACATGCACCTCGAGAAATGTAACTACACGTCCAAAAAAACTGATTACTGCTTTCTGGTTATGTCTTAGGCCCCATCACTCAATTAACAAGTGGGAGCGGCATTTAGTGGTTAGCATTAGCTTACTAATTAGCATTAGCATTAGTGCTGGGGTGAGGAATATTTCTTGCTAGAACCCGGAAGTTAACCATGGCCACCACCAATGGTAACAGCAGAGAAGTAAGTAAGTTGTTTCTCCGCCATTAGTACATTGAGCTAGTGGTGGGCAGATTGATCCTAATATCGATAATATGGATGCAAACGTTGTATTGGTATTGATCAATATCAGTGTAATGAGATCGATACTTTGGCTTCAGTTTCTCTCCTGTATGCAGTGCTGCGGTTTCATCAAAGATGCAGGCTGACTGTCTAAGTGTCGCTCCTGTCACAGCACAGAGCACGCACACTTTGCTCCTCCCCTCCCCACAGTGTTTTGTTATACTGTCATGTGATGCATAACATATTTTATTTGGGAAAAAAAAGGATTTTGCTATGAAACATTTAAATCAAATTTAAATTTAAATTTGTAGAAAATTAGTGAATGAAGGAACATTTTTTATTAAATTTTTTTATTATACTTTCTGAAAAATCTACCTGGAAAAAAGTTTGCATTTGTTCTTGAGTGATGATTTTGTACACTTAATTTATGAAAAAAAAATCCAGACATCAATGTATGGGGAAAATTGTTTTGTTCTATTGTTTCAGAACAATAACTTTTATTTTGATAAAGTATTTTCTACTTACATATAAACTTTGCCCATTTCTATCCTGGGTTTTAACTAATTAATGATCCAAAGGAAAAAAATCTCAAACCAGTTAAACTTCATGGAAATTCTTCATAATTATTAAAAAGTATTGGTATCAGTATCGGTGATAATGGCCCTGTGTTTACTTTACATAGGATCGATACCAAATTATGAAGTGTTGCACACAACTACATTGAGCAGCATACACCAGGAGTGATTGACAGTGCTAAGACCCTCCTCCTGGCTCTGACTGGTTGTTTTTGACTGGGAGCTTTTCAGGGAGGAGGTGGAGGAGCTCCATTTTTTTCGCAGATTATCGGTCTCATACTGTCTGACATGGTGACAGTTTTAACAAATATGTAAAAACCAGATTTTTTATAAAAGTTACATCCTGCAGCTTTAATCTGTATAAGATTAAAGGCTTTAGTTCTTACTGTTGATGAGTGTTTGCCATTTTTTCAGTTTTACACATTTAGCTATGTGGTTTTGAAAAAGCACCCATTTTTACAAAGGTTGTTGGTTTAAAAACAACACAACTTTATGCATAGTTTATGAAAGGCAGAGAAAAGTTAAGACTATTGTGATGAACTATGAATAATTGTTTTACATTCTGTGATAAATGATGGAAGTCACCCAGGGGTATTAAATAAAGATGGTTATATTTATTTGAGCTGTGAGTGTTTAATATCAGGATGATTTTATGGGAATGTGGATCTTTCAGATCAATTTGAGAAGTGATTTTGATCATGTTTCACATTTTATTGTGTCATGTAGTGTCAGGCACTGGTCTTGGTCTTGTCTCGGTCTCGCCCCCCCTCGGTCTTGGTCTCGACTGGTCTCGGACCCTAAAAGTCTTGGTCTTGTCTCGGTCTCGATACCCTCTGGTCTTGGTCTTGTCTCGGTCTCGGGTTAGGTGGTCTTGACTACAACACTACTCAGTGGTGATGAAGTGTTTTGAGAGACTCATCAAGACATTCATCACCTCCTCACTTCCCACCACCCTCGACCCACTACAGTTTGCATACCGGCCAGACAGATCCACAGATGACGCCATATCCTTCCTCCTCCACAAGACCCTTTCACACATAGACACTGGTAAGGGGAACTATGTGAGAGTGCTGTTTGTAGATTACAGCTCAGCATTCAACACCATAGTTCCCTCCAGGCTGGTCTCTAAGCTGCTGGACCTGGGCCTGGGCCCATCCCTGTGCAGGTGGGTTCACAGCTTCCTGACCAGCAGACCACAGGTGGTACGAGTGGGTCACCTCACCTCATCCTCCCTCACCCTCAACACTGGATCCCCCCAAGGCTGTGTGCTCGGCCCTCTGCTGTACTCACTGTACACCCATGACTGCGAGGCCACGTCAGAGTCCAACGTCATCATCAAGTTTGCTGACGACACTGCTGTTGTGGGACTAATCTCCCACAATGAGGAGACAGCCTACAGGAGAGAGGTCTCCCGCCTGGAGAACTGGTGCCAGGAGAACCACCTCCTGCTCAACGTCAGCAAAACGAAGGAACTGATCGTGGACTTCAGCAGGAAGCAGCAGAGGGACTACCATCCACTTGTCATCAGTGGTGCTGAGGTGGAAAGAGTGGACACTTTCAAATACCTGGGAGTGACCATCTCACAGGACCTGTCCTGGATTCATCACATAAACATCACTGTGAAGAAGGCCAGACAGCGTCTCTACCTCCTCAGGCGGCTGAGAGACTTCAAGCTCCCACTCAAGGTGCTCAGGAACTTTTACACCTGCACCATCGAGAGCATCATGCGTGGGAGCATCACCACCTGGATGGGAAACTGCACCAAGCAGGACTTCATGGCCCTAAAAAGGGTGGTTCGTTCAGCTGAACGGACCATCAGAACCACCCTCCCCAACCTGCAGGACATTTACACCAAGCAGTGCAGGCTGAGGGCCATGAAGATCCTAAAACAGCCCAGCCACCCCGGACACTCTCTCTTCTCCCTGCTCCCATCAGGCCGGCGTTACCGCTGCCTGAGGACTAAGACTGAAAGGTTGAAGAAGAGTTTTTACCCACAAGCCATCCGTCTGCTCAACTCTGAGCCCTAACTGGACCATTATTGCACAATGTAAATATTATAATTTATAATCTATAATTCCACGTAAAAGTGTGCATAGTGTATAGTATATAGAGTATAGTGTATATTGTGAATTACTTTTTTATTTTTATTCTTCTTCTTCTTATTTATATGTGTGTGTATATATGGTTGCAGGTACAAAATACATTTCACTGTGCATTGTACTGTGTATAACTGTGCATGTGACAAATAAACACTATCTTAAAATCTTAAATCTTAAACAAACATACAAGTACATGCCAATAAAACATTTACAGTGCCATAAAAAAAAATCAGCTCTTCTTATCCACTGATGGTTCATGAGTAAAGCGCATGAAAACATGAACCTGCCTGACAGCGCCCTTCCAGACCTTAAAGATGCTGCTGAAGTCAGAGGGTGTGAAAAAAGGAGGAAAAAAATCAGATTTCACTGAAAATGGTTATCTGTCACATGAGAAAATATTCAGTGCAGATGGTTCACAGGCTAATAAAAACTCAGCATTCATAAAATGTATCAAAGTCCGTGCAGATCAAATATGAAACCAAACTCAGTCAAAACTTCAGTTACCATAAAGATTTTTTATCACAAGCAATAAATCATCAGCTGTGTGACCTGAAACCTCGAACATTTCTCAGGTCTTCCTACAGGTCCTCAGTCTGTTTATTAGTCTATTTAATTAGTTTTTAAATTAGTCTGTTTAATTAGAAGTAATTCAACCAGCAAACTGTCTCACATCTCAGCTTTAAAAACAGAAACACTGTGACTATAAGCTGCTCTTCATTCAGCTGTGTGCAAAACTTTGACCCATCTTGTCTTCAAATGCTGCACAGTTTCTATTTTACTACATGAGTTTGAATACATTAACAGATGGTTCAGTTAACTGTCACAGATTTACAGATCGAGGAACATGAGCTCATAAAGGGGATTAAATATTAAACTAGGCTCAAAAGTTCACCTGCCCTAAAGAAATATTTTTTCTATCATAATAAAAAAAACCCAATAAAACAGTTGAGTAATCAGTGATAGAGATCAGGTGTGCAACACATGGCTGGAAGAGACCGGCCAGAAGGTGGAACAAATGTCGAGCCTACCCAAAGAACAAAAACACACCCACACAACACACTGGCATAGTCCCCACCCTCTCCGGGTGGGGACTATGCCAGTACCTCCCCCTCAAAGGGAGCCTCCAGGCGACGTCCCAGGCCTGTTTGGGTGCCCACGATGGAACTCCCGGACCATGGAAGGGTCCAGAATCGCAGAATTCCAATTGTTTGTGAAATCCGATTTTTTTTGCGTGGTCGTTCGCATTTCTAAATATATGCAACTTGTATGTGATCTGTGTGAGTGAACTGCAAGTGAACCTAAAAGTGTCCCGCATGCACAGTACACTACGCAATAATGTCACACATAGCAAGCGTGCTCATTGTTTGCAGAAGTAAACATGGATAGTAATGGTGGAGCGTATCTTGCAATTTTAATTTTGTTGTCCAACTGGAGCCAGCACATTAACAACATAATCGTCTTAAAGGTACTGCACTGCAGTGGTTTGAATCATATCTATCTAATAGACTCCAATTTAATTATGGAGTTCCACAGGGTTCTGTGTTAGGACCAATTTTATTTACATTATACATGCTTCCTTTAGGCAGCATTAGTAGAAAGCATTGCATCAATTTTCATTGTTATGCACATTTGTTATTACACACTCTGGCCCAGAAAGTGAGACGCCGAAAGAGAGGGAAGCGCGCTGGCATGCTTGTGAGGCTAAGGAGACGTGGATTACGCACAGCCTTACCTGGGATTTTCCTCTCCAACGTGCGTTCACTTAGGAACAAAATGGACGAACTGACACTGATGAGGAGCATGAATAGAGACTTTTCCATATCCTGTGTGTTATGCTTCACGGAGTCATGGCTGTGTGAGGAGATACCGGACTGCGCGCTCCAGTTGGAGGGATTTCATCTCCTCCGCGCAGACCGGCAAGCTGCGCTTTCCGGCAAGGCTACAGGTGGAGGAGTCTGCTTCTACATCAACAGTGGCTGGTGTACGGATGTGACAGAGATTGCTAAGCACTGCTCTCCCTCACTGGAATATCTTTTCATTCACTGTAAACCGTTCTACTCTCCGCGGGAGTTCGCTTCATTCATACTGGCTGCTGTTTACATCCCGCTGGACGCGGACGTGCACGAGGCCCAGTGCGCGCTCACAGAGCAGATTCTGTGCATGGAGCGGACATACCCGGACTCTCTTATCATCGTACTTGGGGACTTTAATAAAGCCAGCCTGAGACAGGAACTTCCCAAATATAAACAATATATCACATGTCCGACCAGAGAGGAGAAGACACTAGACCACTGCTACAGCACGATAAGCGGGGCTTATCACGCAGTGCCCCGCGCTGCACTCGGCCTCTCTGACCACGACATGATCCACCTGATCCCCGCGTACAGACAGAGGCTGAAGCTCTCAAAACCTGTGGTGAGGACAACAAAGCAGTGGACCCGTGAGGCTGTGGAGGAGCTCCGCACATGCTTCGAAACTACAGACTGGGACTCAATGAGGGCTGCCTGTGACAGTCTGGATGACTACACGGACACTGTAACCTCGTATATCCACTTCTGCGAGGACAGCATTGTGCCATCACGCACCAGGGTGAGTTATAACAGTGACAAACCCTGGTTTACTCCCAAACTGAAGCAGCTGTGGATAGAGAAGAGGGAGGCTTTTAAAAGTGGGGACAAAGACTGCTACAAAGAGGCCAAGTACAGGTTTAGCAAGGAAGTGGCCACTGCTAGATCACATCACTCTGAGAATATACAGCAGCAGATCTCAGAGAACGACGCGGCCTCTGTATGGAAAGGTTTTAGGCAGATTACCAACTACAAGCCTAAAACCCCCCACTCCACAGACGACCTACAAACTGCAAATAGACTGAACGAGTTCTATTGTCGTTTTGATGATCAGTTCAGCAGCCTTCACACCTCCACCAATCCCAACTACAATACAGCCAACACAAATATTCACCCCCCAACCTCCCCCACTCCCCACACCTCAGAGAAGCCCACATCATCAAGGACTCCCACCCCAGAGTCCCCCTCCTCCCCCACCCCCACAGTCTTTTGTATTCAGGAGGACCAGGTGCTAAAGCAGTTCAGGAGTGTCAAAGCTCGCAAAGCTCCAGGTCCAGATGGTGTCTCACCTGCCACACTGAGACACTGTGCTAACGAGCTTGCCCCATTGTTCACGAACATCTTCAACTCCTCACTGGAGGCTTGCCACGTGCCTGTCCGCTTTAAAACCGCTACCATTGTTCCTGTCCCCAAGAAGCCAAGGATCACTGGACTAAATGACTACAGACCTGTGGCACTGACTTCTGTGGTCATGAAGTCATTTGAGCGTCTGGTGCTGTCCCACCTCAAGTCCCTCACAGCCCCCCTTCTGGACCCCCTGCAGTTTGCCTACAGAGCCAACAGGTCTGTGGACGACGCCATCAACCTGACTCTGCACTTCATCCTACAGCATCTGGACTCCCAGGGAACCTACGCCAGGATCCTGTTTGTGGACTTCAGCTCTGCCTTCAACACCATCATCCCTGATCTCCTCCAAGACAAGCTGTCCCAGATGAACGTGCCAGATCCCATCTGCAGGTGGATCATTGACTTCCTGATGAACAGGAAGCAGCACGTGAGGCTGGGGAAGAATGTCTCGGACTCCCGGACCATCAGCACCGGCACTCCTCAGGGCTGTGTCCTCTCTCCTCTGCTCTTCTCCCTGTATACCAACTGCTGCACCTCTGACCACCAGTCTGTCAAGCTTATTAAGTTTGCAGACGACATGACTCTCATCGGACTCATCTCAGACGGGGACGAGTCGGCCTACAGGATGGAGGTCAAACGTCTGGTGTCCTGGTGCAGCCACAATAACCTGGTACTGAACGCCCAGAAGACAGTGGAGATTATAGTGGACTTTAGGAAGCACACAGCCCCTCTACCCTCCATCATCCTGACTGACACCCCCATCACCACAGTGGACTCTTTTCGCTTCCTGGGAACTACCATCACCCAGGACCTCAAGTGGGAGCCCACCATCACCTCTGTCATCAAAAAGGCCCAGCAGAGGATGTACTTCCTGCGGCAGTTGAAGAAATTCAACTTGCCAGCAAGGACCATGGTGCAGTTCTATACTGCCATCATTGAGTCCATCCTCACCTCCTCCATCACTGTGTGGTACGCTGGAGCCACCACTAGGGACAAACAGAAACTACAGCGCGTTGTGCACTCTGCTGAGAAGGTGTTTGGCTGTAACCTCCCATCTCTCCAGGACCTGTACACCTCCAGGACACTGGGGCGTGCAGGTCGGATCACAGCCGACCACTCTCACCCTGGGCACAGACTTTTTGACCCTCTCCCCTCAGGCAGGAGGCTACGGTCCATACGGACCAGGACCTCCCGCCATAAGAACAGTTTCTTCCCCTCTGCTGTTGGACTCATGAACAATAACCCTAAGACTGTTACTACCACCCTCCACAAACGCTGATGACCCTATGTCTATGCACCTGTCTGACTGCACTGATGTACATATTAGTGGAATATAGTCTACATTTTTTTATCTTTTAATTAGTCTCTGCACTGTATATTTTGTAATTTTGTAATATTGTGCTATAGTTATAGCTCTAATATCTCTGTATATTTGCAATTTGTATACTTGTATATTGTCTTATAGTTTTTATACTTATTTGTTTTTTTTTCTGTAAGCACAAAGTACCGCAGCAATTTCCTAATGCTGTGAACCTGTTCACCCATATGGCAATAAAAACCTTCTGATTCTGATTCTGATGATACTCAGCTTTACCTATCAATGAAGCCAGATGACGCACATCAATTAGTTAAACTGCAGGAATGTCTTAAAGACATTAAGGCCTGGATGACCTCTAATTTCCTGCTTCTAAATGCAGATAAAACTGAAATTCCTGTACTTGGCCCCACAAATCTTAGAAACATGGTGTCAAACCAGATACTTACTCTGGATGGCATTACTTTGGCCTCCACTGAGAAATCTTGGAGTCATTTTTGACCAGGATATGTCCTTCAATGCACATATTAAACAAATATGTAGGACCGCTTTTTTGCATTTGCACAATATTTCTAAAATTAGAAACATCCTTTCTCAGAGTGATGCTGAAAAGCTAATACATGCATTTATAGAGTGGACTATTCATTATTATCAGGCTGTCCTAAAAGCTCCCTGAAAAGCCTTCAGCTGATTCAAAATGCTGCAGCTAGAGTACTGACAGGGACTAGAAAGAGAGAGCAGATTTCTCCCATATTGGCTTCTCTTCATTGGCTCCCTGTTAAATCTAGAATAGAATTTAAAATCCTTCTCCTCACATACAAGGTCTTGAATATTCAGGCCCCATCTTATCTCAAAGACCTCATAGTCCCATATCACCCCAACAGAGCACTTCGCTCTCAGACTGCTGGCTTACTTGTGGTTCCTAGGATACTTAAGAGTAGAATGGGAGGCAGAGCCTTCAGCTTTCAGGCCCCTCTTCTGTGGAACCAGCTCCCAGCTTGGATTCGGGAGACAGACACCCTCTCTATTTTTAAGATTAGGCTTAAAACTTTCCTTTATGATAAAGCTTATAGTTAGGGCTGGATCAGGTGACCCTGAACCCCAAATTCAGTATCTCAGAAAATTAGAATATTACTTAAGACCAACACAAAAAAAGGATTTTTAGAAATGTTGGCCAACTGAAAAGTATTAACATGAAAAGTATGAACATGAAAAGTATGAGCAAGTACTGCACTCAGTACTTAGTTGGGGCTCCTTTTGCCTGGATCACTGCAGCAATGCGGCGTGGCATGGAGTCGATCAGTCTGTGGCACAGCTCAGGTGTTATGAGAGCCCAGGTTGCTCTGATAGTGGCCTTCAGCTCTTCTGAATTGTTGGGTCTGGTATATCACATCTTCCTCTTCACAATAGCCCATAGATTTTCTATGGGGTTAAAGGTCAGGCGAGTTTGCTGGCCAATTAAGAGCAGGGATACCATGGTCCTTAAAGCAGGTACTGGTAGCTTTGGCACTGTGTGCAGGTGCCATGTCCTGTTGGAAGATGAAATCTGCATCTCCATAAAGTTGTTCAGCAGCAGGAAGCATGAAGTGCTCCCAACTGTCTTTTATTACCCAAACTCACAACGGGCATAGAAGGATTCTCCCAATCCACTATGAGTTTGATCCTTATGCAATGGCTCCATGACTTGTTCTCTGGGGACTGCCAAAACAAAACACTTTTGGGCGGTCTTATCTCAGTACTCCCTTACATTATTACAGTAGCTCAGGTGGAACTTCAACCCCCCTTTTCAGGACACACACTCCCCGCTACTTGACCTTCACTCTGGCAATACTGTGTCAAAAGTGCACTGTATACAAAGGTGAGCCTCTAAAAACGAATGAGTGCAGTTCTACTAGTGGAAAAAACCCAAGGCTCTGGGCAGAGCAGGCCTCAGTCCTTTCCACTCACCTAAAGCATGCAGTGTTCCAGTGTGTGAGTGACAATATAGGTGACAAATAATATATAATGTGACCATTAATTCAGTTTAATATAGGTACTAATAAATGATATAGTAAAATACCAATATCAGATGATAAAAATATCCAACATTCCCCCCTTTGATACCTATTGGTATCAATACACAATATTTTTATCAAAACAAGAGTAAATATTTGTCAAACAAGGTGAACAGGAAAACACTGCGTGAGCTGTTTTTATTAATATAGTTATTCGCAAGCTTCAAACCTAAATCTTCTCACTCACATGGTGTGCTCGTCAACTCTGGGTGCTAGAATAAATCTCAATCCAGCTTTCACCAAACAAACAAACTGATCTTACCAACACAGCATCCTCATTTGCAGGGCACACCACGCAGGTCAGAGGCACCTATACTTATGGGCACGAAATATAAGGCACTTGAGATATAGCATATATATGAAAAGGCATAATACAACTACAGCATTGACTAAGGCATATTCAGTGAAAGACAAATTTCATAACATTGTCAGCATCTTTTAGACGATCATTCAGTCCTCATGATGTTGCAGCATCTTCTTCAGGCTTCTGCGAGGACCACTTCCTCCATTCCATCTGTCCCCCCTTCGTTGCTCTAAGCAAATCATTGATGATCTTGAATTTCAACTCCCAGCAGTGAGCTTCTGAATCTCACTGGCTTGCTCTCCATCGGCGACCCTGACCATAGCCAACTTACTGGTGACAACATCAGTGTCACTGTTGAGCTCCGCTGCTTCATCCTTTAGCTGACTTGTTTCATAGACTAGGTTGCTTGAAGATGCATTAAGCACTTCTGAACTGGAGGATCTCTCAGATCCCCTTCTAGTTAGCGCTGTTCCCGGTGTGCCGCGTGCCACGAATGTTAGGAGGCACTGGCTATCTGCTGTCATTAGAACTCCCTCTGGCTGGGGAAGCAGCTCCCAGGAGCCAGGTATGTGATGTCATCATGTCGTGAAGGCCCCTCAAACGACTCGATCCCAGTCCAGGTGGCGTCCTCAGCCCACAATGCGTTCTTGTCGAGATGGCTCCTTCTGCGCTTCCAGAAGATCTAAGAAGATCTGGGTCCATGCTGGATACCTGCTCTGCTGAGTCTCCCCTCTCCTTTAGCCGTTCCACGACAGGGCGAGCCTTCGCTGGTCACGGATCTCAGCAAGATTTTCTCCAATATGAGGTCAGGCTCGGCAGCCTCTTGGCTGGGGGAGGCTGAATAGGACTGTCAGAACCTTATCCTCCATTCTGGTTTTGTCATTACTGCTTATAGCATAAGACATAAGATTAATAATATCCATAACATGCAATGCTAAATCTACTTGAAGTAAAGCACTCCCTTTTCTTTATATTTGCTTCCTTTGGGTTCCACTTTTGAAAAGCACATCATTGCCTCTCATTGTTTGGCAGATGAACTACAAATATACTTACATTTACAATCTGATTGCCGTGCTTCTGTGCAGACACTAGTAAACTGTCTTAGGGATATGTAATCATGGCTGGAGATAAACTTTCTTAAATTGAACAAAAAAAAAAACAGAAATTATTTTACTTGGACAACCCCACCTTGGTTGGTACGAGAGTACTATTGATCGTTTTAGCCTCCTATTATCACCCTGTTATGTGGAACCTTGGTGATTTTTGATGGTGTTTTAAAACTCAATAAACATATTAGCTTTGTTGTTAAGATGAGCTTTTCCAATTAGTGAAAAAATGAAGGCCTTTTTCCCACAACATGACTTTGAGAGAGTAATTTATGCTTTTATTACTTCTTGTTTCAAACTATTATAATTCTTTATATGTTGGATGTGATCAGGTGTTACTTTGTTATTTAACTGAACTTTTGAAACCCTATATTCCTTTCAAAGCCCTGCGGTCTACAAATCAACTGCTCCTCAGTCTCCTAAATCGAGGCTGAAAAGCAGAGGCAACAGAGCCTTTACAGCGGTGACATCTGATCTCTGGAGTAATCTACGCTTTCACATAAGAGCAGCCCAAATTCTCAATCATTTAAAAATTTTAAAAATGTCATATTTGCTTGCATACAGATTTAACTGAGTATAGTACCCTTGGTTTTACTGTGCTAACACAGCTTTTTCTTTTTTTCTTTTGATTGATTCTTAGTATAGATTTATTTATTGTTGGTTTAGTGACTGATCAACAGAACATGTTTTATATACACTATACTGCACTTAGTTCACTTGAGATTGTTTTAATATGCTCTAACATAAATTTTGAATTGACTTGATGTACCCAAGCATATTATCATATTTAGACAAGAAAGACCTCACTTTCTGCACTATGTTACCTATGTGGAGCGGTATTAATACTATTATTATTGCTAATAACATAGCAAATCATCAGCCTCACTTTCTAATGTCCTCCAACAATTATCCCCCCTTGAGGCTGATGAGTGCTTGACCATAACTTCCTACCTCGGCTCCACTGTCTGTTCTCCAGCTTCATGCTGACCCCCTCTGTATTCAGATTACTTATGTCCAGTGAAGTGTCACCCTTTAGTTCTCCTCCTCCTGGAAAGACAAAGTTAGCTCTGACTGGGCTATGCTCTGGCTCACACTTTTGAGTTCTTCTGGGCATTTGTTTTTAAAATAATGGCCACTGTACTGGGAAGCTGTAAAGCATCAATTAACTGCAACACAGCCTCTCCATATACTAGAGGATTGCCTTCAACTCTCTGAAATCCTCTCCATCTCTAAATATTAACATTAGCATGACAAACCTCATTAACCTAGGCTGAATCAATGTACAAATTAAGCCTCTTACCTGAAGCCAGTGTACAAGCTGCTGTTAAAGCTTTTTGATCTGAGATCAGCGATGAACTCAGCAGATCAACCTTCTGAGCTTCTAGAGCAGAAAAACTTACACCTGCAGAATTAAGTTAAACAACTGTGCAGCCCACATTACAGCCACACTCATCCCTAAAGCCAGAACCATCCAAAGGCAGTGTTAAATTATCGGTAATAAATTCATTATGCACATTAATTTTCTCAGCTCCTGAATTTGTCAGTCTGTGGAACAATCATGAGGAGTTCATTTTGGAAACAGGTTTAACATTATTACATCTTTAATAGTTCAGGGGCAGATAATCTTACCTCCTACCCCGTAGTCTTATTTGAGTGATAACAACCTCAGGCAAAAAGTAAAGCCTACAATTGATGTGGCATACAAAGAGTTACAGGATGACCTGGAGTTAAAAATCCAGGTTTCTGAAAAACAAAGTCTGCTGCCATCAAACCTTGATAGCAAGGTGAGAAGCCAGCCTTCATGTTATCCAGTTTTATATTGTAATAAGGCAGGAGCTGCTTACCTACTATGGGATCCTGCGTAAGGGCAGCTCTTACCTAGCTCCTGCTATTAGCCACATATAAATGGAAAGGTTTCGAGTAATCTGATTACCCAATGCCAGGTCAGATTGCGTGTCCTGCTTCAGTGCATCAGATGTTGCTTCAGCTCCCACTGACCACTGCAACTAGGGATCAGAGTTAGTTTGTCCTGCTGCCTTATTGAAGCAGCAGAGATGCAGTTTTAAACACATAGTCACAAATCCACCGTCTGCTGAATCCTGCCATTCCCAAACATGTCAACATTCACCAACCGTTTGCGGTTGTCAGGTTTTAATCACAGTGTTTAACAGAGAGAGAGCAATTAGCTTCCTCTGTCCACTAAACTGGCTTCCTAGATATTCAATGGTTTGGTAACAGAATTGCAAGAATTCTTCTCATTTTGTTCTTTTAGAGGACGACAAATCAGCTGCACACTGTGAGACAGTACTGAGAATATTCAGATACTTCAAATCTTACACTAAAGTTTGGTTGAAGATGTTAACGGCTGTTAATCACAATTATCACAGCCGTCATAGAATGTACTAAGTGCTAAGCACAAATACTACTTAATATCTGGTGCACTGTTAGAAAGCAAAGATGTGGATCAGGAACCACAAGTGTATCAGAATCTGTAATTGCATCAGTATGTAACTGTCTGAATTTGGTTTTAATGTATGAGCCTTAAAAGCACTCCAGCCTTCAATAGCTCATCAATATTAAGCCTGATAGCTTCAATGGCATGTGACTTAAATGAACATTGTCTAATTTGACCCCAGGTTTCAGCTCAACTGTATCAGGCTGGGCAAATTTGAGCCTTCCCTCATTTCAAGGATTCAAGGATTTTTATTTGCCATCTATGCATGGACCAAGGTCCAGACACATTGGAATTTTTTGTGCAGGGCTCTCTCGTAGTCAACCAAGTATACTGCGTTGTTTCGCTCAGTTGAGATGGAACCTGTTTCAACAACTACTCATGTTCAAATGATAATTGAATTTGATCTACACATGTTTAAATAGTTCCATGCACTATTCATTCACACTTAAGCAATGTGGGGTAAGTGTTTTGTCCATGACACAATGACAGCATGCGCTCAGACAGGGACTCAACCCAGCAACCCTCCGGTTGCGAGGTGAGCACCTACCCACTGCAACCCACATTATTCACTAACACTTTCATCACTATTTTTCACTAAAACCCTAATGAGCTGTTTGTCTTTAGAAACGTGCATGCATTTATTGTGTAGTTAGATTCCCTCTAAAATAAGCTTTGTCTTGTTAAACCATCAGTGCAGTACATGAGAGTATGTCCATGAGCAATCAGCAATGAGATGTGGCCCAGCATTTGACACGTGTTACCAGTTCCTTAGTCCATCAGGTACAGCAGCCACACCCTGTGGAGCAAAGTAGATGTAGTCAATAGTAAAAAGAAAAATGTTCTTTTATTGATCAGTTCATCAAAACACAGTTCATAGTCTTTGGACTCCAGTTTCTCATCCAACAATAAATGTAGAGCAGTCCAGACTCCTCAGCTCCTCCTTTGCGTTCGTACCCAGAGCTCCCACATTTCATCCATCGTTCATTTAACTTGGAGTCTTCAGTCACTGGCTGCAACCAAAACACCTCAGGTTGAACCCAGACAGTCTCTGTGTCTGTTGGCACATCATCACTCTGTGTGCTTCCTCAGTTGACAGTTTGCATACAGTTCATCAGTGGTGCACATGATTTTGCTTCTAAAGAACACAGAATGTCTTTTCTCATAAGACTTATTGAAATGTCAGCTCACCTGACAAATTAAAGGATACATCAGGCTGCTCCTTTTCCTCTTCAGGCCTCTCTGGACCTCCTTATGGCCAACAGGCTGTTGGTCTAGCCCAAGAGGTCATGTGGCAGTCTCGCTGGAGGTGACCTGTGAAGTTACCTCTAGGCAGGTGTTTCTCTGTTGAGTAGGCTGAGTGAGTCCAAGCGGCGGTCCTGGCTGTGACAGTTCTCTCCATCCTCCACGCCAGGTCACTCTGCCTCTCATCTGCCTCCCGTCTCCCTCTCAGGTGTACAGGTCCAGATCGTCACCTTGATTAACATGCATGTGAGTAGTATATACTGGTGGCAATCATGATTTATGACTGACAGGTGGGTGACAGGTGGGGGTCAAAGGTCATGCGCGTACATGAGGGTCCTCGTGCGTGATCGTGCGTGATCGAATGATTTATGATTATCAGCTGCATGTGTGTGAGTGGAGGAGGAGTGTCTGGAAAAGGGCAATCCCATCCACACTGTTTGTGAAAGATGTTTAAATAAACTCTTTCTTTAACAGGTGATATGAGCATCAAATGCTGTAATTCTCCACAGGCAATTATACCATCTGTTTTTAAACTATAAGACAATGCACACTTCAACTGACTGGCATAAAAACAGACCATCACCTGTTGAAACCCTGCTGGATTCGTGTTTCCCACACTCTCTCTCCCACTCTCTCTGATTACAAGATGACTTCATCAAAAGGACAATCCCATTCATACTGTTTGGGGGCTATGCTTAAATAAACTCTTTCTTTAACAGGGTGTAATTCTCCACACATGCAATTGTACAATCTGTTTTTTTAACTAAAAGTTGATGCAGAATTCAGCTGATGAAATCGTTCTGGATCCGTGCTTTTATTTTCACACGCAAATAATTACAGCAACGTTTTTTTTACTAAAAGTCGATGCAGCGCAAAAATAAATTAAAAAAATACAGGTATCACTACATTTCCCATCAGGCAATGTGGCACTTTTTACAACGTCACAACCAGCGACAGCAACCGGTCTTTGCATACAACTGGGAGGACTGTTGCTTTCACGTTTTTCCGAGCTCGTTAGTTTCTTAAAAAAAAAGAAAAGTTATGTGGTTATTTTTTAATTTGATTTAACAATCAGGATATAATGATAACATACACAGGGCAGAACGCAGTACTTTTCCAGAGCGAACAGATGGTGGTTAAAAAAAGGACTGAGGGGAGGGTTTCAAACAAACAAACAAACAGGACACACACTCAGTCATAAAAAAGGGTTGTGTTTTATAAAGCAAGCATGGCGAAGACCTCATTGTGAAGACGAACGCTGCGCCCTTTTCCACGTTTTTCCACAGACTCCGGAGCAAACGCTACTCTCTCTGTGTTTTTAAATGGATTCAGGTAAGCATATCCTTTTACACAAAATTATACGAAGCAAGCTGTATTCTGTATATCATCTCATTTCTTTTTTTAAAAATAATAATAATGGTATGTTTGTGTATTACATGAATGATGGCTACATAACTAACAATTTTTTCTTTTTTTGTGTGAGTTTCCAGACATTAAAACTTCAACTGTTACAACGTCACAACCATCACAGATGCTGGCCGTTCCTCCTCCTCCTGATTCCTCATCTTCTTCACTTTCACCATCTAACCAATTACCTGAAGAGGAACTGACGAAGCACGGCGTCGCGGCCGTTAAGATCGCCACACTACGCCTTCTGTGTAAGGCCGTGCAGAACTATCATGAAGGGATATGCCACGGATGTCGAGTCAAACACCCTAGCTATGATCATCACAGCTGTAAGTGTAACCAATGAATAGAATTTACTTGGGTTCAGATAGCAGTTTACTATCAACCAGTTCTGTTTATTAGAATTCACTGGACTGAAACACATCCAATCTCATCTCAACTTGGGCATAAAATTACCAACACAAAAGGAAAACAACATAACAGTACAGTCAATACAGTTAACCAACTTATTTCACTTGAACACGCTTCAGAACTATGTGGGACAAATTATATTTGTCTCCTTGACACATACCAAGTCCTTCTCTCTATATGAGAGTAAAAAAAATAAAATCAAATATTCCCTTTTTGGGGTCCTTAGCAAAAAAAAAAAAAAAGTGCTGGCCAGCAAACGAGCAAATGTTTATATAGAGCTCTATATTTATGTGTGTGTGTGGTGCATACGGACGAATAAGTTGAGCGGGGTGTCCTGACTGGGAATGGCAACCCAGAAAGATGATGGTGGCTGTCGCCTGAAGATGCCGGAAGATCAACAGCGTCTTTGTCCTCCTCCAAAAGGCACAGGTAAACTTCAGCGATGTCGCTCTCGCCACTGTTGTCCACAATAATGCACTAGCAGGAAAATATCACATTATCAGGCATAAAGCAGTCAGCAGATATGCAGCAGGTAGACGGAGACTGGCAAGTCTTTGCTCTGCAGCCGCGCTCGCGCTCTAAAGCCCGGGAGTTCCCCTAGTAACTGCAGTGGTCTCCATTTTGAAACAGAGTATAATATTATATATCACAAAAATATAACTAAATAAAATAATCAACACTGTTAAGTTGACATAAATTGCATTTCCTCCAAAACAACACCTCTTGGACATTGATAAAAGTTAAATGTTTCACTTAACATGGCTAACATGGTCAACACGACTAACAGGAGTAGCAAACAGTCATCTTAACTCACAATACCCACGGTAAGACAAGCGTTGGGTCTCTTAACTTATGTTGAATTACCGACGACCTGGTATAATCGTAAAACGTAAACTCATAACACAGACAACATAGCACGTTACCAATAATGCTCACCTAGCAGGAAAATATCACATTATCAGGCATAAAGCAGTCAGCAGATATGCAGCAGGTAGACGGAGACTGGCAAGTCTTTGCTCTGCAGCCGCGCTCGCGCTCTAAAGCCCGGGAGTTCCCCTAGTAACTGCAGTCGTAACGCTGCCATAAAGTGATGTCGTGCTTAGCTCTTAAAGTGACAGTACCAATGAAACCAAAATGATATAGAAATGCAAACGAAACAGAACAAACAAAATACAGCTGGGTTACATCCTCCCCCACTTAAAATGTGACGTCCTCGTCACTACCAGTAGCCAGGGACTGCACTAGCCCTGTAAGTTGCTGTTGAAAGGACACCAAAAAACTACACAGCAGTGTATGCTGTGTGGGTGAAGATAAACTGTGAGGTTGGTAATGAACTTTAGAGCCGACCTGATAGTCACTGAGGTAGGCTGGTTGGACTCGCCTTCTTTGAGGTCTTGTTCTTGGCAAAACTGAACTAGCCTCAGTCACTGACCCTGCCAAATCTGTCTGTTCTGAAATGAACTCAGAAGCATTAGGATTCAGGGTATTTTGAGATGATGGTATGCTCTGCATAGCAGTTCCTGAGGCCTCGCACTGTGGTTCCTGCTCAGTATATTCTTCCACAGCAGATGTGTTTGTCACAATGTCCTCCTCATCAGTTGTCACTGAAGACTGCAGCGGGGAAATCTGGGCAACACTGTCTCCAGCATCAGATCTCCAGGTTACGGGTAGGAATCCGCAGGGAAGAAGCATGTCTCGATGCAGAACCCTCTCTCTGCCCCCTCCATCCTCCGGTGTGACAACATAGACTGGGATACTTTCATCAGGCTGTTTGACAACAATATGAACAACAGGTTCCCACTTATCGGAGATCTTGTGTTTCTTTCTTAGGCTCAGATTCCTTATAAGGACTCTGTCACCTACTCCTAAAGGCAGGGCAGTCACTGTTTAACAACAGTCTCTTCTCTGCATTTTTAGATGCCAACTCATATGCATGTCTAAGTCTTTTCTTTAGGTCTCTCACATATTGTGAGTGTGTTCTGTGGTTGTAACCTCGAGGGCTGATGCCAAAACAGAGATCAATGGGGAGACGCGGTTCTCTGCCAAACATTAAAAGAAAAGGAGCTTCCCCAGTCACATAATTTCTGGTACAATTATAGGCGTGCACCAGAGGCCTAACATATTTTCTCCTTTCCTCTTTCTTTTTGTCCTCCAGCGTTCCCAAGAGATCAAGCAGAATTCTGTTGAATCTTTCTACTGGGTTCCCTCTTGGGTGGTAGGGTGTAGTTCGAGATTTAGAAATTCCTGCATGCTTACAAAGTTCTGCCACCACTTCTGACTCAAAACAGGCTCCCTGATCACTATGCAGCCGGCGGGGAAAACCATAGTGACTTATAAAGTTCTCCCACAACACCGCTGCAACAGTTTTTGCAGTCTGATCTCTGGTTGGATATGCCTGCACATATTTAGTATAGTGATCTGTTATCACCAAAATGTTTCGAGTGTCCTTGGAGTCAGGTTCCAAAGATAAAAAATCCATGCAAACCAACTCAAGAGGACCGCTGACTTTGATGTTTACTAATTTAGATGCTCTTTGTACCCTTGCCTTTCTTCTCACACACCTCTCACAAGTCTTACACCTCGCCTCAATATCCTTAGCCATTTTTGGCCAGAAAAACCTTGCTCTAGCAAGCTCCAGAGTTCTTTCTATGCCCATATGCCCCGTCTCAATATGGACACCTTCAAATGCTCTCTCTCTGTGGCTGCTAGGAAGAACCAGCTGACTAAAGGCTTCACCTCTTTGGTTGAAAACTTTATGGTATAGCACTCCTTCAATCAGAACTAGTTTCGACTTCTCTCTTAAAAGTAGAGTCACCTCTGGCCCATCAACCATTTTAAATGTCTTAGTACAGGGCTCATTCTCTAGAATATGGATGACTCTCGCCAGAGAAGCATCTTCTCTCTGTAAATGATACCAGTCCTCCCTTGACATTTCAGGTAATGCAGAGAGACCTGGCTCTAGGACTGGGTCTTCCAGGTCCTCGGGGACAGCATCTTCATCACACAGGAGTGTCTCAACTGCAGGTATCTCCCTATCCATTTCCTGTCTGTCATTTGAGTCTGTAACATTGGTCACACCGAAGCACACATACAAGCTCTTTACTGCTTCTCCATCCAAAACCTTAAACTCATCAGAGAATGGTTTGGCACGATCCAGAAGGGTAGTGATTCTCCTGTCTATCTCTTGGGACTCGTCATCGTCTTGAGGTGGCTCATGGGGTCTCCTGGAGAGCCCGTCAGCATCAACATTATGTTGACCAGACTTGTAATGAATGTCAAAGTTGTACAATGACAGCGCCGCCAGCCACCTGTGGCTTGTGGCGTCAAGCTTAGCGCTGGTCAACACATATGTTAGCGGATTATTATCTGTCAGTACTTTGAAACTAGCCCCATACAAATAGTCATGGAACTTCTCACTGACCGCCCATTTAAGAGCGAGAAACTCTAACTTATGCACCGGCTAATTCCTTTCACTTTTAGAAAGACCACGACTTGCATAAGCTATCACTCTGGTCTGACCATCCTGAACCTGATAAAGGGCTGCACCTAAACCTGTCATGCTAGCATCTGTATGGAGCAAATAGGGGAGCTGCCAGTTAGAGAAAGCAAGCACAGGAGCCGATGTTAGTTTTTCAGTGATAAGCTCAAATGCAGCTTGACATGCAAGAGTCCATCTGTCTCCAAGCAGATGTGACTGTTTACGAGGCCAATGACTGGAATTTTTCTGCCTGGGGCTCCAGTCTCCTTTCAACAAATCATTCAGGGGTCTCACCACCTTGGCATAATCCCTCACAAAACGTCTATAATAACCAGTGAAACCTAAGAATGACCGCAGCTCCTTAGTTGTTTGAGGGCGGGGCCATTCTTTTACAGCTGCCACCTTTTCTGGATCAGGTTCTATTCCCTGTGCAGATATCACATGCCCTAAATACTTCACAGAAGTCTGAAAAAATTTGCATTTGGCAGGGGACAGTTTGAGGCCAAAATCTGCCATACGTCTGAGGACCTTCATTAACCTCTCCTCATGCTCCTCAAGTGAGCTGGAGAATATGATAAGATCATCGAGGAAAGCAACAACCTCTTGGAGGTTAATTCCTTCCATCACTTTCTCCATAGTTCGCTGGAAGGTGGCTGGAGAGTTAGTCAGACCTTGTGGCATTCTGCGGAACTGCCAGGTACCAAAAGGCGTGGTAAACGCTGTTTTTGGCCGATCTGCGGGTTCAACATCCAGCTGGTAATACCCACTTTTAAGATCCAGCACAGTGAACCACTTTGAACCTGACAACAAGGAGAATGTCTCCTCTATCCGAAGTAATGGGTAAGCATCTTTCTTAGTTAAGTTGTTCAGTCTGCGGTAATCCACCACCATTCGCAGCTCTCCATTCTTTTTCCGGACTAGAACGACTGGAGAGGCGTAGGGGCTGTGAGATTCTTCGATAACACCTGCAGCCAGAAGATCTTGAAGATGCCGTTTCAAGTCATTGAAGTCTGCAGGTGAAACACGTCTTGTCCGCTCTTTGAATGGCACATGAGGCTCTAATTCAATGCGATGAGAGACACCTGTAACCCTACCAACATCCAAATCATGCCTGGAAAACGCATTAGCAACTTCAGCATTGATTCTATGTCATATGTGTTCTTTTAATTGGGACGATATAGGACTGTCACCAAAATCAAGATTAAGAGTGTCGGTTGTTGGTGTGACCTTTACATCATTAGCCACCAACAAGGAATGCGCCTGGGCAGCCTCAGCATCTGACAGATTGTCTGGGTTGCTGGGCGTGACAGGCACAACCCAGTCAATGGGAGAGCACTCCGCAATGGGAGTTCTTGGATACAGAGTTATGTCACGCTCTGAAATGTTTTTGACAGCTATGTGAAAATTATTGTGGGATTCAGATTTTACCTCCACAATCTGGTCATAAACTATTAAGCCTCCTGGTGTGGGAGTTTCCTCTGCACCACCTATAAGAGCTTGAAACTCACCATTTCTCTGCTTAGAATGGCAGATACCCTTTAAAGTGTATGTCTCACCACTCTTTAGGCGTACAGGCACTTTGCTGCTGAGTGTGACACGCAAAACTTTAGCATTCTTTGCTTGAGAATCGGTCAACTTACAACACTCAGCATAAGCCATTTCCCAATTGGCCTGGATAGACAAAGTTTCTAAGAATTTTGTCCCACCCATCTTCACGCAATCTCGTGTCATCAGACGCAGGACATTTGTGCCAACAAGAAGAGGGTACTCGCTGTTGTACGACTGGTCTGGACTGACTAAAGCTAAGACGTGATAGCTTTGGCCTGTCCCACATGCATCTTTTGGGAACCGAACCTCCACCTCTACATATCCCACATACGGGACCTTCTGCCCGGCTGCACCTTCAATGTCAAGGGCCCTCTGTATTGAGAATAACTGTCTGTGTGAAAGGTAACGGGAGTAAAATGACTGAGATACTATCGTCACCTGTGACCCTGTATCAATGATGCATTTACACTGAGCTCCATCAAACCATGCTTTACTATCACAGGGCCCCCCCACCAGTCCAACAGGGATTGGAGAGATTTCTGCTGCATTAGATGGCTCAGTGATACACTGATTCAAAGCAAGGGAACTAGTCTGACTTCGGGCCCCCACCTGTTCCATAGCAGGAGCCCTTAGCTGTTTAAAGCCAAGCCTGGCTGAGAGGTTTTGTGTTGTGTGTTTAGTGTGAGTTGGCTCTGCCTAGTTTGATGTCTCTCACACAGCTTCTTCTGCACAAGTACAGCATTGGTTGGATTAGTGCAATTTGGCAGCAAATGGGTGTCGTCTCCACAGTTGTAGCAAAACTTTCCAACTTTTGAGAGATTTGCTGATGAGGTGGCCGGGGCTACTGAAGTTGCAAGATTGCCTTTAGTTCTTTGGTGTGGCTTCCGTATTGGTTTCTCCTCTTTGGAGGGGTGAGGGTGTTTAACAGGCACATTTCTCTGAAGTTCAGCCTCTAACTGCCTGATCCTCTCTTCCAGTTGCTCCCTGGTATGAAAATCCTGTCCTATTGGGACATTGTTGCCAGGTGGCTCTAGGGCTTCAGTACTGAAGTGAGTCCTGGTATGGACTTTGGTTGAGCTCGCCCCCATATGGCGCTTCCTCCTAATTTCCTTTAACTGGCTCTCTTTTTCATATGTCCTTATTTTGAGCAATAATTCTGAAAAGGTCAAAATGGTATGATGTGGGTCATGACTTGACTCTTTTAGGCGCAGTGTAATTATTAAGGAGTAATCCCAGCAGCCTCGGAGGAACTGCTTTAATAACTGAGAGTCAAACTCCTGTTTAGCCACGCCACCGCTTTCTACAACTTCCTGTAGCAGAGTTTGAAGTCAGATGCCTTCTCCCCACTGTTCTGATGTGTCTCTAAAAACTGAATAAACAGCTCTTCCCCTCCTGTAACATTGCCATATGCTTTGTCTAATTCACAGAGATAAGCACTTGGTATGGCTTGGGCTCCAATGAAAAGAGCCACATTTAAGGCAGGGATAAGTAAGCTGTCAAGTATCATACGGCGCTGCTGCCACTCCGACAGACTAACGTCACCTAATACCTGCTTGGCTCTAAGCCGCCATACTTTATAATCTACTTCCGTAGGAGGTTTTGGAGTGTTGCCAGAGAAAAGGCGTAGTTCCTTTGGAGGAGGCTGGTGCACTGATGAGTCATGTTTTACAATATGCTCTACTATGACTTTTTGGACATCAGCAGGCAGAGGGTTGATTACTACAGTCTCGGTTGATGCCTGCGCACAAGTTGATGCAAGGTTCACGTCACTGGAAACCGCTGGACTTGCGTGAGGGACAGGTTGTGTTTTGAGTGCAGATGCTGGAGTTGATGAAATGGGGCTCCTTTCATTGCTTTTCCCACAAATGCGACTTGCAGCTGCCTGGCTTAAGGTAGCAGGGTCCACTTTGTATGTTAAGGCCAACTCGTGCACTTGTTCCTGAAAACTCATTGTTATGTTTCCAATCGCACGAGCAAGGGGTACAACTTTCTGACTGAGTGACTCATTTTCACAGGTAGGGGAGCAGTAATCATCGATCTGTATAACCTCCCAAAATGAACCAGCAACTGAGTACTCAGAGTCCAACAACATGGGAGTAAAACCCTCGCCAAACTGGCACAGCATGGTATCAGGGAGACTATCAATGAATTGCACTTTGTTAACATCATCAAGCACTGAAAAGACCCTTTTTACATCATCCAGTCTAGTTGTCTGTGGGACACCCTTAAGCATTACCGTGCACTCTGGGTCAAAACCATATATTTCACAGAACTCCATTTTTATATATTTTTTTTCTTTTAAATTTTTTTTACTCAGATATTAACCTACGAAACTTTGATTCGTTCATCAATATTAGAGGTGAGCTGGATGCCTTTCGAGTCCCTGTTCGGGCGCCATTTTCTCTCTACTACTTTGGATGTAACCAATGAATAGAATTTACTTGGGTTCAGATAGCAGTTTACTATCAACCAGTTCTGTTTATTAGAATTCACTGGACTGAAACACATCCAATCTCATCTCAACTTGGGCATAAAATTACCAACGCAAAAGGAAAACAACATAACAGTACAGTCAATACAGTTAACCAACTTATTTCACTTGAACACGCTTCAGAACTATGTGGGACAAATTATATTTGTCTCCTTGACACATACCAAGTCCTTCTCTCTATATGAGAGTAAAAAAAATAAAATCAAATATTCCCTTTTTGGGGTCCTTAGCAAAAAAAAAAATAAAGTGCTGGCCAGCAAACGAGCAAATGTTTATATAGAGCTCTATATTTATGTGTGTGTGTGGTGCATACGGACGAATAAGTTGAGCGGGGTGTCCTGACTGGGAATGGCAACCCAGAAAGATGATGGTGGCTGTCGCCTGAAGATGCCGGAAGATCAACAGCGTCTTTGTCCTCCTCCAAAAGGCACAGGTAAACTTCAGCGATATCGCTCTCGCCACTGTTGTCCACAATAATGCACTAGCAGGAAAATATCACATTATCAGGCATAAAGCAGTCAGCAGATATGCAGCAGGTAGACGGAGACTGGCAAGTCTTTGCTCTGCAGCCGCGCTCGCGCTCTAAAGCCCGGGAGTTCCCCTAGTAACTGCAGTGGTCTCCATTTTGAAACAGAGTATAATATTATATATCACAAAAATATAACTAAATAAAATAATCAACACTGTTAAGTTGACATAAATTGCATTTCCTCCAAAACAACACCTCTTGGACATTGATAAAAGTTAAATGTTTCACTTAACATGGCTAACATGGTCAACACGACTAACAGGAGTAGCAAACAGTCATCTTAACTCACAATACCCACGGTAAGACAAGCGTTGGGTCTATTAACTTATGTTGAATTACCGACGACCTGGTACAATCGTAAAACGTAAACTCATAACACAGACAACATAGCACGTTACCAATAATGCTCACCTAGCAGGAAAATATCACATTATCAGGCATAAAGCAGTCAGCAGATATGCAACAGGTAGACGGAGACTGGCAAGACTTTGCTCTGCAGCCGCGCTCGCGCTCTAAAGCCCGGGAGTTCCCCTAGTAACTGCAGTCGTAACGCTGCCATAAAGTGATGTCGTGCTTAGCTCTTAAAGTGACAGTACCAATGAAACCAAAATGATATAGAAATGCAAACGAAACAGAACAAACAAAATACAGCTGGGTTACATAAGCAGGATATTCCTGATTTCTTTTATGCGCCCCATTACGACGCAGTGATGAAAATATTCAGGACAGATCGACTCATTCCTGCCATTCGACTCTTTTTGTGGTCAAACAGTCTGGACGACGCATGTAAGGATTTCACACAGATTGTGGACGCTCAGGCGTCTGAATTAATGCATGCATTAAACATCATAGATGCAATAGAGAGTGTGCGTTATGAACTGAAGGAGGAGTATTTATTTGATGACTTAGCAGCAGAGCTTCTCATGGTGGAAAACTACTGGCTTGGCAAACACAGGATGTGTATGTGTTCCTTCCTGTTTGTGTTTAGTCCTTGAAGGTTACACAGCATCCTGACCTCAAGAGACAACAAGATGGCGCCGAGATGCCTGGCCTGCCGTCTGTCACTGCCTTGCCTGCTTGCACTGGTGCTTTTTTTGATGTGTTTTTTACAAAAATTCAGTGTCAGCGCTCTGTTGGTCTATGATCGCCAAATTCTCTTGGATCTTCGTATTTTGGCCGAAACAAAGTTTACTTACAGCAACCAAGAAACCGTGCCACCGGTTTTGTCAGAAGTTCCGGTTTCTTTTTTTTTTTTGCCTGTCATGTCTGGCAGATCTTGCAAACAGAACTGTGATCTGAATGCATTGTTGTGCCAAACATATTTGCTATTTCAAGATGAGCTCTATAGGTTCTCTATAGGCTCCTCTTGTTACTGTGTAATCCTTTATTTTATTTGAATTATTTTTAACATGCTATTTATCAAATTGTGCCAGAAATGACAGGCTTAAGAAATAGAAAAGAGAAAAGAGTGAAAAGAGAAAGGTAAAGAGGAAGAAGAAGAAAGGGAAAAAAAAGGAGAGAAAATAGAAAAAAGAAACAGGAAAGAGTGCAAGTAAGTAAACCAAATAGTTAGCCACTTGTTAAACTTAAGATATTGACAATATCTGCAAAATTAAAGATTGTGTGGGGAAAAAATAAATAAATAAAAATAAAAGAAGAATAGTTATACAAACCAACCATTTTGTGTCATTATGTGGGTATATGTGTTTGTGTCATGAAATGTACTTACCAATGAAGGCAGAAAGCCGCAGCCCCGCCCATCAGAACCCAGAGGCAGGCAAAGAGAATCCCAGGAAGCCCAGGCCACCAGCAGCCCATCAAGACCTACGAAGACCCGCGGCCACTCATTCCAAAGACAACCGTACACCCCTCCCAGCAGACGGAGGACGGAGGTCTCAGATGGAGTCCCAGCAGCCAAGGAGCAAGGGCACCAGAGCATTCAAGGCAACGAGAAGCCAGCCCCCCCCCAGCGGCCAGCCCCCCGCACGGCCGGCAGCAGGGCCCCAGGGCCCCCGGCACCCGAGGGCCGCCCGAGCCCCCACAGGGCCCCCCCCCACGCCGAAGAAGCCAACGCAGCCCCGCACCGCAGCCCCCAGGGGAGCAGGTCACCACCCACATCAGAACATCCGGCCCCACCCAGGAACCAGGAGGTACCCACACCCCAGGGGGGCAGGGGGGGAGAGGCAACCAGCCAGGAGTGGTCAGGAGGCAAGCCACCGGCCCAGACCCAGGTCCAGCTAAACATACAACCACACGCACACCGGCAAGCACACCCATGTACACATTTATACACAAACACACTCTCCCACACACATATAAACATAGATACACCATATTCACTCGCCCACCCATACTCACGAAGACTGTGACAAATACAAAGACACACATTCATCCATAGCTACCCACTCTCTGAAGATGGGAGCGGAAACCACCCCAGGGCCAACAGTGACCCCAAGATGCCGCCAGCCCGGTCCCCAAGGAACAACCCGACCCCGACCCCGGGCGAGGCATAAGAAATCGGGGTGTGAGATGCCCCCCCCCCCCCCCCTCCCCCCGCCCAACTTATAAGTGTATGTGTTTATGTTGTGAATGAATGAGTTGTATAGGGTGCAGTTAAAATTGAGGGGGCAGTTGTGCCACAAGCACCAACTGCTGGACATCAGTGCTTGCCCACACTGCCCCCCCAAAAACCCTCCAAGTTCCGGAGTTTCTTAGATGCGCTTCGGGTCCACCTCTCCGGAGGAAACGTTCCCGTTACCGTGGGAGACATGGTGGGAGGTTGGTGAGGATGAAGGCCTACTTAGCACAGTATACTGGGAAAACTTACAGATATTCGTGGTACCCTGTGTATGGAGTGCCTCATAACTGCTTTTCTCTTTGGCGCTCTCGGGACCCTGCGTACACCTGGTTGACGCCTGTTGTTGACTTTGAAGGACCGGCCCTGCTGCCACACCCTTACCGTCTGCGGTTTTGCCGTCCTAAGCGGCGGGGAGTGGATCTGGGAAATCTGCGGACCTTTCGCCAGGATGTCTGCAGTGTTAACGCCCCAACTCCGCCGGTGTCCGTGAGGTTTGGCCTGGTGAACGCTAGATCCCTTTCCAATAAAACTTTTATTCTTAAGGATTTCTTCACCTCAAATGGACTGGACTTTCTCTGTGTGACAGAGACTTGGGTGAATGTTGGTGATTTCAGTGTCATATCTGAACTTTTACCGCTTGAGTGTGACTATATAAATTGTCCCCGGACGTCAGGCCGTGGAGGTGGAATAGCGACGTTTTATCGGAATATGTATAAATGTAAATCGCTGCTCCCATCATCACCTGTCTCCAGCTTTGAAGTAAGTTTATTTGAATTGGGTCGTTCTCACCCTGTGATATGTGTTATTATCTACAGGCCGCCTGGATATAATAAGGACTTTTTAAATGAATTTTCTGGACTGTTGGCAGAAATTTTGCCCAAATATGACCAAGTCCTTATTATTGGTGATTTTAACATACATGTTTGTTGTCCTGATAAACCGTTGGTTAAGGACTTTTTAAATTTGATTACTTCTTTTAATTTTATGCAATGGGTATCTGGGCCCACTCAAGAACGTGGGCATACTCTGGACCTTGTTTTATCCTATGGTCTGTCTATTTCTAACTTGTCGTTAAATGATGCTGTTTTTTCAGATCATAAGCCCGTGCTTTTTGACATTGCTGTGCCTTGTGGCCGTATGAAATCTTGTGTTTCTGCACGTAGTCGTCGTGTTGTAAACCAGCTCACTGCTGCCCGTTTTTCCGCCATTATCGAACAGAACTGCGGAATTCCGGAGTCTGTATGTTTAGACACAGACATGATTTATTCCTGGCTTCTCTCTATCTGCCAGACTGCATTAGATGAAGTGGCCCCATTGAAGCTCAGGAAACCTAAAATTAAGCTAGAGCCTTGGTTAAATGACACAACTCGTGCTGCCAGACGAGATTGTCGGAAAGCTGAACGGAAATGGAAAAAAGACAGATTACAGGTGTCTTTTCAAATGTTAAGGGACTGTTGGCATCACTACCAGGTAGTTGTGAAACATGCCAAACGAGAGCACCTATCAAGGATAATTTTGTCAAATTGCCACAAGCCTCGTGTTTTATTTAATACTATTGATAAAGTTTTAAATGCCCCCCAGAATACAGGTATTGAGCCTTCACCTGAGGTATGTGAGGAATTCTGTAGGTTCTTTGTGGATAAAGTAAACAATGTTAGGGCCCTCATATCACCTCCAACTTTTGACCCTTCAGTCTCGGTTCCTTGCTCGACTGCCTTGTACCAGTTTGAGCCGATTACGTTGTCTTTGCTGTATGAGACTGTTAGTCATCTGAAGCCCTCAGGATCTCCTAAAGATACCATTCCACCCCGACTTTTTAAAGAGGCTATTGCTGCCTTAGGCCCGCTACACTGTAAAAACTAATTTGTTGACTCAACTTGACTCAGTCAAGTAAACTTGTTGCTTTGACTCAGTTAAGTTTTGAAAATGTAAAGCTTCAAGTAAACTACATTTAAATAAATGAGTTGATCCAACATGCAGTTTGTTGACTTTATATAAAAAGTTAAGTAATTTGGATTAAAAATGATTAGTTAGTTGAACTAAAAGCATGTAATCTGAACTTGATAAACTGAGTTCAGATTACATGCTTTTAGTTCAACTAACTAATCATTTTTAGTCCAAATTAATTTATATGAAAAGTTAAGTCAACAAACAGCATGTTGGATCAACTCATTTATTTCAGTGTCGTTCACTTGAAGCTTTACATTTTCAAAACTTAACTGAGCCAAAGCAACAAGTTTACTTGACTAAGTCAAGTTGAGTCAACAAATTCGTTTTTACAGTTTAAGTTTTGGAAAAGCGTATTTCCATGAGAAAACTAATACCTACAAAACTACTATAATTCAACAATGAACAAATCCATCTTAAACATAATCATAATGCACACAAAAATATCTCAAGATGTATTTCATTCAAGAATTTTATTGCATTAATGTCAACAAGAGACTTGTTCAAAATTCTTAAATTCAAGTGTCTCAAAGACAGTTATTCCTGAGAGCACACAGAATATAAAATAAACTGCAGTATGTAGTAGCAGTAGATTTATAAAGCTCTTCAGTGATGTTGGCACCAAAGGACAACATCACGAGTACAGTAACTTTACGACAAGTGCAGAAACATCTTCCCATCCCTGAGCAATTTATTCTTCAGAGTGGACTCCTGCAGTACACAAGTCAAAAGTCACTCCCATAAAAAGGTGCTGGATTACCTCAAAAGTGTACTTCAAGTCTTTTGGACATTCAAGGTTCAGAATGTTCAGCAGTCCCATCAGGTTCACAAAAGCTTTGGGGGCATCACGCAGGTGACGGATGACGAGTTTTTCCTCGATTACAATGTCAACATCGTTGTAGGAAGCTGGAAGAGGTTCCCTCTCATCTTCAACCAATAAAATATTCCAGTGATCATTCCCTTGATGTCGTCCTCAGGATCTGTAGGCTTCATGAAAAACAAAACAAAGGTGTCAGTGCTTATGTAATCCTTTGTCATATCATTCAGCATCCAGGGGGCACAAGTGTTACCCTGCTCACTGTGAACTAGTTTTGTTTTTTGTCTGATTTTAAATGATAAACTCTTACCTCACACATCTTCAGGAATGCAGGATTCTTCCTCATGTACCCTGGTAGGTCCTGCAATGCTGCTGCCCAACTGTCTTTGATTCAATACCTGCCAACAGAGCATACAGCTGCCATCAGAATTAAATGAGCCCATCAGTCCACAAGTGATTTCAAGTACATATTTTGGTTCCACACTGTGATGCTTGAACTTTACAAGACAATATTTATTTAATAAAAAATATTTTTATATACAAACTAATAATAAATGTAAAAGAAAAAATAAATCAAGAAAGCATTACATGATTAACACAAGTAGAACAGAGAAGGGACTTGGCAACATTAAATCTACCTTTTTAGTATTTAGGTTCACCCGCTCTCCTAATTCCCATCCACTTCACTCCTTTCATTTCCATCTTTCCTCCTCCTGCCTTATCCCTATTGATACATTCTCCTTCTTTCAGCTGCTTCGTTTAGTGGTCACCACAGTGGATCATCTGCCTCCATGCCACCCTATCCCGAGCATCCTCGTCTGCCATGCCAACCCTCTGCATGTCCTCATTCCATGAGTCTTCTGAGGTCTTCCTCCTGCCTTGCAGCTCCATCTTCAGCTTCCTTTGTCCAGTATATCCACTATCCTTTCTCTGCATATGTCCAAACCATCTCAGCCTTGCCTCTCTAATCTGCTCAGTTTAAGCAGTTTGGAGACTAAGTTGTTTCCCTCTGATGTCACTATTTCTGATCCTCTACATCCTGGTCACTCCCAATGGAGAGCTGAACATTTTCAACCCAGCCACCTCCAGCTCTGCCTCCTGTCTTTTTGCCAGAGCCACCGTCTCCAAACCACATATCACAGCAGGTCTCACTACCATCTTGTAAACCTCCCCCTTCACTCTTCTACTGGCTTTCTACTGTTGCGCTCATTTTCTGCATGAAACCATCCTGCTGCTCACTGACCGTCACCTCTCTTCTACAACTCTTTCCCATACCTTCATGGTATGGCTCTTCGGCTTTATCTGTAGCTGCTACAGCTCTGCATAAGACAACCCCAGCTGATGCTGTATAGAATTCTCATTCTTGCTGATGTACATGTATGATTTGGCAAAGATTTTACACCAGATATTCTTCCTGATGCAATCCTCCCCATTTATCTGGGCTTGTGACAAACACTGAGTATACTGGCAAGTCTCTAGTCTCAAGTTTCTATTGCACTGAAACAATTTCAAAGTAAAGAAATGTACTCACATCCTTGTGAAGACGTTCCAGTATGGATGTAATTTCTTTAACCCCCTCATTTGACCTGAACCACTGAATAGACGGCTGTCCAGATGCTCATAGAATGAACTGAGGTCCATCAGCCTTGTGAATTACATGAGGACCTATATGAAGAGGTGACATTACATAATTTTAGTACAATATTTTCATTTTAGTCCATGTTAGGTGACATTACAGCAAGATGTCTAGCAAACATTCAAAAAATGCATAATTACCAAATAGTCCTCACCCAGTCAAAGTACTCTAAATACAACACTTGCAAGACCACCTCATTGACTGCACTGCACAGCCTGCATTGAAGCGTAAAATCATTTTTTACTAAGAAGAAAAAAAAACTGTTTTCCAGGTTTTAATGTATTTAGATATGGAGACACTTCAGTTTATTAGAAACTACACTGAATGACAACTGATAACACTACAAAAACAGAAAAAAAATTAATAATGTTAAGTGAACTGATTTTAATGATGATTTAACTGTAGTAAAATTAATATGAATGAATAGAAAAATCAAATACATTAAAATTTAGCAATACCTTTTGCTTCTGTGTGTTGACTGCAGCTTGGCTTCTAAAAAAGAGAAAGAGATGATCAAACAATCTGTAACACTGTAACACTTTGATAACTTAATACACAAACTTTAGCCAATGTATTATTTTTTTACATTGAAACAATTCAATAATTAGCACCTTCTTTGAACCAGTAATTAGTGCTGCCGTAATTTGATTTTTATAAATTATACTGTCAGAGCTGATTGTCATGCCTTATGAAATATGATACAATGATGTGTGTATTTTATTATATATACTATATAACATATAGTTTGTGTCACAAAATGACTTAATGAGAAACAAAGTAATTACATTATTAATATTAGTACTCCTAATAGTACTCCTAAATAATAATATCATTTATGAAAAGTAAAACTATCAATTCACCAATTATTAACTGTGGTTATATACAGTGTCACCCAATTTCTGTATCTCACAGAACTGAATTTAAGTTTCAAAGCCATGATGGAGAAAACCAAACTCCTCCTCCTCCTGCCGCTGACAGCAGACAGGAGGAGAGGACGTTAAGATGATGATGATGATGATGATGGTGGGCCCATTCTAAGAGACATGCAGCAACCTTTACAGCATGCACACTAATATAATTTTAACATCACATTACAGAACTTCAGTCATCAGTACAGACAGGCGTGTGCATGTGCGCGCATTCTCGTCAAATCGCCGACAGCCGTTTTTGTTTGTTCAGTGCAAAATGCAGAAACCCTTTCTGCAGAGGGAGTGGGAGCAGCAACGGTTTGTGCATGCATCCGAGACAGCTAAATATCAAGAAGGGAAAAATTTAGAATAAAGACTATATACGCTCACCAAAACTAACCGCAGATTTAATCAAATCTGACGTTAAGTCAACAGGTTTTGCAAGCTAGCTAACCAGCGAGCAAACTTGTACTGCCTAAAGCCACAACGAACTAAACATGAAATATGCATTAAAAGTTGTGGTGACTGACTGAGGCAGAGTATGGATGTTTAATGCTTCGGAATAAAAAAGCTAGAAATACTTACAGTCCACTTTTGGACTGGGTGGCTGTAGCTCAGTAGGTAGAGCAGGTCACCTACTGATCGGAAGGTCAGCGGTTCGAATCCTGGCTACTCCAGGCTACATGCCAATGTATCCTTGGGCAAGATACTTAACCCTAAGTTGCTCTCCGACCGTTCTGTCGGAGTATGAATGCGTGTGAATGCTAGTTAATTAAAAAAAAGCACTTAGCTTAATTAATGATGGAAGTGCTTGTATGAATGGGAGTGCATGGGTGAATGCAAACAGGTTGTATAAGCGCTTTGAGTGCTCTGACTGAGTAGAAAAGCGCTATATAAGAACTAGTCCATTTAGTCCATTTACTTCTTAACCAACATGGCTGCCAGGTTCTTCGCTAAATTTCAAATGTGACCCGCGACTGTGAGCATCATGTGACCATGACGTCATATTAAGGGCGCATGCGTATTACATAAAATACGAATCCTAACGCGATTTCTTTAGTTAACTGAACTGATGATTTTGAGTTTTTAAGTATTTTTTCAAGTTGAAGTTGTTGTAACTTATCTTCCTTAGTTGTAATGGGCACTGAGTTCACTCAGCATAAATACATGAGTCCAGCTGACTAAAACCCCAAATCCCTTTTTACAGTGTAGTGGTGGACTTGAAGCATGTGGGCACAGATGATTGGGAGAGGGACAAATTAAAAATATCTGTAAAAACCTCGGCCAGCTCTGAAGAGCAGACCCTCAGAGCACGGCCAGGGATGTTGTCGGGGCCAGGTGCTTTTTGGGGGTTGGTCCTCCTCAGGGCCTTGCACACCTCAGTCGATGTTACAGTGGGTGAAGAGCTCTGTGTTGCCTCCGGTAGTAGAATCTCTCTACGTTGGATGGAGTTGAGGGTGTCAAAGCGAGCATAGAACTGGTTCAACTCATCTGGTAGGGCGTTGTTGCAGGCTGTGATCCTGCTGTTCCTCTGCTGAAAGTCAGTGATGTGTTGCAAGCCCTGCCACATGCGTCGGGAATCAGAGTGTTTGTAATATCCCTCCAGCTTCAGTCTGTACTGCCTCTTGGCTTCCCTGATGGATCTACGTAGGTCATATCTGGTCTTTCTGTAGCCCTCCGTGTCACCAGAGGCAAATGCAGTTGAGCGTGCATGCAGCATGGAGCGTACCTCACAGTTCCATGGTTTCTGGTTGGGATATATCTTGCAGCATTTGGTGGAGACAATATCATCAACGCATGTGCTGATATAACTGGTAACCACTGATGCATATTCCTCTAAATCCACAGAACTGTCCTCTCTCAGAGCAGCATTCTTAAACACATCCCAGTTTGTGGCATTAAAGCAGTTCTGAAGCAGCAGATCAGTCTCTTCACTCCAAACTTTAATGCTTTTAATTGCTGGGGGGGCTTGTTTGAGTAGCTGCCTGTACTTTGGATAGAGGAACACAGAAATATGGTCGGACTGTCCAAATGTGTGCGGGGCACAGCCTTGTATGCATCCCTCACATTGCTGTACACGTGATCCAGAATGTTGTTATTCCTTGTGGGAAAGCTCACATGTTGATGGAACTTAGGGAGAACAGTCCTGAGGCTGCAATTGTTAAAATCCCCGGCAACAACAAACACAGCATCTGGGTGGGCGGTCTCATGTTTGCTGATGATGTCGTGCAGTACTCCTAGCGCTGTGGTCCGATCGGCGGGATATAAACAGCCAGCATTAACACAGCACTGAACTCCCTCGGTAAATAAAAGGGTCTGCACTTCACCATCAACACTTCGATGTCAGTACAACAGTGTTTCTCCACCACCTGAACGTCCACACACCATCGCTTGTTGACATAAACACATACACCGCCACCTTTGTTTTTACCCGAGGCAGATGTGCGGTCTCCGCGGTGCACTGAGTGGGTCTGTAGTTGAATGGCCGAGTCCGGCGTAGTTGCAGTGATCCAGGTTTCCGTGAAGATCAGAGCACAGCACTCCCTGATCTCCCGCTGAGCTATTGTCCTAGCTCTCAGCTCGTCCATCTTGTTTTCGAGAGAGCGGACATTAGCTACCAAAAGGCTAGGCAATGGTGGTCGTGTGGCTCTAGCCTTTAGTTTAGCATGTAGCCCTCCTCTCTTGCCACGCTTCCGTCTTGGATGCGCTCGTTGTCGGCTGCTCTGCCTGCCTGAGCGTGATCGTGGTGTCCAAACACAGAAGAAGGCTATGGTCCAAAAGGTCTAAGCTAAGCCCATGGGAAACTTTTCCAATGTCCAATAGTGTTTCTCTGCTGTACGTGATCCTTGAGTACAAGCACTGAATATTAGCCACACAAACTAGCACTAGAATAAACAACAAATACAATTGGTGTAGGGAGTGCGTCGCAAACACGTCTGCCACGGAGGGCGCCATGTTGGAATTATTGATGCGTTTACACAGAAGACCAGCCTGTGTTTGGGGACTCCATTAAGCAAAGTAACACATTATGAAGAAGACCCGGAGCCCTCTGACAGGCATTTTAAAGAAGAAAGACTCATTGCTGCCTTCACCATCTGGATTGGGAACTTTCCAGACTGGATGTTATCAGAATGTTGGATTTCCTGTTCCTGAGAGAGCTGGGTCCTGCCACAGCTGATGCTGCTGCATTACGAGCCCCGATCTGAACCGGAATGACTGTCACAGCCAGCATGCCCTCAGCACAGCATCAGGGCATTCTGTGCTGACTGCTTTCTTGTGTTTGATTAGCTTTTGTGGTTTTTAGTTGTTTCTGGTCCTGTACAACCATTGTGAGAGCTTGGTTCTCAGCGCCGTAATCAGTCAGACTGGGCTGCCCTTTGTCAGAGATTCTGTTCATAATAGACAGAAGATGCAGCCAAGCTGTGGAGGGTTCAGTGACTGCTCAGGGCCTGCCTCAGAATACACCTCAGCTTGAAACACTGCCAGAGTCGAGGTGAGGAGAGCTATCACACAGGAAAAATTATTATTTATAGCACATTGATAGGAAACGCCTGCTGTTGCAATAAAGTAAGAAACCCAGAGGTCATTCAGATAAGTAAGAGGTTAATAACTGTACAATTCCAGTGGGAAGGGTGGCTAATCATACTGTGATTACACTAAGGGTCAATAAACATTTAAGGTTCGACTAAGAGGCGGACCCTCCTTTCCAGCACCTTGGCATAGACCTTACTGAGGAGGCAGAGGAGTGTGATCCCCCGAAAGTTGGAACACACTCTCCGGTCTCCCTTCTTAAAGATGGGGACCACCACTCCGGTCTGCCAATCCAATGGCACTGCCTCAGATCTCCACGCGATGTTGCAGAGGCGTGTCAACCAAGACAGCCCTACAACATCTAGAGCCTTCAGGAACTCAGGGCAAATCTCGTCCACCCCAGGGGACCTGCACCAAGGAGTTGTTTAACTCCTCTGTGAATCGCCACCTTATCGTGGTGGAGGGGTTTGTGTGTCCCAGTGATCCCAGGAGCTATGTTGTCTGGGGGCTTGTCCCCCTGGTAGGGTCTCCCATGGCAAACTGGTCCTGGGTGAGGGTCCAGACAAAGAGCGGTTCAGAGAATCCCTATGTTTGTAACAGCAAGGGAACCGAGGGCGGAGGCCCTGGTGGACCGATGCCCAGCTATTGAAACTGGCTATTGGGAGCTGTGTAAACATCATTAATTAAATAAAATAAGAACAATCATTATTATCATTGTTATTATTATTTGGAATCTGGAGAAATCTCTGTGCACAGGCTGAAATTTTAGATGCCCCTGATCTTCAGGCCCTCAAATAGTATCTTTATCTAGTATTTATTTGGTTCTACTAAATAGAATACTAAATAGAATACTATTCTATTTCTACTAAATAGAATACTAAAGCGCCATTTTTCTCCAAAATTTGCTTTCTAAAGGCGTTAGCTGAAAACCTGGCAGCACATTGTGTAGTGTGTCCTTTCTTTCAGTGGCTATTGTACATGTGGTCCATAAAGTAGTAACACTCCACTAAGCAGAAGCCCCGGGTACACCACCAACTGTCACAGCTGGGTGCTGGCAAGGCAGGGAGGACCCCAGTGCAGGACACGACGAGATCAAGGTTTAAGTGAAGATTTATTAGTAGTGCTCCACAATACACTCCAAACATGAAACTCAAAACTAGAAACTTGAAAACTCGAAACCAGAAGACAAAACACTCAGCGAAAAACTGACGTGGACCCGAACACTGAATTAAACAAACACTGAGACTTAAATACACAAAGGAAACGAGGGGTGAGGGGAAACACTGGGAACAACAGATGAAATGAATGAGACTAATGACAAAGGGGAAGCAAAACTACACACAAAGCACAAGGAACTTGAGACTGTCAAAATAAAACAGGAACTGACTAAACATAACAGATACTAACCTAAACACAGAAAACTTAACAAAGGCAACATTACAAAACGAAACAAAGGAAACAGAACCGCCCACTCAAACAACAAACAGAGAAACCAAAAGAAACACCAAGAAAACAACCTGAAAAGTATAACAAAAGAAAGCTACACAAAAGAACTCAAAACGCTGGGCCCAGGACCATGACACCAACCTGTTCATGTCTCTAACCTTTTTTCTCCACTCGGCGAGGAACAAACTCTGGTTACTGGCGACTCTGTTTTGAGAAACGTGAAGCTAGAGACACCGGCGACCATAGTCAAATGTCTTCCAGGGGCCAGAGCAGGCGACATTCATGGAAATTTGAAACTGCTGGCTAAGGTTAATCGTAGATTTGATAAGATCGTTATTCACGTCGGCAGTAATGACACCCGGTTACGCCAATCGGAGGTCACTAAAATTAATATTGACTCGGTGTGTAACTTTGCAAAAACAATGTCGGACTCTGTAGTTTTCTCTGGGCCCCTCCCCAATCAGACCAGGAGCGACATGTTTAGCCGCATGTTCTCCTTGAATCGCTGGCTGTCTGAGTGGTGTCCAAAAAATGACGTGGGCTTCATAGATAATTGGCAAAGTTTCTGGGGAAAACCTGGTCTTGTTAGGAGAGACGGCATCCATCCCACTTTGGATGGAGCAGCTCTCATTTCTAGAAATCTGGCCAAATTTATTAACCCTCCTAAAAACTGACTACCCAGGGTTGAGACCAGGAAGCAGAGTTGCAGTCTTACACGCCTCTCTGCAGCTTCTCTCCTCCTGCCATCCCCCCAAAACCCCATCCCCATAGAGTCGGTGCCTGCTCCCAGACCACCAAAAAACAAAGCTAAAATCAGCAAAAAGCTATTTAAGCATAAAAATTCAAAAACAATAAATAATACAGCTTCATCAACTGCACCAAAGGGTAGTGGTGTGTATATTAAAGTATACTGGTATACGGTGGGTTTACAGACACAGAGGGTGGGTCTGAGTGGGTGAACCAACCCAGAGCCATCTACAAGAATGATATTTATACAAGAGAGTACAAGGGAGAGTGAGGAGGTGACAGGAACTGGAAGAAGGGTTGCTAAATACATACAAAGAACAAAGGTGAGACATCAAAGGGTCACGGGGGTACCAGGCTACTACAACAGCAAGAAAACAAGAGACTGAATGGTCATGGGAACAGGAGGACACTCTCCAGGAGATGGGGAATGTCTTGGTGACAGTCAAAGGTATCACACAAGATCAAATGACCACAGGAACAAGTATTCACACTTCAGAAATGTGGGAAGCTTCCTGGTGGCCTCCAGGGACTATTTACATTAACGCCTTCATAACATGGTGCAGCCTTGTCTTTGTTAGCAAAAATTAACAATTCAACAAATAACAGCTGATGGATTAAAACCAGATCCTGCTAAAACAGAAGCTGTGTGATGCATGCCACCACCAAATGATAAAGGTGTTTGTTGCTTCTTGGGATTTGTGACTATTTGTCATCCAAAAATTCATCCAAAACCTTAGTGAGATTGATGCTCTCTTAAGACAACTTACAAAAAGTGATGTGGAGTTCTCATGGGATCCAGCACAACAGCAGGCGTTTGACAAACTTAAGCACTTATACACTCGTCACCCCGTGCTGAAGTTTTATGATGTGACAAAACTTGTGGAAATATATTGTGATGCAAGCAGCACAGGACTGTGAGCTGTTCTGATACAGGATGATCAACCAGTTGCCTTCTCATCTAGGTCAATGACTGATGCTGAGACACGCTACGTGCAGACTGAGAAGGAGAGGCTCTCCATTGTTCATGCCTGCGCCAAGTTTCACAACTAATTACACTGCTCAAAAAAGTAAAGGGAACTCTCAAATAACACTTAAAGAACTGATAGTCAATAGCTCTGCCTTAGCTCTGTATGACCCTGAGTTGCCAACCTATGTTACTACTGATGCTTCCGATTATGGACTGGGTGCAGTGTTAACACAACTTCATTCAGATCAAAGTGAGAGAGTTGTTGCTTTTGCATCCAGAATTCTTTCTCCTGCTGAGCGCAAGTACTCCACAGTTGAACGTGAAGCTCTTGCCTGTGTGTGGGCTGTGGAAAGGTGGAGAACCTACCTCTGGGGTCGTCGCTTTGTCCTTCGTACAGATCACCAAGCACTTATGACCTTACTCACCTCCAAAGGGTCTGGCCGTGCTGGACTGAGAATTGCCAGATGGTCAGCTCGACTGCTCTGCTTCACATATGACGTCACCTACCACCCAGGACACCAAAATGTCACTGCTGATTGCCTTTCCAGGCTGCCACTAACTGCTGCAAATGAGGTCACAGAGGAACCCGACATGATTGCAACTGTTTTTAAAGAGTCACTGTGTGCCATTTCTCTTTCAGAGTTCACTTCTGCCAGTGAAATCTGCCCAGAACTGCCACTGCTGTGCAACCAGATTCAGAAAGGTTGGCCCAAGTGCAAACAGGGTCTGCCCGAGAACCTTACAGCATACTTTCAGGTACGACGCGAGCTGTCAGTTCATGGTTCACTGATAATGAGAGGGACACATAGACTTGTTCCTGTTTCACTACAGGCCAGAGTTGTTAATTTAGCATGAGGGTCACCAAGGCGTAGTCCGTACCAAGCAGAGACTGCGTGAACTGTTCTGGTGGCCACATCTGGACAAACTTGTACACTCTGTCATTGCTTCCTGTGTTAATCGCCAGTTCAGTGATAAGGTAGCCGTGACTGCCCCTGCTCCACTTACACCAGTCACGTTGCCCAGCAAACCATGGGAAAAGGTTGCAATAGACATTACAGGTCCATTTGACAATGCTACATGGGACTGCCGTTACGCTATTGTACTTACAGATTACTATAGCAAATGGCCTGAGGTTGCATTTGCCCCTACTGTCACCACAGATGTCATCATTCGCTTTTTAGCCACTGTGTTCAGTAGGGAAGGTAATCTGATGTACCTTGTGTCTGATAACGGTTGTCAGTTTACTTCTCATGCATTCAGTAATTTCCTACGAGAGAGAGAGATACAACACCTAAGGTCCAGTGTATACTACCCTAAAGCAAATGGTGCTGTGGACAGATTTAACAGTACTAAAGTACTTAAGGACTGCACACAGACAAGTGAGAAAAGTCACAACTCATGGAAAGAAGCTGTAACAGAGTTCTTGCACAACTACCGAGCTACTCCTCATGCAACCACTGGAGCAAGCCCATTTGAGCTACTGAGAAACAGGAAAATGCACACTAAGTTAAACATACTCTCAGTAGCACTGAAAAGCAAAACACATGCCCAAATCAAAAAGAGGGTGAAACATAAGCAAACTAAAATGAAGGAATATACAGACAAGAAAATGTGAGCTAGACCATCAACAGTCAAAGTGGGTGACACGGTTCGTGTTCGCAGACCTGAGCACGTTCCCAAAGGATCTTCCTGATTTACGGAACCACGGACTGTCATGAAGAAAGTTGGACAAAACACATACTTACTGAATGATGGGTGCAAGTGGAATGCTTCAAAACTTGCACACTTTCCAAAACAAGCCTTAACTGGTTCAGAACAAAACAATGACACTGTATTGGATACCTTTGCACTTCCTGAAAACACTGAGTCTGCTTTTACATTTAGAAGAAGTCAGAGATCTAGTAACGCACCAAGATGGTTAACAGGTTTTGTGAGATAAAGTGAGAACTATGTAAATCCCTGCTGTTCAGACTGGTACGACTATTCTTTAAGACCAGTAAGGAGGTATTACTATTCTGCTAAGGTACAAGAAAACAAACAGGTTTAAATCAGAGTTACAAATTTAATGGTTCCTACTACAGATGCAGCCACCTAATGTTGCCGCATCCAGCCAGACGTCGGCCAGCTGAAGTCCAGCTCCCAGCTGGCCGACGTCCGGCTGTCGTCGGGCTGGAAGTCCCCCTCCTTCTCCTGGGCGTATCTACTTTCCAGCATGAACACACCCCTTTCCCTCAATTGTAGACTGTCACCAAAAGGTGGCGCCTTCTTAACAAAAACGTTGAGTTCTGTGATTCAAAAAAGTTTTGGTGAAGTATCAAGTTTTGAAAACCTAAAATAGATGCCTAAAATTTTTGTCAGTATGACCTTTCACACATTTCCATTGCGAATCACCAAAACATTCCTTTGTTTCACTTCATCTTTTAACTAAATAAGTAAATAAATACAGTAGGTTAAAAAAGAAGCGGTGCTGCGCTGAGCCAACCCGGTCTCACGGCAGTTCGTGCAGTAGTCACGAAATGTAATCTATTGATTCGTGCTCATGAACACGAATTCCCTCTTTTTTTCGTGTTACTCGGCACGACTTCTATTCTGCCTGAAAGGCAGTGGGATAAAGTTCGTGCCTCTGAGCACGACTTCTAAGCTGCAGTATAGTTTTTTTTTTTTTGCCCCTGTCCCCTTTTTTCCCCCCTTTTCTTTTGAACTGGAAGCTCAGAAGCTGAATTATGCCTTTAATTGCGATCCTTAACCGCCACTTTTCCTTTTGACATGAATTTCTCCTTGTTTCATTTAATGTGGGGTGCTGCTTATGGTTGTAACGATGACATTTGTGGGGCCTTTTAGGTCTAAATTTATATTTACGTGTTTATGGTTAGTGCTATATTCGGTGTCCAATTTTTTCTTTGAGTTCCGTGGTCTGAAGCCGTTTTTTCTTCTGTGTTAAATCCATGAACCAACGATGAATAAATAAATGAACTACAGTACCCATCACCCCCATCGGCCGTGACCACGGTCACGCGTATTCCCGTTGCTGTCCAGGTAAATTGCATTAGTTCACCCGCTTCGGATGTTATCAGGTAATTACTGACTTTATTAGCGGTTTTCAGGCCCGTAGATATGGGCCAGCAAGGGCCGTCTGCACCTCGTAGTCAGTCGAGAAGGTAGTTATCGTTCTAACGGAGGATCACTGACAGAGAAGGACTACAGACGAAGGACTACAGAAGAAGGACTACAGAAGCCATGCTCGCTGACTTCCGGCGGATGCTGCAGTGTTCAGGTAAGAGGATTTCAATGGACAGCGTTTATATAGTGATATTATTACGGCAGTGAGTTCAATAAGCACTTGAAATTAGATTAATGTGGTGTAAGAGAGCGCTGATATCCCAACTCTGAGATGCATTTGTAGAGATTATTGCGGGTTTTGCCGTCTTTGAGACGCTAGCTTAAATTTTCTGTGCAAATGTTAGCAGATATCGTAGGAAAGCGTTCACTATTAAACAATGTTATGACAGAAATATGAGCTTCTGGACTTACTAGTTAAGTAAAATGATTATTTTCAGCCACAGATTCCAAATAAATATCCTGATGAGCTTCAGTGCATCCATATTCAATATCTGCGAGTACAGTGCTTCATTTAATCTGCACTGAACTGACCCAGGGTTATCACAATGTAAAATAAAATGATACTGGTCTGAACACAGTTGCTGGATCAGGTGACCCTGAAGCCTTTCTTAGTTATGCTGCTATAGGCCTAGGCTGCTGGGGAGGTTCCCGTGATTTCTTTATATTCACTGTAAACAAACCTTATATTAGCAAGTTTCTTATATTCACTATTTAAACAAAGAGCAGTCTGTTTATACTTCAGACTGCTTGGCTTACTTGTGGTTCCTATGATACTTAAGAGTAGAATGGGATGCAGAGCCTTCAGCTCCTCTGTGGAAAGAGCCTTGAGGTGACTGTTGTGATTTGGCGCTATACACATAAAACTGAAAGTCTGGCTGCCTTTAATCCTCTGTGACAAACACGAGGATCCATGAAACCTGCCAGCACCTGAGAATGAGCTGAAACTTGCAGTGTATTACATTCCCATCATGGAGAAGCTTCCAGACTCTGGGAATCCTGTCAGTGAGCAGGGGACTGATTCACTGTCCTCAGCTTTAAACAAAACCCAGTCTCCATCTCAGGTTTTGACTCAGCCTGCTTTGGAGTCACTAATCTAGAAGCATCAGGCTACTACTTTCAACACCATAATTTTGTTACTGATTCAGTTTATAAACCTGTTTAGTGCTGCAGCAACAATCAAACATGTCCACTTCATACATCATTGTAGTTTGTGTCTTTACTCTTTCAGTACTGAATTGGAAATCCAAAGGTGCTGCAAAGCTTCTTCTCCAACCCTCAAAGCCAAACTTCACCCATGAGAGCTGACAGCATGCAATCATTTTGAGAAGTGACACTCTCATAAATAAAGGTGAGCAATGATACTTAATGTGTACTTTTTGGTTATCATGTTAAAGGTTTGTCATTGCTCACAGTGGCCTTGTATTCATTAGGCATTTCCAGAATAGTATCCAGCAGTTTCTTGTGAGCTGAGCTGAATCATTTTTCTTTTAATACATGTTTAACATTCACTTGAGTATACTTGTATACATAACTGTGGCTCTGAAACAAAGGCTCTCCTGAAGGAGAAGAAGAGAGCCTTTAGATCAGGAAATAAGGAGGAGCTGAGAGCTGTGCAGAAGGATCTCAGAAGGAAAATCAGGGATGGAAAAAACACCTACAGAAAGAAGACGGAGGACCAGCTACTGCAGAGCAACACCAGTGGAGTTTGAAGAAGCTTGAACTCAAGTTTCAGGTCACAACCAAGCCCTAAGGATTTAGGAGACTGTTGTAGGAGGAGTGGGTGAACAACTTGGACCACTAGAACTACCAGCATTTTTCACACTACTCCTTTTTCTACCAAGCGCCTCCAAATGGCAGTTTACATCTCATCAGGCCACCTTTGTTATGTACACGGGGCCAGTAGATCGGAATGTGTGTGGGATGGGTGTGGGGGTGGGGATGGTTACCACTGATGACCCAGGGTCGCCAGGTGTATAAAAAGCCAGGTCACAACACATATTTCACCTTTAATAAGAACAAATTTGTAATTGAGATCCCAGATTTGGAAGAGATGTTTTGTGTTCTCCGTGCTTCAGGTTCACAGCAGATGGAAGGAAACTCAAACAGCCACTAATGTAGCCTTTGTGCTGACTGTAGACTGAGGGATCTCTTCAAATTGTTGTATTCCTCCTCTTCCTCGTCACCCACTGCTTCAGATCTTGCTGTCACTATCAGACTGCAGCAGTTATGTTATTTAGCCATGAAACATGTCGTCACCCTCCCTTGATTTTTTTCAGGCTTTTCAGAAAACACAAAAAACTGAACCGAATGTTGAAAATTTAATTTAGACAAAAATAAAATTTTAAAAATGACTTTGACCATTTTTTTAGGAGGGTGACGATATATAACCTTGTTCAGCCTGTTTAGGAATGCACTGAGATCAATAACCTAATTTCCAACGCAGATCTGGAGAAACAGCAAAAACCAACGGGACCCTACACAGCCACAGATGATGCTCCAGAGCTAGAAGTTCTAAACCATAAACACCAACCTGGGAAACTTGCTAAGTGTGACTGGTCAAACATAACCCCAGATACAGCCCAGCCACAGGGTGAACCAAATCTTTCAGATAATGACAACAGAGAACCAAACGCACCTCCCTCCTAAACTCACCAGCCTGCACCAACCTGACATTTCTCCTCCCTGAGTTAAATAGATGAATGGAAGTTAAGTGGTTACAAACATAAAAACCACAGGTCCACAGACAGGAGCAGTGAGCTGAAATCAACACAAAGCTACCTGAGAGGCTGTATTGAACTACTATATATAATTTAATCATTTGTCCTGACTGGTTTCACCTCAGATGTTCTTTCTCCTTTTGGTAGATTTCTCCCACCTCTGTTTTGATGCCAAGAAGAAGAAGAAGCTGCTTCAGAGAAGTGGGCTTCATGGTCTCAGTGCACAGCAACATGTGTTTTCACTGCCACAATCAAAACATTGAATAAAATCTCTGTATTGTTGTTTGGAAATGTGTCACATTACTACATGCTAAGGTGTGTTATTAAAGAAAAAAATGAGTTCTATTTTTCTGCTTTGATGATATCCCAAGCTTTTGTTTCAAAACGTTTATTTTCCACTGGACAAAATATTTACTGTTGCACATTTATTTCTCATAGGGATTTTTTTTTTCTTTCCATATTTCAGTCTCTGGTTCTTGAGAGTCATGGCTCTGTCTGGTCTGACAGAGATCCTTAAAAATATTATTGGAAAGTACCTATAAATTTTACTTTCAAACAGCTTTATGTGAATGTTATCTTTTCATTTATAATTTTTAATATATTGATCACAGTGTAGTGTACAGTAGAGGCATCCAAAAATGATGAGACTGGGCTGCTTGTGTGTGATTTGGAAGGTTTGTGTCTGTCTGTGACTGCAGAGGTTAAAGCTGTGATCCAGTCTCAGTCTCTGACTGAAGGTTGCTGAGACTCTGATTAGATACACAATGTGAAGTTCACAATTCTCTAAACAAATAAAATGGTAATGACAAACATGAACAGCTGTACTTATTTCAGAGACATGAATGTTTACAAACATAATATTTATTTTAAGGATTGGACTTCATAAAGCGCACTGATGTTAGAGTGTATGTTCATATTTAAATCATTTTGTAGGCTGAAATTGTAACGCTGGACCTGAGATGGTCCAGAGAAAGTAACACATGTTAATTGGAGTAATATCAAAACAGACTGAGACAGACAGCTGTGAAATGCGCACACAATGACGTCACCTCATTCACTGCTAGTACACTGCTAGCTACATCGTATATCATGATCATCTATGTAAACAACGTTTAAAGAAGCCGCCACAGCTCTGCGGCTGTAACTGTTTCAAATCATATATTTTCTCGTTTGAACTCTGAGGATGTTTTTAAAACGGTCTTAAAAGGCTGTTTCTATGGTGGTTGTCACGGACGCCTCAGTAGCTTCTTAGGCTAACCTGGCGCGTCCGGTTCCTGCTGCTAGCTGTCTGCCGCAGGAAGGCTGCGTCCCATTTCAAGGAGCCGCCGCTCCGCCGTAACTGTGGCTCAAACACCACTTTATCCTTTAAGAAAAGGCCTTTTATAGCCACTGATGACACACACACACTAATGCACGTCACTGTCACAGTGTGACTTCACTAAAACCTCTAAAGTATTGTTTATAAAATGGAAAATGAACCGGGCAGGGCTCTGATGATGGAGACTGGGGGCTCCTGATTGACTCGCTGTACATTCGTATAATTAATCAGAGCAGAGTTTAGACTGCACAGTGCGCTGCGCTCACTGTTACTGTGTCAGCTGCTGCCTTCATATATGTTTACTGCTGAGGTTTGATGAAGCAGGTGGAGGAGAGTCAAAGAAGTAAATATTAATCCACTTATTATGCAATTACTAACCCTAACCCTAGCGCAGCATACAATAACGACTGCCGGTATTATTAGTTTGGGAAGGAGTCATTTTGGTCGCAGTTTTGATTATAAAATAAAAGGGAAAATATAAACAAACAAAAAGCTTAACATTGTGAAGACTTGGAAGAACAATGTGACACTGATGAGAAGATTAGGCTTCCCAGGTCATTGCCAGGCCAAACCGGCTGGTGATCAGAATTATTTTAATTATTTTTTTACCCAGTTTCGCTGGCGGTGCAGCGCTCACAGCCTGTCCGAGGTCACGGGCTGAACTTCAAGCCCAGCCCGTCCCTCCAGACAATACTCACCGCTCCACTATAATGACCGCTTTAATCTCATCTTTCTATTGTTTTTAATGGACAGTTCCGCTTGCAATTACAGTTCAATGATGTGAGGATCCCTGGTACAGTATACAGCGGGCTGCAAATGAATGCGCTTCCACTATTACTGCTCCTCCTGGTGGATAAACAAGACATTACCACCATTTTCCCCAAATGCTGCTTAGGGGCGTTCCCACCAGTGGCCGGAATTCCTACGTCATTAGCGGGGGATCGCGTTTAGGCCGAGGTTCGGCCACGAATCGGCCAAGGACCGGCCAAGGTCGCGTCACGGATCGGCCGGAAATTTTCAGTGGCTGCATCTGTATGATGATTAGGTTGAGAGTAAAACTATGGTTATTTTATTATACAGCTGTCATTCATTTAATGGACTGTTGCTGCTATAGCAAATAGGATTCGTAAAATTTTCATATTACTGTTGGTTTATTGAAATGTTAATTTTGCATAGATAGCTTTCTGCAGTGAGTTATACAGTGAGAATGTTTACATGTAAGTAATTGCTTCAAGAAAAGGGGAAATGTTATGTTGTGCTATTGCATGTAAATAGGGATGCGCTGATCCGATATTCAGTATCGGTATCGGTCCGATACTGGCCTAAATTACTGGATCGGATATCGGAAAGAAATAAAAATGTAATCCAATACAGTAAATAACGTTGCGCTCATTAGCTGCATTACAGTGCTCCGTTGTCTTCTTCTTGTGGGTTTGCGGTTGACCAAACCAGCTTAGAGCTGCATTACCACCACCTACTGGAATGGAGTGGGGGATCAGGACTTAGAAAACAACCCCCTCAGATTGAAGTAGAGAAAAAACAGCTTAAATTCTCATAGTCTTTTTTCCATAACCTCACCAAACTCCTCCCACACCAGAGTTTTTGCTTCGGCCACTGCCCGAGCTGCATTCCGCTTGGCCTGCCGATACCTGTCAGCTGCCTCCGGAGTCCCACAGGCTAACCAAGCCCGATAGGACTCTTTCTTCAGCTTGATGGCTCCCTTCACCTCCGGTGACCACCATCTGGTTCGGGGGTTACCACCACGACAGGCACCAACCACCTTGCAGCCACAGCTCTGAGCAGCAGCCTCAACAATGGAGGCACGGAACGTGGTCCATTCGGACTCAATGTCCTCAGCCTCCCTCAGAATGCTGTCGAAGTTCTGACGGAGGGGGAGTTGAAGATCTCCCGGACTGGGGCTTCTGCCAGGCGTTCCCAGCACACCCTTACAATATGTTTAGGTGTGCCAGGTCTGGCCAGCATCTTCCCCCGCCACCTGATCCAACTCACCACCAGGTGGTGATCAGTTGACAGCTCAGCTCCTCTCTTCACCCGAGTGTCCAGAACATACGGCCGCAGATCTGATGATATGATTATAAAATCGATCATCGACCTGCGCCCTAGGGTGTCCTGGTGCCATGTGCACTTATGGACATCCTTATGTTCGAACATGGTGTTTGTTATGGACAAACTGTGGTTTGCACAGAAGTCCAATAACAAAACACCATTCGGGTTCAGATCGGGCAGGCCGTTCCTCCTAATCACGACCCTCCAGGTCTCATTGTCATTGCCCACGTGAGCGTTTAAGTCTCCCAGCAAGACTATGGAGTCACCAGATGGAGCACTCTCCAGCACCCCACCCAGTGACTCCAAAAAGGGTGGGTACTCTGAACTGTCATTCGGCGCATAAGCACAAACAACAGTCAGGACCCGTTCCCCAGCCCGAAGGCGCAGGGAAACTACCCTCTCGTCCACCGGTGTAAACTCCGACGTACAGGCAGCAAGCCGGGGCGATACAAAAATACCCACCCCAGCTCGCCGCCTCTCACCAAGGGCAACTCCAGACTGGAACAGAGTCCAGCCCTTCTCCAGGAGACTGGTTCCAGAGCCCAGGCCATGCGTTGAGGTGAGCCCAACTATATCTAGCTGGTATCTCTCAACCTCACGCACTAGCTCAGGCTCCTTCCCCACCAGAGAGGTGACATTCCATGTCCCAATAGCCAATTTCGATAGCCGGGGATCGGTCCACCAGGGCCTCCGCCCTCGGCCACCGCCCGACACACACTGCACCCGACCCCTACGACACCTCCTGCGGGTGGTGGGCCTGCAGGAGGGCGGGCCCATGTAACCTCTTCAGGCTGTGCCCGGCCGAGCACCACGGGCTAATGCCCGGCCACCAGACGCTCTCCCTCAAGCTCCCTCCCCAGGCCTGGCTCCAGAGTGGGGCCCCGGTAACCCTATTCCGGGCAGGGTAAACTGTTCCCTTGCTGTTTCAATCATAGGGGTATTCTGAACCGCTCTGTGTCTGGACCCTCACCCAGGACCAATTTGCAATGGGAGACCCTACCAGGGGGACAAGCCCCCGGACAACATAGCTCCTGGGATCACTGGGGCACACAAACCCCTCCACCACGATAAGGTGGCGATTCACGGAGGAGATTCAAGCGATTCTGGCAAACCGTCAGGTGACTCAGGAGGGGAAAGCAGTGCTTGACTCACACAGTTTATAGTGCGGGTGGGGTGGCTGACTTCAACTGAGGCTATAGTCGGACGGTGGAATGAATACTTCGAGGACCTCCTGAATCCCACTGACACGCCTTCTGTAGTGGAAGCAGATTCTGGGGACGAAGGAGATGACTTGACCACCACTGGGGGTGAGGTCACCGAGGCAGTTAAACAACTCCTTGGTGGCAGGGCCCCTGGGGTGGACGAGATTCGCCCTGAGTTCCTGAAGGCCCTGGATGTTGTAGGGCTGTCTTGGTTGACACGCCTCTGCAACATCACTTGGAGATCTGGGGCAGTGCCAATGGATTGGCAGACCGGGGTGGTGGTCCCCATCTTTAAGAAGGGAGACCGGAGGGTGTGCTCCAACTTTCGGGGGATCACACTCCTCAGCCTCCCTGGTAAGGTCTATGCCAGGGTGCTGGAAAGGAGGGTCCGTCCGTTAGTCGAACCTTGGATCCAGGAGGAACAATGCGGTTTTCGTCGTGGTCGTGGAATGCTGGCCCAGCTCTTTATCCTCTCAAGGATATTCGAGTGTGGGTGGGAGTTTGCCCAACCAGTCTACATGTGCTTTGTGGACTTGGAGAAGGCATTCGACCGTGTCCCTCGGGGTATCCTGTGGGAGGTCCTGCGTGAGTATGGGGTGTCTGGCCCATTGTTGTGGGCCATTCAGTCCTTGTACAACCGCAGTGAGAGCTTGGTCCGTATAGCCGGTAATAAGTCGGATTCGTTTCCTGTGGGTGTCGGACTCCGTCAGGGCTGCCCTTTTTTACCGATTCTGTTCATAATTTTTATGGACAGAATTTCTAGGCGTAGCCAGGTGACGGAAGGCTTCTTCCTTGGTGGCCTTAGAGTCTCATCTCTGCATTTTGCGGACGATGCGGTTCTGTTGACTTCATCAGGGGGTGGCCTCCAGCTCGCAGTGGAACGGTTCGCAGCCGAGTGTGAAGCGGCTGGCATGAGAATCAGCACCTCTAAGTCTGAGGCCATGGTCAGCCGGACCGCTGCACCGGTCTGTCGTGGTGAAGAGAGAGCCCTCTCCGGCTCAGGAACGAGTTCTTGCCCCAAGTGGAAGAGTTCAAGTTTCTGGGGGTCTTGTTCACATGTGATGGGAGAAGGGAGCGGGAGATCGACAGACGGATCGGGGCTGCTTTTGCAGTGATGAGGACGCTGCACCGGTCTGTCGTGGTGAAGAGGGAGCTTAGTGTAAAAGCGAAGCTCTCGATTTACCGGTCGATCTACGTTGCTACCCTCACCTATGGTCACGAGCTTTGGGTAGTGACCGTAAGAATAAGATCGTGAATACAAGCGGCAGAAATGAGTTTCCTTCGAAGGGTGGCTGGTCTCTCCCTTAGAGATAAGGTGAGGAGTGCGGCCATCCGGGAGGGGCTCAGAGTAGAGCCGCTGCTCCTCCACATCGAAAGGAGCCAGTTGAGGTGGCTCGGGCATCAGATTAGGATGCCTCCTAGCCGCCTCTTGGGTGAGGTGTTCCGGGCATGTCCCACCGGGAGGAGGCCCCGTGGTAGACCCAGGACACGCTGGAGGGATTATATCTCTCGGCTGTCCTGGGAACGCCTTGGGGTCCCTCCGGATGAGCTGGAGGAGGTGGCTGGGGAGAGGGAAACCTGGGCTTCTTTACTTAGGCTCCTGCCCCCGCGACCCGGCCACCGGATAAGCGGGAGAGAATGGATGGATGGATGGATGGATGGAAATGCTCAGCACAGCAAGCACAACACACAAACACAGCAGAGAGCGGTGGAGGCGGAAAAACATGTCAGCGATGATCGCTCAGTGTCAAAGGGAATCCGTCGCAGCGACGGAGAACTGAGAGGGTTATTTCCTGATCCCCCACTCCATTCCAGTAGGTGGCGGTAATGCAGCTCATGTGAGTCGGATCAGATTGCATTTTTTATTTCTTTCCGATATCTGATTCAGTAATTTAGGTCAGGATCGGACCGATACTGAATATCGGATTGGCGCATCCCTAATATTTACATACATAAATACACACACATATACATCTACCCTTGGCAAAAAGTAGTATACTTAAAGTTCATTTTATGAAGTATACTTAAGTATAAGTATAGCAAGTATACTATAGACCATGTACTTTAAGTGTACTAGAAAGTATACCAATTTAATACTTTTTCGGACTAAATTGGAACATTTCAAGTTTATGAAAGTATACTTTAAAGTTCATTTTAAGTTTGCAAAAGTATACAACAAGTACACTCATCTATATACTATCAATATACTTGGTATATCCCTCTCATATGCTTAAAGTATACCCCAAGTACACTTATCAATATACTGCCATTGTACTAGTTATATACTTTGAGTCCCTTTATTTATTGTATACTTTAAGTATACTGTTATAAACGTTGGTTAATTCACCAGCTTATTTGTTATACTTTAAGTTTGCTTGGCACATTACTTGTAGCTTACTATTTATATACTGGAAATATGCTCCTTAAAGTATTCTTAAAGTTTACTCATACTGTATGTACACAAGAGTGTGATGCATTTACAAAATCACAAGACAGAATGTTGAAAACAAGTTTTATATATTTTCAAAGATTTCAAAAACAAAGACCTATGAAATCAAGTCCTTCCTTACTGGAGAAAATGAAAGGAAAAGTGCACATTTGCATGTAAAAATGTAAACATAATGGTCTCTCCGAGATCAAGTCCTTATTTGTAAAAAGTGGTAAAGCAAAACTTGTGCACATGCTTGTAAAAATGTAAACATAGCATCTTCAACTGAGAACTAAAGTCCTTTAGTGCACTGCACTGAAGGACTTCTGTTCCTTTACTTGTTGGCGTAGCTTATGATTTTGCATTTCTTTCTTATGATTCGTCTCATATCTTGCATGGTGGTGTCAGGAGACTTCACCTGGGGATGGGCTGTGAGTGAAAAAACACATACAGAACAAACCATTACCTCCGTGTTATTCTTATTCACTGTCCACAATTAACACACGTCATGGCAGGGAGGATGGTTTATCGGGTAAATTTCTGAACTTAAATGCAATCAGCAAAAACTGTTATAAAGGGATTGCACACACATCACACCCCAGTCAGTTAGACTGAATAAGACAGACCGGTAACTGAGTGGCAAAACAATGGGCAGCATGCTGGCGGTGACCATCACATGTAAATCCTCTGTAATTTACAACAACTGAAAAGCATTGATTGTTTACCATCATATAGAAGCATTCGTATGTATTGTTTTTATTTTATTTTATTTGGAGTACTGCTAGTGTGAGTGAGTGTCTGATTATAACTATGTGTTTACCTATTATTCCAGTTTTGCCTTAAATTAAATGCACTCACCAAATATAGCATCAAGCTAGGTGTTATCCAGTTGTGGCTTTGACTCCACATCTTTGTGGCCTCTGACTGCCTCCCGGTCAAACTTGAGTTGGACAGCGTGTCTTTACCATAGATGAGCACTGCAAGATCCCCAATGTACGATGCTGAACTCACGTCCACACAGAGACTTCAGCTTTAGTCTTGGGACTTTTGCATCACAACCTGGCGTATAGAGGCACCTGCAAAACATTTGAATATTACTCACCAAATATGATGAAACAATTACATAAAATTTCTTTGTAAATCTATTCATTTATCAGTGCAGTGAATATGCATAGGCCTATAGTCTATAGACCAACTCCATAATATGAGAAATTTGGGGGCATCATCATAGTATTTCCAAATCCATCATTATTTGAATACATCCAGCACAAAGTTGATTAATATGCTTCTTTTTAAATTATGTGTATAGTCACAAGGTAGAGGGAAATTGTATAGCAAACCTTTCCCCACATGGATATAATACATACACTATCAATGCATTTGAGGTATTTACCATTTCATCAGGGTCAGACACACTTGAAGGAGAGTCGGGTGGACAAACTTGTTGGTCTGGTGTGGGTGTTGACCAGGTGGATGAAGGAGTTGAGATCTGAACTGTGATTTTTTTCTAGGATCTCTTTCAGCATTGTCACTACTGCTGGAAGCTCTGTAAAGGGAATGAAAACAAGGCAACAAAAGCGTTGTGTCATTACTGTGTTTTCAGACCATTTAAAACATTAAATTAGTCATTTTTGTTATGAAAACCATGACTGGAAGTGGAGCTGATAGGCAGAAACAGGAGCAGGAGGAGACTGAATTAGCCATAACCTATAAATGTCAGGTGTGGACCTTTTTCCACACTTGGCAGCAGATTCTCCCTGCCAGCAATTGTTTGTCTGTGTGATTTGTGAGTCTCTTTTTTCAGATTTCAATGCTTCAGTATGGGAGTATATGAAAATTTCACTTATTGTATTATAAGTTTAGTTCATTATGCCTGACCTGCACACCCACAGTGTTTGACTTCAGGATCATTATAGGCACATCTTCAGTCGATAAAAGCTGTTGTTTTAATAATTTACTTTGGGCTACTTGAATTGATAAAGAGAAAATACCTCTCACAGCATCTAGTATCTCTTTCCCATAGTCTGCTTTCAGGCTCTCGATTTCTCTCTGAAGCTCTTTCACTTTCTTCTGTTCCCCACTCCAGTTTCTGGCCAGCTGCTCCTCATCTGATGACTCCTCATTCAGTTAGTTGACTACAACCAAAACACGTGAAATCAGAGAATCAGCCAGAATCAGGATCAGGCAGAAAATCCACACCATAGTTATTGCTTCAACTCAAAATACCACAATAGTAAAATATTTCACCTCTGAACATATTTTGTTTGCCAGCTGCTTCTTCAGCTCTTCTACAATTTGGTTTGCTGACTCTTTTTCAGCATACGTTGACTTCTTCTTTCTCCTCTGTTAAAATGCCAGATTATAGCCTTAAGGCTATAATCTGGCATATTTTACATTGTTACAGATGTTTGTCAATATGTGTTGTCCTTTTTAAACAAATAAAGAAATAATCTAATCTAATAATTCCATTTTATATGTTTATAACAGGCATATATAATGACATCCATGGTAAATGATGATTTAGTTGCATTTACAGAATCAACTGCACCACTGATGGATCATACCTAGATTCAAAAATGTGTAACTCAAAACAAAATCATATAACTATGGAGTTAAGTTTTATGCACACCATAAATGATAAAAAGTATCACTTACAATCAACTGGTGTCATACCAAGGTATTTATCAAGGTACATACCTTTTGTGATGGAACTTCATGATCCTCTTCCACATCTTTCCACTTGCTGTTCGGCTTACTCTTCCTCTTGGTTGCTTCTTTGCCAGATCTCTTCACCCTTTATGAATTCCTGTCTCTTCTTGCAGAGATCACTGTAGTTTGTCTGTGTAAGAAACAAGATTAAATTAAATGTTTGTTGCCATACTCGTCAGTATCTAACGCCAAAACAAGGGATAATTTTCTCATCCTCAACATTTTAAATTGTATTTAAGAATAATAGCTGCTAGTTGACAATGATATTACAAATTAGCCTGCTCAAAAACAATCTTTTGTCATGGGGATTAAAAAAACACTGGGTGCTGGGTTTTTTGTTTTTGTTTTTTCTTTTTTTGGGGGGGGGGGGGGGGGGGGGGGGGGGGGGGGGGGGGGGGGGGGGGGGGGGGGGGTGGGGGGGGGGGGGGGGGGGGGGGGGGGGGTGGGGGGGGGGTGCTGTTGGGTTTTTATCCTTTAAAAAAACGCGCGGTCAAGTGTTTTCTGTAATTAAAAACTGCCAAGTGAACACCCCTTAGCTTTTTCATATACGGTATAGGTGTAAATGTCCAGGTCCCACTTTGAAAACAATGCTATCAGCTAACTGAGAAGCATACAATTAACAACTTACCACCAACCATGAAAACCTTTGCTGGGAAAAAGGCTGGAGCTGACTTTTTCGCCTTTCATGTCCCCCTTTATCTCCATCCATCCATCTTCTTCTTCTAGATCAGGACACTGAGTGATTACTTTTGGACATTGTTTGCTGGTCGTCAGTACTCATCCATGAAATCTTCCCAATTAATAAAATAATAATAATACCTTTAATTTATAACGCACTTTACATTTTAAAAAACCTCAACGTGCTTCAAAACAAAAAACATAACAAACAGTAAAAGTATAAAAACACACTAAATAACAGACCATGGTGTAAAGTAAAATACACCAGGGTGTAGATAAAATAGCTAAGAATTATGCACTAAGATTAAAAGTTCTTATAAAAAAAAAGTCTTTAAGCCCTTTTGAAAACGTCCAAAGTTTGAGGCACTCTCATCAGTTCAGATGGAAGCGAGTTCCATAGATGAGGGGCAGCCACACAGAAAGCCCGGTCACCCATAGTCCATAAATTTGTCCTTGGTACGATGAGAGAGTTTGTGTTAGCCGATCTGGAGGAGCGTGCCGTACATTTTAAAGAAAGAAGTTCTTTAAGATAGGAAGGGGCATTGCCATAAACACATTGATAAGTAAGAAGAGCGACCTTATAGTCAATCCTGTAAGAAACAGGAAGCCAGTGGAGGGACTGAAGAGTTGGTGTAATATGATCATATTTGCGAACTCCCTTCAGTATCCGGGCCGCAGCATTTGAATGTACTGGAGTTTCTGAAGACTCTTGTTAGGGATACCGACAAAGAGTGCATTGCAGTAATCCAGTCTGGATGAGACAAATGCATGGACCAGTTTTCTCTGCATCTTGAAGAGTTAAAACAGGGCGGAGTGTTGCAATATTGCGAAGGTGCTAGAATGAGATTTACTAAGGTGGTTTATATGGAATTCCAAGTTGAGTTGGGGATCCATCCTAACACCAAGATTGGTAACTGATGAGGAGAGAGAAATACTGTGTCCAAGAAAGATATACTAACGATGGGTGATGATTTGATCTGGTGGGGAGTACCAATCATGATTGCTTCTGTTTTAGAGCTGTTAAGCTAGAGAAAATTATCTTCCATCCATCCCTTGATCTCCTCCAGACAGGCAGGTGGAAGAGGCTCATCAGCAGTGGCTTCAACATATAACTGCGTGTTGTCAGCGTAGCAGTGAAACGAAACACCATGTTTGTTTATGATCTGACCCAGAGGAAGCAGATAAAGATTGAACAAAATTGGTCCAAGGACAGATCCCTGGGGCACCCCACAGGTGACAATGTGGGGTTCCGATGTGGCATCGCCCAATGCAACACATTCAGATCGATTTATGAGGTAGGAACTGAACCAGTCGAGGGCTGGGCCGGAAAACCCAGCGGTGTATTGAAGCCTGTGTAATAGGATGTCATGATCAACCATGTCGAATGCCGCAGATAGGTCCAGGAGGATGAGAACGGAGGGGAAACCATTGTCAGCTGCCATCAACAAGGCGTTCTTGATTCTCACGAGTGCTGTTTCTGGGCTGTGGGCAGTGCAAAATCCAGATTGAAATTTTTCATAGAGATTATTGCAACTAAGATGGTTTTGGAGATGCATTGGAACAACTTTCTCCAGAACTTTGGAAATAAATGAGAGGTTTGAGATTGGCCTGTAGTTTACTAGGTTATCCGGATCAAGAGTAGGTTTTTTTAGTATGGGTCTGATAATGGCTTTTTTCAAAGAAGAAGGAACATGGCCACTTCGCATGGAAAGGCTGACAATAGAACAGATAATGGGGGTAAGAAGAGGTAGATGTGTTTTCACCAAGGTGGTAGGAAGAGGATCTAGGGGACATGTAATGGTCCTCATCTTCCTGATGATGTCCTGGATCTCTTCTGATGTAACAATTGGGAAGAAGGTGAAGGAGTGAGAAGTAGCACTCAGGCTATGATCTGAAATGACAGTTTTTGAACCTGATAGAGCTGAACGTATTGAGGAAATCTTGGATGTAAAGAAGGCCATAAACCTGTTGCATTGCTCCACTGCAGCATCAGAGGTAATGGTAGAAGGAGATTTCACAGTAAGAAGACAGTTTACTGTTTTGAAGAGCTGTTTGGGACAACCAGGGTTTCTACCAATGATGTCAGAGAAGAACTGCAAACGGGCCAATTTCAAGGAATGAGCATAGGTCCTTTGATGTGCTCTGTACATTTGTTTATGCACAGTGAGCCCCGTAGATATATATCGGCGCTCCAGGACCTGTCCTGTAGTCTTCATTTTCCGAAGTTCATTTGAATACCAAGGAGCTGAGCGAGAGAATGTGACAGTTCTTGTTTTAATTGGTGCATGGGAGTCCAAGAGGTTACTAAGATGAGTGTCGTAGTAACCAAGTGCCTCATCAGCTGATGTAAAATCACTACGGAGGCACTGAAGCTCAGCTAACAAGCCAGATGTGTCAATGTTTTAATATTTCTAAAATGTATCTGGCGTTTAGGCTTGGTAGTGAGAGCAGTGGAGAGCAGTTTCAAAGGTATTGCCTTGTGATCAGATACACCCAGGTCGTAGACCTGCAGATGAATAGGAAGTGTGGCGCTTGTGATAACAAGATCCAGGGTGTGACCCCCTTATGAGTAGGGATATGGACATGCTGTCTTAAATTAATGCAATCTAGTAGTTGGAGAAATTCGGCAGCAAGGTAATCAGAAGGGGCATCGACATGGATGTTAAAGTCTCCCAGTATGATAATATTTGCTGAAGACACGCAAATGGTGGATAAAAGGTGAGACATCTCAGAGATAAAGGATGCGTTTGATTTTGGTGGTCGATAGATGAGGAGAACTAACACTGAAGTAGGTAAGTTTGATTTAAATGCCAAGCATTCGAAAGATGACCATTCAGGTAGATTTACTGATGAAAGATATAGATTATTACGGTAAATTACTGCAAGTCCACCACCACGCCCCTTACTACGGGCTTTCTGGAACTAACTGTATTCTGTAGGACAGCACTCATTTAGAGCAATAAAGGTGTCAGGTTTATGCAAAGTCTCTGTAACGCAAAACAAGTCAAAATCCTTCTCGAGAATGTGATCGTGTATGAGGCAAGACTTGTTTGTAAGTGACTGTGTCATGTGTCGTCTGTGTGGCAGGCAGGAAGGAGAACCCCAATGCAGGACACGCCAGGCACAGGTAAAAGGTAATTGAACTTTATTTTCAGGTGCACAACAAAAGGCCGGACTAGGCAGAGCTAGTGGCAAAACACAGAGCAAAAATACCAGGCTAAATACGAGGCGAAACAAGACACCCAGCAGGAGACGAATACGGGACCATGACGCGACAACAGGCACTGGAAACACAAGACTTAAATACACAGGAGGGCTAATGAGGGAGGTGGAAACAGGTGGTAACACAGGTGACGCTGATAATACTGACTAGACCAGGGGAAGCAAAACTAAACACAAGAGACTGGGACTGGACAACTATCAAAATAAAACAGGAAGTAACACGATGGAACAGAAAAGCAGACCTGACACAGAATACAGAGAGAACACCAGGGACTAGAAATAACAATTAAACCTCACAACCAAAAGAAATCCCAAACAGAACAGACAAAATGAAGCAAAACAAAAACACCCGGGGTCCAGTGGACCCCGGACCATGACAGTACCCCCCCCTCAAGGGACGGCCCCAGACGTCCCAACCGAAACAAAAAACAAAACAAAACAAAACCAGACTAGGGCGGGAGGAGGGGGAACCGGACGGAGGGACCGAAACAAACCAAACCCGGGAGACAAAACAGAAGTCAAAAACAGTTCAGGGGGTCTGCCAGGGAAGTGACAAGGTCCAAAACAAAACAAAAATACAGGGCAAACCAAAAATCGGCGCCACCAAGCCGGAAAAACAGTCCAATAAACAGTTCAGGGTACGAGGACAAAGATGGCCGAAGCAGTCCAGGGAACCAAAACAACAAAACACAAAGAACCAGAAACAAAAAACACAGGGCCCAAACAAACAGCACAAGGCCAGAAAACAGTCCATAATGTTCAGGGGGCCGCCCGAAATCACAGGCCAGGAAAAACAAGGGTCCTCAGGAGGCCGACCACGCTCCCAGCGACGGTGACGATGGATGACCTCGGGCGGGCGGCGAAGAGACAGGACTGGAGGCCGACCGCGCTCCCAGCGGCGAAGAGACAGGACTGGAGGCCGGCCGCGCTCCCAGCGGCGGCGGCGAAGAGACAGGACTGGAGGCCGGCCACGCTCCCAGCGGCAGCGGCGAAGAGACAGGACTGGAGGCCGGCCACGCTTCCAATGGCGGTGGCGACTAAGAGACGAGACAGGAGGCTCGGGCTGAGCGGGCTCCTCCAGCATGGGCTCTGGATGCGCAGGCTGGGGCTGCTTTGCAGGGCGCGCAGTCGTCTCCTCCGACGGCTGGGTCTGCTTAGGGCATTGTTTGGGTGAGTCCGATGGTGGGGTTGATGGTGACAGGGGGAGCTGACTGGGACTCTGACTGGGAGACTAGAGACTCTACAGCAGCTGACGAGAGAGACTGGGGCTGAGACAGGGAAGCTACTGAGACTGACACCAGAGGTGCTGGCAGAAGCTGAGGGGTAGCTGCAGCTGACTGAGACTGAGGGGAGACTGCTACAGCTAACATTGAAGACTGTGAGGTACCTGGTAGTGCTGACACTGGGGACTTTGACTGCGTGGAAGCTAACTGAGATCGAGGGAGAGCTGACACTGGGGAAGCTGACGTGACCGGAGGTACAGAAGGAGCAGGAGCTGACTGAGTGCGAAGCAGAGCGACTGGAGCAGGAGCTGACAGCGAGCGAGGCAGAGCTACAGGAGCTGACAGCGAGCGAGGCAGAGCTACAGGAGCTGACAGCGAGCGAGGCAGAGCTACAGGAGCTGACAGCGAGCGAGGCAGAGCTACAGGACCAAGAGCTGACTGAGACTGGAGGGGAGCTGTAGCTACAGCTGACTGAGACTGGAGGGAGGCTGAGCTACAGCGCTGACTGAGACTGGAGGGAGGCTGGAGCTACAGCTGACTGAGACTGGAGGGAGCTGGAGCTACAGCTGACTGAGACTGGAGGGGAGCTGGAGCTACAGCTGACTGAGACAGAGGAAGAGCTGCAGCTGCTGCTGCTGCAAACGGTTTGGAGCATGGCTGTGGCTTGGGGCCTGCTGCTGCTGCTGCAGGCGGCTTGGTGCGTGGCTGTGGCTTGGGGCCTGCTGCAGCAGGCTGTGGCAGCGGGGGCTCTGCTGCTGCAGGCGACGGAGACTGAAGCTGGGGCGGATGCTCTGCTGCTGCAGGCGATGGAGACCGAAGCCGGGGCAGATGCTCTCCTGCTGCAGGCGACGGAGACTGAAACTGGGGCGGATGCTCTGCTGCTGCAGGTGTGGACGGCTGAAGGTGAAGCGTGGTGACCAGAAAGTCCTTTACTAACCCGTGTAAGGAATCCAGAAGCCAAGGAGAGTTATCAACCAGCCCTTGAAGCTTGGCTGCAATGGCTTTCTGTTCTTCCTCACAGGGGTCAGACAACAGTTCAAAACACAGAGTGTCCACTCTCCGAATGATTATTCTTTTCTTTTCCTCAAACAGGGCAAGAGCCGCTGAGTCCATAGCTTCACGGTATGATATGGTTTCAGGTTTGTCCATGTGAGCCTTGCTAACAGTTTGTGGTTTAATAGTTCCCTTTGAACCCAAAACAGACTGACTCACTGTGTTGGTGGGCTGAGATACTGGTGGTGCAGACGGCGGGGAAACCTGCGGCGGTGATGGTGGCGATGAAATCCGCAGCTTTATACCGCACGGCGCCGGAGGGGATCCGCTCCTCCGGTGCTGGGAGTCTAGCTGCCTGCCCTCCGGAACAGGCTGAGGCGGCAGTGAAGAGAGTGAACTGGGTGGCCAGGGACCTTTATATCCCAGGTACCGGGAAAACGCTTCCTCTGGCGTCATCCCACTTGGCTCCGGAGAAAACTCCCTCCGCTGCCGCCGAGAATTCCTCTTCCTCCGTTGTTGCTCTGACTGTGAGAGGGAAGAGGGGCGAGTGAGCGGAGAGGCAGGTGCGGGAGCGGCTGGAGCCAAAAACAGTCCGTCCCCACGATAAACCTGCGGCTTAGGCTGTAGAGGTGAGCGGCGTTGTCGGGGACCCTTCCAATATCCGGGTCCCCCCAGAGCCAGGCGAGAGCCGCTGTACACCTCCGTATCCGCGGGGTCCATTCTGGTCGCGTCGTTCTGTCATGTGTCGTCTGTGTGGCAGGCAGGAAGGAGGACCCCAATGCAGGACACGCCAGGCACAGGTAAAAGGTAATTGAATTTTATTTTCAGGTGCACAACAAAAGGCCGGACTAGGCAGAGCTAGTCCTTTTCCTTTTCTTCAGCCTGTCAGCTCTGGCTGTTACATTGTATGTGAAAAATAACTCAGATAAATAAAATAAAGGGTTAAAACATCAACAAGAAGAGCCTATTGACAACCTATAGAGCTCATCTTGAAATAGCAAATATGTTTGGCACAACAACGCATTCAGATCACAGTTCTGCTTGCAAGATCTACCAGACATGACAGGCTTAAAAAAAAAAAACAAACTTTCTACGTGCGCTCCTATGCACATATCTCGGCCGGCGAATAAGTCCGAGTTGTTTGATGGTTGAAAAACATGATGGTATATTCCAATTATTATAAGGTTCAGAAGCTGTTTAGCTGAATAGCTGAACATAGTAGAGCTTGTATGATAAGTCTGCTACGTGTTAGCTAGAGGGCTAACCCGAGGCAGAGCAGGAGATCTTTATAGTGCAGGGGAATGTCCAACGTCTAATTCAAGGAGCGTGGGCTGATCAAGTCTACAGTAGGAACCGAAATAGGTCAATCCAGCGAGGAAGCAAGCAGAGTTGACAGCGCAACGACGGGTTAACCAAGGACGCACCTCCACGTTGGAAACAGTAACAGGTAAGCCGTCTCATAAGCCCCGCTGAGACTGTGCAAAAAAACAGCTAAAAGCAGCACTGTTAGTGTCCTATATGCATTATAGATAAGAAGTTTCGGAAGACGGAGAAGCAGCGAACAATTTCATGCCAGCGTCCTCTCAGTTCAGGAAAAATTTTTGTGTCACAGTCTTGTCCACAGTCTTGTCCTTCAAATAATAAATGGCAAATGGCATTGTGATATCTAATGCTGAAAATTACATTTTAGCTAGGATATGTCTTCTCCTCCTTCTGCTTTCCTTGTTGACACTGGTTGAGACCATTATTTATTTTTTTTGCAAGGGAGACCTTGAATTGGCGCGTGAGCGCTAATTTAAAATTGGGAGGCTCCCATTGGCTGCCAGGTAGGGGCGGGACCATGGCCAGAAGTGCCATACCAGAAATTTCTGTGGTGATACTACTGGAAGAAGCTGAGCTAGCTCATTAGAGCTAACGTGGCTAAACAGGTGGACCTTATCAAAGATATTTAGAGGATTACACAGCAGAGATTCCAAGGACTACCAAGTACAGATGGAAAGTAAAAGTAAGTAACAGATAATGAATTCTCACACATAAAATTCTGTACTGCTCAGATGTTTCCAGTTAGGCTACATTAGCCGCATTTACGTTGGAATGTTAGCAGCTTGTAATCTTAAATGAAAGATTACATGGCTGCTACCGTTAAAGGAGCGTTTTGTTTGACTATGAGTGACAGACTTGTAAGCTAATGTCCGAATGCAAGTTTGTGAGTTGTCTTTTACAGTGATTGTTAGCAGCCAATGTAACCGGAAGTAAGTGAGCCGTAGTAAAAATGTTTATATGCAAGGAGTCTATTAAAACTGTTATGTTTTAATGTTTGATGTAAGATCTGAACACAGCTAGCAGCTAGCTGCTTACAATGCAGGTGAGATTTCTTTTCAATGAAGTTGGCAGAATAGGGAAAGTTGAATCTGGTTTTAATTTCAAAGACAATTGATACCCATGCATTATGTACAGTCTCATGCGGAGGCAACTTCCCAAAATATTGGGATGATCTTAAATGCACTCAGTATACCCAAAGGGAATGAAAGGACCTGAGTAATAATTTACATTTAGTTTGAACACCCCACCTTTTCAGGATAGGGCAGAACTACAGGACAACTCACAGATCACATTAGTCGCCCACTGCTTCCCATAGAGAAGTTACAGATGATGTCAACAGTAGGAGCTCTTCCACACCTAGGCTTTTGGATTCTGCCCTTCAACAGGTAAATATGCAAAAGCACAGTTTCAGTCTAAGTGGAATTGTTGTGTTGCCAGTATACATTCCCCCATGTATCTGGGTAATCTTCATATCCTGCTTGATTAAAGTTTAAGAATCTTTCCTAAATTGTGCTTTCAGCTCCCCAACTAGGTACATTATCATAAGCACCTGTCATATGCCACATCACTGACTTATTTTTCTCCCATGACACAATAAGCAGTTGAGGTGGAAAGCACTGAAGTTGTCAGAAAATTAAAGTTTACACTTACTCTGTTTATGATTTGATGATTGGACTTGACATAAAGGGAGTTAATTCATTCAGTTGTTCATTGTCTTTCTCTTGTTAAACTGTAGAATATCAGTCATGATGACATCAACACAGATGGTCACATGACTTACACTTCGACCAGTGGAGAGGAAGAACTCAACAGCAGAAGATGAACTTGATAGTGAGAGCTCTTCCACGGACAGCCTGTTGGATATGGACATTCAAGAGGTACATTGGGGTAGGGTGGGGGAATACACTAGGCCAAGTTTGTTAGCATAGTAATATGCTTCAGAGGGCCTAGTGACACTCTCAGGAAGTGTCAACAGTGCACACATTTTCCAATACATTTAGTTAGAGGTTTGCTGTAATGGTTGGGCATTCATACCACACTTATGTGCATTTTGAGCTATCCTCTAGCTGAACCAAAGTGTAGACAAATGACAACATTGCCAACAAAAAAGCAAAAGTTACATTTTTTTTTCTCTTTTTTGTTCACATGTAGAATGATATAAGATAACCACATGACACAGAAGACCACTGGAGTAACACTTCCAGCAGTGAAAATGAAGATGATGAACTCGACACTGAGAAACCAACCACAAGCCAGTTGGATGTGGACGTCTCAGAGGTGAATGCACCATTCTATGGGTTAGTTTATATACGCTTCCTTTAATCTTTTAATTAATTACTTCAAGTTATCTTTTCCCTTGTCAACTTGTAAATGATGAAGCTCTGCCACATTCTGAAGAGGACTTGATTGGTGCTGCCATTGATGAAGCTGAAAACCATGCTGATGACGAAGACGTGATGGAGGGGGTACAAGAGGAAATGAACCTGAATTTCCAGTGGTATGTAGACAGTGGTTCAATAACACATTGTTAGTAGTTACTATTCGCACATTACATACAATTGGAACATTTGGAGACAGTACTACATAATAATAATGATGATAATACACACTGTATGTGTTAACTGTTACTCGTTCTAATTTATACATGCTTTTTCTATCTTTTTTTCCTATATCCATAGGGCATTGAAGACCACGCAGATGGTGACAAGCCCCTATATCCTGGTGCACCTGTTTCAAAGGGAGAAAGTTTATTGATGCTGATGTCCTATGTGCTGCATAACAACTTAACAGGCAAAGCACTTACTCATTTACTGAAACTGTTCAATCTAATGTTTCCAGGTTTGATTCCACCCTCACATTCAATTCAGTCTTTTGTTGAAGAACTTTACTTTAGTAAAAGGAAAACAGAAAATTGTGAAATGCTAAATGAAAATGTCAGAGGTTTTGGTCACCCCCTGCAAACAAGTATAAAAATGTCATATAGGCTTGCCATTGTGGAAATCTAAGCAACTGCTTTTGGTCTTAGAACCGTTTTTTGGTAAATGGACTTGTGTATCACAGTCAAAACTATGACAGACTAAGAGACACAATAGTGCTGCATGCTTGAAAGATGGTACATTTTGTTTAATTACTGACTTGGTTATTTTTAAACAAACATGTTCACATCAAATCCCTGCTTTTTGTTCATGTGGCAAACTATGTTGTGTTTTAGTTGAGGTACTTAGTAAATCAGACAGGCCTGTATGTAAAGATTCACACATCAGTGTACAAAGTACTTTCGTACATGTTAAAAAAAAATGTAACTAATGCTGTCTGGCCTGACATGATCAAAACAAAATGTGTTCTTGTTGAAACAGCTGATGCTATGTACATAACACCAAACCCTTATGAAAGGGACGCGCTTGATCAATAAAGTCAAGTCAAAGGTTTTGTTTTGTTTTGTGTATGATTTTTAAGGTACATAAAGATAATGCAATTGAGCACACATACTATATACTGTAAAGTTTTAAACTCCAGCATTATATTATCAATATATAAATTAAATGTTAAGCATGAGTCAATGACTTGACCTTATTATGCACTTGGAGCAAGATATAGTAAGTATTAGTACTTTGTGGCAGAAAGATGTAAAAAGTATACTAAAGTATAAGTCCAAGTTTTAGTATTAAAGTATAAGTGTAAGTCTTAGTATTAATGTACTTAGTCTTAGACTTTTGTTTATACTTTTCAGTATAAGCCAAGTATACTTCATTATACTATTCTTAAGTATATAAAATATAGTTTATAAAAAGTGACCTTCAAGTATACTTTCTCAGTTTAGTAAAAAATAAGTATACTCATAGTACACTTGAATAAACTTATTTTTGCTAAGGGTACACATACATAATTTATACATAAAATAAGTGAGTGTGTAAGAACAAGTTAGAAATACAACAGAAAAGCAATAAAAATACAATAGAAAGGTAGCATACACACAGCAAGTATATTTACATATTACATATTTCTCATATTCTCAGGGAGTGGACCAGTTATTTAAATACCTCTTAATAAATAACGCATTTGTATTGCACAAGGGATTGAGATATTGTAGGAGGAGAATATTGCACAAATTACTGAGGGGAAAGGCATATGTTACAGTCCAGTTTTTGATTGTTTTATGGGATGTAGGAGCTGGTGAGTTAATGTGATGTGTTTAGGAGTGTGATAGCCCCTGGATAGAAACTGTTTTTCAGTCTGTTGGTTCTGCATTTTTGGGACCTGAATCGTTTGCCTAATGGCAGACGGTTGAACAAAACATGGCCAGGTGAGCGGTGTCTATGGAAATGTTTCTGCCTCTGCAAAGACTGCGGGAGCTAGTGATGTATTTGTGGGTTGAGCAGCAGAGGAAGTATGTGGATGTCACCCATGAAAAACTCAGTAAGTCTTCTCTGCCAATGCAAAACAGCTGGCTGCAGCATGGCCTGGTATCCAAACCATTGTGAGGTCATTAAAAAGGTCCTAGCAGGTTCTTCATCATTTGAAAGAAAAGTGGAAATATGTGACCAAGACAAGAAAAGTTAAGAAAACTAAAACCACAATGAAAAAGAAATATGAAGGAAAAAAACTGATGGTCAGAACATATTGAGGTGTTTTCAAAATCTTGAAAAGGAAATGAAGCAAGTGACAGAACAAACGTTTCAGATACTGAAGGACTCCTATCAATATGTTAGTCTACAACAGCTCACCCTGAAAGTTGAGTCAGCGTTCACTATTTTCCACTTGGACTTCTGATTGAGAAGATGGAGGAGAAAGAAACACCTGGGGTACCAGAAGCTCCAAACAAGAATCAGAAGCATTTGGAAAGCTTTTTATGGGTGACACCCATATACTCAACTCTAATGCTCAACCCACAAATGTATTTTCCTCACAAATGTGGGTCCATTTAATGGGGGTGGGGCTTTCCAACAGTATCAGACTTTTTGCTAAGAATTAGGGCTGGGTGATATGGACCAAAAGTAATATCTCGATATTTTTTAGCCGAATGGCGATATATGATATATACCGCGATATATTTTCTTCTCAAAAGTTATAAACAAAAAGGCCCTTCAGAGTCAAAGCTACATGTCCCAAATGTCACACAGATATTTTTTATTAAGATTCAGCTGTAGATGTACATGAGAAATTACTCAAATAAACTAATGGCATATTTTAAAATAATACTCCTCAAATATATTAATGTTTTTTTCCTCTATAAAAAGTCTCACAGCTGTGCTATAAATAGCAAAGATAGAGGACAAAAATAGCAAAAGGCTGACTGTTTCTTTACAAAGCTGTACATCCAGATACAGGCACCTGCACATGCAGACCCGTCGCTATGGGCGGGCCCTAGGGGGCCGTGCCCGCCCACTGATACGCTTGGGCCCGCCCTGGCCCGCCCACCCAAGCCAGATCACTAATCAAGCTAATAATAGTGGTGCCCCCTTTTGGATTTCATAAGCCCCCCTTAAGACTGAGATCTGGCGACGGCACTGTGCACATGACAGACTGACTGAACAAAATTCCATCTGCAGGATTTTAGCCATCTCAGTAAGTCCACAGACACATGACCTGACATATCACAGCAACGGGACCACCCAGTCAATGCAGGGTCTGCAAGCACACGAAAAAGACCCACTTCTGCTATTAAGGTCACGTGACTTACGGTACAAACCAACTTCTGTTGCGTATGGCGGGGCTCTTTTACCTGCAGCCAGGGAGTCTTGGGAGTTTGGGCAATGCCAAAGCATACAAACGGACACAGTATGAAGGCTGTACGTGATTCCTCACCTATCGTGGGGCTTACGTTCCAGAGACCCCCGCCATAGGTGAAAATCTGCAAAGTAGAGGCGTTATATTTATGTTATTATTTATATATATTTTAAGGCTTTATAAACCCTTCCCACACTCATATAAACCTTTTCCACTCTCTTACTACAACTTGAATGATGACGATGATGAATTATGTAGCTGTGCAGTACTGATGGCGATGAAGGTGGTGCAGTATCTTTACCCTCGGCCGTAACTTCTAATTCCACTATTGGCGTAGGCGTATCTGATCTCTTTGTCCGAGTGACGAACATAGTTACGTGTTACAGAAATTCCTGTATACCCCCAAATCCCGTAATATAGTGAAAACTCCGTGGAAAAGAATTAGTAATTTTTTTTTTAAATCCACGATACAGTGAAGCCACAATAAGTGAACCACAATATAATGAGGGATTGTATGTACACAAAACACGGCGACAGGATTTCAGGTTTCCAAATCTCTCCGACCTCACTGAAAAAAGCCGTTAAATTTATGGCTACTCACTTTTGGGGGGAAAATTTGCCAGCGGGGTCTGAAAAGCTGCTAAATCTAGCAACAAATTCACTAACTTGGGAACACTGCCATGCGGTCGCTTCCTATATGATTAACGGGTGAAGCGGAGAGATGTGGGGCAGTGCAAAGCTCTGCAGAGACAAACTGTGAGAAGAGAAAGGTGAACTGGTGGATCTACAAGTATGATTGTAACGCGACCTACATTATATCGGTATAAACGATATTGTCTCACCTTATGTCACGTATGAAAATATACTGATATTTTTTAAAACTCGATATATTGCCAGCCCTAATAAGAAGCATTGTTACAAAGAAAGAAAGAATCCATCAAACACTCATTTCCTTACTTTTTGTGTTAAGTTTAGATCAAAGTGATGACATCAGTGAGTTTTATAAGTGTAAGTCTGAAGTGAGTGAAAAGCAGCTGATGATCCAGTGAACACACTCGGAGCAAACTGACTGAATGAAGCAGAGATTTTATTGAGGACTGACAGAAAAGTGCATCCAGCAGGAGATGATTTCATGTGGAAGAACAGAATCTAGAGAATCTGAACAAATCAAGTCCAACATCAAAGGATCCAAATGTTTCCACTCGGCCTGAGTCATCAGAAATATTTCAGAGTCATTCAGAGCATGAACACACATGAAGAATCCAAGAAGATCAGATTTCAGGACTCTTCACAAACACTGAAGAGTCAAAGTTGGATTGAATCTTTCTGCCCTGTGTCTGAGTTCAGTGTCTCTAACATCCTCTGTACTCACTGATTAGAAAGACAACAACATGCTGGACTGTTCCTGGATCAGTCAGTGACATGTTCCTGTCCCACAACCACTTTACTGACACTGAGTCACCATGAGAGACATCAGGGAGGGAGGGGCTGCTCTCACAGACTGCTGTATTGATCATTAACCAGCAGGGGGCGCCCTCACTGCTGTCAGCTCAGTCCCAGCTGCTCCACAGAGTAACACACTTTATACACCAGCTGTTAGTTTATACACTTTACATTTTGCAGATAATGTCTCTGTAGAGATACTTAAAAAAATCTGAACCAGTAAGTCTTCAGATTTTTGTGATGTGAATTACGTGAACAATCTCCCTTTTCCCTTAAATATAACATTTGTATGTGATCAGTTTATGAATAATATACAGCATTGGACAACAGTCAGAATGATATTCATGTAATATAATGTGAACTCTTTTCACAGATACTGTTTGTAATGCAGAGCTGCTCTGGTTCCTTCATCCACTCTGCTTCTCATCTCCTCCAGTTTCTGGACCTTCTCTGTGTCTCCTTCCTCCTTCATCTTCTCAATCAGGAAGTCCAAGTGGACAACAGTGGACACTGAATCAGCTTTGAGGGCGATCTGCTCCAGACTGATAACATGTTGGTAGGATTCATCCAGTAACTCTGACCTCTCTGCTGTCAGCTGTTTCATCTCGTTTTCAAAATTTTCCAAAAGACTCAACTTTTTCTCACTTTCTGTTTTGTTTTTCTCATACTTCAGTTTCATTTCTTCCAAAGTTTTTTTCACTTTCCTGGTCTTGGTCACATATCTAAACTTTTCTTTCTTGTGCACTGATTCAGGACACTTCCCAGAACAAACAGTGCAGTCGGAGCTCCATCTTATTATCTTAGAATATACAGTTCTAAATTTCAGTGTACATCCAGGATACTGACAGGTCTCCTCACAGACTGTACAAGAGACAGCTTCTCCAGAAAACCCCCATATCCAACCAGCAATGGGCTCTTTGTCTTTGTAGACCTCATCAACTTCTACAGTGAAGTTCTCATTCTTCTCCATCTTTTCTTCATGTTTCTTCAGAGCTTCTTGAATCTGTCTGATTTCTGTCTGCTTTGCTTCAGTCATTTTGATTCTCTCTTGTATGTTTTGGATGCAGGCTGTCAGTTTGATCCGTTCATTCAGGACTTCCACAGTTTTCTCCAGTTTCTGAGGTGCAGTTTTCCCCAGAAAAGCAATGAATTCTCTCATTCCTCTCTCTGATAGTTCATATGCATTTTTTAGGAAATTTTCATACTTTTCCTTCCTTTGTTCATCCTGGCAGTTATCAAACAGGAAATAAGCAGGCTCATTTTTCTCATTTTGAGCATACTTATGTTTTGCAGCTTCAACAGCCTGAAGAGCATTTTTTGGTCTTCTGCCATTTGAGTGTGTGATGAGAACTACAATATTGTTCTCTACATCTCTTCCAAACAGAGACATCACTGAATCAAATGCGTACATTGTTCGATCACTCAGTCGATTATCTGTTGACTTCATCACCACACCCACTGAATGAACTTCATGAACTCCATCCTCTGATCGAAACAAGTGCAATAATTTGTGACTGATGATGTCATCATGTTCAATCCCTCTGGTGTCTCCATATCCAGGAGTATCGATGATGGTCAGAGAGTAGGGCAGAGTTTCATCTTCATAACCAAAGATCTCATACACGATCACATCTGATGTCTGACTTTCATACTGATTTCTGTTCTCCTTTTCTACAATCTGAAACCAGACTTCATCCTCAAACTTCACTCCCATGCTGTAGTTGAGCAGAGCGTTGATCAGAGTAGATTTTCCTGCTCCTGTTTCTCCAACAACTAAGATGGTTTTATTTGGCTTGTTTGGATTTTTCTCACCAACAGTCATTCTGGTCAGAGTTCCAAATTTCTGTTTCTTTGGTCTCAGCTGGTAGACAGCAGGAGGTCCTGAATGGATCCTAATACAGCTGCTGATGATGTCCTGGATCGGAGGAGCGGTGGGCAGGCCGGGAAAAAAGGGGAGAGAGAGAGGAGAGAGAGAGAGAGAGAGAGAGAGAGAGAGAGAGAGAGAGAGAGAGAGAGAGACACACACACACACACACACACACACACACCATATATAATATAATATATATATATATATATATATATATATATATATATATATATAAAAATGAGATATATATATGTATATATATCTCATTTTTTTTTTTTTTTTTTTTCCCAGGCTGGCTCACGGCTGTAACAAAGAATGAGGGGAGGCAGAGGTATAGGCCAATAAATTAGTTTATTGAAACTTAAGCAAAACAAAAAGAAACATAAATATGAGATGTGAGTATTGTCATTATGTCCCAGTGTGTGCAATGTATGAGTGCGTGGAACATGTATGTGGAAGCCTGAATGAATACTGCAACCCAAAACCCAACCAGAACCCAGACAAACCGAGATTACCTGAGGAGCAGAGAGGGGAGAATAGTTAGTGGAGCCCTGCTTATATTAGTGAGCCAGGTGGCTCCGATTACTCAAGGCCCATCTCTGCCTGCAGGAAGCACCGCCCCTGCAGGTCAGAGGAGGGGCCTGACATATACTATATATATATTAATATATATATATAATATATATATATATATTACATACCATCACTGAACCAATCAGTTGATGTATAACATGGCAGAAGTGATCCTTCAGATGCTTGGCTATAAGATGAACAGCACTAAGAAGCAGTACCCCCCATGAAATGACGACTGGAGGCTACGATCAATGCAGCACGGAGGGAAGTTAGCCAGCTCTCAGAGTTGCAGAAATGTGGGATGATGAAGAAAGTGGTGCCTAAGAAGTACAACACGCTGTCCATACCTCAGGCCTTAGAGACTGCCAAGCAAAAAATTTACAGCCTTGGCTAACAGCATATGCATATGCCACTCTCACTGCAGTATTGTATCACTTCCTGTTCCTGTTTCGGAGCACAGTCGTGTTTTGCTTTCTGTTAGCTGTTAAATCTGTATAGCTCAATTTATCTTGATAACATATTTTAGTGTAATTTTCACTTGTGTTATCTAGCACACTTTTTGCTGAATCACCTGTCACATTATTCACTTTATTTGTTTTTTGAAATTTGCTAGTTTAGCACAGCTAGTAGCTTAGCCCTTAGCCGACTCACTACCAGCATGGCTTCTTCTCCTGTCTCTCCTGCACTTTCCTGCTCTGGGTGTCACATGTTTAGTTACTCCTCGGCCTCCTTTAGCAGTAACGGTACTTGTAATAAATGTAGTCTGTTTGTAGCTCTGGAGGCCAGGCTTTCTGAACTGGAGACTCGGCTCCGCACCCTGGAAAATCCTACATCTAGCCAGGCCCCTGTAGCGGGTGCGGACCATGGTAGCTTAGCCGCTGTTAGCTCCCCCCCAGCAGATCCCTAGCAGCAGGGAAAACAGGCCGGCTGAGTGACTGTAAGGAGGAAGCGTAATCCTAAGCAGAAGCCCCGGGTACACACCAACCTGTTCACGTCTCTGTTTTTCTCCACTCGGCGACACACCCGCCAAGGAACAAACTCTGGTTATTGGCGACTCTGTTTTGAGAAACGTGAAGCTAGAGACACCGGCGACCATAGTCAAATGTCTTCCAGGGGCCAGAGCAGGCGACATTCATGGAAATTTGAAACTGCTGGCTTAGGCTAATCGTAGATTTGGTAAGATCGTTATTCACGTTGGCAGTAATGACACCCGGTTACGCCAGTCGGAGGTCACTAAAATTAATATTAACTCGGTGTGTAACTTTGCAAAAACAATGTCAGACTCTGTAGTTTTCTCCGGGCCCTCCCCAATCAGACCAGGAGCGACATGTTTAGCCGCATGTTCTCCTTGAATCGCTGGCTGTCTGAGTGGTGTCCAAAAAACAACGTGGGCTTCATAGATAACTGGCAAAGTTTCTGGGGAAAACCTGGTCTTGTTAGGAGAGACGGCATCCATCCCACTTTAGATGGAGCAGCCCTCATTTTAATTTTTTTTTCAACAAGACGGCGCTCATAGTTGCAGCGGCTCAGTGCTCTCCTTTTTGGTGCTCTGTGAAATTGTGTATGTTATGTGTGGGTCAGCTGTGGCTAATCACATCACCATTATGTTGGGTGGACATTATAATATATAGACGGCACAAACTCCTACATATAGGAGCACAAAGAAAGCAGGTGGTTATGGCCTACTTCCTCTGCTCTCACAACATCCCGGCGGACATCGCCAGACCACCTGGCTCTTTGTGGTTCATCATCCCTGAGAGGAGGGGTTGCAGACGGAGACGGCACAGAGAGAGGAGGCACAAAAGAGGCGGCAGAGCCGGCGTTTTAGTGAGGCTACGTAAACAGCCTCATAGACCTCCCCTACCCAGTGTTTTCCTCGCCAATGTAAGATCACTCCCGAATAAAATGGATGAGTCGAGACTGCTGGTGGCTACAAACAGGACCGTCAAAGACTGCTGCGTTTTGCTCTTTACTGAGACCTGGCCTCATTCATCCATTCCTGATCCGGTGTGGGAACACGACACTGGATAAAGTCAACATCAAGCTGGGTTTCAGGGCTGTGCCACTGCCACACCTGGGCCAGTCAGACCATCTGTCCCTGCTTATGATTCCAGCATACACCCCCCTCAGCAAAACTGTTCTTTCTACATCTAAGACTGTTCAGACCTGACCTGAAGGTGCCTCTCAACAGCTGCAGGACTGCTTTGAAACAAATGACTGGGACGTGTTCAAGCACCAGGACCTGGAGGAGTACGCCTCAGCTGTTCTGGACTATATCAAGTTCTGCACCGACACTGTAACTGTGGACAAGAATATCCGTGTTTTTCCAAATAGGAAGCCATGGATGAATGGAAAGGTGCACTAGGGTGGGGAGGGGTCGGGATGGAAGGGAGCCAGCTATAATAGGTGGAATGTTCATCAACACCTAGGTCAAGGGAGATCAGTCCAACACAGATCAGAAGAAGACAGGGCAGCGGGGGCATAGACCATCTGTCTGCAAAACATTAAGGAGAAAAACTGAGATAAGCGGCAGTCCAAGGCCGACAGGGAGCCAAATTTCTGATTCCATGACTTGTTTTGGTACAGACTGTACTGATTAATTTGTTGACAGCCTTTAGTATTTCTGGCACCTCTCAGTAGTGAAAAATCCAATCATCCGAATGTTCTTGGTTCAATCCTTCACTGCGCAGAAACAGATACATCTCCAAGATCTAATCTCTCCGAATCAGCTCCAGATATACTGAGTCTGAGTTTGAGTCTGTATCTTCCTGCATTCCCATCATAAGCAGCCTTACCAAGACCAGGCAGCTGCCCAGACTTCCTGAATTGTAACAAAAACCCAGGTATCTCAATTCAGTTCAATTTTATTCATTTATATAGCGCTCAATCACAACAGTCACCTCAAGGCGCTTTGTATTGTGGGTAAAGACCCTACAATAATACAGAGAAAACCCAACAGACAAAATGACCACCTATGAGCAGCACTTGGTGACAGTGGGAAGGAAAAACTCCCTTTAACAGGAAGAAACCTCCAACAGAACCAGGCTCATGGAGGGGGGGGTCATCTGCTGAGGAGGAAGAAAAGACATGCTGTGGAAGAGAGCCAGAGATTAATAACAATTAATGATTAAATGCAGAGTGGAGTATAAACAAAGTAAATAAGGTGAATGAAAAGAAACAGTCTATTGTGGAAACCCCCCCAGCAGCCTAGGCCTATAGCAGCATAACTAAGGGATGGATCAGGGTCACCTGATCCAGCTCTAACTATAAGCTTGATCAAAAAGGAAAGTTTTAAGCCTAATCTTAAAAATAGAGAGGGTGTCTGTCTCCTGAATCCAAGCTGGGAGCTGGTTCCACAGAAGAGGGGCCTGAAAGCTGAAGGCTCTGCCTCCCATTCTACTCTTAAGTATCCTAGGAACCACAAGTAAGCCAGCAGTCTGAGAGTGAAGTGCTCTGTTGGGGTGATATGGTACTATGAGGTCTTTAAGATAAGATGGGGCCTGATTATTCAAGACCTTGTATGTGAGGAGAAGAATTTTAAATTCTATTCTAGATTTAACAGGGAGCCAATGAAGAGAAGCCAATATGGGAGAAATCTGCTCTCTCTTTCTAGTCCCTGTCAGTACTCTAGCTGCAGCATTTTGGATCAGCTGAAGGCTTTTCAGGGAGCTTTTAGGACAGCCTGATAATAATGAATTACAATAGTCCAGCATAGAAGTAATAAATGCATGAATGAGCTTTTCAGCATCACTCTGAGAAAGGATGTTTCTAATTTTAGAAATAGTGCGCAAATGTAAAAAAGCGGTCCTACATATTTGTTTAATATGTGCATTGAAGGACATATCCTGGTCAAAAATGACTCCAAGATTTCTCACAGTGTTACTGGAGGCCAAAGTAATGCCATCCAGAGTAAGTATGTGGTTTGACACCATGTTTCTAAGATTTGTGGGGCCGAGAACAAGAATTTCAGTTTTATCTGAATTTAGAAGCAGGAAATTAGAGGTCATCCAGGCCTTAATGTCTTTAAGACATTCCTGCAGTTTAATTAATTGATGTGTGTCATCTGGCTTCATTGATAGCTAAAGCTGAGTATCATCTGCATAACAATGAAAATTGATGCAGTGCTTTCTAATAATACTGCCTAAGGGAAGCATGTATAATGTAAATAGAATTGGTCCTAGCACAGAACCCTGTGGAACTCCATAATTAACCTTACTGTCTGAAGAAGACTCCCCATTTACATGAACAAATTGGAGTCTATTAGATAAATATGATTCAAACCACTGCAGTGCAGTACCTTTAATACCTATAGCAAGCTCTAATCTCTGTAATAAAATGTTATGGTCAACAGTATCAAAAGCTGCACTGAGGTCCAACAGGACAAGAACAGAGATGAGTCCACTGTCAGAGGCTGTAAGAAGATCATTTGTAACCTTCACTAATGCTGTTTCTGTACTGTGATGAATTCTGAAACCTGACTGAAACTCTTCAAATAAACCGTTCCTCTGCAGATGATCAGTTAGCTGTTTTACAACTACTCTTTCAAAAATCTTTGAGAGAAAAGGAAGTCTGGAGATCGGCCTATAATTAGTTAAGACAGCTGGGTCAGTGATGGCTTTTTAAGTAGAGGTTTAATTACAGCCACCTTGAAGGCCTGTGGTACATAGCCAACTAATAAAGACTGATTGATCATTTTTAAGATTGAAGCATCAATAATTGGAAAGACTTCTTTGAACAGTCTAGTAGGAATGGGATCTAATAAACATGTTGCTGGTTTGGAGGAAGTAACTATTGAAGTTAACTCAGAAAGACCAACTGGAGCAAAAGAGTCTAAACAAATACCAGCAGTGCTGAAAGCAGCCAAACATGAAGAATAATCTTTGAGATGGTTATGAATAATTTTTTCTCTAATGTCTAAAATTTTATTTGTAAAGAAATCCATGAAGTCACTTCTAGTTAAATTGAAAGGAATACTCGGCTCTACAGAGCTCTGACTCTTTGTCAGCCTGGCTACAGTGCTGAAAACAATCCTGGGGTTGTTCTTATTTTCTTCAATTAATGATGAATAGTAAGATGTCCTAGCTTTACGGAGGGCTTTTTTATAGAGCAACAAACTCTTTTTCCAGGCTAAATGAGCATCTTCTAATTTAGTGAGACACCATTCCCTCTCCAGCTTTTGGGTTATCTGCTTTAAGCTGTGCGTTTGTGAATTATACCACGGAGTCAGGCACTTCTGATTTGAAGCTTTCCTTTTCAGAGGAGCCACAGTATCCAAAGTCGTACGCAGTGAGGATGTAAAACTATTGACGAGATAATCAACCTCACTGGGAGCAGAGTTTAGGTAGCTGCTCTGCACTGTGTTGGCACTGAAGAGCATAACAATGAAGGAATTAGATCCTTAAACTTAGTTACAGCACTTTCAGAAAGACTTCTACTGTAATTAAACTTATTCCCCACTGCTGTGTAATCCATTAAAGTAAATGTAAATGTTACTAAGAAATGATCAGACAGGAGGGGGCTTTCAGGGAATACCGTTAAGTCTTCAGTTTCTATGCCATATGTTAGGACAAGATCCAGAGTATGATTAAAGTGGTGGGTGGGCTCCTTTACATTTTGAGAGAAGCCAACTGAATCTAACAATAGATTAAATGCAGTGTTGAGGCTGTCATTTTCAGCATCTATATGGATGTTAAAATCACCCACTATAATGATTTTATCTGAACTGAGCACTAAATCAGATAAAAAGTCTGAGAAATCAGACAGAAACTCTGAGTAAGGACCAGGTGGACGATAGATAATAATAAATAAAACAGGATTTTGATTTTCCCAATTAGGATGGACAAGACTAAGAGTCAGGCTTTCAAAAGAATGAAAACTTTGTCTGGGTCTGTGATTAATTAATAAGCTGGAATTGAAGATTGCAGCTACTCCTCCTCCTCGACCTGTGCTTCGAGCATTCTGACAGTTACTGTGACTCGGGGGTGTTGATTCATTTAAACTAACATATTCATCCTGCTGTATCCTGGGTCAAAGCTTTGCCACTAGTACTCATGTACATGCGAATGCGAAGAAGAGCTAGAATAAATCTTTCTCCTTATGAGATTCTTTTTGGGAGACCGCTGCAGATGGGGGCTAAGCCCATCCACAACCAGAATCTTACGACAGAGTTGTATGAGCATGATATGTTAACGTACTGTCAAACTTTGTCAAAAGCTATTTTACAGAACTGGGGAGGCCACGAAGGCAGCACTTCCAAGTCCAGCATCCAAACCCCTGCATTCTATACAGCCCGGAGACTAGGTGCTGATTAAAGAACACAGAAGGAGGCATTGGAGAGCTCCGAGGTGGCGAGGCCCATTCTTGGTTTTAGTGACTACACACACTGCAGTGAAGGTCGCCGAAAGAGCAACGTGGATTCACGCCAGCCACTGCAAACCTTTCCGAGGACAGCCCCCAGACGAGACGGGAGCAACCCAGAATACCGCTGAGGAAGATGATGGCTAATCACTGTGCTGAGAAACACCTAACTTGCACTATTTTCACCATCATCTTTGTTTTCTTGGTCATTGCTATGTGGTGGTCTTTTGTGGGAGGCCCCATGCTGAGATCAGAATCTGTACACTCCACATCAGGAAAGCGAGACACACACCAACTAGAGCACACTTCTCCAGATGGTAACAGGTGGCTCACTACTCTTAAATTTATTGTTCGACAACAAGGTAATAGTAGTTGCTATGTGTGTTCTTTGATTCCACATGCCTCGCATTCTCCTAGTTTTAGTTCCAGTACCTCTAACAGCTCTGGAAACACTAGCCGTGTTTGTGGCCTCAACAAGTCGGGGAAATCGTACCTATATGGTGATTAAATACCCTTGGGTGTCTAATTTCACGTTTAGCTTTGATTCCTGGCGAGATGCCACTTCTCTGTCCAAAGCTTTTGATCACAGCTTGATGTTCGATGCACCAGTGTATCATTTTCCCCGGGGAAGGGATGGAGTAGCGCAACCACAGGTCTGCATCGTTCAGCGTAATGTTACTAAATTGTTTCTGGGTCAGTCTACTGACTGTCTCTATGAAATCTACACAGCTTGTGGAAGTGACTGTACTCGTCAATCCGATCCCTATACCTATGCTGACACTACCTTACCTTTTTCATATGTTTTAGCTTTCACTGTTACAGCACTGGGACTGCCTCTGTCTGCTTCAATAAAGAATACTGGAAGTATTCCATATGTGAACATCCCTACAATGGAATTTGGCTACAGCACCCTCAGGAGCTTCGTTTGGGTATGTGGACAGCGGTCATATTTGTTTTTACCTGCAGGATGGAGTGGAACTTGTTATCTGGCTCGGCTAATACCAAATGTTTTTGTATACTCCAACTTGTCATTTTTGTCAACCATTCCTACCCATCATCGTGTTGTAAAACGGGACCGCCTTTCTGGTGGACCACTTTTCCCCTCGGGGATCCTTCCCTGGTGGGGATCAGTTAAAGTGGGTCATGAGATCAACGCCTTAGGTATGTGTCTAGAAAATCTTACCTCCTTTGTTGAGGAAGGTTTTAATCTTCTTGAGAAGGAAGCCAAGTATATGAGAATGATGCTGTTGCAACATTAAATTGGACTGGACTTTTTACTGGCTGAGCGTGGTGGACTTTGTCAGGTAATAGGTCAAAACTGTTGTACCTTTATACCTGATATTTCACAGAATATGTCAGACATTCACTCTGCTTTAGATGCCCTAAGTGAGAAATTACATGCTAATAATGAGGGCTCCCCTGAACAACCTTGGGACTTCTGGTCATGGCTGCTGGTAGATGGATGGAAAGCCACCTTGTTAAAACTTGTCACACCTGTTGTTATGGTATTATGTATTTTTTTTGTGTCTATGTTGTTGCATTATTACATTGTTTCATTCCATGTTATCTCAAATGTTTACCACCCATTTTTTGCAGTATGCCCAAGTGCCTGTGAGCCAAGAAAATTCTGGTTCTGTAGTAGAAGATGAAGATGGCACCTTTTTTAATGTATAAGCCTGTTGTATCAGTATTTGTGTTTACCCATCAATTTATGACGACCAGTTGGAAAATCCTGTATGAAGACAATCTGCTTTGATGTTATGTTTGGTTTGGCTATGATTTGCATGAAATATCATTTAATATATAGTAGATGTGTTAGTAAAAATGTTATATAGTGTGATTAAGTTGTAATCAAAAGGGGGAATTGTGATAGAAATTTTTACTTTAACTTCTTATCTGTTGGTTGACCATAGAGTGACTGGTAGGTTGTAAAACCCAGATGCCTTATCTGTTACCACACATCCTTCCTCTCCCAAGATCTTCTGTGTTAATGGGGTCACGTGTTAGTTTTATTGTCCTTTTGGTCAGTCTCTCTCTTTTATGTAGGGATATGTAACTGGGGGAGGATTTCCTCTTCTTTATGGTTGGGTTAAGGAGGGGGAGAACGGGGGGGGTGAAAAGGGTATAAGGCATTGTGTTTCTTTGTAAGATTCAGAACTCATATACATTCCTTGGGATATATGTGACTTCTCCTCATACAAGTAATAAACCATGTAAAGGAATCTTGTCTCTGTCATTTGATAAATTTCCACAACAGGGGAAAGGGGTGTGGTCATGCTGGGAAGTAGATACGCCCAGAAGAAGGAGGGGGACTTCCAGCTGGCTGTCAGCCAGCAATTTTAAGTGGCTGCATCTGTAGGTGTAGATTGTAGATCCTACTGGTGTGGATCAGTGAATCAATGTCTCGCTCACTCCTGGCATACAGCTTGATGTCATCCATTCACAAGAGGTAGCTGCCAATTGCTCCATTCTGCGGTTGGTATCCATAGTAGGCATGGCACAATACCACTTTTCTATGTCCGATACTGATAGCAATATTTTACATTTGGCTATCTGCCAATACTAATACAAATCCGATGTTTGTTTGCTTTTTTAAATTATTTTTAAATGCCTGGATACATTTTACACATGTCAACAGTAGGGATGGGAATTGATAAGAATTTAGCAATGCCGATTTCATTATTGATTGTCATGCCCTATGGATTTTGGTGTGTGCAGGTGGCGGATTTGTTGGGTTTTTCTCCGGTCTTTCCTCTGTGTTGGAGGCGTGTCTGAGGACTGACGGGTGGACACCGAGGCGGCTACCTCCCAAGACGCCTCCCTCTTGGGGCGGGCCATCCACGGCACTGCTTCGCACCTGTTCCCCGTTGAGGCAATCACGCAGACTTTTAAGCTGACAGCAGACCTTCAGTCTTCGCTGGATCATTAACTAAGCCACAGTCAGTGTTGACAGCTTATGCTTTTGATTCGCTCCTACCTGTACCTTGACTTACCTGCTTCTCGTTTTTTCGCCTTAGATCGTCTGTGGATTCCTGCATGCGCTCTGCCGCCGCCTCGCCCTCTTACCTCCGACACGCCACTGGTCACACTGCCACGCTCAACCCTAGCTGGAGCCTAGCCATCCTGCTCTCCCTTTCCCTTCTCTCTCTGGACTCTTCCTCGCAGCCCTCACGCCCACCACCACTGCCCAGCCTGCACCCGCCAAACCTCTGCGGAGAAACTCTCACTCATTCAGCAAGATCAATAAACCTCTGGTGTTATTCCTCATGCCTTGTGTGTATCCTCTCCTTCTGCTAGTCCTGACAATTGATATCACTTATTGATTCGATTCCTTCTCGATTCTCTTATCGATTCTCATTGGGTTAGTGAATAAAATATACCACAAATGGGTTGGTTTGCGTTAACTGTTTTTAATGTAAAGTAGAACAAAATTAAAACTGGTATAAAAAAGGATTCCCCTTTCAAATTTAATACTATTAATATTTTAACATATAATACAACTGCAAGGTGTGTGAGAACCTCTGAGCCAGCCAGACTCTGGCAGTCCTCATCAACTAAATGTTACAGGAGATAGAGATTATTCATACAGTATAGTGAAAGCAGTACAGCAAAATAAGGTTGCAACTATCGATAATTCCATTGATTAATCAAGTGATCAGATTAGAAATACTTTTTTCATATTAACAGTTCATCTGCATATTTTAACTTCTGTACTGCAGTTTTTCCCTGTGTGAAACAAACAGGGTGGATGGAGCAGCTACAAAGTTCTCTCTTCTTCACTTACTGATCAGGTGGTTGATGAAGGACCTCCAGCTGTTTCCCAGTAAAGGTTTTATCGGTGGTTACAGGAAAAAGCGCTGCTGCTTTGGACACTAGAAAAATGTTTCCTTTCGCTCAATCCGAGCTCACCGTCTCGGTAACGGCTCCGCGTTTTTGTGCTTGCTGCGTGTGCACAGACTGCACATAAAACAGCTGCTGCTCTTGCTGAGACACTGTGAAGGTAATTATGTAATGCTTTTTATCTTGACGCTGTTGGATATATTACGAACCAAATAAGGCATGCATGTAATCTAATTATTCTGTTCATAATTTTTATGGACAGAATTTCTAGGCGTAGCCAGGTGGCGGAAGGCTTCTTCCTTGGTGGCCTCAGAGTCACATCTCTGCTTTTTGCAGATGATGCGGTTCTGTTGGCTTCATCACGGGGGGGCCTCCAGCTCGCAGTGGAACGGTTCGCAGCCGAGTGTGAAGCGGCTGGCATGAGAATCAGCACCTCTAAGTCTGAGGCCATGGTCCTCAGCCGGAAAAGGGTGGAGTGCCATCTCCGGCTCAGGCACGAGTTCTTGCCTCAAGTGGAGGAGTTTAAGTATCTCGGGGTCTTGTTCACGAGTGATGGGAGAAGGGAACGGGAGATCGACAGGCGGATCGGGGCTGCTTCTGCAGTGATGCGGACGCTGCACCGGTCCGTCGTGGTGAAGAGGGAGCTTAGCGTAAAAGCGAGGCTCTCGATTTACCGGTCGATCTACGTTCCTACCCTCACCTATGGTCACGAGCTTTGGGTTGTGACTGAAAGAATAAGATCGCGAATACAAGCGGCAGAAATGAGTTTCCTTCGAAGGGTGGCTGGCCTCTCCCTTAGAGATAAGGTGAGGAGTGCGGCCATCCGGGAGGGGCTCGGAGTAGAGCCGCTGCTCCTCCACATCGAAAGGAGCCAGTTGAGGTGGCTCGGGCATCTGATTAGGATGCCTCCTGGCCGCCTCCTGGGTGAGGTGTTCCGGGCATGTCCCACCGGGAGGAGGCCCCGTGGTAGACCCAGGACACGCTGGAGAGATTGTGTATCTCGGCTGGCCTGGGAACGCCTTGGGGTCCCTCCGGATGGGCTGGAGGAGGTGGCTGGGGAGAGGGAAGCTTGGGCTTCTCTGCTTAGGCTTCTGCCCCCGCGACCCGGCCCCGGATAAGCGGAAGAAAATGGATGGATGGATGGATGGATGTAATCTAATTAGGTAAATGTGTCCTCATGTCAGTGGAATTGATAAGCTGAATCGTTAAGCAAGCAGTCTAATGATTCCAATGAATTGAATTACTGGGAACCGGTTCTCGAATCCCATCACTAGTGAACACTAGTGAACCCCGGAAAGCAGCAGTTCCAGACCGTGTCTCACCCAGAATCCTAAAGTTCTGTGCAACTGGCAGGTGTGTACAGAGATATCTTCAATGCCTCTCTTGCACAGACAACAGTCCCACATATCTTCAAATCCCCCATCATGCTTGTACCTAAGAACCCAGATGCATCCACCCTGAATGACTTCAGACCAGTGGCGCTCACATCAGTCACCATGAAATGTCTGGAAAAGCTGGTGCTAAAACATCTCAACTCCATGGTGTCAAAAACTGTCGACCCTCTCAGTTTGCCTATCATCCAAACAGATCAGTGGACAATGCAGTAGCCATAGCCCTCCACCACACCCTCCAACACCTGGACCACAGCATTAAAGTATGTCAGGATCCTCTTCCTGGACTACAATTCTACCTTCAGTACTATCCAATCAGGAAAGCTGATTAGAAACTGTCTGACCTGGAGGTCTTAAACGCCACCTGCAACTGGGTTCTGGATTTCCTCACAGACAGACCACAGGTTGCACGGATGGGAGGAAGGGTCTCTGTTGAGCTCACAATCAGCACAGGATTACCACAGGGCTGCTGCCTCAGCCCCAAACTCGTCACCCTTTAGGCCTACAACTATATTGTAGTATATTCCTCACATGACTAAAACCTGTTGTGCAACATTTTATTTATTGATATAGCACTCACTGGCACAATTTATGCTCTACATGTGCTATTTACACCACATTATCCGCTGTGTTTGTCAGTCTCCATAAACCTGGTACTCTGTCATATTTACTAGGAGGACCAAATAAGAAATCAGTTCAATTGAATTCAATTTTATTTATATAGCACCATATCACAACAAACAGTTGCCCCAAGGTGCTTTAAATTGTAAGGTAAAGGATATGTATATATTGATTTATTTAATTTATATTTTTTTGCACTCTTACTTGAGTGCTCTGCACACGAATTCCTATGTCCCGAAACCTTGCGTGTGAGTACAAAAGGCAAATAAAGTCTTTATTTCAATTTATTTATATAGCACCAAATCACAACAAACAGTTGCCTTAAGGTGCTTTATATTGTGGGTAAAGACCCTAAAATAATACAGAGAAAACCCAACTGACAAAATTGGATTGATCTGGATACTCTGGCATTCCACTGAGTTCCCAATAAAGGCACTCAGGATCCCCTTGATCTGGTACAATTCTAGACATTCCAGGATCTATGTATGAGGCATCAAGTCAGAGGCTTTCTTGTAAAGCTTTCTTGCAGAGCATCTGTTTACATAACATCCAGGAGAAGAATGATATAACTGGCAATCCAATGCCGTCAGGGAGCCAAATTTCAGATTCTACAATTGTTTTGGTACAGGCTGTACTGATTAATTTGCTGACAGTCTTATAGTCTTTCAGGCACTCTCTCAATCGCAAAAAATCCAATAATCTGAATTTTCTTGGTTCGTTCCTTTGGCGTGCAGAAACAGATATGTCCCCGAGATCTAATCCCTCTTGATTCAGCTCCAGATATACTGAATCTGAGTTTGAGTTTGTACTGCTCTGCATTCCCATCACAGTCAGCCTTTAAAACGCCAGAACTGCTGCCCAGACTTCCCAAATTTCACAATAAGCCAGGTATCCCCAAGTCCAATCAGGAGAAATCCTGGTATCAATAAGCCAAATATATATGCCACATCCTCAATTGACAGTACAGCCAGGCATGTCATCTTCCACCCACCGCAGGAATCCTTAACATAGCCAACCGAGTATGTCAATCGGATAAGAGGAAAGAGGGTTTTCCTTTACCCAGTCTCCTCATGTTGAAAATTTGATCAATCAATAGTGTTGAGAGACCAGCTGACCAGATCCATAATTTTAATTTCTAGTTCAGAAGATGTGCGAAGAGAGGCTCTAAAGCAGTGAAGCAGCAAATCAGGGTAAATAAGGAATGGTTGGGGAGAGAATAAAAAATGCTTCCATCTCTGCTAGAGCAAGAGAGAAAAAAAAGTCAAACCCAGGACCTTCTTGCTCTGAGGTAACAGTTCTTAAGTTGTTGGGTGGCAGTGGAATAGTGGGTAGGTGCTTACCTCACAATCGGAGGGGTGTTGGTTCGAGTCCCCATCTGTGATTGTGTCCCTGGGCAAGACACTTAGGGCCCGTTTACACAGCACCATTTCAAAATAAAACGGCATATGCATTTTGCCTTTCTGTTTACACAACAACTGAGTGAAAACGATGTGTTTCGTAAATGGCGTCTTGCGTAAACAAGCTTTGCAAAGAAAAAACCAACGCCAGCTTGTGGCCTAGCATGGGAACTACATCGTTTTCATTATCTCACGCATCACCGTGTAAACGGAGGTCATTTCTGAAATGCCACCGTGTAAACAAAAGGCTCAAATGCATCAAAACGGCATTGTTTCGAGTGGAAACGGTGTCGTGTAAATGGGGCCTTAACCCACATTGCCTAATTGTGAATGTGGTTGCGTGGTTGGGGTTTGATGGTGGTCGGAGGGGCCGTAGGCGTGAATTGGCAGCCACACTTCTGTCAGACTGCCCCAGGACAGCTGTGGCTACATTAGTAGCTTACCACCACCAGGTATGATTGACCGAGTATCTTGAAAAGCGCTATAGAAGTCTAAGGTATTATTATTATTATTATTCTAACCAGTACACGACTGTATTACTACTTTTTCTCTATACAAAGTTTGTAACACTAAAAAGATGAATTTGTTAGGAATTAGTTTTAAAATTAAAAACAAATAATTAGTAAGTGAAACGTTAAATCAGAAACCATTCTGCAACCATTTTGGATTTGAGCAGAAACTCGTGGTGTAGGGCAGGAACTCTGCATTGCAACCTCAGCAGCAGTTTCAATTCAGCACAGGAGAAGCTACTGTGGGTTATGGGACAGTGTGGATTTTTTTTCACCTTTGGAAGAGAACATGAAGACTTTTTTCAAATTGCCAGAGACAAGCAAAAAATTGGGGGGAGAAAGTTTAAATCAGGTGGAGGGGAACCAGCCGACCATTGAGGCAAACCAGTGTTTCTTTCCAGATTCCAGACATTTTACTGTTACAGTTACTGGAGGCCAAGGTGATGCCATCCAGAGTAGGTATCTGGTTGGAAACCATGTTTCTAAGGTTTGTAAGTATAAGTACAATTAAAGCCGCAAGCGGCGATAATAGGCCCTCGCCGGCCGCCGCCCAGGTGCTGGTGCCGATTTGAACCCAGCTTTTCCAGCCGTGCCTATTTTAGTGGGGTTTTTTTTGCTGCCACATATGAAAAACTGCAATGGATGTATTGACTTTCTCAAAGAAAAAGATGCCATATTCTGGGCATCGCCATGGCAACACCTTACACATTACAGTATTTTCACCTGTAGGTTTTATGTTCAGGGAGATGTGGACAATGCGTGTACCAAATTTCAGGCATGTGTATGCATTTTTGAGAAAGCAAGGGTCATTTTTCCATCGCAGAAATTTCACATTTTTTCCCATAGGGATAAAATGGGGCAGTTTTGGCATCGTCATGGGAACAGCGTCCAAAATATGACATAGGTGTGATTGACTTTTTTGATCAGGCTGACATCAGCAATCTGTATACCAAATTTCATGTATTTCGGGCAAAGTAAGCAGAAACTTTAATATGGGGATTTTTGGCTTTTTCCCATTAGAATAAAATGGGGCATTTCGGGCTCCGCCATGGCAACGTGTTACAAAATAGAGCATGGGTGTGATTGGCTTTTTTGATGAGGATGACGTCAAGAATGTTGACACAAATTTTCATGCATTTCAGTGAAACTAAAATTGTGGACCTCCATACAAACTTTTGTTTGCTTCTGTAGGGGGCGCTATTGCACCTAGAAACTTGATTCCCTAATTGTGGGTTCAGGCCGGGTCAGTAAACAAGTTATTAAATTTTGAGGCTGATCGGCCAAAGATTGTGCGAACGAATGCACAAACAAAATTGCGGCGAGAGACAAAAACGAAGACCAAATTCACGCGGTTGCCATGCCAACACCGTTGAATATTCTATAAAACCTCGCACATCTTTTGATGCCCAACTTGTGAAGATGTTCCTGAGCGATTTTGGTGCCAGTCGGTTTAATGCCCTAGGACAAGTTAATTCAAGTACGAGGTGTGCAAAAATGCTGACTCTGCGCTTCACAAACTTCAATTCAAGATGGCCGACTTCCTGTTTGTTGTCCGGAGTTGGTGTAATATATTTTTTTGTTGGGTTTCACAAGATCTCCGTTTGAGCCGAATTTCATGACTCTTGGGCTAACTTTACATGGCAAGGCCTCCCATAGGCGCAATGTATTTTGATTTTGACAGGGGGCGCAGTTGGACTGGTTTTTTGAGTTTTTTAATGGCGATATTAAAAAACAAAATTTTTCACCGGTCCTGAATTTTGTGCAAAAATTGGTGCGTTTTCGTAAATGTTCAGGGGGTCAAATTTGCGATCATTTGCGGAAAAGAAAAATAATAATAATAATAATAATGGAGAACGCCAACGATTCCAATAATGCGCCACTCCAGTCACCTTCATATATACATTTTCGGAAACGTCTCGACACGACCCACGTTGTCGTGAGGTCCATGGTCAATGACGAGCGCGTTGCGCTCGTCATTGACCCAATTTCATCGCGCAAGCTAGCTCATGACGCTAACGATTTCAATTATGGGCTGCTCCATTCACCCCCATATATACGTTTTCGAGAAGCGTTCGACCTGACCTACCTTGTTTGAGGGTCCGTTGTCAAAGTCGAGCGCTTCGCGCTCGACTTTGACCCTTTTTCGTTTTTCGCGCGAGCGAATACAATAGGCTCCTCGCCGATCCCTTCGGGAGGCTCGGGCCTAATAACTTCAGATTGATCTGAAATTAGAAGCAGGAAATTAGATGTTATGTCAGGAGGCAGAGCAGGTCACCTACCAATCAGAAGGTTAAAGGTTTGATTCCTGGCTGCGCTGGGCTGCATGCCAAAGTATCCTTGGGCAAGATACTGAACCCCAAGTTGCTCTCCAATGCCAGCATTGGAGTGTGAATGTTAGACAATAAAAAGCACTTAGCTTGGATACACATGGAAGTGCTTGTATGAATGGGTGAACGAAAACGTGTTGTATAAGTGCTTTGAGTGCTCAGTCAGAGTAGAAAAACTCTGTATAAGAACTAGTTCAATCAAGCTTGTTGGTTTGTGTAGGCATGTTTTTCCACATGTATATTTTTTCCAGTTCCTGTTCGCTTTTGTATGTTCTGTTTCTTCTTTTTCCTACAGGTGCTGCAGTTGCTCTGTCCTCTTGTTCTTTTTTTCTTCCTATTTTCTCCTCCTTTTTTCATTTTTCTTTCTTGCTTTCCCCCCCCACCTGTCAACGCATTATTACAGTACATATACATTCATGTGAACAATAGCAGAAAACCACTAACAAGAAAAGCCTCTAGAAAATTTATAGAGCCCATCTTGCACTGGACAAAAAGGGCCTGGATCCGGAAAGATCCAGAAAGCTCTGGAAACATTATGGATATGTGGCAGATCCGTAAAGTTGGATCTGCCACATATCCATAATGTTTATGGACAGAATACAGGAAAATACGATCTATAAAAGCTAGACAAGACAAGTTTTAAAAAAATATAATCCTAGGAACCACAAGTAGGCCAGCAGCCAGGATATGATACTATTTTTACAAGTTTTTAAGGTAAGCTGGGGCCTGATCATTCAGGACCTTGTATTGGGATGAGATTTTCTAATTTAATTCTGGATTTAACAGTGAACCCATGAAGTGATGTGACTATGGGAGAAACATGAAGCAATACAGAATATCTTTTTTTTCTATTCGATGTTAGTGTTCTTCCTGCACCATTTTGGATCAAATGAATGCTTCTCGGTGGAGCTTTTAAAAACTTTCTGAAAATAAGGATTTATAATACTTCAGCCTAAAACTTCATAAACCACACTTCAGCATCAGGATATTTTTGGTCTTCCATTCATCCATTTTCTTCCACTTGTCCTTTTCAGGGTTGCAGAGGTGCTGGAGCCTATCCCAGTTAACATAGGGCAAGAGGCAGGGTACACCCTGGACAGGTTGCTGGCCTCCCACAGAACTAAAGGATATTTCTAGTTTAGTTATATCACTTAGATAAAAGAAGACAGTCCTAAATTCATTTTTTTTCCAGAAGGTGCTTCCCTTAAAATTTTTTGAGCTCCAAACTGCAATATATCAAAGCTTGGGAAAGACGATTTAGTGGCACCAACAAAATGCCTCCTTCTTCTTTGAATTTAGAAACAAATAACATGCATTGTTATGATACTCCACTTGGTAGGAACTTAAAACTGTGTTCCCACTCACTAATTGCAAACAAGATCATCTGAATATGTATGTGAAGGATGGTTCCACAGTGTAGAGTGGCACTATACTGCAATGGTGACTTGTTGTGAGGCAGGGAACAGCTGAAAGGAGCTTTACCAAAAGCAGCATAATACACAAAAATAAAAAGAAAGCTTCTGTGTATTCTAAAGTGACAGATATCAGTGATTTTTTAAAAAAAAATATAGCTTGAAAAGAATTAAAAGCAGCTGATGATCCAATGAAGACACTGAGCAAACTGACTGAATGAAGCAGAGATTTTATTGAGGACTGACAGAAAAGTGCATCCAGCAGGAGATGATTTCATGTGGAAGAACAGAATCTAGAGAATCTGAACAAATCAAGTCCAACATCAAAGGATCCAAATGTTTCCACTCGGCCTGAGTCATCAGAAATATTTCAGAGTCATTCAGAGCATGAACACACATGAAGAATCCAAGAAGATCAGATTTCAGGACTCTTCACAAACACTGAAGAGTCAAAGTTGGATTGAGTCTTTCTGCCCTGTGTCTGAGTTCAGTGTCTCTAACATCCTCTGTACTCACTGATTAGAAAGACAACAACATGTTGGACTGTTCCTGGATCAGTCAGTGACATGTTCCTGTCCCACAACCACTTTACTGACACTGAGTCACCATGAGAGGAGCAGCAGAATAAAGCTCACACTGAAAAAAAGGTCTCCCATGTATATTTTATACCAGCTCCACTGGTAGATATTATCTGACAATGATAATTTTTGAGAATTCACTCCAAACACTTGATATATAAAATGAGCTCAGTCAGTTACTACTGAATACACTTAAGAGCCATCGCTTGCATGTTATGGCTTCATTAGAGGACAAAAAATATTAAATTAATATATAAGAATACAATAAAACAAATAACAGTAAAAAGGGACACATTTCTCTCCATCACTTTAAAGATATAATTACCAAGCATGAACTAGATTGACGCTCAAGCCTGAACTCTAAAATAAGTTGGATGTTAACCTGTTTTAATTGTGGGGGAAGTTGTGGCATTATTGGTATAGTTGTGTTTACAGTAACTCTCAAGACAAAGCCGAACAAATGGTTATAATCTCTAGAATATAAGGACTACAAGAGTGAAGTTAAAATAGACAGATTGATGTTTTAAAAACATGTAAAATAAATGAATACATTTTCTGTGTTTTTCACCTATTTAATGGCGTCTTTCGCTCTTTTCCCACATACTGTTCGATTTTTAGTCATGTATCCCAGAGCTGCTCTGGTTCCTTCATCCACTCTGCTTCTCATCTCCTCCAGTTTCTGGACCTTCACTGTGTCTCCTTCCTCCTTCATCTTCTCAATCAGGAAGTCCAAGTGGACAATAGTGGACGCTGAATCAGCTTTCAGGGCGATCTGCTCCAGTCTGATAACATGTTGGTAGGACTCATCCAGGAACTGGGACTTCTCAACTGTCAGCTGTTTCATCTCATTTTCAACATTTTCCAGAAGGCTCAACTTTTTCTCACTTTCTGTTTTATTTTTCTCGTACTTCAGTTTCATTTCTTCCAAAGTTTTTTTCACTTTCCTGGTCTTGGTCACATATCTAAACTTTTCTTTCACATGAACTGATGCAGGACACTTCTTGGTACAAACAGTGCAGCATCCATCTTTCATGACCTCACAGTATTCAGGATACCAGGCCACTGTGCATCCAGGATAGTGACAGTTCTCCTCACAGACAGTACAGCAGGTAGCTCCTTCATAAAAAAACAACCCCCACATCCCACCTCTGATATTTTCTTTTTCTTTGTAGACCTCATCAACTTCTACATTCTTCTTCATCTCTTTATGTTCCTTTAGAACTTTTTGAATCTGTGTGATTTCTTTCTGTTTCAGTTCAGTGTCTCTGATTCTGTCATGTAGGTTTTGGATGCAGGCTGTCAGTCTGATTCGGTCATTCAGAACATTTTCAGTTATCTTCAGTTTCTGAGGTGCAGTTTTCCCCAGAAACTCTGTGAACTCTCTCATTCCTGTCATTGTGAAGTTTTCAGCATGTTGCAGGTGTTCTGTTTCCTCTGATCGATCTTCATTCTGGCAGTTATCAAACAGGAAGTGAACAGGCTGATTTTTCTCATTTTGAGCACATTTAATTTTTGTAGCTTCAAGAGCTTGAAGAGGGATTTTAGGTGTTCTTCCATTTGAGTGTGTGATCAGAAGTACAATGTTTTTCTCCAGGTCTTTTCCAAACAGAGACATCATTGCATCAAAGATGTATCTCAGTCGGTCACTCAGTCGATTATCTGTCGACTTCATCACTAGACCCACTGCATGAACTTCATGAACTCCATCCTCTGATCGAAACAAGTGCAATAATTTGTGACTGATGATGGCATCTTGTTTAGTCCCTCTGGTGTCTCCAAATCCAGGAGTATCAATGATGGCCAGAGAGTAGGGCAGAGTTTGATCTTCAAAACCAAAGATTTCGTACACAATCACATCTGATGTCTGACTTTCATACTGACTTCTCCATGTTTTCTCCTCCTCTACAATCTGAAACCAGACTTCGTCCTCCCATTTCACTCCCATGCTGTAGTTGATTAGAACATTAATCAGAGTAGATTTTCCTGATCCTGTTTCACCCACAAGTAAGATGGTTTTATTTACTTTGTTCTCATTCTTTTCACCAAAGGTAACTCTTTTTTCATTTTCGGTCTCCTCCATCTTTGTTGTCAGCTTGTAGACAGCAGGAGTCCCTGAATGGATTCGAACACTCTTTTTGATGATATCTTCATATTTTGATGGGGCGTTAGTGTTTCTGTGGAAAAAGTTAATAAGCTCATATAACTTCTATTTCAAATGCTTGTTATACTTCCCGTCCTGTATATGTGTTTGAGAATCTGAGAGCTGTTGTGTGGTTGTGCATCTGATGCATCTTTTGCTTCACTGAGCCAATAAACTGGTTTCTGATGTGAGGCTGGTTTGGCACAATGAATGACTTCTCAGCATAATATAGTTTCTTTAAATTTTCTTTTGTTAGTACTATGTTGCATTTTTTTTGTTGCTCTTGTATACACATAGTGTTGTAGTGGGTCTAGCTAGACTAGAACAAAGCCCCTTAGGATCTTGTCAGTATGACCAAACTGATTACATTTATCTAAATTCAAATTAACTTTTGCCACATTGGGGTGGTTGTAGCTTAGTAGGTAGAGCAGGTCACCTACTGATCGGAAGGTCAGTGGTTCAATTCCTGGCTACTTCAGGCTGCATGCCAATGTATCCTTAGGCAAGATAGAGCCTATCCCAGCTGACATAGGGCAACAGGCAGGGTACACCCTGTACAGGCCGCCAACCTGTCGCAGGGCCAACACAGAAAGACAATTTAGGCAATTTAGAGTGACCAATCAACCTAACCCCAGTAACTGCATGTCTTTGGACTGTGGGAGGAAACCCACGCAGACACAGGGAGAACATGCAAACTCCACACAGAAAGACCTGGGCCAAGGTGGAATCAAACCCAAAGTGCCAAATCACTACAAACAATTACCTCAAGGCACTTTATATTGTAAGGTAACGACCCTTCAATAATTACAGAGAAAACCCAACAATCAGATGAACCCTCTATGAAGGTGCAGAAATCCATAATCCAGAACTACATTTCTGGATTATGGTGATGTTACTTATATGCAGGTGTCTTCACAAATTGCCTGAATGATGTCTATTGTGGAGTTTTGAGTTTTACTTACATTACTTACACTGTACAATGTATGCTTGGATCAGATGGTTGCCTTTCTTAAATTCAGAGTCTATGAATATTATATTCTTCTTCATGAGGATATTCTTTTTTTCCCCATTATACTTATGCCCATGTACCCATAATATTGTCTGACATTCATCAGAAATGTGTGAGCTGTTATTGTTTTCAATCCCATAAGTCATTCATTGAATTTCAAAAACTTCAACTTTCCATTGCTATGTCATGATGCGCTAGTGTGGCAGGAGCAGGAAGACCCTAAACTGTAGGACTCACAGGCAGAACTTAACTGAAAAGGTGTTTGAGGTAAGACAAAAGAACAGGGCTATACTGGGATGGACGGGTGCCAGAACTAAATACGTGAAAACACAGGGACACACACAGCAGCAAGAGTCATAGATAATGACACGACATGGTACAGATACAGAATGAGCACTTAAATACACACACACTAGGTAATCAGGGAACAGGCAACAGGTGAGGCAACTAAAAACAAAGCACCAGGAGCACAGGACTATTAAAGTAAAACAGGAAACACACACACACAGAACAGAGACACAGGGGAGACAGAAACAAAAAGAACTAAAGCAAAACTATAACAAACTGAGGACTTATGCAAAAGAGAACTAATAAACATAATCAGAGATATAACTTAAATAGAACTAAAAAACACAAACCACTGGGCCACTGGCCCAGGACCATGACATGCTATAATAGATGCAAAACCAACTAAAACTATAGCTTTCTCTGAATTATTTAAAGGTGATTTCAGATCAATTTTATTTATACTGTGCTAAATTCCCCTTGACATATAAAAGCTAACATATAGACGTAAAAATTATTAAATTTCTCCAAAACTACACTGTGCTTACATTTTTTGACAATAAAAAGTAATAGAAAATTATATTTGGACATGGTAATTCTAGGTTTTAGACTTTTTGTGAAGTCTGATTGAAATGCAGACTACTTAATTGATGTTATAAATAAAAAATTTTGCAATGGAAAGGAAATTTTGTGCTGGAAAAAGGGGATGTTCTGTCATCAAGGTTATTATAGTTAACAAAAACGAACAAAATAATGAAAACTAAAATTGAAAAAAAACATTGTTGTTAACTGAAATAAATAAAAACTAATTAAAAAGGAAAACAACTATAACTAACAAACTGTATTGTGAGTTTACAAAACTAACTAAAACTAACTGCAATTATAGATAAAATGACCTTTGTTTTTGCATTTGTCATTTTATTTAAAAGCCTTGTGGATTGATAGGAAAAAATTGTTTTCAGCTCCAGCAGTTTAAGCTGGGAGTGCCATCAGGCAACTGTGTGCATGCGCGCACAGCCTCACCATGCAGGTGCACAAAGTAATGGCAGTGGTTTGCTGAGAAAGCAGCAGAGTCCCCAGATGGAGTTCCTTTGACTATAACAGCACAGATCGAAGTGAGTGTGTTGTTGTGGATGATAAAAAATGTGCGGAACACTTCTCAGTCAGGAAAAACCACCAACATTAAAGACCACCTGAGAAACCGCTCTGATCCTACGAGGTCACCTGGTTTGCAGCTCTGGAGAAATGTGACTGCTTGTCGGGTCCACGCAGCCCACAATGCTGTGATTAACCTGTTCAGTCCTTGTGCATTTCCAGCTACTTTATCAGTTAGAGAGCATAATTTACCATATAATAATTTACCAGTCAGAGAATAACAATCAGGAATAATGAACAAAGCATCAATATAAGGACTCACAAATGTCAGCAAATTCCTGGAGGGAGACTGCTGACACTGTTGGAATGGAAGTGAGGGAATGAAGAAAGTGAAAAAACAGGGACAAATATGTTTGCAGCCAAAAAACTGAGCACAAAGAGCGAGGACCAAAAGAAGTCCCAGCACCGCATATAAAACACCAGCACACGACCGTAAGGTAATGAACACACACAATCCAGCTACACAAGCATACTTGTATACATGAAATTGGACATTTCTGTAGGTTGTGTATAGAGGCCACAAAGACCCTGCAGTCTAATTAGAGCGTCTAACCAAGCTAGGGTTTAATATTTTTCCCGAAAATGACATGAATCAAATCCCGGGAAAAAGTTTTTTTAATTTTATTTTAATTAGGCCTTCTGTAGCCTGTGTCGGGCTTAACCTATTCTGATATTGTAGAGGTAGCTTTCCAGCTATGTCCTGTTATGCCCAGTAGGGGGTAACGTCGGCTTGATTAACGCAATAAAACCTACATCTCGGCATTCGAGTGCTCGAGCTCTGCGGTGTTGTATCGTTCCTCAACACTCCCTTAACAAATATAATTCGAATATTCCTGCATTGTACATGGAACATGTACCAAGATATTTTACAATTGCTGGTGTAAAACAATACGGTTCATCTGCACACAGCATTGATAAAGGCTCAGCCACTGGTGCTGTCGTGCACACCGTTCCACCAGTGGAACGCTGTAATAGTCATTGAAAAGTTAACTACCGTACTACACTATAATATGACATAACACAGGGCCTTGAGTAATGCACTACGACTTGGTCATTGCCATTCTGGCAACAGCAAATTTATAACACCGTGTCTGAGGGTTAAAGTAGGTTCGTTGTGAATCGTCTTTTGAAAAACTGGCCGATCCTTATAGCCTAAAAAATATACATTTTACTCAACTCCATTTTAAAAGTGAAATATGTTAAAGTAATCTATTTCATGATAATTTCTTCACACATTAGGCCCGTATCCTAATTCATGATTGTTAGTAAGCAGCTGCAAACAAGGAAAAGAAACACTCGAAGTTAAACAGATATTTCTTTATTGTTCAGGGCAGGCATATTTTATAAGCTATATAATGCAATATAACAATATATAATAATATAAAATTATATAATACAAAATACCTTAGGGTAAACACATTGCCTACGATTTCAACAAATTAAAGAGGAAAAAAGTACAACTGTGTAATAGCTCTATTAAAATGCTTGAGATGAAGGCTGAAGCCTTAAACGGAGGCTGAACGTGCCTGAAATGAAGAATAATCCTTTTCCCATTAAACGAACCCTTCTCTCAATATTTCCTTATATTTAACATCCTGAAGCTTTCTTTTCTTTCTGAAAGTCAAATCGACGCTTGGGACTTTTTTCCCGGTTTCCCATCTTAACGTTTCCCGGGAAACGGGAAATGGTTCTGATCGCATTTCCCGGGAATCCCGGGTTCCGGGATTAAACCCTAAAGCAAGCTAGCTCCAAAACAGAAGCAGCATCAGGTGGTGAGAACATCAGAATGTAGCTGGATTTGAGCTTTGACTCCTTCAAAGAGTTTGTTTTTGTCAAACACCACATGTAGGTGTTGTTAATCTGCTGCACTGATGCTGAAGTTTATTGTGGAGTTTATTGGGAATTTATTGAGTTTGGGATTTCATGTTTTTCTTTGTTTCTCCCTGTTGCTGTTCATGTGTGTCCTTAATGTTACACACATTTAACATGTAGTGCTGTTGTCTTGTGAACCATTCGTTACTGAATATATTATATTTAAACAGTATCTTTTGTCGAGTTTTCATTACACAGTAGTCACTCTTGCACCTGACAAGATGAATGCCTACGGACACAGGGTGAGAGATTTGATGAGGCAGGATGCAGGTGAGATGGTCTGTTCCTTGGATTGGGGTTCGTGATTGACAAATTGGTGAGAGAGTGCATCTGGCTTGGCATTACAAGACCATGGATGATAGGAGATTGTAAAGTTAAATCTGGCAAAAAATAATGACCACTTAGCCTGGCGTCCATTCAGTCTCTTAGCTGTTTGGATATAGGAGAGGTTATTGTGGTCTGTGCAAACCAGGAATGAGTGCTCTGCTCTCTCCAACCACTGTCTCCATTCTTCCAATGCCATTTATTTTTATTGATTATTTTTCAGTTTTTGAAATACATGTTTTTGAGAAAAGTTTGAGAGTTTAAGTTTATTGGATTTTTCTTTATGTTCCTCCCCACTGATGTCTCAGGATGTTCATATGTGTCCTTAATATTACACACGTAGCACATCATGCTGCTATCTTGTTGGTTGCTTCTTCAGTTCTCAACCAAATGGTGGATGGGTCTTTCCATCATTTGATTAAGAACTGAAGAAGCCTGTTGGATGAGAGGTGAAACATCTTCAAGAAACAAAAAGAAGTCCATTCGCCTGTTTTCAAGCACCAGAGACTAATAAAAATGAGCAAAACCACTCAAAAAACTAACTAAAACAAACTGAAATAAAGACAAAATTAAAAACAAACTAAAACTAAACTACAATGTAAAATCCAAAACTATAATAACCCTGGCTGTCATACCGTAGGCATGATCTGCAAAATGTGAAGTCAACCCCATTCTCACCAAGTTTCAGTAAAATCTCCCCAGTGGTCCCTTGCACAAACAATGCAAGATGCATTGTGCCCAGTGCTGCTAAGATTGTGGTAGTTTGTTAGGATCCAGTTGGAACATGGTAAACATGGCTACTCATGTTAGACAGAGGGCAGTCAAGGTAACTAAACCTCAATAAATTCTTTCAAATGGGTGTAAGAGGTAAGAAGCTGTGAATTAATATGGAGACGTTAAATGGCATATTTAATATTGTACTGACTGTTCAGACATCATGAGCTTGTGCTTCGTTTTGTAATATTTCTCAAAATTTGATGACTGAATGAATGAATATCATTTTACTGTAGTTTTACTGGGTCTGTCTTTATTGATTAGCAGTTATGTACACTTCATCATTCTACATGTAGATCTACAGTGCTGCTCAGAACATGCTTACAAAACAGTTGTAAATTTTGGAATGACAAAAAAGAGAGAATATTTGGACTAATTTGTATATAGTGCTTTTCTACTGTAAAAGCTCTACTATAAATTTAGCATGCTAATTCATACTTCTAAACAAAGAAAAAACACTTTTAAAATGAAAAGCAATAACTGAATCAGAATTTAAAATGCTCACCAATACTGATTTGACTTTGATCCTGTGTATCATGTAAATGAACTCACTTGAACATGATTTGTGGCTGTAATTTTCAAAAAAGGTGAGAAAAAAATGGATAAACTTAAAAAAACAACTATTTATTTTATTAATAACTATTTTTACAATAGGTCTACAATACAATATCAGTCAAAATGTTTTAACTGGTACTGTATTTTAATCATATACATACGTATTTTCATTAGAATAAATTAATGCTAAGACTCACGTAGTGATATTAGATACTCAGTGTAACACAATGCCCAAGTGCCATGGTTCACTCCCTGGTTGCAGTAATTACCAGCCTATTGAAGTGTTGATAGTTTTTCATAACCCTGAAAATTGTAGGCTAGGGACAATGCTCCCAAAGATTTGACATACCCCTACTGGAGGTAGAACTAAACCCAACCATCTTTTTCCTTATCTATATGACAGCTAATTTTCCCCCAACTGAGGATGCCTTCGTACAACATGTGCAGAGAGCTTTATACCAAGCAGCAGCGTGGCATCACAACCACCTGCCCAAGCCTCTTCTGTGGGACACAGTGAGTAGAGGATGGAGGCTCAGGGAAGATGGGTTCATTGAACCTGTCATGTATCAGAAGGCACCTAAAGAGGTCTGTGACCCCTACACACCTGTACTGTAAGGATGGCAACTGCAGTGAGATCAGCAAATGCCGAAGTCTATCAGTGGACTTGATGTGTATGCCGTTCTGCTCCTGCTCTTTCTCAAACTGTCCAAATATGACCAAATTTGCTAATGATGATTATTTGGAAGAGTGGCAGTGATATGTTTCAGTTGTGACATCATGGGGAGCTGACTTCAATAAACTATTTATTGGAGATGGTCTACCCCCAGAATGGCTACCAAAAGCAGCATGTGTCTGGTTGCTGCTAAAAGGCCCAGGCTTAAAACTGCAGCTCGAGAAAAGGAGGAATTCCACCTCCACGCTTGTTTGTTTTGTTAGACGACCTTTTGTTTGATTTGAGTCAGGAATTTGAGTTCCTGAAGGCTCTGGATGTTGTAGGGCTGTCTTGGTTGACACGCCTCTGCAACATCACGTGGAGATTTGGGGCAGTGCCATTGGATTGGCAGACCGGGGTGGTGGTCCCCATCTTTAAGTGGGCTCCAACTTTTGGGGGATCACACTCCTCAGTCTCCCCGGTAAGGTCTATGCCAGGGTGCTGGAAAGGAGGGTGCATCCGTTAGACGAACCTTGGATCCAGGAGGAACAATGCGGTTTTCGTCCTGGTCGTGGAACGCTGGACCAGCTCTTTATCCTCTCAAGGATATTCGAGTGTGCATGGGAGTTTGCCCAACCAGTCTACATGTGCTTTGCGGACTTGGAGAAGTCATTCGACCGTGTCCCTCGGGGTGTCCTTTGGGAGGTCCTGCGGGAGTATGGGGTGTCTGGCCCGTTGCTGCGGGCCATTCAGTCCTTGTACAATAGCAGTGAGAGCTTGGTCCGTATAGCCGGTAATAAGTCGGATTCGTTTCCTGTGGGTGTTGGACTCCGTCAGGGCTGCCCTTTGTCACCGATTTCTAGGAGTAGCCAGGTGGCGGAAGGCTTCTTCCTTGGTGGCCTCAGAGTCTCATCTCTGCTTTTTGCAGATGATGCAGTCCTCTTGGCTTCATCAGGGGGTGGCCTCTAGCTCGCAGTGGAACGATTCGCAGCCGAGTGTGAAGTGGCCGGCAGGAGAATCAGCACCTCTAAGTCTGAGGCCATGGTCCTCAGCCGGAAAAGGGTGGAGTGCCCTCTCCGGCTCAGGAACGAGTTCTTGCCCCAAGTGGAGAAGTTCAAGTATCTCGGGGTCTTGTTCACAAGTGATGGGAGAAGGGAGTGGGAGATCGACAGGCAGATCGGGGCTGCTTCTGCAGTGATGCGGACGCTGCACCGGTCTGTCGTGGTGAAGAGGGAGCTTAGTGTAAAAGTGAAGCTCTCGATTTACCGGTCGATCTACGTTGCTACCCTCACCTATGGTCACGAGCTTTGGGTAGTGACCGTAAGAATAAGTTCGTGAATACAAGCGTCAGAAATGAGTTTCCTTCGAAGGGTGGCTGGCCTCTCCCTTAGAGATAAGGTGAGGAGTGCGGCCATCCGGGAGGGGCTCAGAGTAGAGCCGCTGCTCCTCCACATTGAAAGGAGCCAGTTGAGGTGGCTCGGGCATCTGATTTGGATGCCTCCTGGCCGCCTCTTGGGTGAGGTGTTCCGGGCGTGTCCCACCAGGAAGAGGGCCTGTGGTAGACCCAGGACACGCTGGAGAGATTATATCTCTCGGCTGGCCTGGGAACGCCTTGGGATCCCCCCGGATGAGCTGGAGGAGGTGGCTGGGGAGAGGGAAGCCTGGGCTTCTCTGCTTAGGCTCCTGCCCCCGCAACCCGGCCCCAGATAAGCGGAAGAGAATGGATGGATGGATGGATGGATGGATGTGTGTGTGTAGTTAAGTTATACTTTTATTAAAAGGCCCATCAAGGCCAAACTGTTATACTCTCTTGTGGTTTCCTGTCCTACTCACTCATCTCTGGTGATTTTACCAGTACAGTCTAGTATATTGCAATGAAATGCAGTATATTCTTTCATTTGGGACAGATCACACATTTTTAAATATCTATGCATGGTATATTTATATATTTGGTACTCCTGGATTTAGAAAGCAAGCACATTAATTCAAAAAGCCTACAGTGTTATATGACAATAAATGCAGCATAATTATCTTTTAGACTGGAGAATTAATTCTCTCAATACTTCACTTTCTCTCACTTGGGGCACTTCAAACATTAACTGACTTAACACCCTGATTATGCGGGCTACATTTAGATATTTGGTATTGATGGATTCAGCACAAACTCACCTTTCCAAGAAGCCATCTTGTGTGTTACTATGATAATTCCTGGCAAAGCAATTATAGAGTAAATGAAACCATTTTGCATAGATATTTTTTTCCATGTCCATCTATTTTAGGTGTGTTCCAACTCCCCAAATTAATTTACGTGGCATTCTCAAGGCCATATTTGAATTGTTTTTCTGTAAATGCAAATCATTCAAAAGCTAATTCATGCATTTATTACTTCTAGGCTGGACTATTGTAATTCATTATTATCAGGCTGTCCTAAAAGCTCCCTGAAAAGTCTTCAGCTGATCCAAAATGCTGCAGCTAGAGTACTGACAGGGACTAGAAAGAGAGAGCAGATTTCTCCCATATTGGCTTCTCTTCATTGGCTCCCTCTTAAATCTAGAATAGAATTTAAAATCCTTCTCCTCACATACAAGGTCTTGAATAATCAGGCACCATCTTATCTCAAAGACCTCATAGTAACATATCACCCCAACAGAGCACTTCACTCCCAGACTGCTGGCTTACTTGTGGTTCCTAGGATACTTAAGAGTAGAATGGGAGGCAGAGCCTTCAGCTTTCAGGCCCCTCTTCTGTGGAACCAGCTCCCAGCTTGGATTCAGGAGACAGACACCCTCTCAGTTTTTAAGATTAGGCTGAAAACTTTCCTTTATGATCAAGCTTATAGTTAGGGCTGGATCAGGTGACCCTGAACCATCCCTTAGTTATGCTGCTCTAGGCCTAGGCTGCTAGGGGGGTTCCCATGATGCACTGTTTCTTTTCATTCACCTTATTTACTTTGTTTATACTCCACTCTGCATTTAATCATTAATTGTTATTAATCTCTGGCTCTCTCTTCTCTTGTCCTGTCTCTCTCCCCTCAGCCCCCCCTCAGCAGATGACCCCCCCTCCCTGAGCCTGGTTCTGCTGGAGGTTTCTTCCTGTTAAAAGCGGGTTTTTCCTTCCCACTGTCACCAAGTGCTGCTCATAGGGCAGGGATCCTCACATTCAGGCCTTGAGGTCCGGTGTCCTGCAGGTTTTAGATGTGTCTCTGATCCAACACACCTGAATCAAATGGCTGAATTACTTCCTCAGTATGCAGTCAAGTTCTCCAGAGTCCTGCTAATGACTTCTATATTTGACTCAGGTGTGGTGAAGCAAACACATCTAAAACCTGTAGGACACCAGACATTGAGGCCTAGATGTGAGGAGTTTTGACTGTTGGGTTTTCTCTGTATTATTGTAGGTCTTTACCTTACAATATAAAGCGCCTTGAGGCGACTATTTGTTGTTATTTGGTGCTATATAAATAAAACTGAATAGAATTGAATTGAATACTGTATTTGCAGGAAGTGCTAAATGTGCTCAAAGAAATCAGAAGCTGGCGTTAACATCAAAACTTAAATTTTTCTTGAATTTATCCGTCAAGAGACATACTTTTCTCGATGTAATTTCTAAAGTATAGCCACTCAAACTGACTTCAGATTTCCCAGACTAGGGGAAACCCTGTCTTAGTGACCTTGAACCCAAGAGTAAGGATACTACTGGCAACAATTGTCGCATGTAATTTTTTCAGTGTCCTGCTATCCTGCATGAAACAAAGATTATTAGGAATGTATTATTAGGAATGTACAAGGTGAATTTATAAGATAAATTCATCTTGTATGTGAGATTCCATGAAAATTAAAAGAAACCAAAACATCAGTTGCTCATTACGTTGTACAGGAACAACCAAACTCCAATTAACAAGAGGCAGAGTGGTGGTATAAGCTAAAGACTGTATATTTGAGTGCAAAAGGTATTGAGGAAACAACATTAATAAATGTACTTTGACTTCTTGTTTGTATGTCAACATTGAATAAAAGGAGTACTGCCAGGTTTTAAGACAGGAATTTTCCAACATAACAATGAACAATGAATGTCACAACTTTTGTCATTTTTTCTAATAACTTGATAACAGTGTTAAGTGTTTTTATAACTTACTTTGCTGCCATTGTGATAAGCTGGTAAGAAGATCTTCACACGGTGTGGTCAGAGCAGGTCTTTGTCTCTGGAAAAATACAATAAAGCAAATATTAGTTACACAATAAAATAATTAACTAAAGACAGCAAGAACAAGCCACATCTGGAGCAAGATTTTTTTTGCACGATTTCCACACGTAGTTTAAATCCTTTTCTTGTCACGGCTGGTGCAGGCAAGGCAGGGAGGACCCCAGTGCAGGACACGACGAGAGCTGGTTTGGCGTGCAGATTTATTTAAAACAGGCTTCAAACAAGATACAGGCGGATGGGAGCCCGCAACAAAAAGACACACGCAACTCGAAACTTGAAACTTGAAACACTCGAAAACTTGGAAAACAAAAGACACAGCGGTTGTCACACTCACGAGGACAAGACGAGGACCCGAACAAGGAACAGAGGGAAAACTAAGGGCTTAAATACACACAAGGGGATTAGAGCAAGTGGAAACAGGGGACGACAGGTGAACCAAATGAACCTAATGACAAAGGGGAAGCAAAACTAAACACAAAGCACAGGGAACATGAGACTGTCAAAATAAAACAGGAACTGACTAAACATAACAGACACAGACCTAACACTGAAAACTTAACAAAGGGAACATACACAAAAAACAACACGGGAAACTAAACATCATATTCAAACAATATAACTAAGAAACACTGAGAAACATAACCTAAAAAGCATAACAAAGAAAACAACACAAAAGAAACTCAAAACGCTCGGCCAGCGGTCCAGGACCATGACATTTCTTTTATTGTTGCCATCTAAAAACAATCTGATTTAATTTCTTCTTGCTTCTTAAGTGCATTTGAAGACATATCAGCAAGTTCCACTCTACTATGCAGATCCAGTACCAACTTTTGACTGGTAGGTATGTTTTAGAAGAGACCTGGTTTCTGGTATTACTCATTCCAACCAGTGTTCCCTTTTACTAATGGCAAATACAAAAAATGTAGAGACAGAGACACAGAAACCAGCTTCTTAAAGTTGGGAAAGTTAGGTTTGAGTCACAGTGACAGCAGTCATAGCAGAGAAGCCCAGATCTCCCTCTCCTCGGCCACCTATTCCATCTTCTCCAGAAAGACACAAAAGAAGGCATGCCATCGCAATTGAAGAGATCCTAGTGTCCCATTCACTGCCTGACTATATCATCAGATGATGTCAGCAGCATTCAATCCCCAGTGACCCCCCCCGAGTCCTCCTACAGCAGGGAAAGTCAATTGGTGGCCCGCGGGCCACATCCGGCCCCCCAAAGAGTACTGTCAAAGGTACAATACGCCAATCAAGTGTCATAACCCATTAAATACCTGCATCTGACTAGTCTGAATCGTCAAACGCATCCAACAGCGATTTCCTATTGCCCATAAATGCCTCTATGTCCCTATAACCAATCAGAATGCAAGATCGGACTTCAAGCATTTTGCGTCTGCACTGAGCAGCTGGCTTTTGTTCGTGGTGATCAGAGTGTAAACACAAGTGATGGGCAAAGCGAGGCTTTGTGAAACGGTGAAGCGTTCGAAGCATTTGTCCTGGAATTGTATCGAAGCTTCGAAACAATTCAATTCAGTCTTCAATTCAGTTTTATTTATATAGCGCCAAATCACAACAAACAGTCGCCTCAAGGCGCTTTGTATTGTAGGTAAAGACCCTACAATAATACAGAGAAAACCCAACAGTCAAAAACGACCCCCTATGAGCAGCACTTGGCGACAGTTGGAAGGAAACAGTGCATCATGGAACCCACCCCCACCCCCAGCATTTGACCATAGTCAAATGTCTTCCAGGGGCCAGAGCAGGCGACATTCATGGAAATTTGAAACTGCTGGCTAAGGCTAATCATAGATTTGGTAAGATCGTTATTCACGTCGGCAGCAATGACACCCGGTTACGCCAATCGGAGGTCACTAAAATTAATATTGACTCGGTGTGTAACTTTGCAAAAACAATGTCGGACTCTGTAGTTTTCTCTGGGCCCCTCCCCAATCAGACCAGGAGCGACATGTTTAGCTGCATGTTCTCCTTGAATCGCTGGCTGTCTGAGTGGTGTCCAAAAAACGACGTGGGCTTCATAGATAATTGGCAAAGTTTCTGGGGAAAACCTGGTCTTGTTAGGAGAGACGGCATCCATCCCACTTTGGATGGAGCAGCTCTCATTTCTAGAAATCTGGCCAAATTTATTAACCCTAAAACCTGACTACCCAGGGTTGAGACCAGGAAGAAGAGTTGCAGTCTTACACGCCTCTCTGCAGCTTCTCTCCTCCTGCCATCCCCCCAAAACCCCATCCCCATAGAGGCGGTGCCTGCTCCCAGACCACCAAAAACCAAAGCTAAAATCAGCAAAAAACTATTTAAGCATAAAAATTCAAAAACAATAAATAATACAGCTTCATCAACTGCACCAAAAAATAAAACAATTAAATGTGGATTATTAAACATTAGGTCTCTCTCTTCCAAGTCCCTATTAGTAAATGATTTAATAATTGATCAACATATTGATTTATTCTGCCTTTGTCATGGTCCTGGGTCGTTGACCCAGTGTTTTTTGTTATCTTTTGTATTTATCCTCAGTTTGTGATTTCTAGTTCCTTGTGTTTCCATGTGTCAGGTCTGTGTCCCTGTTTCCTGTCTGACTTCCTGTTTTATTTTGATAGTCATTTGGTCTCTGTCTGTCATGTTCAGTTTTGCTTCCTTTAGTCATCTCTGTATGATTACTGTTTCCTGTGTCTCCCAGCTGTTCCCACTCCCCTCGTTATCCTCCTTATTTTAGTTCCGTGTTTTCACTGCCTGTTGTCGCGTCGTTGATGTTATTGTGCCTGCGTGTTCCAGTGTTCCCTGTGTCTTCCCTTCGTCTTCCTTCTAAAGGATTTTTGTATTCATTTTCCCCACCTAAATAAACACCTTTTAAGTTATGCCGTTCTCTGGAGTCCTGCGTGTGTGCCCTTCCTCGCCCGTTTCATCCCCGGCCATGACAGCCTTACAGAAATCTGGTTACAGCAGGATGAATATGTTAGTTTAAATGAATCAACACCCCCGAGTCACAGTAACTGTCAGAATGCTCGAAGCACAGGTCGAGGAGGAGGATTAGCTGCAATCTTCAATTCCAGCTTATTAATTAATCAAAGACCCAGACAAAGTTTTCATTCTTTTGAAAGCCTGACTCTTAGTCTTGTCCATCCTAATTGGGAAAATCAAAAACCTGTTTTATTTGTTATTATCTATCGTCCACCTGGTCCTTACTCAGAGTTTCTGTCTGATTTCTCTTTTTATCTGATTTAGTGCTCAGTTCAGATAAAATAATTATAGTGGGTGATTTTAACATCCATGTAGATGCTGAGAATGACAGCCTCAACACTGCATTTAATCTATTGTTAGATTCAATTGGCTTCTCTCAAAATGTAAAGGAGCCCACCCACCACTTTAATCATACTCTGGATCTTGTCCTAACATATGGCATAGAAACTGAAGACTTAACAGTATTCCCTGAAAGCCCCCTCCTGTCTGATCATTTCTTAGTAACATTTACATTTACTTTAATGGATTACACAGCAGTGGGGAATAAGTTTAATTACAGTAGAAGTCTTTCTGAAAGTGCTGTAACTAAGTTTAAGGATCTAATTCCTTCATTGTTATGCTCTTCAGTGCCAACACAGTGCAGAGCAGCTACCTAAACTCTGCTCCCAGTGAGGTCGATTATCTCGTCAATAGTTTTACATCCTCACTGCGTATAACTTTGGATACTGTGGCTCCTCTGAAAAGGAAAGCTTCAAATCAGAAGTGCCTGACTCCGTGGTATAATTCACAAACGCACAGCTTAAAGCAGATAACCCGAAAGCTGGAGAGGGAATGGTGTCTCACTAAATTAGAAGATCGATCTTTTTACATGAGTATCGCTCAATATCAATATCAGCATTCGTATCGATACTATTGATATTAGGATCGATCTGCTCAGTTCTAGCTGTCAGCACTATTTGATGTAGTAAATAATTAAATTCATGTTCATAGTTGTCCTTTTTTTTTCCAAGGTTTGAAATAGTCTTACCTCTGTCACTGGTTTCAGGAGGCTTTGTAATGCTGAAGAGGCTGAAAGAACAAAGAGATGTAAAAGTTGAGTCTTTATATGACATCAGAATGCTCTGTCACATGATTTCATGGAAACTCTAACCAGAATAACTCCTCCCTCCTGTCAATATCTCAAATTTCTAGTTTTTCTTGTGTAATTCTTCTAGCTGAACGATGATCTGTCAAGACAGACCAAACATTCGAGAAACTGTGATGACTTTTTTGGCTGTAATTCCATCAATATCATGAAAATAGTTAATCTCTTAGAAAAAAACTGTTAAATGTGGTATACAGGGATAGACTTCAGACATATGCCAACAACTTTTTAATGGTTCAGAGCACATACATACCTGCTGTGATTTCTGTTCACACCCTGCATTCTTCTGCAAACTGTAGGCATAAATATTTCCACACCCAGAACCTCTTAATATAATATTTGACAGGTGACCAAAAGTTACACCCATCACGAGCCACATTGAATAACCCTCAAAAATCACATTTCCTCAGTGTGTTTTGTCTGTGTTCTCAGTTCTAAATTTTATTACTTTCATTTTTTTCTGTGTTTAGTTATTTCTTCTAACTTCCATTATTTTGTTGTTTTTTTTTTTTGTTTTGTTTTGTTTTGTTTTAATCACAAACATTTCCAGGCTGGAGACAGAAGAGGCATTAAAAATTGTAGGAGATGATTTAGAATAACTCAGTAGCAGTGTCGTATTTAAATAACACTGTGTTATTTATCTCATAGAGTAAAAATATATTAACAATTGTGAGCTCAGTGTAACTTTAACACTGTACAGGGCGTGACCATATGTTTACTGGTTCAGTGTTAATGCTGGAGGGTTAAAATTGATTTTTTTTTTCAGGATCGATCACTCTTTCAGCCTCATGCACATAAGCCCACTGAAAAACAATGTATTTTCAATTTAATTTGACTCATTTATATAGCACCAAATCACATAAAACAGTCACCTCAAGGCACTTTATATACAATACAATAATTACACAGAAAACCCAAAAGTCAGCCTGTAAAAAAGGCTGTTCCGGGGGAGATTCAGCACGGGAAGTATCAGGAGACCTGGCTCGCTCTCTTCCTGCTGATGGCGGAGGGATTGAGAGCCGCCTGCGCATGAGCTACACAGGACGCGGTAGTTCAGCTGCGCCGGCTACGAGCGGAACGGGTGAAGAATATCGACTGTCAACCCAGAGGGAGATTGGTGCAGCGGCCAGTGGACTGTGTGCGTCTATTTCAAGTAAGGACTGGGGTTGGGAGTAATAGCTTAAGATGGTGGAGCATCTACGCCCTGGACTGCCGTGATGTTGCTAACTGCTAGCCCAAGGAGCGCGTTATTTCCGGCGCAGCATGTTAGGGTTGTATTGTATTATATTGTGTTGTATAGTATTGTTATCTGTTAGACTGGGCTGGTGGCTGGTTTAGAGGGGTAATTATACGGAGATTCCCTACGTTTTATGTGATCGCGGGACGCACCCGTGCCGCGCATTAATCAGAGTAATTAGCAGAGTGAATCCCACTCCGAGTGCGACCGTAAGCGGTCATGTTTGTGTTCGCTTCAGAGACCAGCAGAGGGTGCCACTGGATCGTTGTAAAGAGTATACCTACTAGTTATGTGCATTATATGTTAAGTCTGGGGAGTAAGGTTATTTACTGAGCTATGGTTGCTGTGTTAAACCTGTTACATATGTGATTTGTTATGTTTAGATTGTAAGGCTGCGGGGTGTACTCACATGTGCATTTGTTATGATGTAATTTTCATATAGTTAAACCTGTTTTGGTGGTTCTTGTTGCAGACCACACAAATACCCACACACCTGCACCCCCGCAGACCCATACTACTGACCCTATGCGACCACAACCTGGTGGAGCTAGGAACAGCTGTAACTGCCTTGGTGGTGGAAATAAAGCAAAATAAAGCGAGCAAGACATCCGTGTGGTTCTGACCGATCACCTGCTGCGGGTCCCAATTCAAAAATCTGGCATTAGTAGTGTAGAGGAGGCAGACTGCCCCCCCACAAAGTGGTCCTTCGAGCCGGATGAGGAGTCTACAGCAGATAAGGATGTCTACAGCACAGGAAGACGAGGTGGGTATGCGTGTCAGGAGGCAACAATCCCTCCCCGCATATCCGGACAACGATGACCGATCTGGGTTCCCAGCCAGATCGGGGCCACCACCAGGCATGGAAACTCCTTCCTTAATGCAGGATAAATTGGGAGATGGAGACCACCACAGCAGATACTTCACACGCTCGGCCTCCCCGATTAGCCAGGAACCCCATAGCCCAGAGCAGGGGAGGAGAGAACGTCATGATCTCGAACTGGAGAGGGACAGCCTTCTAGCATCGGTGGAGAAGCTGAGACTCCAAAACGAGCAGCTCAGTGTCAAGCTTGAGTACCACGGCTTGGTGGAGGGGTATCGGCAGGGGGCTCCCCAGGGGACACTGCACAGTACAGGTTCCGGCTTTAGAGCCACAGCCTCGCGGCCAGGCTCTCCAGAGGGTTTTCTTAGTGGGGCCGCATCATATCCACAGCATGCGGTCAGAGGTCCCGACCAATATTGGGGGAGACACGACTTTCCGCCTGACCCAGGGTGCGCGGGGCCCTACGCTTCACGTAGGGTACCCAGGACAGGAGGGGAGTATTACACCAGCGATGGCCAGGAATGGTGGCGCAGGGACTCCCCCGAGCAGAGACGGGGCTACAGCCCTGAACGGGGGTGGGGTCCGGGTCATGGACCGGAACGGCACCAATCCAGCTTCCAATACATGGGCCCACCGAGGGGGCGAGAGAGCGTGTATAGGGGGCCGGCGCCTACCATCCCGGATTTCAGCCGCCCGAACCCTAGGGAGTTTGCGAGACTCCGAATGGCTCTGGAGAACCTGCTGCCAGAGGGAGCTTCGGAACGCTTTAAGTTCCAGATATTAGTCGACCATCTGAAATTGGAAGAGGCACTGCTAGTCGCAGATTCCTACACCAATTCGGATTACCCTTTCACGGACACTATGGCCGCCTTGAATCGGCAGTATGGGCAGGCGCACCAGCTTGCTCTGCAGCGCATCGCGGAGCTCATGGATGGGCCCAGCATCCTAAGTGGGGACATTAAATCCTTTAGGTTGTTTGCCTTGAATGTCCGCTCGCTGGTGAGCATGTTAGAGCAGCTGGGGCAGAAAGGATGGGTGGAGCTGGACTGTGGTTCACATGTCACCCGCCTGCTGGGTAAGTTACCGCACGAGCTCAGATCTGGGTTCAGACGGTATATACACCCTCTGCGGATCCCGATCCCCACGCTTCGGGATCTGGCTCACTGGTTAGAGTATGAGCTCCAGATCCAAGATGATATCGCACAATACCGCCCCAAGAAAGATATTGATGCCAGGCCCAAAGACCTCCGGCCTGCTACGAGGCTACCTACCAAGGCTTCCATTCTCATGGTAGGTACCGAAACTAAAACCGAGGGAGGTGCCGCTAAAGGGCTAGGCCAGAGTGCGAAGAAATTCTGCCCATTCTGCGACAATGACAAGCATTCGCTGAATAACTGCTCAAACTTTAAGTATCTGAGCACAGCGCAGAAGCGTAGTTGGATACAAGAGAATAACCGTTGCTGGAGGTGTGGTAGGGAGCACAGAGCCTCAGACTGCAACCTGAAGATGCTCTGTAAGTCCTGTAATAATAGGCATCTCCTCGCCCTGCATTATCTTAATGCACCAGCCAGTGGGAAAACGGACGGAGGCGATAAGAGGTCAGACATTGGGGCGGCTGAGGCCAGTGAGGCCACACCTACCCCAGCGGTAGAGGAGGTGTTCTACATCGGCAAACCCCCGCAGGGGAGCCGCGTGTTACTTAAAGTCACCAAGGTCATTTTGCGGCATGGCAATCAAACCATGGAGACTTACGCGGTGCTTGACGACGGGTCAGAGCGCACCTTACTGCTGGACCCGCTGTACAGCAACTGGGGCTCCAGGGCCAGCCCGAGGACCTGCCCTTGCGGACGGTGAGACAGGAGCAGCATGTGCTTACAGGAGCATCGGTCGCGTTCTCCATCTCACCAGTGGGCTGTCCAGATAAGGTGTACCGCATAGAAGGGGCCTTCACGGCACCGAAGCTGGGACTAGGGCAGCACACCTATCCGGTTAAGGCGTTGAAGCGCAAGTACCGGTATCTGAAAGGGGTTCCTATCCCATCATTCAAAGATATTGTCCCATTGCTGCTGATTGGCTCAGACTACCCCCACCTGGTGACCCCGGTTGAGTCGGTAGTCCTGGGGCCCCCCGGGGCACCTGTGGCAGTCCGCACTCGCCTCGGGTGGACACTACAGGGGCCAACCAATAATATCAAGGCGTATCTTTGTGAGCAGCACTGCCTGTTCACCAGTTATAGAGCCCCACCAGCCGACATTCAGCAGCATGTCGAGAAACTGTGGCAGTTGGATGTGCTGCCATGGCGAAATGAGAAGGCTAGTATGAGGTCGCGACAGGATCAGGAGGCTCTTAGCAGTTTGGAACAAGGGACTGTGCGGGTCGAGGTGAACGGCATTTACCGTTATGCTACCCCTCTACTGCGCGTCCAAAACTTCCCGAACCTGTGGGCACCTAAGCAGGCGGTGTTGCCTCAGCTCAGGAGTATTGAGAGGCGTTTGGCTAAGACCCCTGACATAGCCCGAGTCTACAACGCCGAGATCCAACGACTCGTGCAGGCCGGTTATGTCGTCAAGCTACCACTTGACCAGGGCCAGACTGTTAACAGTTGGTACATCCCGCATCACCTGGTTGAGCACAATGGCAAGCATCGAATGGTTTTCAACTGCTCTTTCCAATTAAAGGGGTCGATCTGAATGAGCTTCTGCTTCCTGGCCCAGCACTCGGCCCTACCCTACTCGCTGTTCTCCTACGTTTCAGAGAACACAGCGTGGCCTTTAGCAGTGACATAAAGGGCATGTTTCATCAGGTTAGACTCTTACCAGCAGATCAACCTTTACTCCGCTTTGTGTGGAGAGACCTCAAACGGGATGAACCGCCCACGGTATATCAATGGGCCATGCTTCCCTTCGGTACGACCTGTAGCCCCTGCTGTGCGATCTACGCCCTGCAGAGGCACGTTACCGATCACACGCGGCCCGGTGATCCAGTGAGGGACGTGGTACTGAGGAACTTCTATGTGGACAACTGTCTACATAGTGTGGCCTCAGTGGACCAGGCTAGGTCTATTATCCAACAGTTGCAGTCTCTTCTGGTGGAGGGGGGCTTCGAGCTGCGCCAATGGGCTAGTACGCATCCGGACACCATCCGTCACCTCCCAGCGGAGCTGAGATCAGCAGGTGCCGAGAGATGGATAGCCCAAGGGCACCCCGGCCAGGCCGAGTCCGCCCTAGGCTTGCAGTGGAACTGCCATCAGGACATCCTGTCCTTCAAAAATCGGGCATCCCTGACGAGGCCAGATTGCATAACGCTGCGCTACATTTACCGAGTGCTAGCGAGCCAATATGACCCCCTTGGGTACCTTGTACCCTACACAACCAGGGCCAAGGTCATCGTCCAGCATTTGTGGGAGAAGAAGCGAGACTGGGACGATCCCGAGCTTCCCGAGCACCTGCTTGCTGCATGGCGAGGGTGGGAGAAGGAGTTGTTGCATTTACCGAGTATAACCCTTCCCAGGTGTTACACTAGTCCACCATTAGACACCATGGACTGTCAGCGGGAGATACATGTGTTCTGCGACGCCTCCGAACAGGCCTATGGCTCGGTAGCCTACCTCCGGTCGGAGAGGCCCGGGCAGGGGGTGGAGGTAGCCTTTGTCACTGCCAGATCTAGAGTTGCTCCCAGGAAGCAGCAATCGATCCCGCATCTAGAACTATGTGCGGCCTTGACAGGAGCCCAAGTGGCCCAGCTCCTCAAGACTGAGCTCACGTTCCCTGTACAACGAGTGGTACTGTGGACGGACTCGACCACAGTACTAACCTGGCTTCAGTCAGAGTCGTGCAGGTACAATTTGTTCGTCGGCACACGTGTGGCCGAAATTCAGGATCTCACGAAGGGAGACACGTGGAGGTATGTAGAGTCGGCCTCCAACCCTGCTGATGATATAACCCGTGGGAAACCTCTTCCCACCCTAACACCCGAGAGTCGGTGGGCTCGGGGGCCGGGGTTTCTGGGGAGTAGCCAGGATGTATGGCCGTCAACTCCGCCTCTTCAGATTAGTGCAGAGGAATGCGAGGAATGCAAAAGAACGATTTTCTGCGGTCTTACTACCGGGGGGGGTCTTCTGCCTGATGCAACCCAGTTCTCTACCTTCAGAGAGCTGCTCGCCGCGGCTATCCAGAGCCTCCACGGGGCGGCTTTGACCAGCGCCACGGCTGAGGATTACCACCAAGCTCAGCAATCCTTGCTACGTCAGGTGCAGCTGGATTGCTTCCCCACGGATTACGCCCAACTGCAAGCCGGTAAGCCGGTCGCTAAGAACAGCCGCCTGATTACCCTGGCCCCTGAATTTGAAACTGGTGACCAGCTCATCCGGGTAGGGGGTCGTCTTCGCCACAGTAGTCAGCTAGAGCCAGATGCGATGCATCCAGTTGTACTGGATGCCAAACATCCGATCACCCGTTTGCTGATCCAGGACTATGACCAACGATTGCATCATCCAGGACCGGAGAGAGTCTTCGCGGAGATTCGTCATAAATATTGGATCCCAGGAGGCAGGGAGGCCATCCGGCATCTCCAACGGAAGTGCTCTGAGTGTCAGAAATGGAGGGCCAAGCCACAAGTCCCTAGAATGGCTGACCTGCCCCCCTCGAGACTTCGCTTGTACCAGCCGGCCTTCTACTCTACAGGAGTTGATTGCTTCGGGCCCTACTTGGTGAAGATTGGTAGGAGGACTGAGAAGCGCTGGGGGGTTCTGTTTAAATGCCTGACCACCAGGGCGGTACATATTGATCTGCTCTCGCACCTGGATACAGACGCCTTCCTGATGGCATTAAGACGTTTCATAGCCAGAAGAGGCAAACCTTTCGAGCTACTCTCCGACCAAGGAACCAATTTTAGAGGGAGCAATCGAGAACTGCAGGAGGCTTTCATGGCCCTCGCACCAGACCTCCAGACCCAGCTGGGCCCTCAGCAGATACGGTGGAGGTTCAACCCGCCTAATGCACCTCACTTCGGGGGCTGCTGGGAACGTGAGATACGATCTGTGAAGCAAGCGCTTCAAGTAACCCTGGGAGCGCAGTCGGTCACTGAAGAGGTATTAAGGACTCTGTTAGTGGAGATTGAAGGAATCCTTAACTCCAAACCCTTAGGCTACACTTCAACAGACATCGCTGACCCAGACCCGGTCACACCTAATACCTTGCTAGTCGGACGTCGGGACGCTTCGCTCCCGCAGGTGGTGTACCCTTCCTCAGAGCGCCTGAGCAGTAAACGTTGGCGCCATAGCCAGCTGCTGGCCGATCATTTCTGGAAACACTTTATCAGTTTCTATCTGCCTGGTCTTCAAGTCCGGCAGAAGTGGAATACAGAGAATCCAAACTTGCAGCCTGGCAAGACGGTTCTCGTTGTGGATCCTCAATTCCCACGCGCCCTGTGGCCGGTGGGTAAAGTAATCGGTGTCACGCCTGGACGTGATGGGAAAGTGCGGTCAGCGGAAGTGAGGGTGGGGGATAAGACCTACACTCGCCCTGTTGCCCGGCTCATCCAGCTCCCAGCTATCCCAGAATAGATATTACCCTTTGACAAGGAGAACGGTGGAGGCCCCCCTTTTTTTTTGGATGTACAGATTTCCTTCCGAAATCTGGGGGCGGCTTTAAAAAAGGCTGTTCCGGGGGAGATTCAGCACGGGAAGTATCAGGAGACCTGGCTCGCTCTCTTCCTGCTGACGGCGGAGGGATTGAGAGCCGCCTGCACATGAGCTACACAGGACGTGGTAGTTCAGCTGCGCCGGCTACGAGCGGAATGGGTGAAGAATATCGACTGTCAACCCAGAGGGAGATTGGTGCAGCGGCCAGTGGACTGTGTGCGTCTATTTCAAGTAAGGACTGGGGTTGGGAGTAATAGCTTAAGATGGTGGAGCATCTGGACTGCTGTGATGTTGCTAACTGCTAGCCCAAGGAGCGCGTTATTTCCGGCGCAGCATGTTAGGGTTGTATTGTATTATATTGTGTTGTATAGTATTGTTATCTGTTAGACTGGGCTGGTGGCTGGTTTAGAGGGGTAATTATACGGAGATTCCCTACGTTTTATGTGATCGCGGGACGCACCCGTGCCGCGCATTAATCAGAGTAATTAGCAGAGTGAATGCCACTCCGAGTGCGACCGTAAGCGGTCATGTTTGTGTTCGCTTCAGAGACCAGCAGAGGGTGCCACTGGATCGTTGTAAAGAGTATACCTACTAGTTATGTGCATTATATGTTAAGTCTGGGGAGTAAGGTTATTTACTGAGCTATGGTTGCTGTGTTATGGTTAAACCTGTTACATATGTGATTTGATATATATATATATATATATATATATATATATATATATATATATATATATATATATATATATATATAAATAATTGTTTGTTTTGTTTGTTAATCGTTCTTTGATTTTTGTCTGCTTTAGTGCCCTGTGGAAACTGGTAGGGGAGAGCTGCCATTTCTTTGGACGACCCACCTTTTTCTCCTGTTTTGTGGCGCTTGTTAGGGAGCTGAGGTGTAGGTTTGTATGTTTTTGTTTTATTTAGTTGGGTAGTTGATGATGGGGTTTTGTTTTCCTAGTTTAGGGCTGTTTTGTGTGTTATGTTGGCTTTGGCTCTCCCTGAAGTCATAATCTGGCTTCCCCAATGTTATCTGGGCAATACAGCTTTAATCCACCCTATAAAAGCCTCCTCATGTTCTTCCATCCAGCCTTATGTTACTCCCCTTACCCCTAGGCCTCTGATGGGGACGTAACACGGCTGACATGTGGTCTTCCATGAACATGGAAGGATACTTTTGGTTCCTAGGATACTTAAGAGTAGAATGGGAGGCAGAGCCTTCAGCTTTCAGGCCCCTCTTCTGTGGAACCAGCTTCCAGCTTGGATTCGGGAGACAGACACCCTCTCTATTTTTAAGATTAGGCTTAAAACTTTCCTTTATGATCAAGCTTATAGTTAGGGCTGGATCAGGTGACCCTGAACCCTTCCTTAGTTATGCTGCTATAGACCTAGGCTGCTGGGGGGTTCCCATAATGCACTGTTTCTTCTCATTCACCTTATTTACTTTGTTTATACTCCACTCTGCATTTAATCATTAATTGTTATTAATCTCTGGCTCTCTTCCACAGCATGTCTTTCTCTCCCCTCAGCCCAACCGGTCGCGGCAGATGACCCCCCCTCCCTGAGCCTGGTTCTGCTGGAGGTTTCTTCCTGTTAAAGGGAGTTTTTCCTTTCCACTGTCGCCAAGTGCTGCTCATAGGGGGTCGTTTTGACTGTTGGGTTTTCTCTGTATTATTGTAGGGTCTTTACCCACAATACAAAGCGCCTTGAGGCGACAGTTTGTTGTGATTTGGTGCTATATGGCGTTCAAGATGGCGGCGCGCCCAGACGCAGCGGCTCACGGCTCTTCCTTTCGGTGCTCCTTTTTGTACTTTTTGTATTTCATATTTGTTAGTTTTGGTGCATTTGTCTCTGCAAACAACTGCTACACACGCCAGGATCTTGTGGACATTGGCTACCGGCACAAGATATCAGTATCGAGTGATTTTCACTACACTCATAACATCCCAGACGAAATAGCGAGACCACCGGGGGCTCCGTGGATTGTTATCGGGTCTGGAAGGCGCCGCCGATGGCGGAGGGAGAGGAAGCAGAAGCGGGGCTGCAGGTCCGGCTTTATGCTGAAGCTGAAATGTGACTGCAGGAGACCTGAGTGTGTCACTAGAAGAGGAACTTAACTGTTTCTTTGCTCGCTTTGAGATGCCTCAGGACCACCCATCTGCTCCAGTCCTGCCCCCCCCCACCACGCTGCACCCCACTCACCATCCAGGAGCATGAGGTACGGCGCGTGCTCCTGGCAGTGAACCCCAGGAAGGCTGCCGGACCAGACGGAGTACCTGGCAAGGTGATCAGAGCGTGTGCCCACCAGCTCACCCTGATTCTCACCAGGATTTTCAACCTCTCCCTGGCCCAAGCAGTCATCCCCCCCTGCCTAAAAACAGCCACAATCATCCCCGTGCCCAAAAGGTCATCTGTCACCAGCCTAAATGATTACCGCCCTGTGGCCCTCACACCGGTAATCATGAAGTGCTTTGAGAGGCTGGTTCTCCAGCACATCAAAGACCACCTGCCCCCCACTTTCGACACCCATCAGTTTGCATATCGTGCAAACAGATCCACAGAGGACGCCATCGCTGTAGCTCTCCACTCTGTGTTGAGCCACTTGGAGCAGCAGCAGAGCTACGCTCGCATGCTCTTTGTGGATTACAGCTCAGCGTTCAACACAATCATCCCGGACATTCTCACCACCAAACTGCACACCCTGGGCCTCCCCCCTCTCACATGTTCCTGGATCAAGGACTTCTTAACCAACCGGCCCCAGACTGTGAGACTTGGCCCCCATCTCTCCTCCACCCGCACACTGAGCACTGGCTCCCCACAGGGCTGTGTGCTGAGCCCCCTCCTGTACTGCCTCTACACCCATGACTGCAGTCCGGCCCACAATAACAACCTCATCGTCAAATTTGCTGACGACACCACAGTGGTCGGACTCATCTCAAAGGGAGATGAGGCAGCTTACAGAGAGGAGGTCCTGAAGCTGACAGCCTGGTGTTCAGAGAACAACCTGGTACTGAACACCATGAAAACCAAAGAGATCATCATCGACTTCAGGAAGCACAGGACTGACCCAGCTCCCCTCTACATCAACGGCGAGCGTGTGGAGAGGGTCCACACCTTCAGGTTTCTCGGTGTCCTCATCTCTGCTGATCTCTCTTGGTCAGATAACATCACAGCTGTTATCAAGAAGGCTCAGCAGCGACTTCACTTCCTGAGGGTCCTCAGGAAGAACAACTTGGACTCAAACCTGCTGCTGACCTTCTACCACTCATCCATTGAGAGCCTGCTGACGTACTGTATCACAGTATGGTACGGCAGCTGCACTGAGGCAGACAGGGTCAGGCTTCAGAGGGTAGTCAAGACAGCACAAAGAATCGTTGGCTGCCCTCTCCCCTCCCTGATGGACATCTACACCTCCCGCTGCATCAGCAGAGCCAGGAACATCATCAAGGACAGCTCACACCCTGGCTTTGACCTGTTTGACCTGCTGCCCTCTGGCAGGCGCTACAGGAGCATCAAAGCCAGAACAAACAGACTCAAGAACAGTTTCTTCGCCAGAGCAATCACCACCCTGAACTCACACACTCACCCACTGTAACTGTGCAATATTATATTATTCATACTGAACAATATCTATCACTCCTATATTGTGTAATATCCAATATTCATTCACCAAGTGCAATATTCATCATCTTCATTATTATATGTATACACGCATTTACTTTCTTACAATGTACAGATGCACCAATGTATGACTGTATGTATATATTTTTATACATTCTATTTTTTGTATATTTTACACATTGTTTATTTTCTGTATATCTCTTGATCACATTGATTATACTAGATTATAATATTTTTATAATATTTTTATTTTCATTTTAGAGAGTTTGATTTTCTGTTACATGGCACTGAACAGGAGTGGCCCTCCAATCTCATTGTACATCTTGTATAATGACAATAAAGGCATTCTATTCTATTCTATTCTATTCTATTCTATTCTATTCTAACAGGAAAAAAAAAAAACAGAACCACAGTCACTAACATGCATCACAAACAATCCAGCATTAACTGAAGGTCACTGCTCTGCTTAAGTAGCAGCCAGACAAGCAGATCACCCACAAGTGTGCTTCAGTGGCAGCACAGGAACCCTGGAGGACCCGCCCACTGAAACTCAAAGGTGTGGTAAACAGACACACAGGGGAGAGAGAGAGAAAGCAATAAAAACAAAGGGCAAACAGTTGAGTTGGCAGGCAGATCATGACAGTTATACAGAATTAACCTGGGAATATATCTGTGCAGCCTTATGACTGAAAAAAGAAATACAAAAGACAACTTAGTAACATTCACAAAATATAACACAATTATTCAAGTCATTCAATACTAAGGTTGTTAAAAACGCCTGTGTCAGCCTCCTCCAGTTCATATAGTTAGTATGAAGAATTTTTTGAAGTCAGTAAAGCTCCAGTTTCAACAATGTATTAAAGAGTTATGATATCTGCTAACCTGGCTGAGCACATGTTAGCAATTACCCAATAACCTCTAGCAGTGTCACCTCACATCAACAAGGTCCTGGTTTGAATCCACTTGCTAGCTGAGCTCCTTCTGTGAGGAGCTTTTAAGTTCTCCTCATGTCTGCATGGGTTCTGTCCAGTTACCCCAGGTTGTTCCCAGAGTAACCAAAGACATACATGTTCGGTTACCTGCTGAGTCTGAATTGGCCGTAGATGTGAACGGTTTTCTGTCTCTCTGTGTTGACAGACTGGTAACCCTTCCTCTCACCCCAGGGCAGCTGGGATAGACTTCAGCCCCACCACGACCCTGAATTGGAGAAGCTGAAGAAAATGGATGACCTTTTTGCTTTTCATTCATTGTTATTGATCAGCTGTGGCAAAGCACATTTGGACTGTACCACAGACCCTGCAGGGGTGTCCTCTACAGCACAGCTTTCAGAGAAAAGGCTTCCAGAATATATATCCCTTCAACACCATCATCCCTGATCTCCTCCAAGACAAGCTGTCCCAGATGAACGTGCCAGATCCCATCTGCAGGTGGATCATTGACTTCCTGATGAACAGGAAGCAGCACGTGAGGCTGGGGAAGAATGTCTCGGACTCCCGGACCATCAGCACTGGCACTCCTCAGGGCTGTGTCCTCTCTCCTCTGCTCTTCTCCCTGTATACCAACTGCTGCACCTCTGACCACCAGTCTGTCAAGCTTATTAAGTTTGCAGACGACATGACTCTCATCGGACTCATCTCAGACGGGGACGAGTCGGCCTACAGGATGGAGGTCAAACGTCTGGTGTCCTGGTGCAGCCACAATAACCTGGTACTGAACGCCCAGAAGACAGTGGAGATTATAGTGGACTTTAGGAAGCACACAGCCCCTCTACCCTCCATCATCCTGACTGACACCCCCATCACCACAGTGGACTCTTTTCGCTTCCTGGGAACTACCATCACCCAGGACCTCAAGTGGGAGCCCACCATCACCTCTGTTGTCAAAAAGGCCCAGCAGAGGATGTACTTCCTGCGGCAGTTGAAGAAATTCAACTTGCCAGCAAGGACCATGGTGCAGTTCTATACTGCCATCATTGAGTCCATCCTCACCTCCTCCATCACTGTGTGGTACGCTGGAGCCACCACTAGGGACAAACAGAGACTACAGCGCGTTGTGCACTCTGCTGAGAAGGTGATTGGCTGTAACCTCCCATCTCTCCAGGACCTGTACACCTCCAGGACACTGGGGCGTGCAGGTCGGATCACAGCCGACCACTCTCACCCTGGGCACAGACTTTTTGACCCTCTCCCCTCAGGCAGGAGGCTACGGTCCATACGGACCAGAACCTCCCGCCATAAGAACAGTTTCTTCCCCTCTGCTGTTGGACTCATGAACAATTACCCTAAGACTGTTACCACCACCCTCCACAAACGCTGATGACCCTATGTCTATGCACCTGTCTGACTGCACTGATGTACATATTAGTGGAATATAGTCTACATTCTTTTATCTTTTAATTAGTCTCTGCACTGTATATTTTGTAATTTTGTAATATTGTGCTATAGTTATAGCTCTAATATCTCTGTATATTTGCAATTTGTATACTTGTATATTGTCTTATAGTTTTTATACTTATTTGTTTTTTTTCTGTAAGCACGAAGTACCGCAGCAATTTCCTAATGCTGTGAACCTGTTCACCCATATGGCAATAAAAACCTTCTGATTCTGATTCTGATTCTGATGACAGCCAGAGTTTATGACTAAACACTATAATGCATCTAAGTGACAGAAGCATAAACACAGACTGGACCAAACTAACCTCCACACTGATCGCTCAAAGCTTTGACAATAATTAATTCTTTAAATATATTTTTGAATATAAGAATAAAGACTGAGGATCAGTTTCAAATTCTCAGCTGAAGTTCTCAGCAGCGTCCCTTCACACAACAATAGCTCCCTCTAGTGGTCACTGCAGAACTCAGGAAGAGTGCAGGAGACTCTGCTCAGAGTATCCATGACAAACACCAAAGCTTTTTAAATCTGTTTTTCTAATGCAGCTTTTATGAATGCGCTGCATTCAAAATATCTGACTCATCACATCATTATCATTATCATCTTCATCATCATCATCACCATGTTACAGTAAACAAAAAGAAAGGAACAGGAATAAAGTAGTTTTACTTTTATTGGTGAGACAATTGAAACTAAAGTCACTGATGATACAAGTTAGGAAAAAAGGAGATACGAAGGGAGCATCTGAGTACTGATTCAGTCTGTTTGTATTTCAGGTCTCACTGGAGAATTATTTCCTTCATACAGCTCTGCCTGGACCTGTTTGGAAGGCGAGGCCCGCTTCAGTTGAGATGAGAAGATAAACTGAGTCGGTGTGAACTGAGACAATAATTCAGTCATAAAATCCATCCATCCACTCATTTCTGCTTATCCTGTTTGGGATCGGGGTGGTGGAGCCTATCCCGGCTGTCATAGGGCGAGAGGCAGGCTAGGCCCTGTACAGGTCACAAGCCTGTCGCAGGGCCAACACAGAGAGACAAACAACCTTTCACACTCACACCTATGGGCAATTTAGAGTGACCAGTTAACCTAACCCCAGTAACTGCATGTCTTTGGACTGTGGGAGGAAACCCACGCTGACACGGGGAGAATAAGGTGGAATCAAACCCAGGCCTTCTAGATGTTATTCTAACTGTGAGGCTACACTGCAGTAGAAACCGCCCAAAGCTGTCATACACTATCATAAAGTACTAGATCACAAAGACTGGAAATTTGTTCTATTGTCTTTTAAAAACTTTTTTCTAAAAACTTCTCATTTTTGTTGGGAACAATGAGATAAAAGTAGTTTGGTGATGCTTGTCTTGATTTTTGTTTCAATAATTATGCAATAATAACTTTTTATGGACACTGTTTAGTCTAGAAGAAACATTATTTTAATACCTCTGCCAAGGAAGTTATATTTTTTGATAGCGTTCATGAGCGTGCATGTCATTCTGTTTGTAAACACAATCGCTCAAAAAGGTTTTAATGAATACTGATAAAACTTTGTATGGGAGTAGAGTCGGGTCATGTTACCAATCCATTTAAATTTGTCTTGCCTCCATCAAGTCTTCAAGGTGGGGTGGCTGTAGCTCAGTAGGTAGAACAGGTCACCTACTGATCGGAAGGTCAGCGGTTCGATTCCTGGCTACTCCAGGCTACATGCCAATGTATCCTTGGGCAAGATACTTAACCCCAAGTTGCTCTCCGACCGTCCTGTCGGAGTATGAATGTGTGTGAATGTTAGCTAATTAAAAGCACTTAGCTTAGTAAAACATGGAAGTGCTTGTATGAATGGGAGTGCATGGGTAAATGTAAAAACATGTTGTATAAGCGCTTTGAGTGCTCTGACTCTGAGTAGAAAAGCGCTATATAAGAACTAGTCCATTTACCATTTACCATTCAAGGTCAGCTTAATGATTTATTGGTCATTGGCAACATGGGAAAACAGGGTAGTGCACAGGTCTTGACCAGCGTGGCAGTTGTTGCAGTGTATTGTGGGATTTGTAGTATAAGTGGAAGGATTGCTAATTTATTGGTGGGCCATTAATCATATCTATGTGAAATTATCTCATGCAATATAATTATTTTGGTTGGAATCATATTTATCTCATAGACTCCAATTTGTTCATGTAAATGGGGAGTCTTCTTCACACACTAAGGTTAATTATGGAGTTCCACAGGGTTCTGTGCTAGGACCAATTTTATTTACATTATACATGCTTCCCTTAGGCAGTATTATTAGAAAGCATTGCATCAATTTTCATTGTTATGTAGATGATACTCAGCTTTATCTATCAATGAAGCCAGATGACACACATCAATTAGTTAAACTGCAGGAATGTCTTAAAGACATTAAGGCCTGGATGACCTCTAATTTCCTGCTTCTAAATTCAGATAAAACTGAAGTTCTTGTTCTCGGCCCCACAAATCTTAGAAACATGGTGTCTAACCAGATACTTACTCTGGATGGCATTACTTTGGCCTCCAGTAACACTGTCAGAAATCTTGGAGTCATTTTTGACCAGGATATGTCCTTCAATGCACATATTAAACAAATATGTAGGACCGCTTTTTTGCATTTGCGCAATATTTCTAAAGTTAGAAACATCCTTTCTCAGAGTGATGCTGAAAAGCTAATTCATGCATTTATTACTTCTAGGCTGGACTATTGTAGTTCATTATTATCAGGCTGTCCTAAAAGCTCCCTGAAAAGCCTTCAGCTGATCCAAAATGCTGCAGTACTGACAGGGACTAGAAAGAGAGAGCAGATTTCTCCCATATTGGCTTCTTTTCATTGGCTCCCTGTTAAATCTAGCATAGAATTTAAAATCCTCCTCCTCACATACAAGGTCTTGAATAATCAGGCACCATCTTATCTCAAAGACCTCATAGTCCCATATCACCCCAACAGAGCACATTTTTTAAAGTGCTGTACAGAAATTTGAATATACAGAAAAGATTCAGGATGATGGTGGCAACATCTCCTGAGATTATTCATGTTGTTCTGCTTCCTTTGTTAACATTAAAAAAAAGAAACAGAACAACTAGAAAATGTTGTTTTATCCACAGTATTCCTGACTTTGAGCTTTTACCCATAATTCATAGCGGAAGCCGGTAGTTTACTTCCGTTTGCACTGTTGTTTATGGTTGCGGGCTTACACACTTGCCGTTCATTGAAACATTTTGACACTGCAGTTTCTTTTACCTGCCTAAATGGTACCACATCAGAGGTGGATACATTCCAAGGATGTTTTAAAAAGCAGCGAGGTAACAGTGCCTCACCCATCACTTGTGTAAATGACATTATATTATGGCCTGAAGTCAGCTACATCTACATTATCAGCTACCAATGTTATTTGCCTTAAAGCAGCTGTAGAGCCGAGCCAGAGCATCGGCCAAGCTAAGTGCTTAGCATGGGTCATGCTAAGGGAAAGTGGAGTGGAGGAGACAGTCAGCTTCTTGTTCCATGTACAAATATTAGGTCTAACACAGCTGCTTAAAATGAATCTGAAATTACTGTTCTTCTTCTTCCTCTTCCTCCTCTGCTCCTATTTCTGGTATTAACCTTCAGTTCAGCCTCTCTGGCTGTTCTCTATATTTGAATGAATGCCCAAGAAAAAATGGCCGACACTTTCAATTTCTTCTTAGATGAGTGGCACAGAGAATAATAATAATAATAATAATAATAATAATAATAATAATAATAATAATAATAATAATAATAATAATCACAAACTAAGAAAAGGCACATAATGCAACCCAATTTTAATCCAAACCGACTTCTCTGTATTTCATGTCTTTAATTTTTGATCAAATACTGAGGGAACCACACATAAATCACAGCACTTTCCTCCACTGGTAATACATTTAAGGAATGAATATTACTGTTTGTAGATTAATGAACATTAGAGATACTTTCACATGTAAAATGATTTGATGGTGGTTCTGAGAGCTTTCAGGTCAGAATGAAGTTGTTCATCTTCTTCACAGTTTCAGTTTATCTTCCAGCTCCTGCTGTTTCACACTCAGATAATGCAGAGCTGCTCTGGTTCCTTCATCCACTCTGCTTCTCATCTCCTCCAGTTTCTGGACCTTCTCTGTGTCTCCTTCCTCCTTCATCTTCTCAATGAGGAAGTCCAAGTGGACAATAGTGGACACTGAATCAGCTTTCAGGGCGATCTGCTCCAGACTGGTAACATGTTGGTAGGACTCATCCAGTAACTCTGACCTCTCTGCTGTCAGCTGTTTCAACTCGTTTTCAACATTTTCCAAAAGGCTCAACTTTTTCTCACTTTCTGTTTTATTCGTCTCGTATTTCAGTTTCATTTCCTCCAAAGTTTTTCTCACTTTCCTGGTCTTGGTCACATATCTCCACTTTTCTTTCACGTGCTTTGATGCAGGACACTTCCTGGTACATGAAGTGCAGCGGCCATCTTCCATCACCTCACAGTCTTCAGGTTTCCAGGTCAGTGTGCATCCAGGATAGTGACAGTTCTCCTCACAGACAGTGCAGCAGGTAGCTCCACCATACCAAAACAACCACATCCCACCACCGATGGCTTCCTTTTCTTTGTAGACCTCATCAACTTCTACAGTGAACTCCTCGTTCTTCTTCATCTCGTCTTCATGTTTCCTCAGAGCGCTTTGAGTCTGTTGGATTTCTGTCTGCTTCAGTTCAGTCAGTTCGATTCTCTCTCGCAGGTTTTGGATGCAGGCTGTCAGTCTGATCCGGTCATTCAGGACTTCCACAGTTATCTTCAGTTTCTGAGGAGCAGTTTTTTTGAGGAACGCTGTGAACTCTTTCATTCCTCCCTCTGATATTTGAGCAGAATCCTTCAGGTGATCTTTGTGCTGTGATCTGTCTTCATCTTGCAGGTTATTAAACAGGAAGTGAACGGGCTGATTCTTCTCATTTTTGGCACATTTAATTTTTGCTGCTTCGAGAGCCTGGAGAACATTTCTTGGATTTATTCCATGTGAGTGTGTGACCAGAGCTACGATGCTTTTCTCCAGGTCATTTCCAAACAGTGACATCACCGAATCAAAGACGTACGTCAGTCGGTCACTCAGTCGATTATCACTCGCCTTTATCACCAGACCCACTGCATGAACTTCATGAACTCCATCCTCTGATCGAAACAAGTCCAATAATCTGTGACTGATGATGTCATCATGTTCGAGCCCTCTGGTGTCTCCATATCCAGGAGTATCGATGATGGTCAGAGAGTAGGGCAGACTGGGCACGTTTTTAGCTTCAAATCCAAAGATCTCGTACACGATCACATCCGACGTCTGACTTTCTGACTGACTTCTGTTCTCCTTCTTTACGATCTCAAACCAGACTTTATCCTTCCACTTCACTCCCATGCTGTAGTTGAACAGAGCGTTGATCAGAGTCGATTTTCCGGCTCCTGATTCGCCAACAAGTACGATGGTTTTATTTGTCTTGTTCAGATTTTTTTCTCCAACAGTCATTCTGGTCAGAGTTCCAAACTTTGTTTCCTCTGGTTTCAGCTGGTAGACAGCAGGAGGTCCTGGACTGATCAGAACACTTTTGGAGATGATGTTCTTGTATTTTGAAGAGGCGTTCATGAGCCTGTGGAAAAGGGTCAGAATTTACTAATTCAAACTTTAGATTTCTGACCCTTCTGTTCGTGTACAGTTCAGATGTGATTTTCCTAAAAACAGACAAAAATCTAAAACTAAATAACTTCTTTTTCTCTTTACTGATTTAAATGTTCTCTCTGGACACTCTGGAGAGAACGCCTGAGTCATGTGACCATAATCATTCTCATTAACAACTGACTATGTGACTTTTCTTAGATCGTTGTGGAAGCTCAATAATTATATCAATGAATAAATGTCAGTTATAATCAGGAGTGATGTTGATGATTCAGCACAAAAAATGTGCATCTGGAACAGAAAATAAAGACAAACTAAACATAATTTAATTGCATGGAACTTTTTACTTTAATCCAACAACAATAAATAACTATGAATCAAATTAGATCTGTTATTGTTTTTGTTTGTTTTTAAGGATACATGTAATTCCTTCACTGCAATAATCTGATCTATATTTCTCACTTTATAACAGATAATCTGACTAAACCTCTCTTAGTCGCTGTACATGCCAAACTTATTACTGGAAGCAGATTTCAGGTTTATGCTGCATTTGGGTCCATCCAACTTCACCCACTGATTATTTTCATTTTGCTTTCACAGCAGCTGTAACAGCATCAAATATGAGAGTATTTAATAAGAATATTAACTGACACAAAAACAGCCTCAGTTCTGAGGGTTTAGACAGAAACTCCTAGAACATCTACACCGTAGCTCAGTGCTTATTCAGTGTGTGTGGATCATTTGTGTTGATGGAGAAGAAAGGTGCAGATATTGATTCAGCTGCTACATATGAACTGAAGTGTTTTTACTTTAGTTTAGTTTAGTTTAGTTTAGTTTAGTTTAGTTTAGTTTAGTTTAGTTTAGTTTAGTTTAGTCAGGGATCAGCTGACAGTTACCTCAGAAACAGGAAATTCCAGCATCTGAACAGGAAGTAAAACCAGCTTCAGCCAATAGTTTAAGTTCTTTGCATTTAATTTGAACCTTTGAGTTAATTTATTTCTAATGGGTATTTTTTTGTTGTAGTGTCTTAATGTAAATAATCACTGTATTAAAATGTGAGATAAAACAGGAAGTCTGTGTAATTATTACACTTACATCGCCATGGTGATGACTGAGATCCCCACAGTGTCAGGGCCGTCCGGTCTCTGGACTAAAAAAGATAAAAACAGAGATTTTAAAGGCAGGTTCGCTTCATCTGATTTATCATGTTTATCACTCAGATGCTGTGAAACAGAAAGTCCTACTGCCTTTTTGGGAAATCTTGCTGCTCACACTGATTTAGTAAATAAAATAAAATCAATTTTTTTTTCTTTCAGCACTGAGTCAAAGTTGAGCTCCTGACCCGAGCGTTTAAAAAGATCTCACCTTCAGGAAGCTCTGTAATCCTGAGGAGGCAGAAACAGCAGAGGGTTCAGCTGTCAGAGGAGTGGGTTAATGTGTCTGCTTTTTCTTTATGGGGGGAGGAGCTTATTTTGGTTCAATCAATCAGCTGTGAGCTGGTGAATGATAGATCTGCTCCTGTGAGCAGTACTGAGTGTTTGTATTGGCTGGTAGTGATGATGACACCAAAAAGATGAAGGCTGGTCATATTTCTTACATCAGATCAGTGATAATTTACAACATTTTCATGGTGATTTATATGTTTTAAATGCTTCTAAAATGGTATAAATGTAAACATTTTATATACAGACGAACATATGAAAATCCTTTTAAAAACACTGACAGTATTGTGTAATGTTGAACATTGAGTTACTGAATATGTTGGTTTAACAGCTCCCTGCTAACATATAACAAAATGAATGAATATATATTTTTTGTACAGACACACCAGCTTCACTCTCCAAATTTAAGTGTAAGATGTAAAAATAATGAAAATAATTATTAGCTGAATTTGTGCTCAGTACTCAGCTCAGACAAACACATACATGAACATCTGTAATGGTACAGAACATCTGGGATGTTGGTCTGTTGATGCTTGTTTTTTCTCTCGTCCTTCCATCACTCCTCAGCTGGTCACAGCAGGTGGTCCTGATCCTGATCCTGTTGGTCTGTTCTTGTTAAACACGAGTTCTTCCTCCTCCCTTTCAGCAGTTGCAGCTCATAGGTGATTGTCTGGTTTTTGAGGTTCCCTTTGTAAAACTGTCCTTACCTGAAAATATCAAAACCTTGAGATGATGTTTATTATAGTGAAACATCACTTTATAAAGAGAGGCTGAATATTTTTACACCCCTATCTGCTGGTTAATCTATTAAGACTCTGTTCTTGGTTATAGACTGAAACTGGATCTCCAAAGCTGCTGTTACTGTGTTTGAGTTTGATTCTCTCAGATATGAAACTGTGTCTGTTCATCTTCACAAATTAAGAACTGGAAACTGCTGACATGACATGTGTTTGGTCTGTTTCTGTGATTTTACAGAACACTAAACCACCAGACAGGAAGTATGGAAGAGTTTCAGTGTAAACCTCTGGATTTCTCAGAAATCAGACCTGCATCAAATACTGAGATTTAGATTCAATCCTTATTCTGCATCTGCTGCTACACTGTACCCACATATTTAAATGTTTTGTTATATTTGTATTAAGGTGCAGCTGCCTCCTGGTTTATTTTTCATACACTGGGGTAAATAATTATTTGATGCCTGCTGAATTTGTAAGTTTGCTCACTTACAAAGAAATGAACAGTCTCTCATTTTTATGGTAGTTTCCTTTTTTATGGAGAGAGACAGAATATAGATCACAAATAGATTTTCATGTCATTGAGTGAAATAAGAATTTGATCTCCAACAACCAGCCAGAACTCTGGCTCCCACAGACTGGCTGTGTGCCCATGAAGCACACAGATTACAGTCAACCAATTACAGATACTTTGTGGCTGTTTTTCTGTGAAGGCTACAGGATGACTTCACTGCACTGAGGGGCCATGGCCCGTAAAATCTGGACCAGTACCACCTTCCCTCAGCCAGAACATATCACCAAGGCAGCAGAGGAGGGGCCAAAGAAGAAGCACATTAAGGTCGTGGGGTCTCCAGACCTGAGTCTGGCAGCCAGATGAATCCCTCCTGAGAAGTGTGCAAACCTGGTGACCGACAGGAAACGTCTCACCGCTGTGCCCCCCCAACAAAGGTTCCTCTACCAAGTTCTAAGTCATATTTTACTCAAGGATAAAATACTTATTTGACTCAGTGACATCCAAATCCATTTATAACTTTTATGTAATGTATTTTTCTGGATTTGTGGTTGATTTTATGTCTCTGCATTAAAATGAAATTACCATAAACATCATAGACTGTTCATTTCTTTGTAACTGAGCAGACAGGATCAAATAATTATTTCCTCCACTGTAAGTGTGAACTTTGGCTGCATCTGGGTCCCATTGATCACTGCACATTGACAAAGTCTGTCTGACACACTGTCTCCCTGTGTCAGTCACAGTCTCTACATTTAATGTCCGTGCCCCTTCTTTGGCCAACAGCACTGCAGGTGGTGGTTGTTCAGTCGGCCCTGACAGATCCAAGAGGAACATCTCATGTTTAAATGTCTGATTTGCAATTTGAAACATAGCCTCCTGAGACCTGAGCTCCTGTTTGTGATAATAATTTCTCCTAGATATCTGTGATTAGATGGACTCAATATGTATATAAACTAAGCTTCTTCTTTGAATGGGAAGTTGTATTTTGTTGCATGGTTGTTACATACTTTTGTAAAAATAAAAAAAAAATGTCCTCAGATGGGGACAGTGAGTTTATTTTAAAGTATAACACAACAAAGTCAACATGGCAAAGTGTAAAGCACTCTTCACAGAGTGACGTAGGAGGTGCAGCAAAGCCAAAAATGTAATGTCCCCAAATGTGGATGCAGAGACTCAGGAGGATATCATCAAAACAGCTTACAAGACTAGTGGAGGGGAGTGAACTTCATTTGAATGCACTAAATGCCAGCGTCCAGTTTGTCCTGTCTCTCCCCCTCAGCAGATGACCCCCCCTCCCTGAGCCTGGCTCTGCTGGAGGTTTCTTCCTGTTAAAGGGAGTTTTTCCTTCCCACTGCCACCAAATGTGTGAGTTTTCTGCAGTTATTCTGGTTTCCTCCCACAGTCCAAAGACATGCAGTTAGTGGGGTTAGGCTAACTGGTCACTCTAAATTGCCCATAGATGGGAATGGTTGTCTGTCTCTTTGTGTTAGCCCTGTGACAGACTGGTGACCTGTACAGTGTGCACCCTGCCTCTCATTTATCAGAAAGTCTGCCAGTTCTGCAATTTGAGGTCAGACAGAAACTGAATGAAATTCTAAAATTTCTTGCCTGTCATTTACTTCCTATTATAACATCTGTGAAATCACCCAATAAAGCAGAAACAGACACTGAACACGTTTCATGTCAGCACTTTTCACAAGTTGTTTCATTATTTGTGAAGATAAAGAGACACAATTTAATCAAAAATGAAGAGGAACCAGGCACCAGCAGTCATGAGCCTGGGAATGAACAGCAGAGAGCCCCTGAACAGGTCACAGGGCTCAGAGAGAGCTCTCACATCCAACTCCACACTTCACCATAGCCTGCTTCCTTCCTGTGATGGCATTCTTGGCGTCTCCACCCCTCCCCCACCCGCCACCTCTACAGTTAGTCTCACTGCTGACCAGGTGAGAAGACAACTTAAGAGACTCCACAAAAACAAGGCTGCAGGCCCTGACGGGGTCTCCCCCAGGGTGCTTAAAGCCTGTGCCACCCAGCTTTGTGGAGTACTGCACCATGTCTTCAATATGAGCCTGGATCTTCAGAGGGTCCCTGTGATGTGGAAGACATCTTGCATCGTTCCGGTCCCGAAGATGACGCGACCCAGTGACGTCAAGGATTACAGGCCAGTGGCACTGACTTCCCACATAATGAAGACCATGGAGAGGCTCGTCCTGGATCAGCTCCGGCCCATGGTCCAGTCATTTCTGGACCCCCTCCAGTTCGCCTACCAGCCCCGCCTGGGAGTTGAGGACGCCATTATCTACCTGCTAAACCGAGTCTACGCTCACCTGGATAAGCCGGCCAGCACTGTGAGGGTCATGTTCTTTGACTTCTCAAGTGCATTCAACACCATTCAGCCTGCTCTTCTGGGTGATAAGTTGACAGCGATGCAGGTAGATGTCCCCCTTGTGTCCTGGATTGTTGACTACCTGACTGGCAGACCACAGTATGTACGGCTGCAGCACTGTGTGTCTGACAGAGTAGTTAGCAACACTGGAGCCCCACAAGGGACTGTCCTCTCTCCCTTCCTCTTCACCCTCTACACCACAGACTTCAGCTACTGCTCAGAGACCTGCCATCTTCAAAAGTTTTCTGATGACTCTGCAATAGTTGGATGTATCAGCAGGGGTGATGAGGATGAGTACAGGAGGACAGTGAAGGACTTTGTCACATGGTGCAAGCGGAACCATCTAGAGCTCAACGTGACAAAGACAAAGGAACTGGTGGTGGACTTGAGGAAAGACAAGGCACCGGTGGCCCCTATGTCCATCGGAGGGGTCAGTGTGGACACCGTTGAGGACTACAAATATCTGGGAGTACACATTGACAACAAACTGGACTGGGCTAAGAACACTGATGCCCTATACAGGAAGGGCCAAAGTCGTCTCTATTTTCTGAGACGCCTGAGGTCCTTCAACATCTGCCGGACTATGCTCAGGATCTTCTATGAGTCTGTGGTGGCGAGTGCCATCCTCTATGCTGTTGCATGCTGGGGCAGCAGACTGAGGGCGGCAGACGCCAACAGACTCAATAAACTGATCCACAAAGCCAGTGATGTGGTGGGAGTGGAGCTGGATTCGCTTATGGCAGTGTCGGAGAGGAGGATGCTGTCGAAGCTGCAGGCCATTATGAACAATGGCTCCCACCCACTCTACAACACAGTGATGGGACACAGGAGCACATTCAGTGCAAGACTCATCCCACCAAAATGCACCACAGAGCGCCACAGGAGGTCATTTCTACCTGTGGCCATCAGACTCTATAACTCCTCCCTTAATAGGTGACATTGTGGTTCATCAGTGTCATTCATTTATCAGTATTCATTTGTACAAAAATTGTTTAAATTTCCATATACATTGTACATACACTATATACATTGTACATTGTACATACACTTATACATTGTACAAAAAAGGACTGTGCATATATATATAATGACACCTATTTAAAATTTTTGCACTCACAATTTTCATATGTGTATAGATTTAGATGTGTATATAGTCAAAATATCTCTTTAGTCTTTATACTTTTATGCCTTTAGTGTATGTTATTGTGTTTTAGGTTTACTCGTTTAAATGAAACGGTTGCAGCTGTAACAATAGTAATTTCCCTTTGGGATCAATAAAGTATTCTGACTGACTGACTGACTGAACTCAGACTGACCCGTTAACCTGACTGTGCCTTCGAGCTGTGTGAGGACACTGGAACACCTTAGTTACAACAATCTGGATGTGATGGGGAGGGGCCGTTCTGCCTGTGAAACCACTTGCTCTTGGGGCAGTTGTTTACTCCATAAGATGGAAGATGGAGTATCTTTCTCAGGGCGACGGGTGAATTCTGGGCGAGCCACGAAACAGGAATCAGAGCAGTAGGTCAGCTGGAGCCTCAGGTTTAAGAACAACAGAAAACTGGTAAAGAGAAACTATGAGGAGCCTTTTTCCCCCAACAGGGATGAAGAATAACTGTTGCCATCCAGCCTTCAATACAGCCATGATGAGGAAACAGCTGTGGAAGATAACCTGAGTCCAAACTCCCCCCAAGGCAGAACCCTCTGCTGAAACCAGAGGAGTGAAACAGCATAACACCTCAATTTGTACAATAATCTCAAAAAAACTGCTGGCCTTTAACCTTTACTTCGAAGAATGACCTACAAAGGGAACGTCCACAATTTAGGCTTTGAATACAGGATACACAGCAGGGGCAAAGCAAAGTCAGCCAAATAATAAGAATCACACAATCAAATCACCTGAATGATCGACTCTCTGCTAATGCTGACTCCTGGTTCTGGTCTTAAGATCAATGAGAGAGAAGAGGAAGTATCCTGGGCCTGAGATGCAGCTCATGCCTGATGAAGTCCACATGGGGAAGCAGTGACTCACAGGGCTGTCAGCTTCCTCACTTTATTACATCTTTGGACTTTTTCTCCATAAGCTCCAGACTCTGATCCTGGATCTGACTATTAGACCCCGTTTACACATTTACACTTCATAACAACAATAATTAGCAATCATTTCCCTGTTTCTTTATCAGTCACATCTCTGTGGAGGGATCTTGGCCTCCTCTTCTTCTAAATTCAGTCAATTTAACTTAAACGTTCTCATGAAAATCTGACAAATCTGAGCAGAATGATTTAATAAATAAATCTAATGGTATTGAAAGCATAAGAAGTTATCCTATCATCAAAAACTAAAATGTCATTTATTAATAATTTATACAGAGCTTCAAACTGAAGAGCAAACGATCCATGTGATTTATAGAGCTATTTATAGATATATGGATGTATTTATTACTGAGCTTAGTTCATTTTTGTACAATAAAGAAAAGTCGATGACAGATTATCTGTAATTCATAGACGAGGACTCAGATCAGAGAACAAGAAACAGACAAACTTAATAATCATTCTTGAGTAAATACAAGTCATTGTGTGTGTGTGTGTGTGTGTGTGTGTGTGTGTGTGTGTGTGTGTGTGTGTGTGTGTGTGTGTGTGTTCTCTGTATCTGGCATCACCATGGTAACTGCAATATCAGGCAAACTGTTCCAGATGATCTGAGGGGCGGAGCTGGATCAGAGTTCGTAAGGATGTCAAAAAAAGACTTTGAGGTCAAAGGTCATCCAGAGAGGTTCAGTTACAGTTAAAAATGAATTCTTCCTGATGGTTCCTACGTCGTTCATATGGTAACTACACTTTTACACACTAAGATGGTGTTATCAGCTCCAGGCTGTGGTACAGCTGCACTCTCACTGAGAGCAGTTTGGACTGCAGACCCCCCCCCCCCCCCCCCCCCCCCCCCCCCCACACACACACACACACAGATAAGAGCTGTTCTAATATTTTGCCCACAGCACATCTTTCTGACCTTTACATGGCTGCAGACCTTACAGACAGATGTTACAGAGATCCTGTTACAGAGCAGAGCTGAGGAGAGCTGTCACACAGGAAAATGATTACTTATAGCAGACTGATAGGAAACGCCTGCTGCTGCAATAAAGTAAGAAACCCAGACGTCATTCAGATAAGTAAGAGGTTAATAATTGAACAATTCCAGTGGGAAGGGTGGCTAATCATACTGTGATTACACTAAAGGTCAATAAACAGGGTACACCTGTACAGGTCACCAGCCTGTCACAGGGCCAACACAGAGAGACAGACAACATCCACATTCACACCTATGGACAAATTAGAGTGACTAATTAACATAACCCCATTAACTGCATGTCTTTGGACTGTGGGAGGAAACCCACACAGACACGGGGAGAACACGCACACTCCACAGCTGGAGATGTTTGTGTTGAACGTGTCAGACTGACAGCCTCCATCCAAAACCTGCAAGACAGAATCAAACTGACTGAACCGAAACAGGGAGAAATCCAACAGTTTCAACAGTAAACCCAGAGAAGAACAAGTTCACTGCTGAAACTGATCAGGTAAAGAGAAAAGATCTATAATATGGACGGAGGCTCTCAGTGTTTTTCTGAAGCAGCTGTCTGCTGCACAGTCTGTGAGGACAGCTGTCACTATCCTGGATGCTCAGCGGCCTGCGACCCTGAAAGCTGTGAGGTCATGAAAGGAGACTACTGCACTTCATGTACTGATATAAGAACAAAGGGAAACTTTTAAACCATCTGGATAAAGTAATGGATACTCTAAACACAGAGAAGTCACAGGTACTGGATGAATCCTTCCAACATGCTGTCAGACTGGAGCAGAACGTTGCTTCAGTGTCCACTATTGTCCACTATTGTCCACTTGGACTTCCTGATTAAGAAGATGAAGGAGGAAGGAGGCGGTGGGGTTACCAGTTTCCCCATATTTGAGAGCCACTTAAATTGTTGCCTAAAATTGAAGGTAGGTCCATAAATAAACATCATTTTTATAATTCTGGCTCTGTACAGCAGCACCATATTTAGGTTAAATAATCCATATATGATTGAGCTGCAGACTTCAGCTTTTATTGAAGGGGTGAACAGAGGCTCAGTGCAGAGAGCCAGCTTCAGCTGGATCTGCTGCTGTGTGGGTCACTAATGTCACTGCTGTCTCTGACCTACAGTTTCTCTCTCCTGCATTTTGTCCTGTCAGGCTGCAGTTGAATAATTGTATTTTTAAAAAAAATCAAATGTAGAATTATGATTCAGCTTCATCTGGTAAAAAAAGTTGGATAAATGATGACAGCAGACATCATGACAGAGGTTATATATTTATATGAACATTTTGTTCTGTGCATGAAGATGACAGAGTGGACTGAGCTCATTAAAACGACTCTTCTGTTTTTAAAGATAAACATCAGTCAGCAGGTTTATGTTCCTCGGTCCTCTGGATTAAAATGGAGGCCCAGCTTTATTTACCTGTTGCCATGGTGAATCCTGGTTTCAGAGATCCATTATGATGGATCTTAATGATTTTTCTTATGCACACACATAACATAATCAACTTAGTTAAACGTGGTTCCTGGAGTTTAAATTGCCCTGTTATAAAATAGATTGTCATAAAACTTGATAGATTTGTGTCCAATCAGGGATCTCTCTGGCTTTATTCTTCTAATCTTCTCACAGTCAGTTCTCTGCACCGTCCTGAATGCAGAATGATCTGAGGTCTGATTTCATCTTTACAAACTCCTCAGCAGCCTTCTGATACTGCTCAGGTATTTCTGTGTTACAGGGTACAGGTGTGGATGTTCTGAGCTCTGCAATGATGGAGAACAGCTCCAGTATTTTCATTTCCAGTCTGATGAACTTTAAGGCCTCAGATCCGACTGAAACTACACGAAGATTTCCACACACACTCTTTACACTCTCCAGACTGTTACTCAGAGGTGTGATGATCGTTCTGAACTCTTCCATTAATCTCTTTATTTTGGGGGCATTTTTCATTTCTATTATACTTTGTTTTATAAAGAAAGCGCCAGCAGCAATAATTCCAAGGAGACTTAATATTGCACCTACAGCTATGCTCAAACCTGGAATTAAACCAATATCAGATACAGAAAATTTAAGTCCAGCTGCAGCAATTAAGATTCCGAGACCGATGAGTATCATTGATTTCTTCTGACTCTGTTGAACATGAGCAGAGATCTCCTGAAGCTCGGCCACGATCGCTCTCATCCTTTTTTCTCTGCTGTCACACAGGACGATGAATGAAGCAGCTTGTTGAGAGAGAGAGAGCAGTACATCAGAAATCTTATGATGACGTCTCCAGCTCTGTGTTAATGATCCCATTTCCATAAAGTCTCCGGGAAACTGAATGCGTGAAAGACTCTGCTGATGTCCAGCTGAATGATTCTGTGAGTGAAAAATCATCAGTCAGCAGCCTGTTTGAACCAAGTTTAACTGGTTAATGACCTTTACTGACCTTTACTGACCTTTAGCTGAAGGATTCTTCTTGAACTCGCTGTTCTTTGCCTGGTTGCTGCAGAAGCTCACAGACTGAATCCATCACAATCATTCAAAGTAAGAGGCAAACATGTGCTTCTCCTGCCTGAATGACTGCACTGTGTGAGACACAGCTTGGTGCTGTGAAATCATGTGATCAGACTCAGGGTGTGTCTGCCACTCAATGCTCAGCTTTTCTCATGATTTCCATTCCAGTGCTTTGTGTTTATCTTTTGGAGATAAGACGTACAGCAGTTTCATGATCAGAAACTGATGTCACCATCTAGGAGGTTCATCTCTAACATGCAAACAACTGCATGGATTTATATGAACATGAGGGTTCAAGCTTCTTGTCTCTGATTTGCAGTTAACTTAAATACTCACCCAACAAAATCTTAACCCTCAAAGGAGTTTATATGAAATAAATGATGACCTTTGTAAACACTTACAGGTTTGTGGTTTTTCCCGTTTCTTTCTCACCCTCATTTCTTTCTCTTTCTCTCTGCTCTCAGGTGTGCTGGTGGTTCCCATGACCCCACCCACAGGTGGAGTTGGCATTTTCACATCAGACTGTTGACTCATGTCTGCTTTTTTCAAGTCTGCTTTTTCACTTCTGTCCTGACTGCACCTGAAGGACTGTTGCACAGAATGAAGAGTGACAACTGAGCGCGCTCAATGCCAGTCCTCTCAAACAGACAGGTAAAAACAACCTCTGATAAATCTGCTCCCAAAAACAGGTGCTTTTAATGTTGTGATTTATTTTCCTTTCCCTTTGTTTCCTCACAGAATCATCAGGTTGGACATCAGCACCAAGTCAAACCCGGGTACACTGCAGAGGAAAGCTTCAACACACTCAGCGTGGAGGAAACGTCCTGGAAATGTATTTACTTCTCAGAAGCAGCTAGAGGAAAGCTGATCCTCTCAAGCTTTCTGATCTACACAAAAATCTCTGAAAATGCATCTTCATTCATAACACTGTGTAAACAAAATGAATTCAGTATGAGACTGATTATAGATGAGCTTCACAGTCTCACTGCTGAAGTAAGACTTTCCAAAGAAATCAAGAACGAGCATCATTGCAGGAGGCGTCACTGCAAACTCCAGAGCTGCAGCAGAAGGACTCACAACTGATTTTACAGGAGGGTTGAGTTTCACATCAGTATGATGGTTGAACCACATGTGAAAATCTCAGAGAATCAGCTGCTGAGGCCTCAAACCTCAACACAATGGAGCAAAAAAAAAAAAGAAACCCCTGCCACAGCGTTCTGTACGTTCCGGGTGTGCATGAGAAGATTTTTAAAGCACTTGTAAAGATGCTGAAATAAGAGTTGATATATTAGAACAGTAACACAATATGAGTTCCTTTCCTGGGGCTTTCTCTACCCGCCTCTAGCTTCTGATGGGCAGAGCTGCGGCGCAGTGAGTACATTTCATGACACAGACACAAACACCCACAAAATCACAAAACAACAAAATTGTTGGTTTGTGTAGCCATGCTCCATTTGTTTAGTTTTTACCACATACATTTATTTTTCCAAGTATTGTTAGTATTTTGTGTGGTTTTTTTTTGTTCTTCTCTTACAGGTTCAGCAGCTGATGAACTATTTTGGTTTATTTACTTGTGCTCTGGCCCCTTTTTTCTACTTTCCGCCTTTTTTCTCTTTCTCTCTCTTCCTTTTTACTTTCTTTCTTTTTTCTTTTCTTTTTCCTCAGCCTGTCAGCTCTGGCACAGATATATGTATGTGAAAAATAATACAAATAAATTAATAAAGTAAAGAGACAAACATAAACAAAAGGAGCCTACAGAGAACCTGTGGAGCTCAGGTTGAAAGAGCAAATATGTTTGGCACAACGATGCATTCAGATCACAGTTCTGCTTGAAAGATCTGCCAGACATGACAGCTTTAAAAAAAGAAACAAAACAGTCCGGTCACCTTATTTCAGGCTCCAGAGACGACTGTGACCTGGATCAGAACTCCTAAATGAGCTGTTAAACGGGCCTTTGTGTGATCAGGTGAAGCAGCTGCTGGAAAGATTCGACACATTCATGAAGCCTCATCACACCATCACTACTGAAGGCTGCTTTGGCACCAAATGTACCTTTTGGAAATTTGGCCAAGAAGTTCAACCTTGTCTCCTCAGACTAAAACAGATTTTCCTGCATGCTTTTGGGAGCCCTCGTAGTTTTTTTTTTTAACCACTCGTAGTTGGGTTGGTATTTTTCTATGTCTGAAAATGCTTCCATCTCACAACTTTACCCCCACAGTCCAGACATACAGAGAATACACAAGATTGTTGTTGCATGTAGTACACAACCAGTACCAGAAGTTACTGCAGCTCCTTCAGTGTTTCTGTAGGTCTCTGCAGCCTCCCTGACCAGTTTTCTGTTTTGTGGGGACGTCCAGTTCTTTGTTACCATTGTCCCATATTTCTCCACTTTTCCACTGTGTTCCACAGTATATCCAGTATTTCCAGTGCTGTACACATTTTTCTCCTGACTGATTCCTTACACCAGTGAGATCCCTTTGATGCTTTGGAAGCTCTCTGAGAACCATGGCTTTGCTGTAGCAGGCAGGAAAATCCTACTAGGAGAGCTGAACTTTACTGCGGGTGATCAGAGCCTCTTTAATTGATGGCCAGCTGAGAAGACTGAATGAAACTGAGGTTTGTGGAGGTGAGGAGTCTGAACAGGTGAACCAGGAGTCGTGTTTCAGAGCAGAAATCTGTCCCTGACTCTGCAGACCAGCTGAAAACCAGTGATCATAACAGCAGACTAATATGAAGGGTTCATAAAAATCAAAAACATTATGTAATTTAAACTTGGGGGATCTTACATGTAAGGTGATTTTATCAGTTTTCAAAGACTGTCCTTTAAAAAACAACCTCATAAGTCATTTATGCAGGAATGTTTTTATAACTAATACCTATGGAGGAGCAGGTTCCAGAGATTTATCAATAATATAAACATAATAGCAAGTCAAGAATTCATTAACATTATTATTTCATCATCACAAGTGCACAGACTGGAACATAAGGTGAATATATTTATTTTAACACAGTGCTGCTGTTTCTTTTGTGACATGACTGAAATATTAAGCAGAAGCTTTCTTCATCCATCGGTCACTGAATGATTTTATGATCCTTCAGATCAGGATGAAAATGTCTTCATGTTTTATCAAATCCTGAATTGAGATAATAAAGAGGGAACATGTATGTAAGTGTTATCTGAAACAGGAGCCAGAACCAAAAGTGTGACTGTTTCAGATGACCAAAGACTGGATGTTGAAAAAAGGAACAAATGTTGTTCATAATGTGTTTTAGAAGCTGATGATTTTATTAAATGAGACCTTTTTCTGAATGTGCTCCTGATTTTTAGCCCCAAAAGGAAACATGATGAAGCAGCCCCACCTGATCAAACTGTGCTGTGATGAACTAAAATGAGTTTGAGCTCTCTGATGTAGAACATTGAAGAACAAGTCTGTGCAGATATTTTGCTGTTTTCATAATAATAAAAAGTCTAACCTTCCGTTTCTTCGCTCTGCACTCTGCTATCACTTTCTGACATCTGTGAGCTTTGCGTTAAGAATGAATCATGGACCTCCAGCTGGAAGAACCTGGAGGTGATTCTGTCAGAGAATGACGTCAGCGATGAGCCATGTGTTGTAGCTGTTTACTGCCACCAGGGGGCAGACTCACAAACAGCCTGTCTGTGTTCAGCTCCGGCTCAAAGACCAAAATCACGACAAAGATCCTTTTACAGTGACGTGTCTCCGTCTGAGCTTCTCACGCTGCTTTTTTCTTTTTTAACCACACTTCCTCCTCCACAGGGTCAACTCCACTGAAACCACCTTTCCTATTCCAGCAAACTTCAGCCAATCAGCATTTTAGCTTTGCATAACATTAACAGGGTTGGGGCTGTTTACGTTCACTCTGTGCAGCCAAATAGCTGCACAAACCGGTCTGTCCGTGTCTCCCTTCCTCTCTTCTCTCTACGACTTTAAGTAACAGGAATCCTGGATTAATGACTTCAGTACAAATAAAAAAGGAGAATTCACAAAGTATTAAAAATAAATGTCCTCAAGGACAAACTCTCTTATTTCATATGCTTCATATCATATTTGATCTCATTGGATTATTGCTGATGTACTGATATAAACTGTGAGCTGTGGCCTGTTATAAACTTTACAGTCACCACCTCACATCAAATATTAACCAGCAGTACAAACATTCAGTATAACTTACATTAGAGTTTCTATTATTCATGAAAACACTGAACACATCACTCCTCTCTTTCACTTTTACACTTAAAGAGGACTTTAAATAAAGCATATAATACTCAGTTTATGAAATAGAAGATCCACTATCATCATCTGCATCACAGGTATCAGCTGGAAGTTTTCTCCTACATCATATCAAAGTTGTGGCTTTGTCCTTTGGAGACCTTCATTGTCCATCAGTCCTGATAGGTCCCAGTCAGAGTGCAGGATTTTATTTGATGCTGATGTTGCAGGTGGTTGCTGTTTTAATGTAGTGAACAGCTGGTTGTCTTTTTTTTAACTGGAAAATGTTTGAAGGTCTGCTTCCATCTTTGTGAGATCATCAAACACCTTCTTATACTCTGCAGCTACATCTGAAATGTTGTTTACATTTACAGATCTTGTGAGATTTTGAATAGAGTCCAACAGTTCAGATATGAGTTTTTTTCTGTCATGATCATTACAGTTACACTTTAAATTTTCCAAAATATTCTCAACTGGTTCAACAGTCCTCCTGAACTCTTTGGTTAATTTTTCCACTTCTACACTGACTGAAACCAATAACAGCATCACCTACACCAACAGCACCCACTGCTGCTGCTGCCGTTATCGCTAAACCTGCACCTCCATTAAAAGGAGCAGAGATTCCTGCCGCTGCAGCTGCAGCACCTACAACAAAACCTCCTTCAATAACACGCACAGCTTTTAACTGAAAATCAATTTTCCGCAGCTGAGTTACAATCTGTTTCATTCTGGATTCAGTATTGCAAAATTGGAAGATGAATGAAGAACAACCAGCAGAAAAATCAGGAGGATATTCTCTGCTCTGTCTTCTTTTCCACAGCTTCCCAAGTGATGAAGAAAGGAAGGACATTGTCCTGATGTCTTACATGATCATTCTGAGAGAGGACAAAAGAAAAAACACAACCAAAAACCTTCAGTTTTTCAGTTACTTTCAGACAATTGTCTGTTTTTCAATATTTGGTTTTTGTCACATTCAACTTTTAGTTAAAATTGCAGTTTTTTTTCCTGCTGTTACAGATTTATGAAACTCTGAGGTTGTTTTACCTGTCCGATCGTGTGTGTGGGCACTGAGCGTGCTCAGTAACCATTCTTCTTCCTGTTCAGAGGTCCTCGTGGTGCAGTCAGAGGCAGAAGTGAACAGATCACTGTTTTCCACACCAACTCCATCAACAACAGGCCAACAGTCTGAATTTAGTCCAAAGATTCAGAGAAATGTATTTTTCTCCTGAAAGATCAAATCTTCTGTCTGATGTGTCAGAAGCTCGTTTCCATGTGTCCAAGCTCCACCCCACCTCCTCCTCCAGGCTCCAAAGTTCACCTCAGCATTATTAAGTAAGACTTTGATTGATTTATATATTTTATGTGAATCCACTTCTAACCCTAACACTAAAGCATAGTTTTACCCTCAAACAGCTCTTTGAAGGAGAGAAGTGATGAAGCTGTCCTTCTCTGATCCTCACAGAGAAGGCAAATGCAAACAAACACACAAAAACATGCCAATAAAACATTTACAGTGCCATAAAAATATCAGCTCTTCTTATCCAGTGATGGTTCATGAGTAAAGCACATGAAAACATGAACCTGCCAGACGGACTGTTCCAGACCTTAAAGATGCTGCAAAAGTCAGAGGGTGTGAAAAAAGGAGGAAAAAATCTGATTTGACTGAAAATGATCACATGAGAAAATATTCAGTGCAGATGGTTCACAGGCCAATAAAAACTCAGCATTCATAAAATGTATCAAAGTCCGTGCAGATCAAATATGAAACCAAGCTCAACAGTCAAAAGTTCAATTACCATAAAGATTTTTTATCACAAGCAATAAATCATCAGCTGCTGTGACCTGAAACCTCGAACATCTCTCAGGTCTTCCTACAGGTCCTCAGTCTGTTTATTAGTCTATTTAATTAATCTGTTTAATTAGTTTTTGAATTAATCTGTTCAATTAGAGGTCATTCAACCAGCAACTGTCTCACATCTCAGCTTTAAAAACAGAAACACTGTGACTATAAACTGCTCTTCATTCAGCTGTGTGCAAAAGTTTAGACCCCTAGTTTGTTTCTTCCTGCCTTTGGCTCTGTCAGTGTGATCAGACTGCTGCACTGAAACTAAACTGCTGTTTGCTGAATGACACGTTTTTAACCATAAGATGATGCCAAATATTGTATCTGCAGCTTTGTTCTGCTGCTCAGTATTGGATAAGCTGTCATTTGAAGATTTGCAACAGCGATACATTAACAGACGGTTCAGTTAACACAGCTTTACAGATCGAAGAACACGAGCTCATAAAGGGGATTAAATATTAAACCAGACTCAAAAGTTCACCTGTTATAAATATTTTTTTTTTCATTATTAAGAGGTCATTCACGAACAGGGGCGTGGTGGCCATCGGGAGGTTTACCGAACGGCCGGTCGTTTCCAGGCCGGACCGGCCGGTGATTTTTACCCAATTAAGCAGAGCAGCGCTCGCGCTGCAGCTCTCGCGGCCACAGGTACAGACAGTGATGGTCGGTCGTGAACGTTTCGGCTCTAAGAGCTGGTTCTTTGAAGTGAATGACCGGAGCTTCACTGAGAGCCGTTTTCATCAGAGGGGCTACAAACACAGCAGCCCAGCAGCTTAATAATACATAACAAATTATCATTATTAATATCTGTTTGGTAGATTTGTTTGCAGTGTTTTGTTCTTTTATTTTTGTGTTAAATAAAAAGTGAAACTTTGATTAAAATATTATAAAAAAGTAAGAATGCCTGCGTTCGTAATAGAACAAATACATAAGTAAAAGGTTTCTCATGTAGGGAACACTGAATGCAAAAAGGATTTATCTTACAAAACATTCATATTTTCCAAGTTAAGCTAAAATATATGAGGCTGCACACAAACAGTCGTTTTAATGCTGCGGGAAAAACAGTGTTTTTATAATGCAAATAAAGTTTTCTTGCTTTAAAATTATGGTTTGTCCGATAGGATAAAAGGCCGTACAAAGCGTACGACGGGGGGGGGGGGGGGGGGGGGGGTGACACCCAGCATACGCTTTTCAAATAGAAAATGTCGGTCGGTCGGTCGGTCGGTGTAATTTGTGCGTTGCCATCTGACCACCGGTAACCGAGGAATCCACACCACTGCACCCTTCCGTGGTCTGCAGCGATATTTCCTCCGGTCTAACAGCTCAGTTCAAAGGCCTCACTGAATCCTCTAAAATAGTCCATCATCGATTCACAAAATGACTCTACTGACGATATTAGACAGGAACAAACTGTGAGTGCAGCGCAGCAGGTCTGGAAAGCAGCCGAAGCTGCCGAAGAAATTCAACAAGTGGAAACATTGTTCCAAAAATAGAAACCGTACACAGTAAACCGCAGAAAACGATGATGGATTTTATTCAGAAGGTATGAACATTAATTCAACATGTTCCTGGCTTATTTTCATCTATGCTGGCCCGTATATTTGTGCGTAATCTGGCGATCAGCGGCCGGCACTGTTGCTAAATTTTGTGTAACAAAACTCGCTGTCGACTGTCTCAAAAGTCGCTAAAGGACGAATCGAGGTCCGGGGGTGTGTGTGCTGTCCCCCTCGATGCCAAAGAGAGGTCCGGGCGATGCCACAGCGTATGAAGGGACGCTGCGCTAGGAGCGCTGTATGTACACAAAACACGGTGACAGCGGAGTTTTCAGGTTTCCGGCATTGTGTCAAAAAATTATTTATTTTTTTTTAAGCAAAGAATGTTTTTTTCTTTGCTTATATCAGTAAATATACTGGTGCACAGGATTTATGAAGGGCTTAGATATATAAATGAAGAAATGACTTGTTCTTACCCTCATTAATAAAGAATATATTGTAGTGTCTGGTAAGATGGCGAGAGATTGCCAGCAAAAGTTGCCCTTTTATTAACAGTTAACCACGCCAGAAACAACAACAAAACGGGACTCCCTCTCACTCCCTCCGTGTGCACGCACATGTTCAAGGACCACCAAACAGTGGGAAATCACAGAACTTCTGCACAGAACCATCTAACTTTAACAGAATCGCTACAATATGAAAGTCACTTTGCCAAAAACTGACTGCAGCTTCTACCATGTGACAGGAATGTTCTTTATGACTCAAAATGAACTGATATCATTCATAAGAGATGATGTTTGAGATACGCTTGACAGATTATAGGCCCGCAAGTCGTTTACAACAATATAAATACCAGCAGTAATTTTTTTGGGCAAATACCGGAAATCACTTTTTGGCACAAGACCGGCTATTCAGATGACAAATCGCTCCACTGCCACTGTGCACAGTGTGGCGGTGTGTACATTTTCTGTACCTGCAGTGCAGTACACATTCACATTAAAATTAAAATCAGTTTATTGCACTCTGTAAATTCTAATATAGGTATATCTGTTAATTACAGGGTGCACCCTGCATCTTGCCCTATGACAGCTGGGATAGGCTCCAGCCCTCCCGCGATCCTGAAAAGGATAAGAGGAAGAGAATGGATGGATGGATTTTTATTAGTGTAACGATACAATGTTTTAATAGGTAGGAAAGAGTATATTTGATATCAAGATCTACAGAATTTTTCAAGACCACGATGTGTTTTTACAAAACCCTGCAAGGACATGGTGTTGTGACCCTTGTGCGAGATTTCCGAGCTATGCTTGCCGCGGGTTCCTTATTCTTTATAACTATTCAGAGAGGCAAGGAATACAGTACAAATCTGTTTTAATCAGCCATTCAGAACAACAAATGTAGCCATAACAACAGGAATAGTAATCAATAACCGAACATACTGATCTTGACAGCCCAACATAATTGAGCACTGAGTGCTCGCTGGAATATATCACACATGGGAGAAAAAAAAATGAGGGAAAAAAGAGACAGATGTACTTTTGCGATATCTCACATACACACACACTCAGCTTGAGCTTTTATTTTATGAATATATGATACAGATAAACAGGTGTGTGAGCTGAGTGGCTGAGAGGAGAAGGGGGCGGGGCAGCGCTGTGTGTGTTTGTGGCGATCAGTGAAGCAGTGATGCTGTGAGAGTGAGACAGTCAGCCAGGTTCATTCCTTCATGCCTGTACAGTTTTGCTTATGGCCAACAGGAACCGCTGAATTATAAATTAAAGGTGACTTTTGCTGCAATCTTTCGCCGATCCTTTCAACGTCCTGACGGACACTGCTGTATCAAGATTAATGTGGAAGTGCGCAGCCTAAAATAAAAAAGTTTTACGAGATCTCGCAAAAGTAAATCTTTTTTTTCTCTCTCATGTCCCTTGTGGGGTTCCATAGTTTTAGTACTTCCTAGTACATTACAATACCAAAGAACCAGGTGAAATTAAATGTCATGAAAAAAAGATCAACATTTTCTTTGTAAGCTTTTTTTATGGGGGGGTCTGAAAAAGAGTACGCTTTGTATGCTCTGGAAAATGTTGATATTTGTGAATGACCCCTTAGTTCATTAGTGCACACTCTACACAAACAGATCAGATTAGGTGCTAGTGTTACTGTCATGTGGTAGATCATACAGTATATCATTTACTAGGTTAATTGTGCAATAACTTGTGCAGAAGTTGTGTTTCATTGCACTTTGTTATATATTTTCATGTAATGTAGCCTTATTTGACAGCACTTTACATGAAACAATCTTTCACAATAAAGTCTTCATTGCTAAAAAAAAAAGTACTTAATTTTATGTATGACTAGTTGCTTTCTTGATCACCCCTTTACAAACTATCCACTATTGTCCACTATTGTCCACTATTGTCCACTTGGACTTCCTGATTAAGAAGATGAAGGAGGAAGGAGGCGGTGGGGTTACCAGTTTCCCCATATTTGAGAGCCACTTAAATTGTTGCCTAAAATTGAAGGTAGGTCCATAAATAAACATCATTTTTATAATTCTGGCTCTGTACAGCAGCACCATATTTAGGTTAAATAATCCATATATGATTGAGCTGCAGACTTCAGCTTTTATTGAAGGGGTGAACAGAGGCTCAGTGCAGAGAGCCAGCTTCAGCTGGATCTGCTGCTGTGTGGGTCACTAATGTCACTGCTGTCTCTGACCTACAGTTTCTCTCTCCTGCATTTTGTCCTGTCAGGCTGCAGTTGAATAATTGTATTTTTAAAAAAAATCAAATGTAGAATTATGATTCAGCTTCATGTGGTAAAAAAGTTGGATAAATGATGACAGCAGACATCATGACAGAGGTTATATATTTATATGAACATTTTGTTCTGTGCATGAAGATGACAGAGTGGACTGAGCTCATTAAAACGACTCTTCTGTTTTTAAAGATAAACATCAGTCAGCAGGTTTATGTTCCTCGGTCCTCTGGATTAAAATGGAGGCCCAGCTTTATTTACCTGTTGCCATGGTGAATCCTGGTTTCAGAGATCCATTATGATGGATCTTAATGATTTTTCTTATGCACACACATAACATAATCAACTTAGTTAAACGTGGTTCCTGGAGTTTAAATTGCCCTGTTATAAAATAGATTGTCATAAAACTTGATAGATTTGTGTCCAATCAGGGATCTCTCTGGCTTTATTCTTCTAATCTTCTCACAGTCAGTTCTCTGCACCGTCCTGAATGCAGAATGATCTGAGGTCTGATTTCATCTTTACAAACTCCTCAGCAGCCTTCTGATACTGCTCATGTATTTCTGTGTTACAGGGTACAGGTGTGGATGTTCTGAGCTCTGCAATGATGGAGAACAGCTCCAGTATTTTCATTTCCAGTCTGATGAACTTTAAGGCCTCAGATCCGACTGAAACTACACGAAGATTTCCACACACACTCTTTACACTCTCCAGACTGTTACTCAGAGGTGTGATGATCGTTCTGAACTCTTCCATTAATCTCTTTATTTTGGGGGCATTTTTCATTTCTATTATACTTTGTTTTATAAAGAAAGCGCCAGCAGCAATAATTCCAAGGAGACTTAATATTGCACCTACAGCTGTGCTCAAACCTGGAATTAAACCAATATCAGATACAGAAAATTTAAGTCCAGCTGCAGCAATTAAGATTCCGAGACCGATGAGTATCATTGATTTCTTCTGACTCTGTTGAACATGAGCAGAGATCTCCTGAAGCTCGGCCACGATCGCTCTCATCCTTTTTTCTCTGCTGTCACACAGGACGATGAATGAAGCAGCTTGTTGAGAGAGAGAGAGCAGTACATCAGAAATCTTATGATGACGTCTCCAGCTCTGTGTTAATGATCCCATTTCCATAAAGTCTCCGGGAAACTGAATGCGTGAAAGACTCTGCTGATGTCCAGCTGAATGATTCTGTGAGTGAAAAATCATCAGTCAGCAGCCTGTTTGAACCAAGTTTAACTGGTTAATGACCTTTACTGACCTTTACTGACCTTTAGCTGAAGGATTCTTCTTGAACTCGCTGTTCTTTGCCTGGTTGCTGCAGAAGCTCACAGACTGAATCCATCACAATCATTCAAAGTAAGAGGCAAACATGTGCTTCTCCTGCCTGAATGACTGCACTGTGTGAGACACAGCTTGGTGCTGTGAAATCATGTGATCAGACTCAGGGTGTGGCTGCCACTCAATGCTCAGCTTTTCTCATGATTTCCATTCCAGTGCTTTGTGTTTATCTTTTGGAGATAAGACGTACAGCAGTTTCATGATCAGAAACTGATGTCACCATCTAGGAGGTTCATCTCTAACATGCAAACAACTGCATGGATTTATATGAACATGAGGGTTCAAGCTTCTTGTCCCTGATTTGCAGTTAACTTAAATACTCACCCAACAAAATCTTAACCCTCAAAGGAGTTTATATGAAATAAATGATGACCTTTGTAAACACTTACAGGTTTGTGGTTTTTCCCGTTTCTTTCTCGCCCTCATTTCTTTCTCTTTCTCTCTGCTCTCAGGTGTGCTGGTGGTTCCCATGACCCCACCCACAGGTGGAGTTGGCATTTTCACATCAGACTGTTGACTCATGTCTGCTTTTTTCAAGTCTGCTTTTTCACTTCTGTCCTGACTGCACCTGAAGGACTGTTGCACAGAATGAAGAGTGACAACTGAGCGCGCTCAATGCCAGTCCTCTCAAACAGACAGGTAAAAACAACCTCTGATAAATCTGCTCCCAAAAACAGGTGCTTTTAATGTTGTGATTTATTTTCCTTTCCCTTTGTTTCCTCACAGAATCATCAGGTTGGACATCAGCACCAAGTCAAACCCGGGTACACTGCAGAGGAAAGCTTCAACACACTCAGCGTGGAGGAAACGTCCTGGAAATGTATTTACTTCTCAGAAGCAGCTAGAGGAAAGCTGATCCTCTCAAGCTTTCTGATCTACACAAAAATCTCTGAAAATGCATCTTCATTCATAACACTGTGTAAACAAAATGAATTCAGTATGAGACTGATTATAGATGAGCTTCACAGTCTCACTGCTGAAGTAAGACTTTCCAAAGAAATCAAGAACGAGCATCATTGCAGGAGGCGTCACTGCAAACTCCAGAGCTGCAGCAGAAGGACTCACAACTGATTTTACAGGAGGGTTGAGTTTCACATCAGTATGATGGTTGAACCACATGTGAAAATCTCAGAGAATCAGCTGCTGAGGCCTCAAACCTCAACACAATGGAGCAAAAAAAAAAAAGAAACCCCTGCCACAGCGTTCTGTACGTTCCGGGTGTGCATGAGAAGATTTTTAAAGCACTTGTAAAGATGCTGAAATAAGAGTTGATATATTAGAACAGTAACACAATATGAGTTCCTTTCCTGGGGCTTTCTCTACCCGCCTCTAGCTTCTGATGGGCAGAGCTGCGGCGCAGTGAGTACATTTCATGACACAGACACAAACACCCACAAAATCACAAAACAACAAAATTGTTGGTTTGTGTAGCCATGCTCCATTTGTTTAGTTTTTACCACATACATTTATTTTTCCAAGTATTGTTAGTATTTTGTGTGGTTTTTTTTTGTTCTTCTCTTACAGGTTCAGCAGCTGATGAACTATTTTGGTTTATTTACTTGTGCTCTGGCCCCTTTTTTCTACTTTCCGCCTTTTTTCTCTTTCTCTCTCTTCCTTTTTACTTTCTTTCTTTTTTCTTTTCTTTTTCCTCAGCCTGTCAGCTCTGGCACAGATATATGTATGTGAAAAATAATACAAATAAATTAATAAAGTAAAGATTCAAGATTCAAGATTCAAGAAGTTTATTGTCATGTACACCGCAAAACACTGTGGTTATGCTGAGCAATGAAATTCTTACTTGCGACTGCTTTACAAACAATTGAAATAAGCAACTAAGTTAAAATAAAATTTAAGAACTAGTATATTAGGAAAGTAAAAGTAGAAAATAAAAATAAATAAATAATAAAGCAAGTGCAATATATACAGATATATACAGATGAAAGAAAGGCAGGTAATCACAGTTTGGTAATCAGTCAGTGGTTCAGTAGCCTGATGGCCTGTGGATAGAAACTGTTTTTTAGTCTGGTTGTTCTTGCTTTTACACTCCTGTAACGTCTGCCAGACGGCAGGAGTGTGAACAGTGTGTGCTGTGGGTGGGTACGGTCCTTGATGATGTTGTGTGCCCTCTTTATTACCCGGGTATTATAAGTGTCCTGTAGTGATGGGAAGGCAGCTCCACAGATGAATTGTGCTGTTTTGATGACACGCTGGAGAGCCTTCCTGTCCTGACTGGTGCAGTTTCCACACCACACCGTGATGGAGTTTGTCAGGATGCTCTCCACAGTGCATCTGTAAAAGTTGCTGAGAAGCTTGGGGGATAATCCGAATTTCCTCAGTTTCCTTAAGAAGAAGAGTCTCTGCTGAGCTTTCTTGACAGTCTGTGTTGTGTTGTAGGTCCAGGTGAGGTCTTCACTGATGTGGGTGCCAAGGAATTTGAAAGTCTTCACTCTCTCCACCTGAGTCCCGTTGATGAATAATGGAGCATGCTGGTCTCTTCTCTTCCTCGGGTCAATAATCATCTCCTTAGTCTTCTCTGTATTTAAGGAGAGATTATTTTCCTGGCACCAGGACACCAGCTGGGCCACCTCTTCCCTGTAAGCTGCTTCCTCTCCCCCAGTAATCAGCCCAATGACGGTGGTGTCGTCAGCAAACTTGACGATGGAGGTGTTGCTTTGGGAGGGGATGCAGTCGTAGGTGAAGAGGGTGTACAGGAGAGGACTAAGCACACAGCCTTGTGGGGTCCCAGTGCTCACTGTCTTTGTTTCTGATGTCCTGGTACCAACTCTGACTGCCTGAGGTCTGTCTGTAAGGAAGTCCAAGACCCAGCGGCAGAGGGAGGGTGGTATTCCGAGGGTGAACAGCTTTTCAACCAGCCTGCTTGGGATGACAGTGTTGAAAGCTGAACTGTAGTCTATAAACAGCATTCGAACATAAGTGTCCTTATTTTCAAGGTGTGAGAGGGCTGTATGGATGGCTGCATTAACAGCATCGTCAGTTGAACGGTTCTGACGGTATGCAAATTGCAGGGGATCTAATGTGTCCGGAATGGATCCTTTAATATGGGACATGACCATCCTCTCAAAGCACTTCATTACAAGTGAAGTGAGTGCAATGGGACGATAGTCATTCAAAGAGGTTGTGTTGGTTTTCTTGGGGAGGGGCACTATAGTGGTGGACTTGAAGCATGTGGGCACAGATGATTGGGAGAGGGACAAATTAAAAATATCTGTAAAAACCTCGGCCAGCTCTGAAGAGCAGACCCTCAGAGCACGGCCAGGGATGTTGTCGGGGCCAGGTGCTTTTCGGGGGTTGGTCCTCCTCAGGGCCTTGCACACCTCAGTCGATGTTACAGTGGGTGAAGAGCTCTGTGTTGCCTCCGGTAGTAGAATCTCTCTACGTTGGATGGAGTTGAGGGTGTCAAAGCGAGCATAGAACTGGTTCAACTCATCTGGTAGGGCGTTGTTGCAGGCTGTGATCCTGCTGTTCCTCTGCTGAAAGTCAGTGATGTGTTGCAAGCCCTGCCACATGCGTCGGGAATCAGAGTGTTTGTAATATCCCTCCAGCTTCAGTCTGTACTGCCTCTTGGCTTCCCTGATGGATCTACGTAGGTCATATCTGGTCTTTCTGTAGCCCTCCGTGTCACCAGAGGCAAATGCAGTTGAGCGTGCATGCAGCATGGAGCGTACCTCACAGTTCATCCATGGTTTCTGGTTGGGATATATCTTGCAGCATTTGGTGGGGACAATATTATCAATGCATGTGCTGATATAACTGGTAACCACTGATGCATATTCCTCTAAATCCACAGAACTGTCCTCTCTCAGAGCAGCATTCTTAAACACATCCCAGTTTGTAGCATTAAAGCAGTTCTGAAGCAGCAGATCAGTCTCTTCACTCCAAACTTTAATGGTTTTAATTGCTGGGGGGGCTTGTTTGAGGAGCTGCCTGTACTTTGGATAGAGGAACACAGAAATATGGTCGGACTGTCCAAAATGTGGGCGGGGCACAGCCTTGTATGCATCCCTCACATTGCTGTACACGTGATCCAGAATGTTGTTATTCCTTGTGGGAAAGCTCACATGTTGATGGAACTTAGGGAGAACAGTCCTGAGGCTGCAATTGTTAAAATCCCCGGCAACAACAAACACAGCATCTGGGTGGGCGGTCTCATGTTTGCTGATGATGTCGTGCAGTACTCCTAGCGCTGTGGTCCGATCGGCTCGCGGCGGGATATAAACAGCCAGCATTAACACAGCACTGAACTCCCTCGGTAAATAAAAGGGTCTGCACTTCACCATCAACACTTCGATGTCAGTACAACAGTGTTTCTCCACCACCTGAACGTCCACACACCATCGCTTGTTGACATAAACACATACACCGCCACCTTTGTTTTTACCCGAGGCAGATGTGCGGTCTCCGCGGTGCACTGAGTGGGTCTGTAGTTGAATGGCCGAGTCCGGCGTAGTTGCAGTGATCCAGGTTTCCGTGAAGATCAGAGCACAGCACTCCCTGATCTCCCGCTGAGCTATTGTCCTAGCTCTCAGCTCGTCCATCTTGTTTTCGAGAGAGCGGACATTAGCTACCAAAAGGCTAGGCAATGGTGGTCGTGTGGCTCTAGCCTTTAGTTTAGCATGTAGCCCTCCTCTCTTGCCACGCTTCCGTCTTGGATGCGCTCGTTGTCGGCTGCTCTGCCTGCCTGAGCGTGATCGTGGTGTTACGGCCTGCTGGCTGGCGCTGTCATGATCCAAACACAGAAGAAGGCTATGGTCCAAAAGGTCTAAGCTAAGCCCATGGGAAACTTTTCCAATGTCCAATAGTGTTTCTCTGCTGTACGTGATCCTTGAGTACAAGCACTGAATATTAGCCACACAAACTAGCACTAGAATAAACAACAAATACAATTGGTGTAGGGAGCGCGTCGCAAACACGTCTGCCACGGAGGGCGCCATGTTGAAAAAACTAAAAAGTAAAGAGACAAACATAAACAAAAGGAGCCTACAGAGAACCTGTGGAGCTCAGGTTGAAAGAGCAAATATGTTTGGCACAACGATGCATTCAGATCACAGTTCTGCTTGAAAGATCTGCCAGACATGACAGCTTTAAAAAAAGAAACAAAACAGTCCGGTCACCTTATTTCAGGCTCCAGAGACGACTGTGACCTGGATCAGAACTCCTAAATGAGCTGTTAAACGGGCCTTTGTGTGATCAGGTGAAGCAGCTGCTGGAAAGATTCGACACATTCATGAAGCCTCATCACACCATCACTACTGAAGGCTGCTTTGGCACCAAATGTACCTTTTGGAAATTTGGCCAAGAAGTTCAACCTTGTCTCCTCAGACTAAAACAGATTTTCCTGCATGCTTTTGGGAGCCCTCGTAGTTTTTTTTTTTAACCACTCGTAGTTGGGTTGGTATTTTTCTATGTCTGAAAATGCTTCCATCTCACAACTTTACCCCCACAGTCCAGACATACAGAGAATACACAAGATTGTTGTTGCATGTAGTACACAACCAGTACCAGAAGTTACTGCAGCTCCTTCAGTGTTTCTGTAGGTCTCTGCAGCCTCCCTGACCAGTTTTCTGTTTTGTGGGGACGTCCAGTTCTTTGTTACCATTGTCCCATATTTCTCCACTTTTCCACTGTGTTCCACAGTATATCCAGTATTTCCAGTGCTGTACACATTTTTCTCCTGACTGATTCCTTACACCAGTGAGATCCCTTTGATGCTTTGGAAGCTCTCTGAGAACCATGGCTTTGCTGTAGCAGGCAGGAAAATCCTACTAGGAGAGCTGAACTTTACTGCGGGTGATCAGAGCCTCTTTAATTGATGGCCAGCTGAGAAGACTGAATGAAACTGAGGTTTGTGGAGGTGAGGAGTCTGAACAGGTGAACCAGGAGTCGTGTTTCAGAGCAGAAATCTGTCCCTGACTCTGCAGACCAGCTGAAAACCAGTGATCATAACAGCAGACTAATATGAAGGGTTCATAAAAATCAAAAACATTATGTAATTTAAACTTGGGGGATCTTACATGTAAGGTGATTTTATCAGTTTTCAAAGACTGTCCTTTAAAAAACAACCTCATAAGTCATTTATGCAGGAATGTTTTTATAACTAATACCTATGGAGGAGCAGGTTCCAGAGATTTATCAATAATATAAACATAATAGCAAGTCAAGAATTCATTAACATTATTATTTCATCATCACAAGTGCACAGACTGGAACATAAGGTGAATATATTTATTTTAACACAGTGCTGCTGTTTCTTTTGTGACATGACTGAAATATTAAGCAGAAGCTTTCTTCATCCATCGGTCACTGAATGATTTTATGATCCTTCAGATCAGGATGAAAATGTCTTCATGTTTTATCAAATCCTGAATTGAGATAATAAAGAGGGAACATGTATGTAAGTGTTATCTGAAACAGGAGCCAGAACCAAAAGTGTGACTGTTTCAGATGACCAAAGACTGGATGTTGAAAAAAGGAACAAATGTTGTTCATAATGTGTTTTAGAAGCTGATGATTTTATTAAATGAGACCTTTTTCTGAATGTGCTCCTGATTTTTAGCCCCAAAAGGAAACATGATGAAGCAGCCCCACCTGATCAAACTGTGCTGTGATGAACTAAAATGAGTTTGAGCTCTCTGATGTAGAACATTGAAGAACAAGTCTGTGCAGATATTTTGCTGTTTTCATAATAATAAAAAGTCTAACCTTCCGTTTCTTCGCTCTGCACTCTGCTATCACTTTCTGACATCTGTGAGCTTTGCGTTAAGAATGAATCATGGACCTCCAGCTGGAAGAACCTGGAGGTGATTCTGTCAGAGAATGACGTCAGCGATGAGCCATGTGTTGTAGCTGTTTACTGCCACCAGGGGGCAGACTCACAAACAGCCTGTCTGTGTTCAGCTCCGGCTCAAAGACCAAAATCACGACAAAGATCCTTTTACAGTGACGTGTCTCCGTCTGAGCTTCTCACGCTGCTTTTTTCTTTTTTAACCACACTTCCTCCTCCACAGGGTCAACTCCACTGAAACCACCTTTCCTATTCCAGCAAACTTCAGCCAATCAGCATTTTAGCTTTGCATAACATTAACAGGGTTGGGGCTGTTTACGTTCACTCTGTGCAGCCAAATAGCTGCACAAACCGGTCTGTCCGTGTCTCCCTTCCTCTCTTCTCTCTACGACTTTAAGTAACAGGAATCCTGGATTAATGACTTCAGTACAAATAAAAAAGGAGAATTCACAAAGTATTAAAAATAAATGTCCTCAAGGACAAACTCTCTTATTTCATATGCTTCATATCATATTTGATCTCATTGGATTATTGCTGATGTACTGATATAAACTGTGAGCTGTGGCCTGTTATAAACTTTACAGTCACCACCTCACATCAAATATTAACCAGCAGTACAAACATTCAGTATAACTTACATTAGAGTTTCTATTATTCATGAAAACACTGAACACATCACTCCTCTCTTTCACTTTTACACTTAAAGAGGACTTTAAATAAAGCATATAATACTCAGTTTATGAAATAGAAGATCCACTATCATCATCTGCATCACAGGTATCAGCTGGAAGTTTTCTCCTACATCATATCAAAGTTGTGGCTTTGTCCTTTGGAGACCTTCATTGTCCATCAGTCCTGATAGGTCCCAGTCAGAGTGCAGGATTTTATTTGATGCTGATGTTGCAGGTGGTTGCTGTTTTAATGTAGTGAACAGCTGGTTGTCTTTTTTTTAACTGGAAAATGTTTGAAGGTCTGCTTCCATCTTTGTGAGATCATCAAACACCTTCTTATACTCTGCAGCTACATCTGAAATGTTGTTTACATTTACAGATCTTGTGAGATTTTGAATAGAGTCCAACAGTTCAGATATGAGTTTTTTTCTGTCATGATCATTACAGTTACACTTTAAATTTTCCAAAATATTCTCAACTGGTTCAACAGTCCTCCTGAACTCTTTGGTTAATTTTTCCACTTCTACACTGACTGAAACCAATAACAGCATCACCTACACCAACAGCACCCACTGCTGCTGCTGCCGTTATCACTAAACCTGCACCTCCATTAAAAGGAGCAGAGATTCCTGCTGCTGCAGCTGCAGCACCTACAACAAAACCTCCTTCAATAACACGCACAGCTTTTAACTGAAAATCAATTTTCCGCAGCTGAGTTACAATCTGTTTCATTCTGGATTCAGTATTGCAAAATTGGAAGATGAATGAAGAACAACCAGCAGAAAAATCAGGAGGATATTCTCTGCTCTGTCTTCTTTTCCACAGCTTCCCAAGTGATGAAGAAAGGAAGGACATTGTCCTGATGTCTTACATGATCATTCTGAGAGAGGACAAAAGAAAAAACACAACCAAAAACCTTCAGTTTTTCAGTTACTTTCAGACAATTGTCTGTTTTTCAATATTTGGTTTTTGTCACATTCAACTTTTAGTTAAAATTGCAGTTTTTTTCCTGCTGTTACAGATTTATGAAACTCTGAGGTTGTTTTACCTGTCCGATCGTGTGTGTGGGCACTGAGCGTGCTCAGTAACCATTCTTCTTCCTGTTCAGAGGTCCTCGTGGTGCACTCAGAGGCAGAAGTGAACAGATCACTGTTTTCCACACCAACTCCATCAACAACAGGCCAACAGTCTGAATTTAGTCCAAAGATTCAGAGAAATGTATTTTTCTCCTGAAAGATCAAATCTTCTGTCTGATGTGTCAGAAGCTCGTTTCCATGTGTCCAAGCTCCACCCCACCTCCTCCTCCAGGCTCCAAAGTTCACCTCAGCATTATTAAGTAAGACTTTGATTGATTTATATATTTTATGTGAATCCACTTCTAACCCTAACACTAAAGCATAGTTTTACCCTCAAACAGCTCTTTGAAGGAGAGAAGTGATGAAGCTGTCCTTCTCTGATCCTCACAGAGAAGGCAAATGCAAACAAACACACAAAAACATGCCAATAAAACATTTACAGTGCCATAAAAATATCAGCTCTTCTTATCCAGTGATGGTTCATGAGTAAAGCACATGAAAACATGAACCTGCCAGACGGACTGTTCCAGACCTTAAAGATGCTGCAAAAGTCAGAGGGTGTGAAAAAAGGAGGAAAAAATCTGATTTGACTGAAAATGATCACATGAGAAAATATTCAGTGCAGATGGTTCACAGGCCAATAAAAACTCAGCATTCATAAAATGTATCAAAGTCCGTGCAGATCAAATATGAAACCAAGCTCAACAGTCAAAAGTTCAATTACCATAAAGATTTTTTATCACAAGCAATAAATCATCAGCTGCTGTGACCTGAAACCTCGAACATCTCTCAGGTCTTCCTACAGGTCCTCAGTCTGTTTATTAGTCTATTTAATTAATCTGTTTAATTAGTTTTTGAATTAATCTGTTCAATTAGAGGTCATTCAACCAGCAACTGTCTCACATCTCAGCTTTAAAAACAGAAACACTGTGACTATAAACTGCTCTTCATTCAGCTGTGTGCAAAAGTTTAGACCCCTAGTTTGTTTCTTCCTGCCTTTGGCTCTGTCAGTGTGATCAGACTGCTGCACTGAAACTAAACTGCTGTTTGCTGAATGACACGTTTTTAACCATAAGATGATGCCAAATATTGTATCTGCAGCTTTGTTCTGCTGCTCAGTATTGGATAAGCTGTCATTTGAAGATTTGCAACAGCGATACATTAACAGACGGTTCAGTTAACACAGCTTTACAGATCGAAGAACACGAGCTCATAAAGGGGATTAAATATTAAACCAGACTCAAAAGTTCACCTGTTATAAATATTTTTTTTTTCATTATTAAGAGGTCATTCACGAACAGGGGCGTGGTGGCCATCGGGAGGTTTACCGAACGGCCGGTCGTTTCCAGGCCGGACCGGCCGGTGATTTTTACCCAATTAAGCAGAGCAGCGCTCGCGCTGCAGCTCTCGCGGCCACAGGTACAGACAGTGATGGTCGGTCGTGAACGTTTCGGCTCTAAGAGCTGGTTCTTTGAAGTGAATGACCGGAGCTTCACTGAGAGCCGTTTTCATCAGAGGGGCTACAAACACAGCAGCCCAGCAGCTTAATAATACATAACAAATTATCATTATTAATATCTGTTTGGTAGATTTGTTTGCAGTGTTTTGTTCTTTTATTTTTGTGTTAAATAAAAAGTGAAACTTTGATTAAAATATTATAAAAAAGTAAGAATGCCTGCGTTCGTAATAGAACAAATACATAAGTAAAAGGTTTCTCATGTAGGGAACACTGAATGCAAAAAGGATTTATCTTACAAAACATTCATATTTTCCAAGTTAAGCTAAAATATATGAGGCTGCACACAAACAGTCGTTTTAATGCTGCGGGAAAAACAGTGTTTTTATAATGCAAATAAAGTTTTCTTGCTTTAAAATTATGGTTTGTCCGATTGGATAAAAGGCCGTACAAAGCGTACGACGGGGGGGGGGGGGGGGGGGGGGTGACACCCAGCATACGCTTTTCAAATAGAAAATGTCGGTCGGTCGGTCGGTCGGTGTAATTTGTGCGTTGCCATCTGACCACCGGTAACCGAGGAATCCACACCACTGCACCCTTCCGTGGTCTGCAGCGATATTTCCTCCGGTCTAACAGATCAGTTCAAAGGCCTCACTGAATCCTCTAAAATAGTCCATCATCGATTCACAAAATGACTCTACTGACGATATTAGACAGGAACAAACTGTGAGTGCAGCGCAGCAGGTCTGGAAAGCAGCCGAAGCTGCCGAAGAAATTCAACAAGTGGAAACATTGTTCCAAAAATAGAAACCGTACACAGTAAACCGCAGAAAACGATGATGGATTTTATTCAGAAGGTATGAACATTAATTCAACATGTTCCTGGCTTATTTTCATCTATGCTGGCCCGTATATTTGTGCGTAATCTGGCGATCAGCGGCCGGCACTGTTGCTAAATTTTGTGTAACAAAACTCGCTGTCGACTGTCTCAAAAGTCGCTAAAGGACGAATCGAGGTCCGGGGGTGTGTGTGCTGTCCCCCTCGGTGCCAAAGAGAGGTCCGGGCGATGCCACAGCGTATGAAGGGACGCTGCGCTAGGAGCGCTGTATGTACACAAAACACGGTGACAGCGGAGTTTTCAGGTTTCCGGCATTGTGTCAAAAAAATTATTTATTTTTTTTTAAGCAAAGAATGTTTTTTTCTTTGCTTATATCAGTAAATATACTGGTGCACAGGATTTATGAAGGGCTTAGATATATAAATGAAGAAATGACTTGTTCTTACCCTCATTAATAAAGAATATATTGTAGTGTCTGGTAAGATGGCGAGAGATTGCCAGCAAAAGTTGCCCTTTTATTAACAGTTAACCACGCCAGAAACAACAACAAAACGGGACTCCCTCTCTCTCCCTCCGTGTGCACGCACATGTTCAAGGACCACCAAACAGTGGGAAATCACAGAACTTCTGCACAGAACCATCTAACTTTAACAGAATCGCTACAATATGAAAGTCACTTTGCCAAAAACTGACTGCAGCTTCTACCATGTGACAGGAATGTTCTTTATGACTCAAAATGAACTGATATCATTCATAAGAGATGATGTTTGAGATACGCTTGACAGATTATAGGCCCGCAAGTCGTTTACAACAATATAAATACCAGCAGTAATTTTTTTGGGCAAATACCGGAAATCACTTTTTGGCACAAGACCGGCTATTCAGATGACAAATCGCTCCACTGCCACTGTGCACAGTGTGGCGGTGTGTACATTTTCTGTACCTGCAGTGCAGTACACATTCACATTAAAATTAAAATCAGTTTATTGCACTCTGTAAATTCTAATATAGGTATATCTGTTAATTACAGGGTGCACCCTGCATCTTGCCCTATGACAGCTGGGATAGGCTCCAGCCCTCCCGCGATCCTGAAAAGGATAAGAGGAAGAGAATGGATGGATGGATTTTTATTAGTGTAACGATACAATGTTTTAATAGGTAGGAAAGAGTATATTTGATATCAAGATCTACAGAATTTTTCAAGACCACGATGTGTTTTTACAAAACCCTGCAAGGACATGGTGTTGTGACCCTTGTGCGAGATTTCCGAGCTATGCTTGCCGCGGGTTCCTTATTCTTTATAACTATTCAGAGAGGCAAGGAATACAGTACAAATCTGTTTTAATCAGCCATTCAGAACAACAAATGTAGCCATAACAACAGGAATAGTAATCAATAACCGAACATACTGATCTTGACAGCCCAACATAATTGAGCACTGAGTGCTCGCTGGAATATATCACACATGGGAGAAAAAAAAATGAGGGAAAAAAGAGACAGATGTACTTTTGCGATATCTCACATACACACACACTCAGCTTGAGCTTTTATTTTATGAATATATGATACAGATAAACAGGTGTGTGAGCTGAGTGGCTGAGAGGAGAAGGGGGCGGGGCAGCGCTGTGTGTGTTTGTGGCGATCAGTGAAGCAGTGATGCTGTGAGAGTGAGACAGTCAGCCAGGTTCATTCCTTCATGCCTGTACAGTTTTGCTTATGGCCAACAGGAACCGCTGAATTATAAATTAAAGGTGACTTTTGCTGCAATCTTTCGCCGATCCTTTCAACGTCCTGACGGACACTGCTGTATCAAGATTAATGTGGAAGTGCGCAGCCTAAAATAAAAAAGTTTTACGAGATCTCGCAAAAGTAAATCTTTTTTTTCTCTCTCATGTCCCTTGTGGGGTTCCATAGTTTTAGTACTTCCTAGTACATTACAATACCAAAGAACCAGGTGAAATTAAATGTCATGAAAAAAAGATCAACATTTTCTTTGTAAGCTTTTTTTATGGGGGGGTCTGAAAAAGAGTACGCTTTGTATGCTCTGGAAAATGTTGATATTTGTGAATGACCCCTTAGTTCATTAGTGCACACTCTACACAAACAGATCAGATTAGGTGCTAGTGTTACTGTCATGTGGTAGATCATACAGTATATCATTTACTAGGTTAATTGTGCAATAACTTGTGCAGAAGTTGTGTTTCATTGCACTTTGTTATATATTTTCATGTAATGTAGCCTTATTTGACAGCACTTTACATGAAACAATCTTTCACAATAAAGTCTTCATTGCTAAAAAAAAAAAGTACTTAATTTTATGTATGACTAGTTGCTTTCTTGATCACCCCTTTACAAACTATCCACTATTGTCCACTATTGTCCACTATTGTCCACTTGGACTTCCTGATTAAGAAGATGAAGGAGGAAGGAGGCGGTGGGGTTACCAGTTTCCCCATATTTGAGAGCCACTTAAATTGTTGCCTAAAATTGAAGGTAGGTCCATAAATAAACATCATTTTTATAATTCTGGCTCTGTACAGCAGCACCATATTTAGGTTAAATAATCCATATATGATTGAGCTGCAGACTTCAGCTTTTATTGAAGGGGTGAACAGAGGCTCAGTGCAGAGAGCCAGCTTCAGCTGGATCTGCTGCTGTGTGGGTCACTAATGTCACTGCTGTCTCTGACCTACAGTTTCTCTCTCCTGCATTTTGTCCTGTCAGGCTGCAGTTGAATAATTGTATTTTTAAAAAAAATCAAATGTAGAATTATGATTCAGCTTCATGTGGTAAAAAAAGTTGGATAAATGATGACAGCAGACATCATGACAGAGGTTATATATTTATATGAACATTTTGTTCTGTGCATGAAGATGACAGAGTGGACTGAGCTCATTAAAACGACTCTTCTGTTTTTAAAGATAAACATCAGTCAGCAGGTTTATGTTCCTCGGTCCTCTGGATTAAAATGGAGGCCCAGCTTTATTTACCTGTTGCCATGGTGAATCCTGGTTTCAGAGATCCATTATGATGGATCTTAATGATTTTTCTTATGCACACACATAACATAATCAACTTAGTTAAACGTGGTTCCTGGAGTTTAAATTGCCCTGTTATAAAATAGATTGTCATAAAACTTGATAGATTTGTGTCCAATCAGGGATCTCTCTGGCTTTATTCTTCTAATCTTCTCACAGTCAGTTCTCTGCACCGTCCTGAATGCAGAATGATCTGAGGTCTGATTTCATCTTTACAAACTCCTCAGCAGCCTTCTGATACTGCTCAGGTATTTCTGTGTTACAGGGTACAGGTGTGGATGTTCTGAGCTCTGCAATGATGGAGAACAGCTCCAGTATTTTCATTTCCAGTCTGATGAACTTTAAGGCCTCAGATCCGACTGAAACTACACGAAGATTTCCACACACACTCTTTACACTCTCCAGACTGTTACTCAGAGGTGTGATGATCGTTCTGAACTCTTCCATTAATCTCTTTATTTTGGGGGCATTTTTCATTTCTATTATACTTTGTTTTATAAAGAAAGCGCCAGCAGCAATAATTCCAAGGAGACTTAATATTGCACCTACAGCTATGCTCAAACCTGGAATTAAACCAATATCAGATACAGAAAATTTAAGTCCAGCTGCAGCAATTAAGATTCCGAGACCGATGAGTATCATTGATTTCTTCTGACTCTGTTGAACATGAGCAGAGATCTCCTGAAGCTCGGCCACGATCGCTCTCATCCTTTTTTCTCTGCTGTCACACAGGACGATGAATGAAGCAGCTTGTTGAGAGAGAGAGAGCAGTACATCAGAAATCTTATGATGACGTCTCCAGCTCTGTGTTAATGATCCCATTTCCATAAAGTCTCCGGGAAACTGAATGCGTGAAAGACTCTGCTGATGTCCAGCTGAATGATTCTGTGAGTGAAAAATCATCAGTCAGCAGCCTGTTTGAACCAAGTTTAACTGGTTAATGACCTTTACTGACCTTTACTGACCTTTAGCTGAAGGATTCTTCTTGAACTCGCTGTTCTTTGCCTGGTTGCTGCAGAAGCTCACAGACTGAATCCATCACAATCATTCAAAGTAAGAGGCAAACATGTGCTTCTCCTGCCTGAATGACTGCACTGTGTGAGACACAGCTTGGTGCTGTGAAATCATGTGATCAGACTCAGGGTGTGTCTGCCACTCAATGCTCAGCTTTTCTCATGATTTCCATTCCAGTGCTTTGTGTTTATCTTTTGGAGATAAGACGTACAGCAGTTTCATGATCAGAAACTGATGTCACCATCTAGGAGGTTCATCTCTAACATGCAAACAACTGCATGGATTTATATGAACATGAGGGTTCAAGCTTCTTGTCCCTGATTTGCAGTTAACTTAAATACTCACCCAACAAAATCTTAACCCTCAAAGGAGTTTATATGAAATAAATGATGACCTTTGTAAACACTTACAGGTTTGTGGTTTTTCCCGTTTCTTTCTCGCCCTCATTTCTTTCTCTTTCTCTCTGCTCTCAGGTGTGCTGGTGGTTCCCATGACCCCACCCACAGGTGGAGTTGGCATTTTCACATCAGACTGTTGACTCATGTCTGCTTTTTTCAAGTCTGCTTTTTCACTTCTGTCCTGACTGCACCTGAAGGACTGTTGCACAGAATGAAGAGTGACAACTGAGCGCGCTCAATGCCAGTCCTCTCAAACAGACAGGTAAAAACAACCTCTGATAAATCTGCTCCCAAAAACAGGTGCTTTTAATGTTGTGATTTATTTTCCTTTCCCTTTGTTTCCTCACAGAATCATCAGGTTGGACATCAGCACCAAGTCAAACCCGGGTACACTGCAGAGGAAAGCTTCAACACACTCAGCGTGGAGGAAACGTCCTGGAAATGTATTTACTTCTCAGAAGCAGCTAGAGGAAAGCTGATCCTCTCAAGCTTTCTGATCTACACAAAAATCTCTGAAAATGCATCTTCATTCATAACACTGTGTAAACAAAATGAATTCAGTATGAGACTGATTATAGATGAGCTTCACAGTCTCACTGCTGAAGTAAGACTTTCCAAAGAAATCAAGAACGAGCATCATTGCAGGAGGCGTCACTGCAAACTCCAGAGCTGCAGCAGAAGGACTCACAACTGATTTTACAGGAGGGTTGAGTTTCACATCAGTATGATGGTTGAACCACATGTGAAAATCTCAGAGAATCAGCTGCTGAGGTCTCAAACCTCAACACAATGGAGCAAAAAAAAAAAAAGAAACCCCTGCCACAGCGTTCTGTACGTTCCGGGTGTGCATGAGAAGATTTTTAAAGCACTTGTAAAGATGCTGAAATAAGAGTTGATATATTAGAACAGTAACACAATATGAGTTCCTTTCCTGGGGCTTTCTCTACCCGCCTCTAGCTTCTGATGGGCAGAGCTGCGGCGCAGTGAGTACATTTCATGACACAGACACAAACACCCACAAAATCACAAAACAACAAAATTGTTGGTTTGTGTAGCCATGCTCCATTTGTTTAGTTTTTACCACATACATTTATTTTTCCAAGTATTGTTAGTATTTTGTGTGGTTTTTTTTGTTCTTCTCTTACAGGTTCAGCAGCTGATGAACTATTTTGGTTTATTTACTTGTGCTCTGGCCCCTTTTTTCTACTTTCCGCCTTTTTTCTCTTTCTCTCTCTTCCTTTTTACTTTCTTTCTTTTTTCTTTTCTTTTTCCTCAGCCTGTCAGCTCTGGCACAGATATATGTATGTGAAAAATAATACAAATAAATTAATAAAGTAAAGAGACAAACATAAACAAAAGGAGCCTACAGAGAACCTGTGGAGCTCAGGTTGAAAGAGCAAATATGTTTGGCACAACGATGCATTCAGATCACAGTTCTGCTTGAAAGATCTGCCAGACATGACAGCTTTAAAAAAAGAAACAAAACAGTCCGGTCACCTTATTTCAGGCTCCAGAGACGACTGTGACCTGGATCAGAACTCCTAAATGAGCTGTTAAACGGGCCTTTGTGTGATCAGGTGAAGCAGCTGCTGGAAAGATTCGACACATTCATGAAGCCTCATCACACCATCACTACTGAAGGCTGCTTTGGCACCAAATGTACCTTTTGGAAATTTGGCCAAGAAGTTCAACCTTGTCTCCTCAGACTAAAACAGATTTTCCTGCATGCTTTTGGGAGCCCTCGTAGTTTTTTTTTTTAACCACTCGTAGTTGGGTTGGTATTTTTCTATGTCTGAAAATGCTTCCATCTCACAACTTTACCCCCACAGTCCAGACATACAGAGAATACACAAGATTGTTGTTGCATGTAGTACACAACCAGTACCAGAAGTTACTGCAGCTCCTTCAGTGTTTCTGTAGGTCTCTGCAGCCTCCCTGACCAGTTTTCTGTTTTGTGGGGACGTCCAGTTCTTTGTTACCATTGTCCCATATTTCTCCACTTTTCCACTGTGTTCCACAGTATATCCAGTATTTCCAGTGCTGTACACATTTTTCTCCTGACTGATTCCTTACACCAGTGAGATCCCTTTGATGCTTTGGAAGCTCTCTGAGAACCATGGCTTTGCTGTAGCAGGCAGGAAAATCCTACTAGGAGAGCTGAACTTTACTGCGGGTGATCAGAGCCTCTTTAATTGATGGCCAGCTGAGAAGACTGAATGAAACTGAGGTTTGTGGAGGTGAGGAGTCTGAACAGGTGAACCAGGAGTCGTGTTTCAGAGCAGAAATCTGTCCCTGACTCTGCAGACCAGCTGAAAACCAGTGATCATAACAGCAGACTAATATGAAGGGTTCATAAAAATCAAAAACATTATGTAATTTAAACTTGGGGGATCTTACATGTAAGGTGATTTTATCAGTTTTCAAAGACTGTCCTTTAAAAAACAACCTCATAAGTCATTTATGCAGGAATGTTTTTATAACTAATACCTATGGAGGAGCAGGTTCCAGAGATTTATCAATAATATAAACATAATAGCAAGTCAAGAATTCATTAACATTATTATTTCATCATCACAAGTGCACAGACTGGAACATAAGGTGAATATATTTATTTTAACACAGTGCTGCTGTTTCTTTTGTGACATGACTGAAATATTAAGCAGAAGCTTTCTTCATCCATCGGTCACTGAATGATTTTATGATCCTTCAGATCAGGATGAAAATGTCTTCATGTTTTATCAAATCCTGAATTGAGATAATAAAGAGGGAACATGTATGTAAGTGTTATCTGAAACAGGAGCCAGAACCAAAAGTGTGACTGTTTCAGATGACCAAAGACTGGATGTTGAAAAAAGGAACAAATGTTGTTCATAATGTGTTTTAGAAGCTGATGATTTTATTAAATGAGACCTTTTTCTGAATGTGCTCCTGATTTTTAGCCCCAAAAGGAAACATGATGAAGCAGCCCCACCTGATCAAACTGTGCTGTGATGAACTAAAATGAGTTTGAGCTCTCTGATGTAGAACATTGAAGAACAAGTCTGTGCAGATATTTTGCTGTTTTCATAATAATAAAAAGTCTAACCTTCCGTTTCTTCGCTCTGCACTCTGCTATCACTTTCTGACATCTGTGAGCTTTGCGTTAAGAATGAATCATGGACCTCCAGCTGGAAGAACCTGGAGGTGATTCTGTCAGAGAATGACGTCAGCGATGAGCCATGTGTTGTAGCTGTTTACTGCCACCAGGGGGCAGACTCACAAACAGCCTGTCTGTGTTCAGCTCCGGCTCAAAGACCAAAATCACGACAAAGATCCTTTTACAGTGACGTGTCTCCGTCTGAGCTTCTCACGCTGCTTTTTTCTTTTTTAACCACACTTCCTCCTCCACAGGGTCAACTCCACTGAAACCACCTTTCCTATTCCAGCAAACTTCAGCCAATCAGCATTTTAGCTTTGCATAACATTAACAGGGTTGGGGCTGTTTACGTTCACTCTGTGCAGCCAAATAGCTGCACAAACCGGTCTGTCCGTGTCTCCCTTCCTCTCTTCTCTCTACGACTTTAAGTAACAGGAATCCTGGATTAATGACTTCAGTACAAATAAAAAAGGAGAATTCACAAAGTATTAAAAATAAATGTCCTCAAGGACAAACTCTCTTATTTCATATGCTTCATATCATATTTGATCTCATTGGATTATTGCTGATGTACTGATATAAACTGTGAGCTGTGGCCTGTTATAAACTTTACAGTCACCACCTCACATCAAATATTAACCAGCAGTACAAACATTCAGTATAACTTACATTAGAGTTTCTATTATTCATGAAAACACTGAACACATCACTCCTCTCTTTCACTTTTACACTTAAAGAGGACTTTAAATAAAGCATATAATACTCAGTTTATGAAATAGAAGATCCACTATCATCATCTGCATCACAGGTATCAGCTGGAAGTTTTCTCCTACATCATATCAAAGTTGTGGCTTTGTCCTTTGGAGACCTTCATTGTCCATCAGTCCTGATAGGTCCCAGTCAGAGTGCAGGATTTTATTTGATGCTGATGTTGCAGGTGGTTGCTGTTTTAATGTAGTGAACAGCTGGTTGTCTTTTTTTTAACTGGAAAATGTTTGAAGGTCTGCTTCCATCTTTGTGAGATCATCAAACACCTTCTTATACTCTGCAGCTACATCTGAAATGTTGTTTACATTTACAGATCTTGTGAGATTTTGAATAGAGTCCAACAGTTCAGATATGAGTTTTTTTCTGTCATGATCATTACAGTTACACTTTAAATTTTCCAAAATATTCTCAACTGGTTCAACAGTCCTCCTGAACTCTTTGGTTAATTTTTCCACTTCTACACTGACTGAAACCAATAACAGCATCACCTACACCAACAGCACCCACTGCTGCTGCTGCCGTTATCACTAAACCTGCACCTCCATTAAAAGGAGCAGAGATTCCTGCTGCTGCAGCTGCAGCACCTACAACAAAACCTCCTTCAATAACACGCACAGCTTTTAACTGAAAATCAATTTTCCGCAGCTGAGTTACAATCTGTTTCATTCTGGATTCAGTATTGCAAAATTGGAAGATGAATGAAGAACAACCAGCAGAAAAATCAGGAGGATATTCTCTGCTCTGTCTTCTTTTCCACAGCTTCCCAAGTGATGAAGAAAGGAAGGACATTGTCCTGATGTCTTACATGATCATTCTGAGAGAGGACAAAAGAAAAAACACAACCAAAAACCTTCAGTTTTTCAGTTACTTTCAGACAATTGTCTGTTTTTCAATATTTGGTTTTTGTCACATTCAACTTTTAGTTAAAATTGCAGTTTTTTTCCTGCTGTTACAGATTTATGAAACTCTGAGGTTGTTTTACCTGTCCGATCGTGTGTGTGGGCACTGAGCGTGCTCAGTAACCATTCTTCTTCCTGTTCAGAGGTCCTCGTGGTGCACTCAGAGGCAGAAGTGAACAGATCACTGTTTTCCACACCAACTCCATCAACAACAGGCCAACAGTCTGAATTTAGTCCAAAGATTCAGAGAAATGTATTTTTCTCCTGAAAGATCAAATCTTCTGTCTGATGTGTCAGAAGCTCGTTTCCATGTGTCCAAGCTCCACCCCACCTCCTCCTCCAGGCTCCAAAGTTCACCTCAGCATTATTAAGTAAGACTTTGATTGATTTATATATTTTATGTGAATCCACTTCTAACCCTAACACTAAAGCATAGTTTTACCCTCAAACAGCTCTTTGAAGGAGAGAAGTGATGAAGCTGTCCTTCTCTGATCCTCACAGAGAAGGCAAATGCAAACAAACACACAAAAACATGCCAATAAAACATTTACAGTGCCATAAAAATATCAGCTCTTCTTATCCAGTGATGGTTCATGAGTAAAGCACATGAAAACATGAACCTGCCAGACGGACTGTTCCAGACCTTAAAGATGCTGCAAAAGTCAGAGGGTGTGAAAAAAGGAGGAAAAAATCTGATTTGACTGAAAATGATCACATGAGAAAATATTCAGTGCAGATGGTTCACAGGCCAATAAAAACTCAGCATTCATAAAATGTATCAAAGTCCGTGCAGATCAAATATGAAACCAAGCTCAACAGTCAAAAGTTCAATTACCATAAAGATTTTTTATCACAAGCAATAAATCATCAGCTGCTGTGACCTGAAACCTCGAACATCTCTCAGGTCTTCCTACAGGTCCTCAGTCTGTTTATTAGTCTATTTAATTAATCTGTTTAATTAGTTTTTGAATTAATCTGTTCAATTAGAGGTCATTCAACCAGCAACTGTCTCACATCTCAGCTTTAAAAACAGAAACACTGTGACTATAAACTGCTCTTCATTCAGCTGTGTGCAAAAGTTTAGACCCCTAGTTTGTTTCTTCCTGCCTTTGGCTCTGTCAGTGTGATCAGACTGCTGCACTGAAACTAAACTGCTGTTTGCTGAATGACACGTTTTTAACCATAAGATGATGCCAAATATTGTATCTGCAGCTTTGTTCTGCTGCTCAGTATTGGATAAGCTGTCATTTGAAGATTTGCAACAGCGATACATTAACAGACGGTTCAGTTAACACAGCTTTACAGATCGAAGAACACGAGCTCATAAAGGGGATTAAATATTAAACCAGACTCAAAAGTTCACCTGTTATAAATATTTTTTTTTTCATTATTAAGAGGTCATTCACGAACAGGGGCGTGGTGGCCATCGGGAGGTTTACCGAACGGCCGGTCGTTTCCAGGCCGGACCGGCCGGTGATTTTTACCCAATTAAGCAGAGCAGCGCTCGCGCTGCAGCTCTCGCGGCCACAGGTACAGACAGTGATGGTCGGTCGTGAACGTTTCGGCTCTAAGAGCTGGTTCTTTGAAGTGAATGACCGGAGCTTCACTGAGAGCCGTTTTCATCAGAGGGGCTACAAACACAGCAGCCCAGCAGCTTAATAATACATAACAAATTATCATTATTAATATCTGTTTGGTAGATTTGTTTGCAGTGTTTTGTTCTTTTATTTTTGTGTTAAATAAAAAGTGAAACTTTGATTAAAATATTATAAAAAAGTAAGAATGCCTGCGTTCGTAATAGAACAAATACATAAGTAAAAGGTTTCTCATGTAGGGAACACTGAATGCAAAAAGGATTTATCTTACAAAACATTCATATTTTCCAAGTTAAGCTAAAATATATGAGGCTGCACACAAACAGTCGTTTTAATGCTGCGGGAAAAACAGTGTTTTTATAATGCAAATAAAGTTTTCTTGCTTTAAAATTATGGTTTGTCCGATTGGATAAAAGGCCGTACAAAGCGTACGACGGGGGGGGGGGGGTGACACCCAGCATACGCTTTTCAAATAGAAAATGTCGGTCGGTCGGTCGGTCGGTGTAATTTGTGCGTTGCCATCTGACCACCGGTAACCGAGGAATCCACACCACTGCACCCTTCCGTGGTCTGCAGCGATATTTCCTCCGGTCTAACAGATCAGTTCAAAGGCCTCACTGAATCCTCTAAAATAGTCCATCATCGATTCACAAAATGACTCTACTGACGATATTAGACAGGAACAAACTGTGAGTGCAGCGCAGCAGGTCTGGAAAGCAGCCGAAGCTGCCGAAGAAATTCAACAAGTGGAAACATTGTTCCAAAAATAGAAACCGTACACAGTAAACCGCAGAAAACGATGATGGATTTTATTCAGAAGGTATGAACATTAATTCAACATGTTCCTGGCTTATTTTCATCTATGCTGGCCCGTATATTTGTGCGTAATCTGGCGATCAGCGGCCGGCACTGTTGCTAAATTTTGTGTAACAAAACTCGCTGTCGACTGTCTCAAAAGTCGCTAAAGGACGAATCGAGGTCCGGGGGTGTGTGTGCTGTCCCCCTCGGTGCCAAAGAGAGGTCCGGGCGATGCCACAGCGTATGAAGGGACGCTGCGCTAGGAGCGCTGTATGTACACAAAACACGGTGACAGCGGAGTTTTCAGGTTTCCGGCATTGTGTCAAAAAATTATTTATTTTTTTTTAAGCAAAGAATGTTTTTTTCTTTGCTTATATCAGTAAATATACTGGTGCACAGGATTTATGAAGGGCTTAGATATATAAATGAAGAAATGACTTGTTCTTACCCTCATTAATAAAGAATATATTGTAGTGTCTGGTAAGATGGCGAGAGATTGCCAGCAAAAGTTGCCCTTTTATTAACAGTTAACCACGCCAGAAACAACAACAAAACGGGACTCCCTCTCTCTCCCTCCGTGTGCACGCACATGTTCAAGGACCACCAAACAGTGGGAAATCACAGAACTTCTGCACAGAACCATCTAACTTTAACAGAATCGCTACAATATGAAAGTCACTTTGCCAAAAACTGACTGCAGCTTCTACCATGTGACAGGAATGTTCTTTATGACTCAAAATGAACTGATATCATTCATAAGAGATGATGTTTGAGATACGCTTGACAGATTATAGGCCCGCAAGTCGTTTACAACAATATAAATACCAGCAGTAATTTTTTTGGGCAAATACCGGAAATCACTTTTTGGCACAAGACCGGCTATTCAGATGACAAATCGCTCCACTGCCACTGTGCACAGTGTGGCGGTGTGTACATTTTCTGTACCTGCAGTGCAGTACACATTCACATTAAAATTAAAATCAGTTTATTGCACTCTGTAAATTCTAATATAGGTATATCTGTTAATTACAGGGTGCACCCTGCATCTTGCCCTATGACAGCTGGGATAGGCTCCAGCCCTCCCGCGATCCTGAAAAGGATAAGAGGAAGAGAATGGATGGATGGATTTTTATTAGTGTAACGATACAATGTTTTAATAGGTAGGAAAGAGTATATTTGATATCAAGATCTACAGAATTTTTCAAGACCACGATGTGTTTTTACAAAACCCTGCAAGGACATGGTGTTGTGACCCTTGTGCGAGATTTCCGAGCTATGCTTGCCGTGGGTTCCTTATTCTTTATAACTATTCAGAGAGGCAAGGAATACAGTACAAATCTGTTTTAATCAGCCATTCAGAACAACAAATGTAGCCATAACAACAGGAATAGTAATCAATAACCGAACATACTGATCTTGACAGCCCAACATAATTGAGCACTGAGTGCTCGCTGGAATATATCACACATGGGAGAAAAAAAAATGAGGGAAAAAAGAGACAGATGTACTTTTGCGATATCTCACATACACACACACTCAGCTTGAGCTTTTATTTTATGAATATATGATACAGATAAACAGGTGTGTGAGCTGAGTGGCTGAGAGGAGAAGGGGGCGGGGCAGCGCTGTGTGTGTTTGTGGCGATCAGTGAAGCAGTGATGCTGTGAGAGTGAGACAGTCAGCCAGGTTCATTCCTTCATGCCTGTACAGTTTTGCTTATGGCCAACAGGAACCGCTGAATTATAAATTAAAGGTGACTTTTGCTGCAATCTTTCGCCGATCCTTTCAACGTCCTGACGGACACTGCTGTATCAAGATTAATGTGGAAGTGCGCAGCCTAAAATAAAAAAGTTTTACGAGATCTCGCAAAAGTAAATCTTTTTTTTCTCTCTCATGTCCCTTGTGGGGCTCCATAGTTTTAGTACTTCCTAGTACATTACAATACCAAAGAACCAGGTGAAATTAAATGTCATGAAAAAAAGATCAACATTTTCTTTGTAAGCTTTTTTTATGGGGGGGGGTGGTCTGAAAAAGAGTACGCTTTGTATGCTCTGGAAAATGTTGATATTTGTGAATGACCCCTTAGTTCATTAGTGCACACTCTACACAAACAGATCAGATTAGGTGCTAGTGTTACTGTCATGTGGTAGATCATACAGTATATCATTTACTAGGTTAATTGTGCAATAACTTGTGCAGAAGTTGTGTTTCATTGCACTTTGTTATATATTTTCATGTAATGTAGCCTTATTTGACAGCACTTTACATGAAACAATCTTTCACAATAAAGTCTTCATTGCTAAAAAAAAAAAAGTACTTAATTTTATGTATGACTAGTTGCTTTCTTGATCACCCCTTTACAAAAAAACACAACATAAAATGTGAGTCGGGCAACTTGGGCCATGTTGGTTATGATCCTGAGAAGCCGTGGGGAGTCAATAATTTGCAAGCCACTAGCACTTGCGCCACCACATTTGCAGCACATGCTGCTCGCACTGCAGAAGTACAGCTTCACTCTCATTCACAAACCTGGGAATTAGATTCCAGTCGCCGACACATTGTCAAGAAAATCAACAGATGATGAGAACAGCTCACTAACCAAAGACTTGGAAACTCAAATACACACTGTCATCAGCACAATGCCAGTGAGTACAGAGAGACTGATCGACCTCAAAACAGCCAGAGCTGAAGACGAGAAGTTGTCCGCTCTCAAACACGTCATCCATTCAGGCAGGCCAGAGACAAAGAAAAAATGCCCATTGCTCATTAGCGAATACTGGAACCATCGCAGTGAAATCACAGAAGCTGATGGAATCCTTCTCAAGGGCGAGAAGATCCTCATTCCCCACAAGCTCTACCAGGAGATGCTACAACGCATACATACAGGACATTTCAGAATGGAGAAAAGCAAACACAGAGAAAGAGACATAATGTTTTGGCCAGGTATGTGTCGACAGATCGAAGAAACTGTAATGAGATGTGACATATGTCAAACACATCGCAACTCCAACCAGAAAGAGCCCATGCTCTCCCAAGAAATCCCAGACAACCCATGGCAAACTGTAGCAACAGACCTGTTCACCTGGATCTCTGAGACCTACATTGTCATATGTGACTACCTGAGCAGGTATTTTGAAACTGAACACCTGCACAACACCACCACATCAGCTGTGATCCACAAGATGAAAGGTGTGTTTTTGCCAGGCATGGGATTCCTGAAAACGTTATCAGTGACAATGGGCCATGCTACAACTCCAGAGAGTTTAGCCAGTTTGCAAAAAGATGGGGTTTTCAGCACATCACTTCAAGCAATGGCCTGGCTGTAAAAACAGTCCAGACTGCAAAACGTATCCTGACAAAAACCAGAGAGGATGGAAAAGATCCTTATCTTGCACTCCTAGAGTACAGGAACACACCTGTTGATGGACCCGTTGATGGAGATCCATTCTCCCAACGACAAGAAAACAGCTGAAACCTTGAGTAGCTCATCTGAAGGCTGTGCATCAAAGAAGAGAGGACTGCCAAAACCGCCAGAGAAAGCAGTATGACAAAGCTGCAAGACTATTACCCACACTGCCATCTGGAGCATCTGCATGTTTTCAGTGGGAAGATGGACGATGGCAACCAGCTATTGTCACAGGACCAGCAGAAACACCACGGAGCTATCACATCAAGACCAGCGATGGACAGGACTTCAGAAGAAACAGGCGACATCTCACAGCACAGGACAACACACCAACACTGGACCAACAGCAATCAGAAGTCAACACCACCACTCAGTGGCACCACTAACCCACACCACTCAGGTGTGTGAGCAGAATCCTGTTGAACCACAAGTCAGAACCGGACATGGACGTGTCATTAAACCAAGGCAGCTTGATCGTTGAAGCTTGTCATGTTAATTTAAGGTTCAAAAAATTAATTAAAAAAAGAAAAAAAACATGTTGCTGTAATAATAATTTTGGCATAAATCTCAAGTATAGGTGAATTTTGCTGTTTGTTTTCTTGCTGTATTTTGCATCGTGACAAATGTTTTACATGCACTATTTTCGTTGGTAATGTTTTTTAACTGTATCGATGGGACTCTTATTTTGAAACTCCCGGTTACTGAAACCGGATGTACCGCTGCAGGTTGGGGGGGGTCTGACTATGTTTTGGGACTTGCTGGTGAGTTGTTATGTGACAAAGCTAAAATAAAGAGACGTAACTCCCGTCAGGATATATCGGTGGATTATTAACAAACTGGCTGACTTGCTGGTTGAAGAATGGGATGCTGTCCCACAGCAGTGTGTGACCAAGCTGGTGACCAACATGAGGAGGAGGTGCCAGGCTGCTGTGGCTGTGTGTGGTTCTTCCACATGCTGCTGACGCCCCTGTTTGCTAGATTGCTAATGTGTCTTGTTGCTTCAGACTTCAATCATCCAATCCAATCAATGACACCAAACCAGAATCAGCTGTTTGATGGAGATCTGGCAAGTTTTTCATGGGTGTGACTCACAAACTCGACTCTGCTGCTCAACCCACAAATGCATTTTCATTACAAATGTGGCTCCATGTAAGGGAAATAAACAGGCTTTCCAACAGTATCAGATTTATTACTGTGTTTGTATGACAGTTTTAAACATGCCTGAAGGCAACAGCTGAAAATATCTCAGCAATGAGTCTTTGCACATCATAATTTGTTCATTTATCAATACTTTGCAACAAAAAAGAAAAGTAAAAGTGGGACGTGTGTGTTTCCTGTAGGGGCTGGATTTACCTCTTTATATTTGAAAATCAAATCAACAAAATCTGTCACTGACCAGAAGAGCCCAAAGTTTTTGGATAAAGCTCTGAGGTTATTTTTAATAACACTCCTGTGTTTGTGTTTATCTGTCAGTGTAGAAGTGTGAGGTTAATAAAGCCTGTGAGGGCTGTAATGGGAATAACTGAGACTCATTTTGTCTGTTTTATTGTCCTGTAACATTCACTGTGAAGCAGTTTGGTAACTTTCAACCCTGAATCCTGGTTCATGATCTAACTGAATAACTTGAATGCTAAAATGATTCTATGAAGGCTACATGTTTATATAATCTGAGCAACAATATCAGGTCTGGAATTTTATGAAATGCGGCTCAAAAACAAAACCTTTCATTTGAAGCAAAAGGAACTAAAAAAACTCATTAAATAGTGGCATTCATATTCATACTCTGTGTCTGAATAGTGAAGGAAGATGATGTAAATGTAATGATATGCACAAACACATTTTAGAACAATAATGAAGCAAATGAAGAGGATACAAAAATATGTCATGTCTGAGACAAAGAGGACCACAGTCTTTGTGACGATCATTTTTATTGTGTAACATTATTGTTTTGTATTGGGAATAAATCACTACCATAAATCACAGGATTCAGATCAGCACGAGTTCTACTCTCCGGCTCCAGAACCAGAAAAAAAAGTGCTGAGATCATGTTGGATAATAAATATTCATCACCAGAATCACCAACACGATGAGACAGAAACACTACAGGAAGGAGCTGTTTGACCAGGAGGAGGTACAGCGCTAACAGGCTGCAAGGAATATAAACACAAAGTCACAGCTATCAACAATAATCAGCCCATATCATACAAAAGATATCATACATATGTACAGAAGTGTCAGTGAGTCCAGTTTTATCCCGACCATCAACCTTTCTGACTGAAGATCTGAGCTGAACCTGCCAGCAGGATCTTCATCAGATTTAAAGGAGCAGTTCAGTGTTTCTGGACATGAGCTCACTTCATATCATTGTTTACTGTAACCACAGATGTTTCCTACATTCCAGGCAGCTGTTACTGTACTCTCTCTGACTCTGAGCAGCAGGACAAACTGGAGTTGTATCAGAGGCTCCATGACAGCATTCCTGCACTCACAGTGAGGTCCTTCTGACTGTGTCAGTTTCCTGACGCAACCGGATCAAACCGGTGACCTTTCACTGAAAGATCCTTTGATCTTTAAACCTTTTAATAAAACACTAATGTCAAAAGAGGCTTAATTAAGCTTTAAATACCAGAAACTTAAAGGTGCACTCTGTAATCACCTTGTTACTACACACTCCTGTAACACAGGAAATACATGAATATGTTGTATTTGGTTGGTGCAGTGGTGCTGTCCATCACTGCCCACAGCAGGAAGGTTCTGGGTGTTTGTTTGTGGAATTTGAATGTTCTCCTGTGCCTGCTTGGGTTTCCTCCCACTGTGCAAACACATGTTGTTGGTGGTGATTCTACATTGGCCACTGGGGTAATTGTGAGAGGGTGTGGTTTTCGGTCTCTGTCCTGTCTAAGGTGCACCCCCCCCGTTCTCCCAGTGACAGCTCATCTTCCTGTCGTGAAATCAGGACAAACTGGATGCTACCATAACTTGTAAAATGTTTTGAGATATAAAGTGTAAGGCCAAAGTACGACCTCACCTTCAACAACCGTCACAAACAACAAAACTGTTTCTAATCAGAGAAATTAAGATGGAGGTTTAGGAAATGATCAACAAAACCCCACAGTGATTCCTGGGGTTCCTCAGGGATCGGTTCTCGGTTCTTTACATTTCCATGAATGTAAACAGACCAACAATAAATCTTACAGCACACGGATGAACTTCTGTTCTCTCTACACAAATATGAAATCAATAAGTTTATAGTTGAACTGCCTTCTTAAGAAACTAACAGTGGCTGCCTGGAAGGCAAGAATGACCCATTCAAAGCTCTAAAACACGACAGCTTTGTAAGAATCACAGACGTTAAGCTTTGACATGCAGCCTGAAACAGACAAAAACAGGTTTTAAAGATCTCTTTTTCTTACTTCTATAATCTGTCATTTTTTCCTTCAACATGGCAGATACATTACTGTGCTAAAGTTTTGAACTGATCTTCATTTCTTTATATTTTGCTTCCAACACTTTGTTGTAATTTCTAAAGTGCTCTTGAGCAACAGTTCTCCAGCTTTCTGAAAGCATATCCAGGTTTTTCTCAAGGGATGAAGCCATGCTGAGTCTGCACGTGACTGACAGCTCAGCAAAAAACTCATTTTGAATTGTGTCTTTAGGCGCTTTGTTACTCGCAGCCTGTCACACAAACACATCATCTGCTCCCATTTCTTTAGTTGAATCTAAATCTAAACTGCAGCTCAGCCAGTGGAGATGGAGATCATCAAAATTGATGGAATTATGAATGCAGAAAGTGCGATCAGATTTTGATCCACCGTGCACCGTCTGGAAAGCTTCTGATTGGCAGCAGCTTCATTTTTAGCCTGACAATCATCACAAACACGCTGCCAGTGCAGTAAAACCTGGATATACAGAGTCAGCCGTGGATCAGATATTACTGAAGCAGCGATGGCCCATCTTCATCACCATCAACAAAAGGCAGAAACATCCAAAGAAGAGCTTTAATGTCCTTCAAGAAGCTGGAGAACTGTTCCTGAAGACAAGTCCAGACTGTGATGGACAATAAAGGTTTTGGTAGAATTATAAAATCTCTGTTTTGTCTTAGATGCTGTATTTCCATGTGTTTGCACCTTTTCCCATTTTTCCAGCAACATATAAAGATATGAGGTGAGTCAAGACTTTTGCACAGAACTGCACACGGTCAGTGTTTCCAAACAGTATAAATTTATATTTAATGCACTGAAGTTGTTTTTGATCACACGGTTTCATAACCATCACCTCCCAATCAGGTTTAAATTACACATAAATACAGATTAAATGATGCTGCACATTAAACACTATGAAGATCTGAGCTCCTTCTGTGACTGAAGGTGAAACAGTGTGCAGACCGATGAGGTTTATCAGCTGATCCCAACACATAAATCTACAACATTAAAGAATCAAAACTATAAATTAAATATAATAAGCAGGACCTTCATGAAACCTCTGGTTAAAGTGATGCAGTGAGTCTGGATCATGTGCTCTGGCTGTTCCTCCGGCCTTCATGACTCGCAGCCAAACAGGAAACTGTGACGTGTGTCACGTGTTTCATTCATACGAGTAACTTTAATGTTCAAAAGTGCCTTCATGGACCTGCAGCCAAGCCGGGACAAAAACTGATGCAAAGTGTTGATGAAGATATTTCCAGGTGAGAGGAGTTCACAGACACACCTGAGCGGGTTTTTATCATCATGCATGCCGAGTGACGAGGCCATGCTGTACATTCGCTCTCTGCAGGTAGACGCTCCAGTTTATGGCTCAGACTCACGGTTCATCTACACGTCATCAAATATTCGGCTACGAGACGAAGACATGGACAGATACCGTCCTCCTGAGTGCCTGAAAATACAACATCACACAAGTTCACACATCTATGATACATCAGGCCCACAAACAGAAGAGCTTCACTCCACCAACTAATGCTGACGTCCTCTGGAGTCAGACTGACTTTCTCTGCTTCCACCTCAGCTCGTACTCACCGTTACATGAAATGATTCTCAAACACACAAACATTCAAATTATGAGTCCTCTGTTTTGGTCTGTAACAGGTGCAGTTCACTCCTTTTTAAACTCATGGCTGAAGTCATGCAGACTGAGTCAGTAACAGCTACAGTAGGTGGCAGTGGCGCTCTCATTGTGAGAGTGTGCTCAGTAAGTAACAGCTCTATGGTGTACGTTTTTTTGCCTACTCACAGCGTGGAGCAGGCGCCGCCATGACTATAGTCACAGCAGAGAGTGGGGGGGGCATAACAGACAATAATTGAGAAGCGCTGCCTTAAAGGGTTAAACTGTGTGTCTGGAAGAACTCATGAATCACTCGGTGTTATTATTATTAAATAAAGCCAATGAAATAAAAACTGGAGAATGAAATTAAACTGCAGTCAAAGTGAAAACTAAAAGTTCAAAAAGCACATGGATGGAACCATGAAGTCGTCGTGGTTACCTTCCAGATTCGGGGTCCAGTGGGTCGTCTGTCAGCGCGTCGGCGTTGAAGTCTAAAGGCTCGGCGTCCTGCAGCAGCTCGATGCGATCCCGCTCCGCTCGGCTCCCGGAGCGGGTATATTTGGCCTCTGTTCAAAGACAGAAGGTCGTCCGTGATGCTGCCTGACCTCTAACCCACGTTCACTCCTTTAAAGGCGGCGAGTACCGGCCTGCGGCCGACTTACGTCTGCTGTTGCTGGAGTTCACCGTGTCTGAGTAGCTGGTCTCCTTCATCTCGTGGCTGCTCCTGTTCCTCGCGGCGTAGTCTTCTCTCGGGTTTCCGTATCGCTCCTTCCACTCCTGCAGCTCAGAGGACAAACATGCATGCTTCAGTCTGCAGAGCTCAACACACACAGCATCATCATCATCATCACCATCATCATCCCACTGATAGCAGTGATAATCACGGACTGATGCTGATTCTATTTTTCTATCATTAATTTTATTCTCGAGGAAAGAAGAACCAGCTGCTCACCCTCCGTCTGCTCTCTCCATCTTCAATCCTCTGCCTCTTTCTTTTCTCTGTTGAAACAAAGATTTTAACACAGCTTCACAGTTACAGAGTTAAACAGGCTGAACGAGGGTGGCAGTCTTACCCCGTCGGATCAGCTCCTTCCCCTCGTCGATCAGGTCAGAGGTCATTTCACTGTCATCCATAAACTGCTGGAAGCCCAGAAGGTTCAGGCAGCGAGTCCCCAAACTGAGGAGAACATGATGAATGTAACAGTGACCGACGGCCTTTTATCTGCACAGGTTCTGATCAGAGGACAAACCCTGCAGCACGCTGAGGCTGAAAGAGTTAAAAACCAGGACCAGGAAAAACTTTTTCCAGGTAAGTTTTTGGTCTGTGAGGAAAACTTTGAGTTTTTGTTTCCAAAGATTTTCAGTTTCCTAATGAAAGACGAGGAAAAGCAGCAGATTCTGTCATTTAGAAACACGTTTCAGCAAAAACGAGTCAAACAGCAGCAGCGAGCGTCGGTACCACACAGCAAAGAACCTTCCAGCAGTGGGACACCTGGAACCGGACTCACCTGAAGTAGGTGGCGATGCAGAGAATGACGATCAGCATGGGGTAGTAGATGTAGAAGCCGTTAGCGATGAAAGAGAGAACGCGCATCGAGCCCATGATCTGTTCCAGAAAGAAACAACAGGTGAGACGGGCTGACACTGCAGCACAGGTGTGACACAGGTGTGACACAGTGTGGTATTCACAGAGGTGTACGCAGTCTGCAGCTTGTTCTGGTGGGAGATGGCCGAGTCCATGTGGATCAGACCCAGGAAGTTGAGACACAGCGGAGGAGTCAAACGACAGAAGAGCCTGCAGGAGGAAGACAGGTTAGAGCACCAGACCTGCATCAGGTCCACCCCTCCATCACCTGCAGGTGAGCATCCGTGTCACATGATACCTTGTTTAATATCACTACACAACTTCCTGCAGTTCCTGTGCTTTAAGATAAACGTGAAAATTTCTGAAACTCGTACCCTTCAGAACCCTTTCAAAATAAAAGTGTTGCAGTCACTTACATGCCGCTGAACTGGAGGCTGTAGGCGTCGGTCTGGTGATGGGAGGCCAGGTAGTAGTAGTTGAAGACTCGGATGCGGAAGACGGTGGAGTAAACGCAGGTACACAGGAAGAAGATTGTGATGAAGCACGCCATCTGGTGGAGAGAGGGGGCATAACAGCAGTGAGCAGAAGCAGACGGCTCTCAGAGATCATGTTTCAGCAACGGAAACAGTGAGACAGGAGGAGTGAGACGTCTCACATCATGTTTCATTCATGGTAACATGACAGCTGTGCAGCACCCCCCCCCCCCCCCCCCACACACACACACACACACTTACAGGCTGTGCATAAATCATGGAGCCCCCTGTGTGACGGTTTCTGCTGTGTCAGCGTAAACCGAGGTTTGAGAAACAGAAAGAAAGAAAATGAATGCGTCCTCTGAGCCTCACCTCGATGTACAGGTAGTTGTAGTCTCTCTCAGCCAGCTGGATGAAGATGGCGAACAGCGAGAGGACGGGCCGGGTGCTGAAGAAGGTGCACTCGGACCAAACCACGGCCACGCTGAACAGAGTCAGGACGACGGAGAGGAGCCGGTAAAACCAGCGCTTCAGGAGGCACTGCCAGTACCACTCTGACACACACACACACACACACACACACACACACACACACACACACACACACACACACACACACACACACACACACAGAGCAGTGTTTAGTCTCCTACATGTCTTTGTTCAGCACTGCCAGCAGCGCCCAAAGGAAAACTGTAGCAGGACCACCTGTGCAGGTGAGTGCAGAGGTAATCTGATTACACCCACCTACAGTCGGGGTGTAGATGTATCTGCTGAACCAGCCGGCCGGCTCAGATGACGGGAAGCTGTGGACGAACTGGTGGGTGGAGCTGGTCTCGTTCTTGGCGACGTCCTCCAGGTGGATGGCCTGCTGCAGGAGGATCTGCCACTGCACACGAGTCCTGTTGTGTCTCTGCACCGCGTAGATCACCTGCACACAGCATCACAGGAGCTACTGCGAACACTGACTCTGGAGGAGGAACGAGCAGCTTCACCTCACAGGAAGCTCTTTTCTTCTTTTGTGGTGGAACGGCCTGTTCACTCATTATCTTCTTCTGCTGCTGCTGTGGAGACTCAGCTCCACCTGCTGTTCATCTGAACCTCCAGCTAACAAACACTCACCTGTCAGCACTGATTCAAACATTTTTCCTTCAGCCTGTCTCACACTTTGGTTTTCAGTGCAGCTGCTGAACCATCATTAATAATATTATTAATATTCAATCAGACCTGTGACTCAACCTCTTCCTGAATGCAGAACTTCTTTCTTTGTCATCTCACTGATTCTGTTTGCTGAGATTAATTATTAAATATTATTTAATAATAACAGCTTGTTTGTTGTGGCTCCAAAAGAAAAATGATCTGTTAAATTAAACAATTTAAATCCACTGGTTTAATTTGATCAATTTCAGAAATATTTAAAGATAATTTCATTTACTGATTTTTTATAAAAACTCTTGAACTCACGCCCTCCTGCAGTACCTGCACAGCCCACCAGGTGGCTGCAGCTGACTGATGGATTTCATTCTTTACTAATGAGGACTAAATTAATTTCCTCCTGCTGTTAATAAGCAGTTTGACTGAGTGTGTTTCTCAGTGGCCACTTTATTAGGCACATATTTACAATGTGAGGTGGGCCAGTGCGGCTCCTCTGTGCTGCAGAGACTCATAATAATCTGACCACCTCACATATATAAATATGGAGGAAAAGATCTGTGACATTTTAAAACAGGACCCATCACTGATGGGGATATCCTCCTGTGATTAATGAAAATATTAAATACATATAGACGTCAGGACAACATCACAGCCTCAGATCATCACTCATTTGGAGGCCCTGCCCTTAACCTTTAAACACCCAAATCTGCTGCTGACAGACAACAAGGCCGACATCAGTGTTCATTCTGTCTGCGTTAGACTCATCTGGTAATATTTACAGATGCCTCCTGAGCTCGCTGAGCGGATTCATCTTCTAAAGCTTCAGGTGGGCGTGCTCCGTGCAGGTGATCAGTGAACACAGAGACAGGCGGCGCTCACCACAGCTTCAGGAGTCTGTTTGCTTCCTGAGACCTCTGATAAGAAGGCGCCACGGTCTGATCTGATGACATCATCTCTCACCTGTTTGTGAAGCTTCACGAGGCTCTTCTCTGTCGGGTAGGTGTTCTGTTTGTCATCAAAGTCCTCGTAGTCGTCCATGTTCCTGCCCATCTTCTCCTGGTAATCCAGAGGGCACTGAGGGAAAACACGAGCGTATCATCACTCATTATCACAGCTGATCATCTGTGTCAGACTGAGGTCCAGCTTCGCTCCACCTACTTTCCTGAGGATGGTGTCGATGTACTTCCTCAGCGGGTGGTTGTATTTGATGGACTCGCTGACTTTTCTCACCTCCTGCAGCAGAACAGACGTCACAGTAAAATCACTGACATTAAACCGAATGTCTGTAACTCCCGCAGGCCGTCCCTCACCTCCATGACGTCCTCCAGGTTCTCCTCTGCGTCCGCCTTCTCCGTCATCAGCTTGGAAGCCTTGAAGTACGTCTTGATGAGCAGGTGTCCGTGTCGGGAGGCGTTCCAGTAGGAGCGAGGGATCTCCACCAGCCCGTACCCAAGCAGCAGCACCAGCAGGAACAGACCCCAGGTGTTGGCGGCAGTGATCCCGATGGTCTGCAGCTCGTACCTGAGCCACACAGGAGGACCGAGCAGGAGGTCATTACCAATAACATCACTGTTCTCAGCCAGGAAAACTGCCCCCTACTGGTCACTGCAATACCTGACTCATCTCCACTCTCCACCATCTGTAAGAACTTTATTTTCTGCATCAACACAACACCTGACTTTAAACCACAGAACGGCACCTTTAGACACATCAACAGCTGAACTGCAGCTGATGACAGAATAACAAGGAGGGAAGGAACAAACTGACTCGTGCATTGGTGACATCACAGCATCACGCTGAGTCAGTGAGCGCTTTAGAGCGTCAGTCTTCCTCAAATGTTTCTAAAGCAGCTCAGGTGCTGGGTTTTATTCACCTGTGGCAGCAGGTGAATTCATAGACTGAGAGGTGTGGCCCAGCACTGGTGTAAGCAGTCGTCATCGGTCTCTGCCTGTGAATCATTTTAATCTTACAGTCGGCAGATCGACTCACAGCCTGAGGCACCGAGAAAAGCTTTTTGTCCCTGTGATGATACCAGAGCAAACCTCTCATATGTGGTTCAATCACAGCGTTACCAGACAGGTTATAATCAGGTCTGTATTTTTATATTAGTGTTTAACTTTCAGTTCACCTTCACTTAGTTTCCAGTGCTCCAGGTTTAGGTCAGTGTCAGTGTTTTTTTAATAATATGAATACATTTTTTCCTCTGAAATTCACAAAGTTCGGAGCAGCTGCAGCAGGTGTGGTTCACCTCTCTGTAGCTCATCCCCACGCTGCACTCACCAGGAGAGGTGCCACTCCGGGTGAACGGCCACGTAAATGAGCAGGGAGCCGAAAATGAGCAGGTAGGTGCCGTAATAAATGGCGTTCTCTATCAGCGCCGTTTTGATCTTCCCGGTGATGGAGAAGCCTCCGGAGCGAGCGTACGACTGCATGAAGGGCAGCAGCAGCCTGACGACACAAACACACATTCAAACCTGAAGCAGAAAAACTGAGCAGGTTCTGATTTTATGAGGAGATTCAGGCTCACTGACCATGTGAGGCACTGAGACGTCCAGTACACCACCCTCCAGAACACCGGCATGATGCCGTCGGGGATGTAGCTCCACGGCTTGTAGCACGGCGTCAGTACACTGAGGAGGAATCACACACAGGATTATGAAAGCTGCTGATGAGGACTGAAAGCTGGTTCAGAGCTTCATCAGGTCAAAGAAATGCAAACAAGCCTTCATCCCCCGCACACACTCGGCTCTCTGACCTTTTGCTGGGTGCAGCAGTCGTGTTTGCTGTGCTGTGATTGGACGGCAGCGGGCTGAGAACAGAAGCCTGCTCCTCGTGCTCCTTCTTGCACTGCCTGTAGATGGTCTGTAAGCAGCAGAGAGACAAACAGCTCAGGAATCAAACATTTAAAGACCTTTAATCCTTACTTATATGATCAGTGTGGTTGCAGATGTGCAAAAAGGCCCACGAGTCACAGATCTGAGCCCAGAGGTTCAAACAGCTTCTCTACGAACTGCCCTGAAGCTTAAAGTTCTCAGATTAAAACTCAGAAACATCAGCAGAGAAACTGTCAAAGTTTCAGGAGCTGTGTGAGTGAAGAGTACGGCTCTGAGTACTGACCGTGCTGACGTCCAGGGGCAGGATGAAGACGATGAGGAAGCACAGGTACCAGGCCAGCAGCGTGCCGAACAGCACCATGCGCTGCTGCTTCTTGAAGTCTCCATATCGGTGCAGCAGGAACAGCGCCAAAAAAAACACCACCACGATCTCGATGCCGAGAGCCGCCCCGCTCATCCCGCCGCGCTCCCGTCAGCAGCCCGACGCAAACCTGCAGCAGACGGAGAAACACGAGCGGGCTCGCTTTAATGGTTTCAGGTTCCACGCCCGCCGGTGTGACAGACTCTGAGGGTCGTTATTTCTGGGAGGTCTGAAACGTTCTCCTGTCGGGCCGGCGGCTCGTTCTCTACTCTGTAGGATAAGAAATTCACTCAGCGGGCGATTTCACCTGGAGGCGTCTTTCTGTAACGGCTTGATGTTTTCACAGTCGTGCTGTACTGTCTGCAGATCCACGTTTAACTGCAAACTGCTGTAAGAATGAGAGAAGACTGAGGCTGTGATGAAGGAGCTGCTGTTTGTTGTTATCCTGTTAGACGTGATAAAGACCTCAGAATCAGCACAGACGTGGAACGATGAGCAGAAACACGCTGACCTGCAAACCCTGAACACCTCTTTGTGTGGCTTCTTTGAAGAGCTGGGGGGGGGGCACTGTTATCTCAGAGCAGCACAAACAATAGTGTGATTAAAGCGCAGCGAGGGGCCGAGGTTACAGAGCAGTCATCAAACTCATGTTTGCTGTGTTGCTTCCTGACTTCAGTGTCTCTGAGCTCATCTCAAGTTTAACAGGACTGATGATTCCTGGGTGTTTCTCTGCCGGCTGGGAGGTCAGGTCGCTCTTGTGAAAGTCCCCAGTGTGGTTCATCTGCTGTCCCAGTGAAACAAACTCCAGCTCCACCGCGGTCCTCGTCTTACTCTGGAGATCTTCTGACATTCATCCAGAATCTGCAGGTTCATGAGTTTCTGAGCCGAGCTCACCGAAGCTGCAGGACGACGATCGCTGCTTCCTGTAGTCCCGGGCGGCGGAGCTGGATTCTGTCCACGGGATGAAGAACTGACTGAGAGGCAGCAGATTACTGCTCCATCATCTCTGTCACAAAGTATTATTTCTTAATTTATTTTAAGAAAGCATGCAGGGTTCTCCTGTCATGCACCCATCCTCATGTGAACTACCCAACCAACACTACTGGTTACGTTCAACCAACCAATCAGGTTTGAGTCCAGGTGAATGTTTTCTGAAACCATTAATCAGTTTAAATCAAAGTCATGTAAAACCTGTTTCCCTGTCAGTGAGAGGCGGGCTTTTATTATGGCGATCTGCTGAACTGCCTGCAGTGGTTTCCTTTTGTTCTAGTGTGTCTGATGTGCTGCTCTGACTTCCTGTTGAAAAAAGCCTAACAAATACACCTGCGCTGCCTCACCTCTTCAGTGATGATCACAGATCCACGCAGGAGCTTTGACTCTGAGGAAGAGGAGGCAGAATCTTCTCTGTCTGTGGTCATGTGATCATGTGATCCTCCTCGTGATGGTGAAAAGGTCAGCGATCGTCTGGCAGGACGTTTCTCTGTGCGGGAGGACGGCGCCCTCCTCTGCTCCTCCAGAGGTCTCACACTTTCATTTCTTTATTTTTTATTCCCACAGAGCTCGTCTTCATCTGAGCGAACGGCCTGACGTGCAATGACCCCAACGTTTCAGAGTCCAACACATCAGCTATTTAGTGACCCAGAAAAAGGCAAAATACTGACATCTTAATCCATAACGTCACGTCATCATTAGTAGCAGTTTTATATTTTAGATTAAGATTCTAAATCTGCATAATAATTTGTGACTAAGGCTTTAAAATGAAAAGGTGCAATTATGGCTTTTTTTTTGGGGGGGGGCAAACAAAACGGGCTGCTGCAGATGGATTTCACTCCATTGTCTCCTTTGATCGTCTCTTTGTGTTTGTGTGGAGACTGTAAGAAAAACTGCTCGTTAGTGAGGGATCATTTGACACCATCACTAACCAAACTAGGTCAGCGGGGGGCCGGTGAAGCTGCCCGACATGCTTTTAGACGGACCCCGACCATCACTGACACTGAACCCACAGATGCATGAAGCCTCTGCAGGACACACAACATCTGCCTGCTGATCACATTTAAGTGGCTCCACCAAATCAACTGAAAGCAAAGGTAGAAGAAGAGTAAGTGGCAGTCAGAGGACAGGTCAGTTTATACTGTTGTAGGCTGTGTGTGTGTGTGTGTGTGTGTGTTACATCTGCATCATGGAGAAAATAATCATTTCATCATGAGGAAGTGGCTGAGGTCTGGATATGCTCCTCAGACTCGGATCAGGATGATGTAATAATTCCTGACACTGTGACAGTATCACTGTTCCCCCGGGAAGAGGTCACAGAGCCGGCCTGAACGGCTCAGTCCGCTGCCTCTGGTCTGGATGGCAGCTCCGTGACCTCTTCCAGCATTAATGTGAGACTGTCGCAGCTTTCAGGTTTACCTGCAGCTCTCATCACACAGTCCTGACTCCGTGACATCATCACAGCGACAGGCTGACGTGGAGTGTTTCTGTGAGACCGCACCCGCCGGAAACTCAATTACGCTTCATCATGTGCTGTGACGTGGAACTGCGCAGCTCAGATTAAGACTGTCGAACCGCTGACCCCCCCCCCCCCCCCCCCCCCCCCCCCCCCACAGCCCCACGGAGAGGTGAGGGGTCAGCGCATGAACGCCACAGTCCTGTCAGCTCTATCGGGGTACGCGCAGAGCGGCCAGCCGCGGATCAACAACCATCCAGGAACTCCGGTTAGCTGCCGTCGGTTAGCACCCCGCTCCCTACCAGCGGCCCTCCGGCTCTCACCGTGTTTCCTCCGCGTGCTCCGGCTCCTCTCAGAGGGACGTCAGGGGGCCGTTCCGGGTACGATCCGCCGCGTTCACCGTGAGAACCTCCGAAAGCTGCTCTTTACCTGCGGGCGAGTCCGCGGAGCATCAGTACGTCACATCCCGGTCCTAGCAGGAGGTGATGACGTCAGAGTTAGCCAGGCAGCCTGTCTGCGCGTGCGCAAACACGGTGTTACGCCGCTGCTTCTCTTGCAGCCAGAGCGCTGCAATGTGCAATGCTGCCCCCTCTAGGAGAGAGCAGGAATGGCTTCACAGAAGCTGAGAATGCAGAGATCTGAACCTGCTGACCCCCAACCTGCTGACCCCAACCTGCTGACCCCCAACCTGCTGACCCCCAACCTGCTGACCCCCAACCTGCTGGCCCACAGCTGCAGGCTCACGTTTCCAGCTGTGCTGCAAACTCTAATATCACTGATCTTAAACTTTATTATCCCTGAGGGGCAATTTCCTGTGTAGCCAAAAGCAAAATATCCCACACAACACGAACACCCAGAGACACCGACCCACCCCACGGAATTCCAGAAGGTAACAGAGACAAAGGAGAAGCTAAATGTGTTCTTTAGTGAGGTGAAGAAGCCCTCCCTCCTGAACGCAGCCGCTGATACGTCTGAGAAGATGGTGGTGCGCACAGACGCAGCGGCTCGGAGCTCCTGGTTGTGCTTTTTCTTTTAAACGTTTTGGTTGTGTTAATGTGTGAATAGGATCGCGTACACCCACGACATTCTGCGACTCACCAGAAACGGGTGCTCACAGTGTTTGGTGACAATAAAGGCTCCTGATTCTGGTTCTGGTTCTGATAGTGGGGAGTACTTTCACCCCAAATGTGTTCTGGGACTCCTGACTCTGCACAGGGCAGGATCATTGAGCTTCGTACCTCCATGTTAAACCAGCTCAGGCTCTGGGGTGTTTCTGGATCTTTGTTCTCTGTTTGTTCTTTGCGTGTATAAACTGTATGTGTGGATGATGGTTTCAGTGATTTTCACAGCAGAATCAGGTCTGAGGGCCTGAACACCATCAGCTCTGCAGCCCCCCCCTGTAAAGACTTCTTTGGATGAGATGAGGATTCCACAGATTCCTCGTTTTTAAGTTTCTGAGCTCTCTGCTCAGGCAGCCGTTCACAGAGCGGTGAACCCTCCACATCTTTCATCACTCTCGGCCTCTGTGGAGGCCCGAGCCCTGAACACAAAGGCGCTGACTGAGGAGAGCAAAATGATTGTTTCCTGCATTAATGAAGCTCCCGGGATCGGCATTGTGTTCATGAATGGAGGCTAACGAGCCTCATCAGGGGCAGTTTGGGAGCATTCAGGTAATTTTAATGAGAAGCTGGGAGGAGGGGGTGGGGGCTGAATGGAGGTCTGGAGGGGAAATCTCGCTGGTCCCTGACCCCTGACCCCTCTGCTGTTTCCTCTTTATTTATGGGGTCATAAAATAAATCTGCTGATCATGAATGAGCAATAACTGAAAGGAGCCGTTAGCCTGAACACAGACGGCCTAAAAACATGGACTTTAATACTTTAGTTATTATTATCACAGAAACGTCATCACGTTGTTACATCCAGTCAGAGAGGAAACACGTTTTTTCTTTATTATTTGTTGACGTGTGTATACCTCCATACACAAAATGATAATAACTGAATTCTTATTTATTCTTATTGGAGAGCAGAAGAGCCGCCCAGCCGCAGTGAGGATTAGCTGCTTAAATACATTTAAATAAAGAAGAAATAAAACATTAAATTGTACATAATAAGACAAATAAATAATCATGGAATAAAAGCAGAGTAAATAAATGATGTTTTAAATGTTAGAAGTCTCATAAATGCTGATTTTATCACTGAAACTACATTTAATAATGTGATAATGTTTATTTTGACATGCTCAGTTTTAGGAAACGTGTGTGAGAACAGCTTTCATGCTGATCGAGTCTTTGAGCGCTGGAAGCAAACATAATAAAACCATGAAGAAGAACTAAAGACTCAAAGACCTCGTTTTATTTCATTCATATTTTAATTCATTCTTTCCTTCTTTTCTGGGTCAGTCGTTCTTGTCCAGCTTTTTTTAGATCTAAACATCAATGAGGACACGAACACACATTAATATGAAAACTGGGTGCTGAGCCAAAAATGAGCAAAGAAAAGGAAGTCTGCACACCAGCAAAAAGCTGCTGGATAACAAAAATACATTTAATACTAAAACCTTAATGAGACTTTGGGCAACAGCTGCCTATAACAGACACAACAACATTACAGGGGACACCTTTATTCTGAGGCTACGTTCACACTGCAGCCTGAAGTGACCCAAATCCGATTTTTTTCACCCTCATGCGACCTGAGTGTGTGCGGCCAGGTCACATTTATCTGACCTGCACGTCATTGATACTCAACAAATGTCACTATTGTGCGTCTCCTTACGTGGACTTTTTTTTCTTTTCTTTTTTTTTAATAGACAAAAATGTACAAATCATCATCTCGTCCTCTGCTGACACTTTCAGGTTCGTCTGCTGTTCACACACAGATCACATCCAAGTCGCACATATTTGGAAATGTGAACAACCACGCAAAAAAAAAAATCAGATTTCACAAAAAATCGGAATTGGGTCACTTCAGGCTGCAATGTGAACATAGCCTAAGAGTCATGTGACTGTAGGTGTCTTCTTACGTTCCCCCTAAAGAGTCTGTGGGGTTCGCGGGAAGTAACAAAAAGTGACCGGGTTGAAAAAAGTAGACATGAAAGCAAAATTTGTAAACTAAAAGATTTTTATTAACGTTTTAACAAAAAGAGATGGACAAGCTGCTCTCACCTTCAAACAAAAGAAAAACAAAACACAGGAGTTACTCAACAAACTGAAGGTAAGAGGACTCACACACAACAACAGGCATGTTGACCAAACAAGGAAAAGAGGAATCAGCAGCATCATCTTCTTTAGATAAAAATGTGACTACACACACACACACACACACACACACACACACACACACACACACACACACACACACACACACACACACACACACACACACACAGGACTGTCTGAACACAGCAGGGTAACATGAACTGTAAGGTTGGGGCTGCAAAGGCACACTTTGTGATTAAATGATAAATCGTTTGTATGATCAGCTCAGCAGATCACACTGCGTGTGTGTCACTGTGTGTGCTTTTTGTGTTTGTGTGTATGTGCGGTGCCTCATAGCAGCTGATTAACATCATCTCTGCCTCTCTGAATGCATTTTGCAGCATTCATACACTGAGTAACGTCTTTGTTATTTAAACTCCATCATTTCTTCTCTCCAAGGGCGCAGGAATGAGTTTACTATGGGGGGGCACATATCATAAACCTGACAGATCCATAAATACTCTGAACAAAGCATAAAAAATACTATTTGATGTTTTATTTTATTCTTTTTCAAATGTTGGGAAAGGAGTGTTGTGTACATCTATATTATTGCATGTATAATTTACATATGTATATGTTTAATAATCGTAAGACGTGGACAAACCACCAAACAAAATGGTTTGAATCCTTTATCAAACATAATGACCATGTCATTCCAGGCTGTACACTTACTTTATCAGGTGGCCGCACTGGTACTAGCAAGCTAAATATTTCAGTAGTGCAAAAATAATTTAGTAGCACACAAAAGTGCAAATAATAATAATAATAATAATAATAATAATAATGCCTTAGACTTATATAGCACTTTTCAAGGTACTCAGTGCGCTTTACAATTGCATGATCCATTCATTCACACCCCAGTCATACCTGGTGGTGGTAAGCTACTAATGTAGCCACAGCTGCCCTGGGGCAGTCTGACACAAGCGTGGCTGCCAATTCGCGCCTACGGCCCCTCCGACCACCACCACACACATTCACACTTAGCCAATGTGGGTTAAGTGTCTTGCCCAGGGACACAACAACAGCATGCGCTCAGACAGGGACCTGAACCAGCAACCCTCTGGTTGCGAGGTGAGCACCTACCCACTGCACCTCTGCCACCCACAAAGTTTGATATGTTTTATTGGTCGAAAACATTTAATACTGGTCAAAAATGCATTTATGAAGGTTGACTGGCAACAGAACTGGTTCTTTAATTAAACAACGTTCTACATGAATGAACCCTCGCAGATAATGTAAGGAACGAATTATTCACTTTTTAATCTCAACCTCAAGTAAAAACAGCTATTAAAATATGCCTATTCAGTTTGAAACTCTGTTTGGTCAACAAAAACAAAATCTAATAGATAAAAATAAATATCAATAAAAATAATAATAAACAACAGAAATAAATAAAAGTGATACCTCTCACATTTAATAGACAAGCTGTGTGCCTCACTGACATCACAGTGTGCTGTTGCACTTTGCAGCCCTGCATTTAATAATTGGCCAAACAGGTGCCGGAGCACACAAAGGTTCAAAACACTGGCAAAAGAGCCTAAATGTTTTTTCCGCCTCTCATTTGCAGCAACAGATTGCTCGCAAATTGACTTCTTGTCCAGTAAGTCAACTTTATATATGAAAGTAAACTGACAACAAGACGTTATAAAACAAGCCATATTCATGGCAACATCTCCAACAGACCGTTTTACCTCATTCAAGGCGCAGTGACCTGCCGCTATGTTGGGCCTTCAAAATAAAAGGACGCGAGTTAAAGATTTCAGAATCAAGTATTTTTCTCTGGTATAATTTTTGAGTGGGACAAATGCACCTGTCTCCAATAATTGGGGGGGACACGTCCCCCCGGTTCCTGCGCCTATGCTTCTCTCTAATGCGCAGCTAATATTGCAGTCACTGCAGTTTCAGTGTGAGTTACAGCTGGTTTTGAATGCTGCCTCACGCTGCTGCAGCTCCACCGATGAACAGATGAAGCATTCAGAGGACGGCTCTTCACTGTCATCTACATGAGAGGAAAACAAAGGCCTCCATCTCTCTGACTGCACCAACAGCTGCTTTATGCTTTTGCTGTCAGTCCAACATTGTTGGACATCAGGCCACACATGAGAGCTTATTGATAACTGATTACAATAAGAAGCTTCATGCAGTGTTTTTAATGAACTGTGAGCTGCTGCACTTTTGATGTTTCCTGTTCTTACAGCTCAGAGAGCAGGAGATCCATCATCAAACCTTCATGTTAAGTTCCTTAAAGTTTATCAAGAAACTCCAATGGAGGTTTTCAATACAGCTCTGATCTCTGGACAGTGAAAGGCTGCAGTGACGTCTGCAAATAAGATCAAATAAATCATTCTTTGGAAAAATGTGTGATTTAAGGAGAGTTTAATCAAAGAAAACCTGAATCTGGACTCAGAGCCCCGAGTCAGAGTCAGAGCCTGTAAAGTTATAAACATGCACATATTCCTGCATCTATAGGAGGAGCAGCTGCAGGAGGAGCAGACTGAAACTCACACATATAGAAACATACGGCTCTCTGCCACTGTTAGCTGACTCAGGTACATAAATATGTCCTAATGCAGGCCACAGAAAAAACTTACAGCTGAACATCATATTACACAATAAACAATATCAAACAATCATTTGTGGTACTCAGATTTGCACCATTAACTGAAAAGTTTCCACACTGAAAATCATTATTCCAATCATTGAAACATAATTATTCCAGTGTTTTTGTTTAACCTGTGGTATCTACACCCCCCCCCCCCCCCCCCCACACACACACACCCATACCCATATGGCCCCACCCCCCATAAACTGACTCTGGCAGTGCTTATTGAAGCAGATGGATGATCTGTTTTCTTTTATCAGTACCTGTGAACCCACAGAGAGCACATCGTTGTGTTCAGCTGTGATCGACTTGTGTGATTAATGTTTCACCTCGGTCACAGCACAGCTCGCTCTGAGGCTATTTTCAGATCATGTGGCGCTGCATTCAGGGACGGCGTCCTTATCAGAGAGCCAAGAGCTGCTCTTTCTCCTCTTGAACCCGTCGTTCAGCAGGTTGAGTTCTGAACAAATATTTACATGATGAACCTGCCAGCAGGTTGTTTCCTGACGTGAAGGCCAGCAGAGGCTGATGCTGGTACAGAGAGTCTGCAGGGACGAGCACGCTGCTGCTGCTGCTCTGAGGGGCTCTGCAAACACAGCACTCAGTTCTTCTGCTGGTGTTTGCAGAGATGCGTGAAAATAACAATAAATGCATATGAAATAAAGTTTCATCTTTCTGCATTCAGCTCCCAGCCTCATTCAGGGCCTCGCTGAAGACGCAGAGAGCAGCTCCTCTGTGAGACCTCTGAGCATCTGTAAGAGTTTAATCAGGTTTCTGGTGTTTTCGGTTTACAGTGAACACAGAAGAGATTAAAGCTGATCCTGATTCTTCCACTAAATCTGAACATCTTAGTTTTTGGATTAAATCTGCTTTGGTTTGATTTGCTTGATTCAGTTTGAACTTTAATTTTGATCTTTGTAATTATTATTATATGAAGGTGGTGGTTGGTGGTGGATTTAAGAAATAAAATAATAGTCATAATTCATTTTCATTTATATAGTCCCAGTTTACAACAACAGTCTTATATTATAACATAAAGATCCAATTAGTGTTGAATAAAAGCATAAACATAAGTATTAGTACTAATATTGATTATTTTTCTAATCAGTGTTCCCCAATAACTGCTGGAGTTCGTGTGTGTGTGTGTGTGTGTGTGTGTGTGTGTGTGTGTGTGTGTGTGTGTGTGTGTGAGTGAGTGAGGAGCAGAGGGACTGATGAGGGTAGATGAACTCAAGAGCAGGGGTCAACCATCCAGTGCAGGCAGGGTGGAGACGAGTGTCAGCCCTGCTGTGATGGCTGTGGGGAGACGTGGAGGTGGGACAGACTTCAGCTGTTACTGACAGCTGACTGATTGCAGATTGGAGCTAAGTTTGTATTCAGAGCAACTTTCTAGCATTGCAGCAACCAGCAACACTGAGCCATGCAGGCCAAATATTAATACCCACCTACAAGAGTTCAATTAATCAGCTGTTCAGAGAAAGGAAATGAAAAGAATCAGTAAATGTTATAATCACAGATGTTTTCAGATGTATCACACCATCAGTCCAAACTCCACCCAGTTTACTGAGAGTGTAATTAGGTTACCTAAATACACTCACAGTGTACTCACAGTGTACTCATTCACAGTATATTTTAGTGTAACCTGCTCCTGTGTGAGTCCAGTGCTGTGTTGTGTGCAGAGGTGGGAAGTAACGAAGTACAAATACTTCGTTACTGTACTTAAGTAGATTTTTCAGGTATCTGTACTTTACTTAAGTATTTATTTTTCTGACTACTTTTTACTTTTACTCCCTACATTTTTACACAAGTATCTGTACTTTCTACTTCTTACATTTTCAAACAGACTCGTTACTTTTTAACACGTCAGAGAGAAATTTGCATTTCCGGTCAGTGCGCCGTCAAACATCAAACGATCTGAGCCTAAATGGAGGAATAATAACACATAAGAGACAATCGTACTGCGTATCCTCCATCACCGGGGCTTATCTCGTACAAAGGGATTAAATACGCAAACCCATGTAATTAATGTATCATTTATAGTGCTATAATCGGGCCGGACCGAGTCCGTAAGTTGCGCTGCGGCACATAAACAGCTTAGCTAGCGCTACTGAAGAGGAGCGAGCATGAAGGGAGTAACGTGTGGCAGGTAAATGCAACGTTTCTAAATGCTCAGCAAATATCAGCAAACACACAAAGTGTGTGCAGTTTGTCACACAGTGTGTCTGCTAGCTAAAAGAAGAGCTGCTGTATTTCAGGGAGAGCAAAGAGAGAGAAGTTCACTCAGAGATGGAGAAAGAGGACAGGAGAGGAAGAAGAGAGGTTAGATTTAAAGGTAAGGACTGGAAAATAAACTGAAGTATGCTGACTTTGTGTTATTCAAAGATTCTATGAAAATACTGCAGTTTAGGTTAGCTTGTTGTACTGTATTTACAGTAAAGCTCTGTGTTGGACTGGAGCACAGTGTTTGTTCATGGTCAGAGTTACAGGTTACATCAGTGCAGCAGAGATGAGTCTGAATCAAAGCTGCTGATGCTGAGATTCATTCACTGAGTCCAACATTTATGCAGCCTGTATGCTGTCAGTGTAGGGGATGGAGATCAGCTCAGAGAGCTGTGAAATACTGGGTTACATCTTTGTGAGTTCACTTCATCCACACAGAGCAGTAAACCTCAGAGCAGCAGCAGCAGCAGCAGGTCACAGCCTGCACACCAACATCATTTACTGCAGCTCACAATAGAAAGTTGTGATTCTTCTCCCCATGCAGAACCACTACAGCTGATCTTAGGGTTCCTCCACCTTCTGAATCCCACTGTAACCCTGAGTATCCTCATGTTGGTGTTTAGGTGGAGGCACAGTCACCCTCTACTATGGAGGACACAGAGAACAGAGCTGTGTTTAAATTCCCTTTCACAGTTTGTGTCCTACATAACAGTTTCAAGCTGAGTGCATTCATTAGGATTAAAATTTAGATTGGAATAACGTTTGTATTCTCATGTAATATTATTTTATATTATTACAATAATATATAATGAGGTTCGGTTAGTTTTACACAAAAATAGCAGGTAGAAACATCCTCCAAAGAACTACTTTTACTTTCTTACTTTGAGTACATTTCAGAGCCTGTACTTTTTTACTTTTACTTAAGTAGAGAAGTTGAACCAGTACTTCGACTTTTACTAAAGTATTTTTTAACATAAGTACTTGTACTTCTACTTAAGTACAGAATGTCAGTACTTTTGCCACCTCTGGTTGTGTGCTGAAACACCAAAACAACACAGCCAGTTCTGTAACCTGGGATCTGATCCCAGATCAGAGCTGCTGTTTACAAAACTGTCAGCTGTTCACCATGATCCCTCTGCTCTGCAGGTACATGCTATCTGAGGGGGGGCAGGATCAGCCTGCTGCTTTTCCACCTTCACCTCGGCCCTCTGAGCTGCAGCTCACGGCCAAAACACACCACAAAGTGCCAGAGATGTGACACAATTTCCTACAGAGCACAAAGCATCCTTTACATGGATACAAAGTGACCTGAAAACAAATGTGAAAGTATCAGATGTGTTCCTGTATTAAAGTATTTTCATGTATATAGAAGGACTAAAAAAATATAACAGGGTGTGTGTGTGTCTCTGCTCAGGTTATAAGGAAAGGCTTAGAGCATGCAGACATACTCCCCCAGGCACAGACATGTAAAGACCCCCCACAGCCAAAGAGACGCAAAGCAACCAGAGACAATGCACACACACTTTGTTGTTACGTGTCTCCAGCTGTGGGCCCTGCAGATGTTTTCTTCTGGTGTCATTCTGGTCATTTTACATGTGTTCTGTGGCTCAGGAGGAAGAGCAGGTTGGTGGTTCAATTCCGGGCTGCTCAAGTCTGCATGTCAAAGTATCCTTGGGCAAGATGCTGAACCCTGAGCTGCTCTCTGATGCAGCAGTCAGAGTGTGGATGTGTGTGAACGGGTAAATGTGTTGTATAAAGCGCTGTGAGTGCTCAGCTAGAATAAAAAAGTGCTATATGAGAACTGGCCCACTGACCCGAGGTTAAATTATGACGCAGGCCTGCGAAAAATACGTCATATTTTAAAGAAATTATGAGACTTTATTTGCATAAACAATTTTTCCACCTGAGGTGAGATTAATGGATCAAAACAGGATTTAACTTCACTCAGATTTCATCACACACACACACACACACACACACACACACACACACACACACACACACACACACACACACAGAGCAGGGGTCACGCCGCTGACCACTCCGACAGCGCGCTCTGTGATTGGTTGTCCACACGTGTCCACGTGAAAGCTGTGTGGCTGTTTGAAGGCACGAGAGGAAAAAAAGCGGCTCACCGGCTTCAGTGCGCGCGGGCAGAGCGCAGCTGCTGCGGAGCCAGAGCACCGGGACCGGGAGCGGACACATCGCGGTGACGGCAGAGCGACACCAGACGGACCGACAAATGGTTCTCGGCAGCAGCTCCAGGTAAGGCTGCGGGTGGTTCAGGTCTGAGGGAGCTCGGAGGTTCTGCTGCAGTTAGAATGAAAGAGTCGGAGCCGCCGCTCCGACACGAAGTTTCGTTACTCTGTAAGGAGAAAATGTCGCGTCATTTTTTCTCCTTTGAACAGAGGATAAAAATCTCCTCTGCGTCTGCACCACACTCCTTTATTATTATTAATATTGTTGTTATTGCTTCCTGTGTTTAAATAATTGAGAGCGCAGTATCCTGGAGCTCTCAGGCTCAAACAGAATTCAGAGTTTAGCTGTTACTTTGTTACTTTAACCTCTGCAGTCCTGTTTGCACCGACCGGCTACAGTTCTCATTATAATCGATATTAATAAGGTGTTTGCAGCGCGGTGCCGCAGGTAGGCGCGGCTCCAAAAACTGCAGTTTGGGTGAATGAATGAATGAACCCCGCAGACATGGCCGAAGGTGACCGCAACGTGGTGATTTGGGGGAGGGGTTTGTGTGACCTGAGACACTTTTTACTGCTCGACAGCCGGAAGTGTGACGAAACTTCCGCTACACCTGAGGGAAGCGTCACCGTGTGTGCTGCGGGTTGTTGAACACGGAGGTAAATTTGTGCAGTTTTGTGGAGTGAAGCTGTTCAGGTTGGATCAGTGAGGACAGCTGTTTGTTAACGTGCAGGCCTTTTTATTAGGTACATCTGTGCAGTCAAAATGAGTTGAACCCTGCTGTCATCACACATTTAAATACATAGTTTTGACTAATTTTTGGCAGTTAAATCGTGCTTATTAATAAGCTCATAATTTCTTCATTATAATGTGTTATTTCTTATTTTGTCCTGTTCATACATTTGGGGGTCAGAATATTAGAAACACCTCTTCAGGCTGTTAGGAACATCCCTGTGAGCGTGCTGCAGGTGATCAGTCACCCACACAAACTCTAGTTCTATATTTGATGTTAATAATTCTCGTTCCTCACTGATGTTCATTTACTGTTAACAGCAGCACGCGGTGCTCGAAATCAGAGCCTCTCTGCTGCAGAGGTTCAGAGTTCAGCAGCTCAGAGGAGGCTGGACTGAAACTCTGATCTCAGTGCTTCAGGTTTACTTTGTTTCTGATCACCATCTTTCTCCTCTTTTACCTTTTTTATACGATCTTTGCTGCTTCCTTTGAAATCCCCTGGCTCCATATCTACTGCTTCATTTACATATCTCTAACTGGACATGTCTCATGCTGTGATTCCAGATCTCCTCGTTCTAATTCTGCTGAGACTGTTGCAGCTTCTAATTGTTTGGTTTCCATTAATTGAGGTCAACCATACAGACACCTGTGCATGTGTGTTTGAGCCCTGGCTGTGAATCAGTCCCTTGGTCAAAGGTCATTTCCTGTGTGTTTTTTAAGGGCTTTAACAATGAGATGGTGAAGGTGGAAGCTCCTGGCGGGGGTGTCTGATGGGTTAACCCTGATCCCAGAATCCCTGTGTGGATTATCATGGGCAGGATTTAGTGCAGGGCCCCAGACTGCTCTACCTTTATCTGCACTGACCTGCTTAACAGTGTGCAGATAAGATATGGCACATATTTACAGCCTCTGCTGGGGGGCCCTGTTTGCTCTGCTTCACATGTTTTAAGAAACTAAAGGTTGCTGTGAAAATCTTTGTTTCTTCTCTAAACATGGTTTATGTAACAGATATGATGCAGTCTGCATTGTGGCTGTAGCTGCAACACAATAACACAATGATGCTGCAATCCGTGATTTTACACCTGCTGCTGCTCACACAGAATAACTACACCAGGGGTCTCAAACTCGCGGTCTGTGGGCCGCATCCGGCCACGCCCCCTACTTCCGGTCCGCGATTTGATGTCAAAAACATGACAACTTGCCCCTTTAAGTTACTTTTTTGACATTTCGCTAACTCCTCTTAGGGGAATGCGAAATGTAGGGGGCGTGGCCGGATGCGGACCGCGAGTTTGAGACCCCTGAACTACACTAATGTGAACTCTTCAAACATACGTGCACGAATAGAGCTGAGATTAGCTGAGGAGATTAAATCTGGAGACAGGTTGCCTCCCACCAGGCAAGCTGTGCCGTCGCCTTCGAAAGTGATCACCCAGGGTTGAGAGCCTCTGGGTGACCCTCGAGGGTCACTAAATGTAAAAACAATCATTGCAATCCAAACATACACTGATTCGTGTATGTTTGGATTTCCTAGCTCCTTCTCTAATGTGACTAATCATAACCTGAAAGGACAGCAAAGACACTGCAGCTGTGGTGAAATCTCTGGTTGGTGGCTGCAGTGGGTGACTTGCATCTATTTAAGGCCCCGTTTTCACGGGAACGATGTGAAAACGATACTTTTTGAAAATGGGGGTACTGGCTCATGAGCGCTATGGTTGCAGCTCATAACCATATGACCAGCTTGTGGTCTGGCATGGGAACTACAGCTCTTTAATGTCTTGTGTTTCAGTGTAAATGGAGCTTGTTTTTGAATGCTCTCTGAACGTTCTACATATTGAAAAGGAAAATAGTAAAACATCGTTTCTACCCGACGGTTCTCGAGTAAACGAGCCCCAAAGTTTTGCAAAGTTTCGGCCTTTTACTGTCCAGTGTTAGTTTGTCCACGTGCCAAAGACCTGATTTTGATATTGACAGACTAAGAAAAGAAGCTAAAAACATGCTTGTTGTGTTGAACCCTTAATGATAATTTAACTGCCCTCTTTCCTGTCTTTCAGTGTTCTGTGTGTGCTTCCTCCCGAGTCCACCATGCCGATCGACACCACCGTACCCCTGTACCTCTGCAACGAGGAGTTTTCCTACAGGAAGTCTGCTAAAACCTGTAAGCCTGCTCTGAGGTTCCAGCTCTCGCACCGACTCGATCAGGCGGAGCTCGAGGATGGCAGATGCTCAAGTAAAAACGAGACCAAAGCCAAAAAACGGGTGACGTTTGCTGACCACAAAGGCCTGGCTCTGACCAAGGTGAAGGTGTTCTCTCCGTTCAGCGAGTCCATCGACATCCCCGTGAACATCCAGGAGATGCTGAGCTCGGCTCTCTCGCTCACGGCCGAGGAGGACCGGCTGGTGCTGGGCTTTACTCAGCCCTCCTCGGACTACCTGCTGTTCCGTCAGCGCCTGGAGCAGAACCTCGTCTGCCTCGAGCACTGCTTGCTGAAAGAGAAGGCGTTCGCAGGAACCGTTAAAGTCAGAAACGTGTCCTTTGAGAAGTCGGTGAAGGTGCGGGTGACCTTTGACTTTTGGAAAAGCCACACGGACGTAGACTGTGTGTACATGAAGGACTCGTATCCCAGCCTGCACCACGACACCTTCTCCTTCGAAGTGTCTCTTTCCAGCGAGCTGAAGCCGCACGAGCGCATCGAGTTCGCCGTCTGTTACCAGGTGGACGGCTGCGAGTACTGGGACAGTAACCAGGGCAACAACTACAGCATCATGTGGTCCTCGATGAAGAGTGCCCATCAGCATATCTGCAGCAGCCCCTCCTTTGAGTTTGGGGTTCACTTTGACCGATACGGCAGCCCCACATGTTCGCACGGGATCTTCCCTGATTGGCCGGGTTACGCTGGGTACGAGAACATCGGCCCGTACTACTGAGCGCGCTCACTCTGGTTTTAAAGCACCTGCTGTCGTGAGAGGACAGCAGCGTGTGCTGCACATCACACACGTGCAGACTCTCAGTTTTAGCAACATGCCTCAGTATTGGTTTTTTTTGGGGGGGGGGGGGGGGGGGGGGGGCATTACATGCTAATGCTGGATCAAACTACAGACTGACACTACAGGCGGGGGGGTGGGTGAGATAATCTTCCTGGACTGGATTTTAAACTTTGGAATGAAGCCATCATCATCTTTAAACCAGAACCAGAGCTCAGGAGCTGCAGGTTTGATTTCCAGTGTTCAGCTGTTGGTCTGCGGCCTTGGTACAAATATCAGCTGCTGATGGAGAATTCGGCTGCTTTTAATGTCTCTGACTGAATAAAATAGGAACAAATGCATTTTACCTCACATATCACTTCTGTGTAATCACCTGGTCTTTGGAGACGCAGTCTGATGTTCATGGGTCCGGGTCCAAGACTGTCGGTCTGGTTTTAGGACCAGAATTAATTTTGTTTTGTTTGTTTGGTTAATGTGAAGAAATGGAGACAGAAATGTTGAATTGTTCCATCACAGAGTTCAGTTCATTATCTGCACGTCATGTTTGCAGCAATTAGAAACCTGAAAATGTCAGAAAAATTTTTAAGCAGCCAAAACCTCAAAAAAAAAGTTGATTTCATCAATTATGGAACATTAATGATTAATCAGTGTCACATTTGCTGCATAGTTTCCTAATATGAAGATGATTTCTGGGAGGCGGGGCTAATCTCAGGTGATGTGAGGGACCGTGTTTGAGTTCAGGTGGGTGGGTCTCAGTTCAGCCTGAAGCTGCTGTGGGGTCCTTCTGGCAGCGTGGTTGGATGAGCAGAAGCTCTGCAGTGAATCCTCGTTTCCACTGTTTGACCTTAATTAAAGATCAGCTCCACGAGGTCTTGGATGAAGCATTTTGTTGGACTGAAGCAGAGAAATGAGGTGATTTTAGAAACTGCTGTGATGAGCTGATGGTGAGTGAGTGGGTGGGTGGGTGGTGTGAGTGTTGGGTGGATGTCTGTGAGTGGGTGATGGTCTCAGTGTGCTGCAGGGTTAATGTTTCACAGCATTTCCTTTGAGGTCGAGGTCACTCGGCTTTCTTTCACAATAATGCAAAGATCTGCACTTCGCTTTATAAGTGGGACCCACATCAGGCACTAATTTAGCATCTGCTCAGGACGGCTGAAGAGGAAGAAAAAAAGTGCAATTAATTTTTTTTGTTTTGTTTTTTTAATTGTGACCTGTAAATGTGACTTTTATCAGCAGGAGAAGCTGTGCAGTCAAGTCCTCAAAACTCTCTGTCCCTGAACTTTAATTTAGTGCTGCATCAATTTCCTCTTTTAAAAATGTATTTCTGTGCACACCTGCTCAGTGTTGGAGGGGTGTGTGTGTGTGTGTGTGTGTGTGTGTGTGTGTGTGTGTTAGAGAGTTTTAAGGAAAGCTGTTGAATAAAGCTGAATGTTTAAAGTTGGTGTTGTGAGCAGGTGACATGTTTCCTGCTGTCTTACTGTGAGTGGAAGAACAATAAAATGTGGATGTTTTTATCTGGACTGGTTTTCATGAGTGCAGATAAACTAAACAGGATCCATAATGTCCTCCTAAAGTGCAGCTAAACACACGTTTACTGAAATATCCAAGAAAATGACACAGAGACAGAAACCTGATGAAATGATCAGTCAACAGGAATAAAATCTCACCTGCATTTTACCTGAAAACTAGAAAATGGGCCAAGGACAGAAATGCATGGCTCATACATTTAACTCTGCTCAGGTTCACAGTTGGTTTAGTCTCATTGCAGCATTTAACTGTTAGGACATGGATGCAGAAGCTGCTCCGCATCAGTCACAGTTCATCAGAGCAAAACCTGTTAAAGGAGTGACTTCCTGCCCTGCAGGCTTTCAGATTAAGAGCTGTGTTCATTAAGATCCCACAGAGGCAGTCACATCAACACAGGAACACACATTAATTATACAGAGCAGTGCTAAAGCAGACAAAATAATGAATATGAACAGTACTATGAAAAAGCCACGTTAAGATCTGAGATTAATCCTTTAGAAGCAGGTCTCAGTGCAGGATCTCTGTGTTTTGTTTTAAGCATTAAGAAGGATCTTTAATAGTTTCCTGACTTTGCCCCAAAATAAGAAAATAAGGTTTTTAAAAAGCAGTGATACAGCTGGTGGATGTAGACAGTGAAGAGAAAATAGTTCCTACATGAAACCGCTCCCAACCTTTAACTAACACGTGATTTCTTGTGAGTTGCACCACAAACGCTGCAGATTTAACCTGCCTACTCTGCAGAAGCTCTGCTGTTACCCTTCAGCAGCTGTGTAGGTGTTTGTCCTTCAGGTGCAGTGCCTTGCTAAAGTATTCGGCCCCCTTGAACTTTTCAACCTTTTGCCACATTTCAGGCTTCAAACATAAAGATATAAAATTTTAATTTTTTGTGAAGAATCAACAACAAGTGGGACACAATTGTGAAGTGGAATGAAATTTATTGGATGTGTCAAACTTTTTTAACAAATAAAAAACTGAAAAGTGGGGCGTGCAATATTATTCGGCCCCTTTACTTTCAGTGCAGCAAACTCACTCCAGAAGTTCAGTGAGGATCTCTGAATGATCCAATGTTGTCCCAAATGACTGATGATGATAAATAGAATCCACCTGTGTGTAATCAAGTCTCCGTATAAATGCACCTGCTCTGTGATAGTCTCAGGGTTCTGTTCAAAGCGCAGAGAGCATCATGAAGACCAACGAACACACCAGGCAGGTCCGAGATACTGTTGTGGAGAAGTTCAAAGCCGGATTTGGATACAAAAAGATTTCCCAAGCTTTAAACATCTCAAGGAGCACTGTGCAAGCAATCACATTGAAATGGGAGGAGTATCAGACCAGTGCAAATCTACCAAGACCCAGCCGTCCCTCTAAACTTTCATCTCAAACAAGGAGAAGACTGATCAGAGATGCAGCCAAGAGGCCCATGATCACTCTGGATGAACTGCAGAGATCTACAGCTGAGGTGGGAGGGTCTGTCCATAGGACAACAATCAGTCGTACACTGCAAAAATCTGGCCTTTATGGAAGAGTGGCAAGAAGAAAGCCATTTCTCAAAGATATCCATAAAAAGTCTCGTTTAAAGTTTGCCACAAGCCACCTGGGAGACACACCAAACATGTGGAAGAAGGTGCTCTGGTCAGATCAAACCAAAATCGAACTGTTTGGCCACAATGCAAAACGATATGTTTGGTGTAAAAGCAACACAGCTCATCACCCTGAACACACCATCCCCACTGTCAAACATGGTGGTGGCAGCATCATGGTTTGGGCCTGCTTTTCGTCAGCAGGGACAGGGAAGATGGTCAAAATTGATGGGAAGATGGATGGGGCCAAATACAGGACCATTCTGGAAGAAAACCTGTTGGAGTCTGCAAGAGACCTGAGACTGGGACGGAGATTTATCTTCCAACAAGACAATGATCCAAAACATAAAGCCAAATCTACAATGGTTCACAAATAAACGTATCCAGGTGTTGGAACGGCCAAGTCAAAGTCCAGACCTGAATCCAATCGAGAATCTGTGGAAAGAGCTGAAGACTGCTGTTCACAAACGCTCTCCATCCAACCTCACTGAGCTTGAGCTGTTTTGCAAGGAAGAATGGGCAAGAATTTCAGTCTCTCGATGTGCAAAACTGATAGAGACATACCCCAAGTGACTTGCAGCTGTAATTGCTGCAAAAGGTGGCGCTACAAAGTATTAACGCAAAGGGGCCGAATAATATTGCACGCCCCACTTTTCAGTTTTTTATTTGTTAAAAAAGTTTGACACATCCAATAAATTTCATTCCACTTCACGATTGTGTCCCACTTGTTGATTCTTTGCAAAAAATTTAAATTTTATATCTTTATGTTTGAAGCCTGAAATGTGGCAAAAGGTTGAAAAGTTCAAGGGGGCTGAATATTTTCGCAAGGCACTGTAGATCAGCTTCACTTATGTAACCACGCTGACCTGAAAGCAGAGCCACAGCTGCTCTTTATACCTGCCACAAAAATGCAGCACAGCCTTCAAACCTGCGAGTTTTAACGAATGGTTCATGTCTGCATCACGTGTGAATCTGAGTCCTCTGAGGGGAGCGAAGCTTTGAATCATCTTTATGTTATTTTATTGTGGACAGTCCCTGTTTAAATATAACTGAAACCGGGAGCTGGGGCAGTTTATTGTAAAGTATTTACGTGTGGGGTTATGTAGTGTAGTGTAAGATATGAAAAGTGATTAATTGCTATTTGTGTGAAACAAACTCTCCTGACATGTTACAAGTGTGGCTCAGCAGTAACGGGTTATAAAAGGCTGCCTGCTGCTGGTGGAGGAGCTGCACCCCTCCATGTGTGAGCTGCTCTGATCCATACGCTGCTCTTGTAGGTGTGTGATGGAGTCATTACATGTGGAACATCCTTTTGTATCTCAGACAGGTAATATTTAAGGACAGGTAAAATTTCCATAATTTCCTGGGTGTTATCCTGCTGCTCTTCCTTCAGCTGATGAACCATGAAGCTTCAGTCCTCAGCCATAATTGTGTTATCAGGACGTTTTAACTGGTTTTGAGGAGCAACAATTTTAAATTTCACAAGACTTTCATATCCAGAATTAATAAATTTGTTTTATTTTTTCCACCTGTCTGGAATGCAGATCCTCCTTTTGCCCAGCAGAGGGCAGGAGTTCTCTGATTTCCTGGCTCTTTGAAAGGCGTGGTTGTTGTTGGTCCTCCTGGCCAGAAGATGGCAGGCTCCCTCAAATATTGTTTTACATTCAATAAGAATAATAATAAACAAAGAGATGAACCCAATGTGGATTTAAAGAGGCCAATACAGATGTCATGATTTTAATAATGGTGCAGTGGTTAGCACTGCTGCCTCACAGAATACCATCTGGAAGGCCTGGGTTCAATTCCACCTTGACCTTGGCCTTGGCTCTGTGTGGAGTTTGCATGTTCTACCCGTGCTTGCGTGGGTTTTCTCCGGGTACTCTGGTTTCCTCCCACATTCCAAAGAAATGCACTAGCTGAGGTTAGGTTAGCTGGCTACTCTAAATTGCCCATAGGCGTGAATGAGAGTGTGAAAGGTTGTTTGTCTCTGTGTGTTGGCCCTGAGACAGGCGGGCGACCTGCTGAGGGTGTACCCTGCCTCTCGCCCTATGACAGCTGGGATAGGCTCCAGCCCCCCCCCCCCCCCCCCCCCCCCCCCCCCCCCCCCGCGACCCTGCAACAGGCTGGCGACCTGTTCAGGGTGTACCCTGCCTCTCGCCCTATGACAGCTGGGATAGGCTCCAGGTTCCCCCCGCGACCCTGAACAGGATGTGCGGAAGCGAATGGATGGATGGATGGATGGATGGATGGATGGATAATTGGAAATATACTTTTGGACGTTTTCAGCTTTTGTCCCTTTTTCCAATAAGGCTGTGAGCTTCTGTCTGTGAGCTTCTGTCTGTGAGCTTCTGTCTGTGAGCCTTTGTCATGGAGTTTTTGTGAACCCTGAACTTTAGTGGACTGAGGGAGACAAAGGCTATAACTTGATTTTGGTGACACTACAAGCATTATTTTCATTGAAAAGCATACTCAGTTTTCAGTCTAATTCACTGTAACAAAAAGTCTGTCACACCATCATCCTCTTCTGTGCAGTGGCTTCCCAGCTAGCATTGAACATTCAGACAACATCCCATGAACGCTGCTATAAACGTTCAGTGAATGTTCACATGCATTAATGACATTAAAGACTACCAAGGCAGATGGAATAAGAAAACATATAAACTTTTATTTTGCTATACATGGATGTACATAAGAGATATCAGCAAAACCTTCATGAGAAAAATGTAAAAAGTTTCTGCAACAGGTTTTGGAATAAGACTATTACAATAAAACAATTGAAGGAAAATCTGTAATAATTGAAAATTATGCCAGACAAAAAGCATGAAGTCATTTACAAAGTTTGATATTTTAAAGACTTAAATGAAGTATCCCCTCATTTCTAGGGGCACTGCCCCACACTAAATCTAGATCTCAACCACTGTGCAGAGTGGCAGTACAACAGTCACCTTCTCAGCTGTCCTGCTTACACAGACAGTGGATGTGTGTACAACACATCTTCCAGTAAAGTGCTCAACAGGTAGACATGATGCTGGGAATGAGGCGTCTGTTCCCTGCAAGCACCAAACTTCTACTGGCTTACCATAAAAATGTCTGTCTGCGTGGGGATTGAGCCAAGAAACTTGTGCAACATGTTTAAATGTACTGCATTTTGACACAACACTGACAACTATGAACTGCTTTATAATGGCTGGCTGTGGATCTGCTAAAGGGTCAATGACTGGTTCCTCAAAACTGTTAGTGTTTCCACACCACTTAGCATATACATGTGCTGACCTTTCTGCTCGGGATCATCTATGGAGTAAGTCACATTATGATGTGTTACCCTGTTGCATGTCTGCAAAGCAGTCAACATCAGTGAAAACATTTTCGGGGAACATCTGATGAGACACGTTCAACAATGCATGCCTGTCAGCCTCATTTAAGACTGTGTGGTGGAATGGAGACGGAGGCACCGCTGTCCACTCTTCCAAGAGAGGTTTTTCTGCTGACACCAGAGCACTGTGCTGCACATAAAGCATATCAGCTGTGTCATCAAGTAACAAAGTTACAGGTATTTGTGAATGCAAAATATTAGCAATTTATCACCACATTGGCATGTCCATCTTCTTTTCATAATTCTGTCTGTACATCTGTTATTTATGTTGGTTCAATTCCGTGTGGCAGCTTCCTCACCTGTGATTGGACAATACAGATCACGAGCAGGATCACACTGAAGGTCTCGCAAAACCAGAGGAAATAAGTACCGACAGGCCTATTCAATGACTTTTTCTTCTGGGCCAGATTTGAAAATTTTGAGATGCCACTGGGCCGAAGACCCCTACTTACATTATTTCTTGAGATTTAACTCTAAATATGCTAACAACTGAACTAAGTCATAAAAATAAATAAAGGAATTCACAATAAAGGCTTTATACTGTATCATTTATTGATGAGCAAAATAATTCAAGTGCATTGCAAATTTTAACATTTCGTCCAAACCTTGACCAGAATATTTTTAACAAGGCATCTACTCTCCACACATATGTTTAATAAAAAAAATGTAATAATAACAACTTTTTGCAACATAAAGTCTTCTATAACATTTTATGTATTTACAAAAGTGCATTTGTTGAACTAGAAAGACCAACTGATGCAGTGCATTAAATATTTCAACAAAAGAAACTGCACCAAGTGAACACTTAATAACTGTAAAATTAAAGCTTCTTCTGCATATTCAAAGTAATGCTGACTTAATGAGTTCAGTCTTTGGGTAAAATAAACACATTTATCAGTCCAAGCAGGGTTAAAATGGCGATTTTCATTGTCAATTTTACGTTTTTGACCTGTCAGTGACATATTTTGGCGGTTGTCTCACTTGGAGAGAATATTCTGGGCTGGCGTTGCTAGTGGTGCGTTCAAGTACAAGAGGAAGGGCGGGAATTTTTAAAACTGTCACAGCAAATATGATTTAAATGCGTTTTTGCAGCTTACGTTGGGTCAGTCAGGGGGTGGGCCAGTCAAAGGGGGTTCGCGGGCTGGATGTGGCCCCCGGGCCGCTAATTGAATAGCCCTGAGTACCGACGTTCTCTTCAGTGTTGTCAAGTCCGCTTATTATAAGCGACTTTGGGCTTGTTTTTTTCTAAAGTCGCTTGTAAATCTCGTGAGTTGCGGCAGGGCCGTATTACCGACCGGGCGAGGGGGGCTGGCGCCCCGGGGCCCATGGATCCAGGGGGCCCAGGGGGGGCCCAACAACAATCCAGATACCGATGTCGATGCTGATTGCGATAGAGCCCTCTATTCTAGGATCTTCTTTAGTTGTACTTCTTTAGTCTATAAGGGTTAACTGAAATGGGCTGGGGGGAGTGACAGCAGTCAGAGGGCCCTCGGCCACAGGACATAGGAACCAGAGGGCCCCTGGGCCATGTCGTACAGCAACCAGAGGGCCCCTAGGCCACGGAGGACGGCAATCAGAGGGCCCCTGGGCCACAGGGGATGGCAAAGGGCCCCTGAACCACGGGATATGGCAACCAGAGGGCCCCTGGGCCACGGGGGACGGCAATCAGAGGGCCCCTGGGCCACGGGGGACGGCTATCAAAGGGCCCCTGAGCCACGGGATATGGCAACCAGAGGGCCCCAGGGCCACGGGGGACGGCAATCAGAGGGCCCCTGGGCCACGGGGGACGGCTATCAAAGGGCCCCTGAGCCACGGGGGACGGCAATCAGAGGGCCCCTGGGCCACGGGGGACGGCAATCAGAGGGCCCCTGGGCCACGGGGGACGGCAATCAGAGGGCCCCTGGGCCACGGTGGACGGCTATCAAAGGGCCCCTGAGCCACGGGATATGGCAACCATAGGGCCCCTGGGCCACAGGAAATGGCAATCAAAGGGCCCCTGGGCTATGCGGTACGGCGACTAGAGCGCCTAGGGGGACAGCAATCAAAGGGCCCCTGGGCTACAGGATATGGCAACCAGATGGTCCCTTGGCCATGCAGTACGAAAACCAGAGGGCCCCTGGGCCACAGAATATGGCAACCAGAGGGCCCCTGAGCCATGATGTATGGCAACCAGAGGATCCCTGGGCCATGAGGAACGGCAGCCATTGTAAGAGAAAAACCAATATGGATTTTCCAGTGGACTCAGTCCTGCTAAAAATCACAGAAAGTCGCAATTGGCTCTCTGAAAAGTCGCTTAAAGTCACCAGATGACATCATGACATTACGTATGATGTCACAGCACCATGCACGCAATGCCAATCTCTAGAAAACGTGTGGGGACGGTTATGTCTGTAGTAGAAGAAGACAGTGCTAGCGGATTTTTACAGATCAGAGCTAATCTGCAGCACTGATTCACCGTTAGAAATGCTTCTGACAGCGGCGCAAAGCTACAGTTATGTTGAGAACAATGATTTTTGTCACTTTAAAGACGAGCAGCCAGATTCACCAAAAGGTTGCGAAAGTTGCTAAATGTTTTTTTGTCGCTAGGGACGCCCACAAGTGCGGACGTTTTTCCTTTCCAAAACCCCGCCACTCCGAACGGGGTTAGGGTTAGGGTAAGGGGGTAGGGATATGCACCCCCGGTTTCGGGTTTCGGAGTAGCGGGGTTTCGTAATGGAGAGGTGTAACCCCCACAAGTCACTAAATCTAACGGCAAAGTTTCTCAATTGACAACACCTGCTTCGTGACCACAACGTATCCTGGGCCTAACGCTGGCCCCAGTAGAGAGCTAGTAGAACTTGTATCTATTTTCTGTGGGAAGTGATTTCGATGGTGATTCACTTGTCATGATACCTATTAGTTGTCTTCGGGGAGAGTAATAGACAAGTAGACATTCACCTTCGGAACACCAGGTTTTGTACCACTTCACTTTGTAGATTACGCTTCCATATGTCCCACAGTTAAGTGAAAATTGAATCTAATATTCTTAAATCCATTTATCGAAACTTCTATCAATATTATTTTATTAATATCTCACATATCAGATTTAGCCACCAACAATTTGTTTAAAAGCTCATAGACATTTACATAATATTATAACTGTATTGGAATAAATTATATTGTACTTAAAGACTTATGTCATTGAAAGAGCAACTGTATTTTTTCAGTGAACAAATTTGGATTTCCAATGTCGATTTTCCAGTGGACTCAGTATTGTTAAGAAAATCACAGAAAGTTGTTATTGACTCTCTCAAAAGTCGCTAGAAGTCGCCAGATAAAGTCATGACATTATGTATAATGTCACAGCGTTATAACGGGTGCACGGCTACGACTATCCTACAAGAAGGCAGTGGGATTCATGTCGCTATTGCGACATGCTGCTATGCCGACAATTGATGTCTATTGTCGGCATAGCAATATGTGCCTAACCCAAAACTATTCCTAACCTTAACCATCAGTGAAGAAGTGTCGGAATAGCGACATGTCGACATAGCGGGATGTCGGAATAGGTATTGCTAACCAAGGCAGTGCTAGCAGCTTTTTACAGATCAGAGCTAATCTGCTGCCCTATTTCTCCATTAGAATGGCTTCTGACAGTGGCGCAGGGCTACAGTTGTGTTGAAAAATAATGCTTTTGTCACTTAAAAGACAAGTAGCCAGATTCGCCATAAAATCGCCAAAGTCAATAGATGGTTTCTTTTATCGCTAGAGATGCGCACAAGTTACTAGACCTAGCAACACTGTCGCTTTGTGACCACCGCATATCCTGGGCCTAACGCTGGCCCCAGTAGAGAGCTAGCAGAACTTGTATCTATATTCTGTGGGAAGTGATTTCGCTCCTGCACAATATTGTTTGCACACAAAATGACATGGTGATTCACTTGTCATTATAACCTATTAGTTCTCTTCGGGGAGAGTAATACACCAGTAGATATTCACCTTAAGAACACAAGGTTTTGTACCTCTCAACTTTGCAGATTTCGCTTGCATATGTCCATATGAACAAATTTGGATGTCCAATATGGATTTTCCTGTGGAAATCACAGAAAGTCACTATTGGCTCTCTGAAAAATCGCCAGATGACGTCATGACGTGACATATGATGGCAAAGCGTCATACACAACGCTCATCTCTAGAAAACGTGCATGCATGGCTGCGTTCATAATGCAAAAGGGCAATGCTAGCAATTTTTAAAGATTAGAGCTAATCTGCAGCACTATTTCACCATGAGAAACACTTCTGATAGCAGCACAGAGTTACATTTATGCTGAAAAACAATGACTATGCCGGGTGCGTGTCGCTATTGCCATTGATTTCTATTGTCGGCATAGCGGTATGTTTTGGTTTTGTTTATTACTGACACACTGTTTAATTAAATGTGCCTAACCCAAAACTATTCCTAACCTTAACCGTCAATAAAGGCATATGCCTTACCCTAAAACTATTCCTAACCCTAACCGTCAGTAAAGGCAAATATTTATTACATTAGTTGTTGGAATAGCGGCATGTCGGGATAGCGAGAATCAACGGACAATGCCACTGAAAAGATGAGTTGAGTCATCAGCTGACCAAAAAGTTGCCAAAGGCGCTACACGACATTTTTAGTCGCCAGGGACCATCAAAAGTCGCTGAATTGGCCACAAGTAGTGGACTGAAAGAAGGGGCGGAGACTTTGGCTCTCTCTATATATATATAACCCCCTGCATCACTTCTGTTCACTCAGAACTTGACCTTGGCTTACTGCTTGACAAATTGCTTTGCATTCAACCTGTGCAACATCACTTGTTTAGTTGTAATAATCAACAGCCTTTTTAAAGGCTTGCATTCATTTGTATCATATTATATTAAGCTATACTATATCATTATACGTATAGTTTAATATTCAACAGCCTTTTTAAAGGCTTGTATACATTTATATTATATTGTATTATATTATATCATACTATATCATCATATGTAGTTTAATATTCAACAGCCTTTTTAAAGGCTTGTATACATTTATATTTTATTATTGTGTACTATATCACATTATACTATATCACATTATACTATATCACATTATACGCATATCACATTACACCTTTAAAGGTTAAAAGCCTACCTTAAAAGGCTAGTGTATTTCGTGTTTAAATATAACACCTTCCGAACTTTAAGGAGTGTTGTATTGTATTTGGCCATTCTCTGGCAACTTCATTTAGTGAATTTAGCGACATTGCCTATTAGTTTTGATATGTAAACAACAGCTACTTTCTGCCTTTAAGCTTCACACTGCAACTTTTGGCCATCTTTAATAACTAAAAAGCTGATAAGCGACTTTTTCCCATTTTAATCATTTCATCATATTCTGTTCTGTCTTAGGAAGTCTTACACGGTTGAGATATTACCTTTATCTAGCTTCTGCCCTTAATCATATATCGTGTTGTCATCAAGTGACTTTTCACAGAGCCAGTGGCGACTTGGTTTTTTGTTTGTCTTGTTTTTTTTTGCAACTGTCATTAATAGTGGGCCTATGGATTGCAAACAAAAAAGTGGCGCTTCAAAGCGAAGAGCCAAAAAAAAACAGAGAGGCAAAACAGGCTGACTTCTTAAAAAATGTGCCTTCGATTTCTGGCTTTTTTGATAAGCCAAAGGATTCCAATGTTGATACCAATGTTGATAATGTCATCAGTGGTCCGAGTTGCAGCAGTGTAGAGAGCACCACTGATTTGATCATGCCGGAGCCCACACAGATCCAATCCGGTGTAGACCTGGCCTCTCAGGCTCAGGCTTCAGGGCCACACACAGAGCTCAGTTTCCACTCAGAAGCTGGGGACACCATCTCCAGTCATGGATCTTCTGCTTCATGCTCAAATACCACAGCCATTCCAGACTCGTGTACTCTTACAACAGCAGACTCACTGTCAGACCAGGAGGAGTACACTGAGACCAGTATCCCATTAGCAGCTAGGACCTCAAACTCCTGGTGTGAAACCGTTAATGACCCTGCTTTGTGGCCAAATGCCATTACTGAACAGGCTAAGTCGATTCTGGTTAGTAGAGGAGCAGTTGCTTTTCAAAATCAGAGTGAAAAGTACCCTGCCTCAATTAGAGATATGACCATGGGGGGTGGCACTAGGAGTTTCACAAATTCCTTAGTCAAATGCTGTCTACCTAATGGTCAGTCTGTGGAAAGGCAGTGGCTCCTTTACTCACCTTCCTCTGGTTGCATTTATTGTTTTGCTTGCAAACTGTTCTCAAGTAAGTGCAATGCATTTGTCAATGGGTTTTCTGATTGGAAACATTCTGAGCGTATCGGTGAGCATGAGAGGAATGAGGAGCATAGGGCTTGCATGTTAGCATTACACAGTCGTTCCAAAGACACAGGAAGAATTGATTCTGATCTTATGAAACAAATTGATGCAGAAAGGCAATACTGGCGGGACGTTTTGAGAAGAGTTGTTGCTGTAATTCAGTTTTTGGGAGAGAGGGGCCTTGCGTTCAGGGGAGATGACGAGCAGTTTGGATCACCTCACAATGGTAATTTCTTAGGCATTATCGAACTGTTGGCCAAATTTGACCCTTTTCTAGCTGACCATCTCCAAAGGTTTGGAGGCAAGGGCAAAGGCTCTGTGTCCTATCTCTCATCCACAATCTGTGGGGAATTTATCCACTTAATGGGAGAAAAAACAAAGGAAGCGATTATCAGTGAGATAAAAGAGGCCAAATACTTTTCTGTTATCGTTGACTCCACTCCCGATCTTGCACATGTGGACCAACTCACTTTTATTTTCAGATTTGTTGAAGCTGGGGGAGACGTTGTTGAGCGGTTTCTGGGTTTCGAGCCTATTGAGAATCATAGCGGGAGCAATTTGGCTGAGTGTGTTGTTGCAATGGTGGAGAACCTGGGCCTAGACATAAGTAACTGTCGTGGCCAGTCTTACGACAATGCAAGTAATATGTCAGGAAAGTACAATGGAGTTCAAGCTCATCTGAAACGCATAAACCCATTGATTTGTTATGTCCCCTGTGCTGCGCATTCATTGAATTTAGTTGGTGTCAATGCTGTTGACAGTAGCCCAGAAGCTGGGCGTTTCTTTGACTTCCTGCAATCTTTGTACACATTTTGTGCCTCTTCAACACACAGGTGGGGAAAGGTTTTCAGAAATACAAATGTGAAACTCACACTGAAGTCCTTGTCAGGCACTCGCTGGAGTGGAAGAGCTGAATCAACAAATGCTCTGTGGAAATATTATGCACAACTGAGAGATTCACTGAACAATATTTCCAAAGATCCACAGGAGAAACGTGACACTACAAGTGAGGCCTCTGCACTTTGTGGCAAGCTGGACACCCTAGAGATAGCTGTCATGGCATACTTTTGGGATACAATACTGCAGCGGTTCCAAGCCACAAGCCTGCAGTTACAGAAGCCTAACATCAACATAAATACGGCAACACAGCTTCTCAGTTCTCTTTGTGATTTTGTGGCAGCACAGAGAGACAATTTTGCCCATTTTGAAAGATCAGCCTTAAGTGTTACTGATTCAGTCTCCCAAGACTACAGACATGATCTCCCTTGCAATCTCCTTGCCCCGGGGCCCAGACCCACCTTAATCCGGCCCTGGTTGCGGGTTGCGGTTTTTTGGGTTTGTTTTTGAACGGGGAGTTGCTTATTTGGGCTTGACTTTCTTTCTTTTTTTTTTTTTCTAGCCTGTCATGTCTGGCAGTTTTCGCACTCAGAATATGATCCGAATACGCTGGTGTACCAAACATATTTGCTTTTCCAAGAATAGCTCTTTAAGTTTTACAATAGGCTACTCTTGTTAGCATGTATTTAGTTTGTATTTTGATTTTATTTTATTTATTTATACCAGGCGTGACAGGCAGAAAGGAAAGGGTACAAAAAGGAGTGAGAAAGAAAAACAAAAACAAAACAAAGGTGAGAAAAGAATAATCAAAGAATGATATCCACATATCTACACCTGCACACACATACGCATACACCCATACACACACATAATCCTGCTGTTGCTTGCAAGTAATGTGTGTATGTGCCTCTGTCATGGAACGTACTCACCAATGGAGGCAAGAAACTGCAATCCTGCCCCTCGTGATCCAGAGGCGAACGGGAAAGGACCCAGGGGACGCGGCCTATCCACGGCCCACCAGGACATCAGGAGACGAGAGGCCACACATCCCGATGGCAACTGCGCACACACCCCAGAGGAGGAAGGAGGAAGACCCCAGACGGACCCCCCCACGGCCAAACGGCAAGAGTCCAGACAGCCAGAGGCAATGAGCAGCCAACCCCCGCCGCGGGCCGGCACCCCCCGCACGAGCCGCGAATGCGGCCCCAGGGCCCCAGGCACCCGAGAACCGCCCGACACCCAGCAGAGCCCCCCCCACGCCAAAGAGGCCCGAGCCACCCCCAGGCCACAACCGCCAAGGGAGCGGGCCAAGAACCACGCCAAGACATCCAGCCGCGAACCCCGGGACCCACGGGCACCTGACACTCCAGGGGCAGCAGTGGCAACCAGCAGGAAGCAGCAGGAAGCGATAGGGAGTGATAGGGAGGGGTGACTCCCACCCTCCGCAACCATGTCCCACAGGTGCCAAGGCTCAGTGAACCACAGGCCCAGGCCCTGCTGTCCATACACTTGACTTTCTTTCTGAGTAAAACTCCTTGAATATCTCTCGGCGCTCTATAATAAAGCAAAAGACAGTGGTAGGCTTGTCCCTTTCAAGCCCACGTTTCCTGTTCATCGTTCCCGCCCAAGTTGACTGGGCGCACACCCAAAGAAACACTGATAACAGCCCAGAGTGAGGAGGCAGCACAAGAATGAGCTCCAGTAAGCGGGGAAATATAGAAAAATAAATATATATTAAAGAGTGGGAAAACGAGAACACACTTACAGAATGGATCTGAGCTCAGATGAGAGACAGTGGCGCTAAAAGTGGGTCTGCACTATATGCAACGCATAGGGGCGCCGCACAAGAGGGGGGGCGCCAAAACGATGCAACGAAATTATTTCTGTAGTCGCATTTTCTGTATTTAACAGCTGTGCATATGAAATGATCAGTAACAGAGGCACGGTGCTGATTAGACAGCCCTGTGCTCCTTCACCTCCCCTCCTCCTTTCGCCCCCCCCCTTATAAACACACACAAATTTTTTTGTTTGTGATTGATGTAAAATAAAAGCCTGTAATAGAAGTCTTGTATCTTATAAGTCCATGAATAGGTGAGATCTGCAGACATGAACACAGTAAACCTTGAGAAGGTGTGCTCTGTGTGTGTGTGTGTGTGTGTGTGTGTGTGTGTGCGTGTGGGGGGGAGGAGGGGGGGGGGGGTATCAAAGGCATTCTGCAGATTTTGCTAGTGCACCCTTCTCTGCTATGAGGCTAAGAACCATGGGTTTGACTGCTCCAAAACTCAATGAGACAAAGCAAAGAAATCAGCTATACTACTATAGAGATATACTGTTAAAAAAGCAGCCTCAGTTTTACACAGTGTTGTGGGTTGCCAGTTTTATTTTGGGCTTGTTTTCATAGAGCTGGTTGCTTGTTTCTGTCGTGAGATCTGGCAACACTTTTCTACTCATACCCACAAACTTGAATTTGTGTCTACATAGAAGAGAGTAGTTCGTAGTCGAAGAAATTAGAGTTGTATTCACAAGACTTTGCACTCACAGCTTTTAGATTCATACTCACATAAAAATACGCACAATTTCTCAGACTCACATATATTTCAGTGGAGATTTAGGTACAAGAATTTTAACATACAAATACGAATACAAATGTTAGAATTATGCACACATCTTTTTGACAGTTTTCTTACTCCATAGACGCAGATCAGTCATTCTAAACTCATTGCAGAAAGAGTACATTCAGATCATGGACAGAGGTCACCCAGGCGTTGAGTCAACAAAATGCAGAGCCAGAAGCACAGTGTTTTGGCCCAACATGAACAAGGACATTACAGAAGAGCTGCTGCCATGTGCAGTATGTAACAACACCCACCTCCACCAACAAAAAAAACGTTAACACCACACCTGGTCCCTACCCTACCATGGTCTTCAGTCGCCATTGACATTTGCGATTGGCACGGCCAACAGTATGGAGTACTAGTAGACTCATGCTCAGGGTGGTTTGAGATAGATCTTCTCCGTGACACTTCTTCAGCTTCACCAAGCTATACCAGGTGCAGTGAACACATTCTCAACTGCACTACGACCCCGGTTTTCCTACCCATCCCAGCTGACCACTCGCCACTCTATCGAGGAGCACCATATACTACTTCAGCTCAGTCATCCACCAAAGTGTCACAAAATGATACCTCATATGTGACGTGCTCAGGTCAGATTTGTAAGCCAAATCCAAAGTATAAAAAATGTTGTCCTGTTGTTTTCTTTAGAGCCAGACATGTTGTAAAGCTGTTGTTTTCAAGCTGCCATTAAAGCTACTGATAACTAGAATAGAATAGAATAGAGTAGAATAGAATAGAATGACTGTATTGTCATTATACAGGATGTACAATGAGATTGGAGGGCCACTCCTGATCAGTGCCATGCAATAGAAAGTCACACTCTCTAAAATAAAATAAAAATATATTAATCTAATATAATCTAAAAATATACAGAAAATAAAATGTATTAAAAATAGAGAAAATAAGAGAATGTATAAAAATATGTACATTGTATAAAGAAACAACACAAAATAACTGTATACATATAATAATGAAGAAGGTGAATATTGCGCTTGGTGAATGAATATTCCACTAGTGAATGAATACTGGATATTACATAATATAGGAGTGATATATATTGTTCAGTATGAATAATATAACATTGCACAGAGATGTGGGTGTTGCACATTTACAGTGGGCGAGAGTTCAGGGTGGTGATTGATTGATTAAGTTAAATCTCCTCACTCATTTCAACATGGATCAATATCATAGTAGTTTGGGGCTTTTAATTCTTTGAACTCATTAAGGAAACTTCTAACCACACCTGTAAGTCATGATGAGCTTGGCTATACATTATCAACAACCTGTCAAAACATGTTCAAGAATGTGACTGAACAATGTGGAATGACCTGTTCAGATGCAGAGTGATGCACAGAAACACGTTTATTTCTGTTGAAGCACTGTTTGTGTAACTGAACTGTGGTTTTATACTGTGACAAATTGTAAAACTGGCCTTTTTCCCAGCGTTTTGTGTTTTGTTTTGTTTTTTCATTGAAATTCTTCTGTTGTGGTCTGCTTATGCTTTCGATTCTTAGTTTATTAGTTTCTGAATCCTGTTGTTAGTTATAGTTATTCATATTGCATTCCTGTGTCCCTTTGCACTTGTCTTCCCCATGGCTTCATGCTCCCGTGTTTTTGTCCCTCTGTTATTCCTCTTGCCTTGTGTGGTCTGTATTTAGTTTTATTCCTAGTGTTTCTGTCTTGCTTCCCTGTTGGTTCCTGTTTTACTTTATCACTCGTTGTTTCTGGTGTTCTGTGTTTAGTTTTACTTCCTGCTCTCATCTGTTATCATTTTCTGATTTTTCTGCTTCCCACCTGTTTCCTGTCCCCTCTTTAGTTTCTGTGTATATATTTGTGTTTTTTGCTAGTCCTTTGTCGTTGATGTTTACCCATGCTGTGTGTCTCCCTGCTCCATAGTTTCATAGTTCAGTCCTGGTACCTGACCAGCTCTAATACTGTGGTCCTTGTTATTTCTTGTTTCCTCTCAATAATCCACTTTTAGTTCAGCTCTGCTCTGTGAGTCTGCATTCTGGGGTCCTATCCTGCCTGCCACACAGTTAGCCATGATACAGATCTTCAACAAATTCTCAAATGTTTGCTTGAATCCAGGATTACCATAATCTTCTACAGGAAGCTCAGGGCTTCCAGTAAAAAACATGAAAGGGGAGGGGTTCTGGTTAACAATGTGAGCTAACCTGTTTTACTTTCTCAGGTTATCCAATATCAGGTTGGGGGCAGCAGAGCAGGAAATGTAATAGAAGTCATTTATCCCATAATCAACTTGTCTTTATTATGAAGAGTACAATCCTTGGACTACAAAAACATCTTTAAGCAATAATGTGCATCATTAATAAACAAACTTAATTGCATAAATACTTTTGAAGACTACTAATCAACCTAAATGTGTCTCATTAAGCCACAATGCTGAAATCAGTGTTAAAACATTGACATTATGCTGCTCGGCGTACTTGAAATATTTTTGTACATATGTATAATGACTTTAAAAATGAAGGATTTTAGTTCTTGTGAAATCGTGTGACAGCAGCGTCCGTCCCGCCTCTGAGTATAAAACCTCTGAACACAGACGCCTCTCTGCACTGTTTCCTCAGCAGTACAGAGCTTCTGGAAACCAACAGCACAGGTAAGATCACTTTAGATATTACTCCCTTGTCATGAAACAGGGTTCTTTCTAGCCTGCAGTGTTAGGACGGGCTGCTGAAACATAACAGGCAACTTGAGGTGACTTTCAAGCTGCCAGTAATTTGAAGGTTTTTTAAATTTGAGTCCCCAGATTTACCAAACTCTGAGCTAAGTGGCAACACTTGTGTGTGAAAATATTAACTTAAAATATTGCTATCATCTTTTTAACTCTTGTGCATGATGAATATGTAATATTCACTAAATCAAAATGTAATGTCGTGACTAAATGTTATCTTTTAGTTAACATGTAAATATAGATCATTAGCTGTGAAGTTTAGTTCACGATAGGATGATCTTTCACTGTAGTCCTGCTAAAAAAACACACACACAAGAATAGTATTGCTAACTATTGAACATTGTCAGGCATACACATAGTTACACACTGAAAGGCTTTTTCTGTGCTCTCCACTGAGAGACAGCCAGCAGTGAAAGAAGTTTATAATGAGGGAAAATGTCAGATACAGGAGGTTTTCTGAACCAAAATACATCAGTAAAAACCTATTGATATATTAAAAATATTAACCAAGGGAAAGAGAGCAAGAAAGTGTGATTATTAATTATTACAAATAAAATGTGACTAATATAATTATTCATAATATTCTTATTTTTATTACAAGCAGCAGGGCTGTGTCTGTGCTTTACTTGTTGCTCTGAGTTTATAATTCAATACCTCAGAACATTTTCTGTTGTCTGACGTCTTTGTACTCTTATCATGTTAAGATGATTTGGTATGCGGCTCCAGTATTTTACCTACATGTTTGTTTTTAATTCTGTTAGTCCCTCTGTGGTCTCTTTAATAAATTGCTCCTTGTTGTCAAGTTGTGTTATTTTATACAGGGTATTTTTTTCACCACAGTTAGAGAAAACTAATCTTTACGTTTCCTGGTCTCTGAGTTATAGATCCATTTCATGTCTTCTTTTTATCACCTTCCTACTCTAAAATATTAGAGTTGCATATCAGGAAATGTTTGTAGTTCCTGATTAAATTTCCTGGTTTCAGAAAGTTACACTTCACTGAAACAGCTCTCCTTAAAGTTTCAAATGGATTTATGGCTCTGTCAAGGATTGGTTCACTTTCTACCTGCTGACTTTCCACCAAAACTAAAAGGGATTTGATCAGATCAACTTGATATTTGGTCAGTCTAAACTACAAACTAAAGCTCAGGGGTGGCTGGAACCCGGGACGTAGAGCAGGTCACCTACTGATCAGAAGGTCAGCGGTGTGATTCCTGGCTACTCCAGGCTACATGCCAATGTATCTTTGGGCAAGATAATTAACCCCAAGTTGGTCTCTGCCAAATGTTAGATATGTGAATGTTAGATAATAAAAGCACTTAGCTTAGTTAATCATGGAAGAGCTTGTATGAATGGGTAAATGTAAACATGTTGTATAAGCTCAGACAGAGTAGAAAAGCACTATATAAGAACTAGTCCATTTACCATTTAATTGCCCGACCCTGGTGACATAAAGAATTTAGATCTATCATTGTGAAGCACAAAATTGCTGTAACACAAACACACATTGTCCTGTGCAGTCTTCACAGGTTTGACAAGTACAAACCTGAATACATCTATAGGCCAATATTCAGCAATAGTTAGAGCACCACCTACTAGGAATAGGAAATGTTTTATAATTTCATGTACTCCTTTCATAAATTCATGACATCCACCTCAAAAACGATCTGAACAAATTTAAGAGCTTCAGCCTTTCAGTTCAAATTTATTTATTTATATAGCACCCAATCATAACACAATCTCCTCAAGGGGGTTGATATTGTAAGGGAAAGACCATACAGTAATGACTGTTAAGGTTAGCCTTAACGACAAACACTCTTGCCTTTGGATGTGGCAAATTGGCTCTATAGTGCCACCTATAATATTTCAACAAATCAGGTTCCAGTTTATATTTTATCTGCTTCAGTAAAACTTGGTCATGAAATGTCTCATGATGCACAAAAAAGCCTCTTGGACCCATATCTTAAACCCAGCAGTAAGTCAAACATTTCATCACTTGTACTTTAACTCTTCCTAGAGATCTAATCAGGTGGTCACAAAAACTGCTAAAACCCTTGAGTTTTTGTTAAAGGACATGATTGTGGCAGCACACCAAGTTTTGATCATGCCCCACACCACATGAATCTATTATGACTCAGATGTTCATTGTCCAGTCTTTACTTAACTTCAGACAGATTTTAACCGGCCCTGAATATGTGTTCATTGGGACCCATGGGAACACATATTCAGGACTGGTTAAAATCTGTCTGGGCAAACCCCTGTAGGCCACCATGGAAACCGCGGACAAAACTTTATGGGGCCCACCTATCTGTGCTGGCAGGGATCTTTTCACTTAATTCTGGTTAAAAATCAACTAAATTTGTGGCATTTTTGACTGTGTAACTACATGAAATAAGCTTAGATTGATGTTTTCTAATATCTTTATCCAGATACCATCATATCTGTTTGATCCTGCACATCATGGCAACACAGTGAGTAAAATTTATATATATATATATATATATAATCTTTGGTTTGTTTTTATTATATTGTGATGTGTGTATCAAAAGAAATCTTTACTTCCTCTGCAGAAAGTTTATCACCTCCAAAAGTGTTCTGATCTCTTCAGGATCTCCTGCTGTCTACCAGCTGAAAACTAATAAACAGGAGTTTGGAACTCTGACCAGAATGACTGTTGGTGAGAAAAATCCAACCAAGTCAAATAAAACCATCTTACTTGTGGGTGAAACAGGAGCAGGAAAATCTACTCTGATCAACGCTCTGATCAACTACAGCATGGGAGTGAAGTGGGAGGATGAAGTCTGGTTTCAGATCGTAGAGGAGGAGAAGAAAAGTCAGACATCAGATGTGATCGTGTATGAGATCTTTGATTTTGAAGATCAAACTCTGCCCTACTCTCTGACCATCATCGATACTCCTGGATATGGAGACACCAGAGGGGTTGAACATGACGACATCATCAGTCAAAGATTAATGAAGTTGTTTCAGTCAGAGAATGGCGTTTATGAACTTCATGCAGTGGGTCTAGTGATGAAGGCATATGATAATTGCCTGAGCAAACAAATGAAGTCCATCGTTGATTCACTGATGACTCAGTTTGGAGAAGACCTGAAGAAAAATATTATAGCTCTGATCACACACTCAGATGGAATAACACCTGAAAATCTCCTTGAGGCTTTAGAAGCTAGTGATATTCAATGTGCCAAAAATAACAATCAGCCTGTTCACTTTATGTTCAATAACCAAAAGAACACAGAAAGAACAAAGAAAAAATCATTGTGCTTGAAAATGGCATGGACAGTGACTGAGAAAGGAATGGAAGAATTCTCAGAGTTTCTGGAAGAAATTAAACCTCAAAAGCTGAAGGCAGTATCTCAAGTATTAAAGGAATGTAACAGACGGACAGCCTGCTTTCAAAATCTACAAGAGAGAATAAAGTTCACTGAATTAAAACAGAGAGAGCTCAAACTGGTTAAAGAGGCCCTGAAGAAAAATGAAGATTTTACTGCAGCTGAGGTGTATAAACAAAAGGTATCCATCAGAAAAGGGATGTTTGAGCTTGGTTTTAAAGCAGCTGTGACCTGCACTGTGTGTGAGGAGAACTGTCATTATCCTGGGTGCACAATGGCTCTGGGTCACTGTGCGGTCATTGTTGAAGGTCATTGCACTTCATGCACTGGGAAGTGTCCTGTATCCAGTCACGTTAAGGAAAAGTGGAGATATGTGACCAGCTTACGAAAAGTTGAGAAGAACAAAACAGAAATGAAACAGCAGGATGAAAAGAATCAATTAGAAAGTGAGAACAAGTTGAGACTTTTGGAAGATCTTGAAAAAGAATTGAAACAGCTGACCGAAGAGAAGTCAAACTTGATGAATGAGGCCTACAAACAGGTTCTCAGTCTGGATCACATCACCGTGAAAGATGATTCACCATGCTCCTATGTCCTGTTGGACTTTCTAATTGAGAAGATGAAGGAGAAAGGAGATACAGAGAAGACACAGGAACTGATGGAGATAGAAAGCCGTATGAATGAAGGAACCAGAGAAGGACTGCAAAGCAAGTATGTTAAACTGACAACAAGCAAATAACCTGACAAAGACATGGGTGAACCATTTTAATCAGACACCTGTTTAGATAACAAGGCCTTCACCATTTATAGAAGTATTCAAGCTTCACAAAACATCCCGAATTCTACTGACTGTTTAACAACAAGTCTTAATTCAACTCAAGTCAAGTCAAGTTTATTTATATAGGACATTTAACACAACAGTTGACCAAAGTGCTGTACATAAAATTTAGAATTTAGATCAATTTAAGACCAAATTATTGTTGTTACATGTCAAACATATAACGAGCGTTTCAGAACACCCATCCAAAGACAAAGACAAAAGAGATAAGTGTTTCAGCGCCTTGCTGCCATCACAGGCACTCCGGTTTAAGAAGAGGGAAATAAAGTGAAACGATAGGAAAAGTGAGGAAAAAATTCATCTCATATTTTGCCCCATGTGGGGGCACCGTATGAGGTTGAAAAACCTCTGCATAGTAGAAGCACATAAACAGCGGGGGAGCACTAGTTTGGGGAGGGGAGGGGCTGTGCCAGTGGAGACGAGTAAGCCAGGATACTGTGGAGGCAAGCCAGCTTCCTCGGCACGCAGTTCATGATAATGTTCATGATAAAATGGAATAGTCAGCCTTGGTCGGCAAGATACCAGTTCACACAGGTCACAAGACAGGGTGGGGGGTGTAGAGCATCTGTTTTCATAACATCTCCAGGAGATGATGTAGATACACAGCCATCCATCTAAGGCCGTCTGGGAGTCAAATTCCAAATGCTACAATTGTTTTGGTACAGACTGTCGTAACTGATCGCTGACAGACCTTATGGTTTTCTGGTTTCCTCTCAGTGGCGAAAAATCCAATCATCTGAATTTTTGGTTCTACTCCGCTGCGCAGAAACAGACGCTCAAACACTCCTCCAGATCTAATCCATTTCGATTCAGCTCTACTGAGTCTGATTGAGTTTGTACTGTTTCTACATCCCTCACAGGCAGCCTTACTAGAGCCCAAACGGCTGCCCAGAAATTCATGATAAACCAGGTATCCCCAAGTCAAATTTGGAGAAATCCTGGTATCGACAAACCAATATATGCCACGTCCACAATCACAGCTAGCCAGGCATGTTATCTTCCATCCCCACAGGAATCCATAACATAGCCAGCCTGGTATGTCAGTCGGACCAGAGAAAAGAGGGTTCCCCTTCTCCCAATCTCCTCGTGATGAGAATTTGATCATCAATAGTGTTGAGAGACCAGCTGAACAGATCCATAATGTAATTTCCAGTTTGGGGATGTGTGAAGAGATGCTCTAAGCAGTGAAGCAGCAAAAAGCGGGGGTAGATAGGGAAGGTTGGGGAGAAGAGAAAAATGCGTCCGTCTCCGCTGAGAGCAGGAAGAGATAATTAACTGATAATTAGTAATAAATATAAATGTCCTCTCTGAATCACCGCCTTATTGTGGTGGAGGGGTTTGTGTGTTCCAGTGATCCCAGGCGCTATGTTGTATGGGGGCTTGTCCCCTGGTAGGGTCTCCGATGGCAAATTGGTCCTGGGTGAGGGGCCAGACAAAAAGGCAATTCCAAATACTATGGAAGAGTCACCAAGGGAACAGTTTATTCTGCTCGGGATAGGGTTACTGGGGCCCCACCCCGCTGCCAGACAGCCCAAAGAAAAGATATCAGCCTGCCCTCCTATAGGCCCCACCACCCACAGGAAGCATCATGGGGTCGGGTGCAATGTGTGTGGCTTAAATAGAATAATAAAAATGAAGGTAATTTTATCTATAATTTTAGTTCCTTTTAGATAGCTTTGAAAACCCACAATACAGTTGTATTTAGTTATCTTTTGTCCTTTTAATTATAGTTTTTATTTATTTCAGTTAACGAAAATGTTTTTTCAATTTCAGTTTTTGTCATTTTGGTTGTTTTCGTTAACGATAATAACCTTGGTCTGGAGTTGCCCTCGGTGAGAGGCACTAAGCTCGGGTGGGTATTCTCATATCCCCTGTGCATGTTCACTGGTAGATGAGAGGGTTGCTTCCCTGTGCCTACAGGCCAGGAACCAAGTCCTGACTGCGCTTATGAGCCAAATGATTTCAGAGTAATTCATTATATTTCAGGATATCCACCCTCTTGGAGTCGCTAGGCAGGGTGCTCAAGGGTGCTCCATCCGGTCACCCCATTTTCCTGCTAGGAGACTTCAACGCTCATGTAGGCAACGACAGTGAGACCTGGAGGGGCCTGACTGGGAGAAGTTCAGTTGTGCACAAAAAAAAAAAAATGCATAATTTAATGTGTATTATATACATTCTGTGTCTTTCTCTGCAGGTTAAGACTCAGCCTGTCACGATATGATGACGTCATCTCTGACAGTTTTGAGATTGCTTCAGGACCTCCTGCTGTCTACCAGCTGAGACCAAAGAAAGAGAATATTGGAACGCTGACCAGAATGACTGTTGGTGAAAAAAATCCAAACAAGCCAAATAAAATAATCTTATTTGTTGGTGAAACAGGAGCAGGAAAATCTGCTCTGATCGACACTCTGCTCAACTACACCATGGGAGTGAAGTTTGAGGATGAAGTCTGGTTTCAGATCCTGGAGGAGGAGGAGAAGAGAAGGCAGACAGAAAGTCAGACACCAGATGTGATCGTGTACGAGATCTTTGATTTTGAAAATAAAACTCTGCCCTACTCTCTGACCATCATTGATACTCCTGGATATGGAGACACCAGAGGGATTGAACACGATAAGTTCATCAATCAAAGATTATTGGACTTGTTTCGATCAGAGGATGGAGTTCATGAACTTCATGCAGTGGGTCTGGTGATGAAGGCAAGTGATAATCGACTGAGTGATCGACTGATGTATGTCTATGATTCAGTGGTCTCTCTGTTTGGAGAAAACATGGAGAAAAACATTGTAGCTCTCATCACACACTCAACTGGAGGACCACCTGAAAATGTTCTTCATGCTCTTGAAGCTGCAAAAGTTAAATGTGCCAAAAATGAGAAGCAGCAGCCTGTTCACTTCCTATTTGATAACTGCCAACACAAACCTCGAAATGAAGAAACTAAGGATAATTTAAGGTGTTCATGGGATTTGACAGAGAAAGGAATTGGTCAATTCATCAGATTTCTGGAAAGGTCTCGCCATCAGAGATTGATGAAAACACTTAAAGTGCTGAAGAATCGAATCAGACTGACAGCCTGCATCCAAAACCTGCAAGAGAGAATCAAACTGACTGAACTGAAACAGAGAGAAATCAGACAGATTCAAGACGCTCTGAAGAAACATGATGATGAAATGAAGAGGAATGAGAAGTTCACTGTAGAAATTGATGAAGTGTCCAAACATAAAGAAGCTATTGATGGTGGGATGTGGGGGGTGGTATTTTTTGAAGGAGCTGTCTGCTGTACAGTCTGTAAGGAGAACTGTCACTATCCTGGATGCACACTGGCCTGGAAACCTGAACACTGTGAGGTCATAAAAAAAGGCCGATGCACTTCATGTACCAAGAAGTGTCCTGCATCTGATCATGTGAAAGAAAACTGGAGATATGTGACCAAGACAATAAAAGTTCAGATAACCAAAGAAGAAATGAAAGACAAGTATGACAGAAATAAATCAGAAAGTGAGAACAAGTCCAGCCTTTTGGAAAATCTTGAAAATGAAATGGAAAACCTAACAGCAGAGAAGAAACGATTACTGGATGAGGCCTATGAAAATGTTGTCAAACTGGAGCTGGTCGCCCTCAAAGTTGATTCTTTGTCCACCATTGTACACCTGGACTTCCTGATTGAGAAGGTGAAGGAGGAAAGAGACATAGAGAAGGTCCAGAAACTGGAGGAGATGAGAAGCAGAGTGGATGAAGGAACCAGAGCAAAGATGATGCATTTGTATCAAATAGTAACAAGTGAGGAAGGGAAGGAAGGTAAAGAAGCTGTGAATTAATAATACTGGCCATCATTTACTAGCAGTGTACGCACAAATATGTGTGTAAATCATGTGTATGACTGTTTCACAGAGAAATCTGTGATTTATTTACTTAGACCATGATGCCTTGACAAACAAATGAAGAAGGAAATTGAAACACAAGTCTTAAAAATTAATACTACCTGAATTCTACCAGATGTCTCAACCTACAGGTTGAGTTCTGAGTTTGTTTTTGGTTTTGATCCTTAGTTTGTTATAGTTATATTTATCTGTATTGAGTTCCTGTTTTCCTTTGTCCTTATGGTCATCCCTGCATCGCTGTGTTCCCGTTTGTGTCTGTTTATTGCTTAGTCCCTGCCCTGGTGTCAAGTTCATGTGTCTTAGTCCTGATGTTTGTGTTTCATTAGTTTTTCCTGTTTTATCTTGGTATGTCTTGGTCCGTGTGCTTTGGTTTTAGTTTTGTTTCCTGTGTTTTCCTTCAAGTTGTTTCCCATTTGCCTTTTAACTACTGTGTATGTATTGTCTCAGGTTTCCCTTATCCTTTGTTGCGATGTCATCATTGATTTTTTTTTCCTCCCATTGTGTGCTTGTTTGTCTGTCCGTTAGTGAGTTTTCTAGTTTATCCTGCTGGCCCCATCCAGTTCTGTTCTCCCTGTGTTTTCTGGCAATAAAGCTGAGTTTTGTGAGTTTAAATCTGTCTCTGGAGTCCTGCATTGGGGGTCTTTAACCTGCCTTCCACAGCAGTACATGATATATGGTTATGTGATTATAGAGAATTAGCCAGAGAAAAATCCACAGGAACAAAAACTAGATGAGCCAAAGCTATGTCTCAGGAAGTTTGACTATCTGACATGATGTGGCTGTACCTTTCAGGTTTGTAACAGATTTGTGTGGAGTGTGTTCAAGCTAAAGTGATGTATATTTTCTCATTAAAAGGCAAAAAACTGATGGCAAAGAAAATAGGTTTACCTTCAAAAAATAAATAAATATAATCTACAACATATTGTACTGTTAAAGCAGACACAGACACACCAGTCAAGCAGAACATTAACCACTGATATTGTGCAGGTTTACCCTTTGCTTAACTTTGAGGGTGTCCTATAGTTTGCTGCATTGTAATGAATGATCCATGTTCTTCACTTCACCTGGTGAGAAATCCTTAAACGTCTGAATATGTTTTAGCCATGTGTTTTCTGGCTAACAGGTAGAAGCGATTGCCCTGTGAGCCTGTCCTTAGCACCAATGCCCCGCAAGGCTGTGTATTGAGTCCCTTGCTTGACAGCATTTACACATATGACTGCTCCCTATCCTATCCTTCAAATACAGTAATAAAATTTGCAGATTGGATTGGACAAATCACTAACAGCAATGAAGGCGCGTACAAAGACGAGGTTGACAGATTGACAGGATGGCGTACTAAAAACCACCTAAGCCTGACCGTCAGGAAAACCAAAAGAATGGTAGACTTCAGATGATGAAAGAGAGGCAAGTGAGAGCCAACTTGGTGTTGGCTCTCACTGCGGTATTGTATCACTTCCTGTTCCTGTTTCGGAGCACAGTTGTGTTTTGCTGTCTGTTAGCTGTTATATCTGTATAGCTCGATCTATCTGGATAACAGCATATTTTAGTGTAATCTTCACCTACTTTATCTAGCACACTCTTTACCAGGGTTATTATAGTTAACGAAAACGAACGAAATAACGAAAACTGAAATTGAAAAAACATTGTCGTTAACTGAAATAAATAAAAACTATAATTAAAAGGAAAAAACGATAACTAATTAAAACTGAATTGTGAGTTTACAAAACTAACTGAAATTATCGATAAACTGACTTTCATTTACTTGTTTTTTTTTTTTTAAACCTTGTGGATTGGTATGAAATCATTTTTTCCGCTCTCCGAGTTTAAGCTGGGAGCGCCACAGGACAACTGTGAATGCGTGCGCATGTGCGTGCGCTCATCGCGCTGGTCCGCAAAGTAATGGCTGCGGTCTGCCGAGTCCCGTATGGAGGTTCTTTGAGTACAAGAGCACAGAGAGAATCTAAAGTCTTGTTGTGGATGATGAAAAATGTGCGGAACATTTCTCAGTCAGGAAAAACCAGCAACATCAAAGTCCACCTGAGAAGCGCACAGCGGCTAGAGAAACCGCTCTGATCCTACCAGGTAACCTGGCCTGTGCCTCTGGAGAAACGGGACTACTTGTCGGGTCCGTGCAGCCCAGAACGTTGTGACTAAACTGTTGCGTCCTTGTGCGTTTCCGGCTACTTTATCAGTGAGAGAATAACAATCAGGAATAATAATCAAAGCATCAATATAAGGACTCACAACTGTCAGCAAATTCCTGGTAGGAGACTGTTGAAACTATCAGGATGGACGTGAAGGAATGAAGAAAGTGAAAAAAAAAAAAACAGGGACAAATATGTTTGCAGCCAAAAAAACGGAGCACAAAGAGCGAGGACCAAAAAAGAAGTCCCAGCCTGCGCGGCATATAAAACACCTGCACACGACCACAAGGTAATTAACACACACACCAGCTACACAAGCATAAATGTGGACATGAGGTCGGACACTTCCGTAGGTTGTGTACAAAGACCCTGCAAGTTTAATTAGGGAGCATCTAACCAAGCTAGCTCCAAAACAGAAGCAGCATCAGGTGGTGAGAACATCAGGATGCAGCTGGATTTGAGCTTTGACTCCTTCAAAGAGTTTGTTTTTGTCAAACACCACATGTAGGTGTTGTTATTAATCTACTGCATTGATGCTGAAGTTTATTGTGGAGTTTATTGTAGAATTTATTGAATTTGGGAGTTCATGTTTTTCTTTGTTTCTCCCTGTTGATGTTCATGTGTTCTTAATATTACACACATTTAGCATGTCTTGTGAACAGTTGGCTGTTGAATATATTTCTTTAAATGGTATCTTTTGTCAAGTTTTCATTACACAATAGTCACTTTTGTGCCTTGAATCTTGCACCCGATTAGGTATGAAAATACTAAAACTAATACTGAAACTAACTGAAACTAAGCATGAAACCAAAAATAAAAACTAATAAAAACGAGAAAAACCACTCTGAAAACTAATTAAAACTAACTGAATTAGAGAAAAAAAAGTAAAAACTAACTAAAACTAAACTATAATGTAAAATCCAAAACTATTATAACCCTGCTCTTTACTGAATTACCTGTATTCACATTATTCACTTTATTTGTTTTTAGAAATTCGCTATCTTAGCTCAGCTAGTAGCTTAGCTCTTAGCCGACTCACTACCAGCATGGCTTCTTCTCCTGTCTCTCCTGCACTTTCCTGCTCTGGGTGTCACATGTTTAGTTACTCCTCGGCCTCCTTTAGCAGTAATGGTACTTGTAATAAATGTAGTCTGTTTGTAGCTCTGGAGGCCAGGCTTTCTGAACTGGAGACTCGGCTCCGCACCCTGGAAAATCCTGTATCTAGCCAGGCCCCTGTAGCGGGTGCGGACCATGGTAGCTTAGCCGCCGTTAGCTCCCCCCCAGCAGATCCCGAGCAGCAGGGAAAACAGGCCAGCTGGGTGACGGTGAGGAGGAAGTGTAGTCCTAAGCAGAAGCCCCGGGTACACCACCAACCTGTTCACGTCTCTAACCGTTTTTCTCCACTCGGCGACACACCCGCCGAGGAACAAACTCTGGTTATTGGCGACTCTGTTTTGAGACACGTGAAGCTAGAGACACCGGCGACCATAGTCAAATGTCTTCCAGGGGCCAGAGCAGGCGACATTCATGGAAATTTGAAACTGCTGGCTAAGGCTAATCGTAGATTTGGTAAGATCGTTATTCACGTCGGCAGTAATGACACCCGGTTACGCCAATCGGAGGTCACTAAAATTAATATTGACTCGGTGTGTAACTTTGCAAAAACAATGTCGGACTCTGTAGTTTTCTCTGGGCCCCTCCCCAATCAGACCAGGAGCCACATGTTTAGCCGCATGTTCTCCTTGAATCGCTGGCTGTCTGAGTGGTGTCCAAAAAACAACGTGGGCTTCATAGATAATTGGCAAAGTTTCTGGGGAAAACCTGGTCTTGTTAGGAGAGACGGCATCCATCCCACTTTGGATGGAGCAGCTCTCATTTCTAGAAATATGGCCAAATTTATTAACCCTCCTAAAAACTGACTACCCAGGGTTGAGACCAGGAAGCAGAGTTGCAGTCTTACATGCCTCTCTGCAGCTTCTCTCCTTCTGCCATCCCCCCAAAACCCCATCCCCATAGAGTCGGTGCCTGCTCCCAGACCACCAAAAAACAAAGCTAAAATCAGCAAAAAACTATTTAAGCATAAAAATTCAAAAACAATAAATAATACAGCTTCATCAACTGCACCAAAAAATAAAACAATTAAATGTGGATTATTAAACATTAGGTCTCTCTCTTCCAAGTCCCTGTTAGTAAATGATTTAATAATTGATCAACATATTGATTTATTCTGCCTTACAGAAACCTGGTTACAGCAGGATGAATATGTTAGTTTAAATGAATCAACACCCCCGAGTCACAGTAACTGTCAGAATGCTCGAAGCACAGGTCGAGGAGGAGGATTAGCTGCAATCTTCAATTCCAGCTTATTAATTAATCAAAGACCCAGACAAAGTTTTCATTCTTTTGAAAGCCTGACTCTTAGTCTGGTCCATCCTAATTGGGAAAATCAAAAACATGTTTTATTTGTTATTGTCTATCGTCCACCTGGTCCTTACTCAGAGTTTCTGTCTGATTTCTCAGACTTTTTATCTGATTTAGTGCTCAGTTCAGATAAAATCATTATAGTGGGTGATTTTAACATCCATGTAGATGCTGAGAATGACAGCCTCAACACTGCATTTAATCTATTGTTAGATTCAATTGGCTTCTCTCAAAATGTAAAGGAGCCCACCCACCACTTTAATCATACTCTGGATCTTGTCCTAACATATGGCATAGAAACTGAAGACTTAACAGTATTCCCTGAAAGCCCCCTCCTGTCTGATCATTTCTTAGTAACATTTACATTTACTTTAATGGATTACACAGCAGTGGGGAATAAGTTTTATTACAGTAGAAGTCTTTCTGAAAGTGCTGTAACTAAGTTTAAGGATCTAATTCCTTCATTATTATGCTCTTCAGTGCCAACACAGTGCAGAGCAGCTACCTAAACTCTGCTCCCAGTGAGGTCGATTATCTCGTCAATAGTTTTACATCCTCACTGCGTACGACTTTGGATACTGTGGCTCCTCTGAAAAGGAAAGCTTCAAATCAGAAGTGCCTGACTCCGTGGTATAATTCACAAACGCACAGCTTAAAGCAGATAACCCGAAAGCTGGAGAGGGAATGGCGTCTCACTAAATTAGAAGATGCTCATTTAGCCTGGAAAAAGAGTTTGTTGCTCTATAAAAAAGCCCTCCGTAAAGCTAGGACATCTTACTACTCATCATTAATTGAAGAAAATAAGAACAACCCCAGGTTTGTTTTCAGCACTGTAGCCAGGCTGACAAAGAGTCAGAGCTCTGTAGAGCCGAGTATTCCTTTCACGTTAACTAGTAGTGACTTCATGGATTTCTTTACAAATAACATTTCAGACATTAGAGAAAAAATTATTCATAACCATCTCAAAGATTTATCTTCATGTTCGGCTGCTTTCAGCACTGCTGGTATTTGTTTAGACTCTTTTGCTCCAGTTGATCTTTCAGAGTTAACTTCAATAGTTACTTCCTCCAAACCAGCAACATGTTTATTAGATCCCATTCCTACTAGACTGTTCAAAGAAGTCTTTCCAATTATTGATGCTTCAATCTTAAAAATGATCAATCAGTCTTTATTAGTTGGCTATGTACCACAGACCTTCAAGGTGGCTGTTAATAAACCTCTACTTAAAAAACCATCACTGACCCAGCTGTCTTAGCTAATTATAGGCCAATCTCCAACCTTCCTTTTCTCTCAAAGACTCTTGAAAGAGTAGTTGTAAAACAGCTAACTGATCATCTGCAGAGGAACGGTTTATTTGAAGAGTTTCAGTCAGGTTTCAGAATTCATCACAGTACAGAAACAGCATTAGTGAAGGTTACCAATGATCTTCTTACAGCCTCTGACAGTGGACTCATCTCTGTTCTTGTCCTGTTGGACCTCAGTGCAGCTTTGATACTGTTGACCATAACATTTTATTACAGAGATTAGAGCATACTATAGGTATTAAAGGTACTGCACTGCAGTGGTTTGAATCATATTTATTTCATAGACTCCAATTTGTTCATGTAAATGGGGAGTCTTCTTCACACACTAAGGTTAATTATGGAGTTCCACAGGGTTCTGTGCTAGGACCAATTCTATTTACATTATACATGCTTCCCTTAGGCAGTATTATTAGAAAGCACTGCATCAATTTTCATTGTTATGCAGATGATACTCAGCTTTACCTATCAATGAAGCCAGATGACACACATCAATTAGTTAAACTGCAGGAATGTCTTAAAGACATTAAGGCCTGGATGACCTCTAATTTCCTGCTTCTAAATTCAGATCAAACTGAAGTTCTTGTACTCGGCCCCACAAATCTTAGAAACATGGTGTCAAACCAGATACTTACTCTGGATGGCATTACTTTGGCCTCCAGTAACACTGTGAGAAATCTTGGAGTCATTTTTGACCAGGATATGTCCTTCAATGCACATATTAAACAAATATGTAGGACCGCTTTTTTACATTTGCGCAATATTTCTAAAATTAGAAACATCCTTTCTCAGAGTGATGCTGAAAAGCTCATTCATGCATTTATTACTTCTAGGCTGGATTATTGTAATTCATTATTATCAGGCTGTCCTAAAAGCTCCCTGAAAAGCCTTCAGCTGATCCAAAATGCTGCAGCTAGAGTACTGACAGGGACTAGAAAGAGAGAGCAGATTTCTCCCATATTGGCTTCTCTTCATTGGCTCCCTGTTAAATCTAGAATAGAATTTAAAATTCTTCTCCTCACATACAAGGTCTTGAATAATCAGGCCCCATCTTATCTCAAAGACCTCATAGTACCATATCACCCCAACAGAGCACTTCGCTCTCAGACTGCTGGCTTACTTGTGGTTCCTAGGATACTTAAGAGTAGAATGGGAGGCAGAGCCTTCAGCTTTCAGGCCCCTCTTCTGTGGAACCAGCTCCCAGCTTGGATTCAGGAGACAGACACCCTCTCTATTTTTAAGATTAGGCTTAAAACTTTCCTTTATGATAAAGCTTATAGTTAGGGCTGGATCAGGTGACCCTGAACCATCCCTTAGATATGCTGCTATAGGCCTAGGCTGCTGGGGGGGTTCACATAATGCACTGTTTCTTTTCATTCACCTTATTTACTTTGTTTATACTCCACTCTGCATTTAATCATTAATTGATATTAATCTCTGGCTCTCTTCCACAGCATGTCTTTCTCTCCCCTCAGCCCAACCGGTTGCGGCAGATGACCCCCCCTCCCTGAGCCTGGTTCTGATGGAGGTTTCTTCCTGTTAAAAGGGAGTTTTTCCTTCCCACTGTCACCAAGTGCTGCTCATAGGGGGTCGTTTTGACTGTTGGGTTTTCTCTGTATTATTGTAGGGTCTTTACCCACAATACAAAGCGCCTTGAGGCAACTGTTTGTTGTGATTTGGCGCTATATAAATTAAATTTTATATAAATATTTTTAGGTAAATGTGAAATTATTAGTACTTAAAATTTAATATTAACAATACTTCATTAAAACATTTCTGATGTGGCTGTCAGGAAGCCATCCTCTATCATTGAAGGCTGATATACAATTAAATTATACATGTTTAACTTGGGCACATTCATACTTTTAACTTGCAGCATTTTATCCAGTAATGCAGAAATAATGAAATTCTCTATTTAACAATGTGGTGTTGCTATATTCCATCAATACATAAAATTTAAGGGTCACATACTGTAGCAAAGTTATTTTTAGTTAATAAAAACAGAGTTTTTATTAACTAACCCCCCCCCCCCCACACACACACACACACACACACACACACACACACACACACTCACATACATTCAGAGCTTATACTTTTCTACGATACCAATTTGCCCTGTTATTAAATAGATTATCACAAAAATTGATACATTTCTGGATCTCACATTGTTTCAACTCTATATGGATTCATCATGTTTACTGATGTGTCCACCTGACACAGACCTGTCCTGAGCCAGGAAAAACGTGGCCCTTATTCTTCTTATCTACTCACAGTCAGTTTTCTGCACCCTCCTGAGTGCTAAATATTATGAGGTCTGATTTCATCTTTACAAACTCCTCAGCAGCCTTCTGATACTGCTCAGGTATTTCTGTGTTACAGGGTACAGGTGTGGATGTTCTGAGCGCTGCAATGATGGAGAACAGCTCCAGTATTTTCATTTCCAGTCTGATGAACTTTAAGGCCTCAGGTCCGACTGAAACTACACGAAGATTTCCACACACACTCTTTACACTCTCCAGACTGTTACTCAGAGGTGTGATGATCGTTCTGAACTCTTCCATTAATCTGTTCATTTTGGGGGCATTTTTCATTTCTATTATACTTTGTTTTATAAAGAAAGCGCCACAAGCAATAATTCCAATTAGACTTAATATTGCACCTACAGCTGTGCTCAAACCTGGAATTAAACCAATATCAGATACAGAAAATTTAAGTCCAGCTGCAGCAATTAAGATTCCGAGACCGATGAGTATCATTGATTCCTCTTGACTCCGTTTAACATGAGCAGAGATCTCCTGAAGCTCGGCCACGATCGCTCTCATCCTTTGTTCTCTGTTGTCACACAGGTCGATGAATGAAGCAGCTTGTTGAGACAGAGCTTGCAGTAATCCAGAAATCTTATGACGACGTCTCCAGTAATGTATTGTTTGTTGTATGAATGATCCCATTTCTATAAAGTCTCCTGGAAACTGAATATGCAAAAGGCTCTGCTGATGCCTTTCACATATTCATTAGTGAAAAAAAATCAGTCCACAGTCTGTTTTAAGGTGAGGAATCTGACAGGTTTAGTGACCTTTCGTGACCTTTACTAACCTGTAGCTGAAGAATTGTTCTTGAACTCTGTTGTTGCTGCAGAAACTCACAGATTAGCGCTCAGTTCTGTCACAGGGTCAATATTCAGATGGAATCCATCACAGTAATTCAACTGCGACACTTCAGCTGAAAGACTGAGAAAAATGTCCTCCTACCTGAATGACTGCACTGTGTGAGACACACCTTGTTGCTGTGAAGTCATGTGATCAGACTCCATAGAACACAGGGTGTGTCTTCCAGGAAGATTACTGTTCAGCTGAACACTTTCTTATCCTTGCTTAGAGTTATTCTGGCTTTTTTCTCATAAACAACCTGTCCTGTCCGAAAGCTTTTGCAATCAGAATTATGATCTGAGTGCACTGTTGTTATCATGGTGGGCAGTAGTGGTGCTACCTCTGACACCGAGGCTTTGAAACACACTTCTAACTCGATGGGTTACTTATTGTGAAGCAGCAGGCCGGAGCTTGTTTCAGTTGACGTCACTGATAATGTTTGAACCACTTGGTTGCTTCATTCAGACTGAATTGGCTGACTGGTTTGATTTCACAGGCAGAGCTTTGAAACTTTGACGCAATGCTAAGTATTTAAGGTGATTGAAATGCTGCTTCATGTCTCTTACCAAACGTACTGTGTGTCACTAACAGCTGTCCTTTGTGTGAATTGTGGACTTTCAATAATGAAGCCACCAAGGAAGCTTTACTTTTGTGGGCAACTTTTTGATTTGGTGCCACTGAAAAAAGTTAAACAATTTCAGTGTAGGTGTGTTGAAAAAAAATTATTTCCAGTTGGAAACCTGTGCAGATAGGAAGAGCATGGAGAAAGATAATTTTTGATATTTCAATCACATAAATTGCCCAATAAATAATAATACACGATGATTTTAACATACCTATTTAGGGTTTATTCAAATATAATACTCATATTGCCCCCCCCAAGAGGTGCCTTTCTTTCTCTCTTGCTAACATCCCAGTGCCACCCAAATTGGTATCACCAGGATGTCTCTAAAAAGAGAAAATGTTTAAGCCTATCTACTGTGAAAAAATTATTATTCCTGAATATGAACACCTAAGTTACATAAGTACACGTTTCCTGTACAGCAAGCACAATAGCAAAGAAAATATCCAGTACACCAAATAAAGAGGAAAAAAAAACCCTTACTTACTTACCTTATTGCATTATTATTGAACATCTTCCCTCTCCAGTATAAAATGTAGAATCAATGGCAAACCAAACCCATGTCAATTTTTTTAATTATTTCATAGATGGAATTACTCATAAGTTTTAATGTGGCATAAAAAAAACAAATACATAAAACGCAGTTGGACTGTCAGGTCACTTCAGGAATTGTCACAACATATGTAAGTGTTATACACATGAAAGGGCCATCACATTTGCTGGGCTTCATTTGGCTGTGTAACAACCACTGTTGCCAGCAGATGTCACCCAAGAGCACTAAACGAAACATAGAGCAGTGAACCAGTTTTTGACACAATGGTTCAAAAAAACCTTATTTTGACATTGCTAGCAGGTGGTGTGGCAGGCATAGTTTGGGTCCAAGTGCAGTAATCGGCAGACAGATGAAAACTTTAGAGACTTTATTGCTGATTTTGCAACTCCAGACAAAAACCCTCCACGAGTCTGACACGTGCTTTAATCACTGATGGATCATGGCGGATGCTGGACATTGCCATGACTTATTTTCAATAGAACACATTTGAAAGGAAAACTGAATGCATTCTCCAGGGAGATGATGGTAACTGTGGATTAAAACTTGGTGGAAAAAAACACCACAAATCTTAAGCGGCACCTGAAGGCTCATGACCCTGATATTGTGCACTAGCCCGGTGTTGTGTGGTGTCTGTTTTTATATATAGCATTCAACTTAATTGCCCTGCAGACAAGGTCAAGTTACGCACGTGTTCCTCATCCATTGCTAATATTTTGAGCATATGTATATTCATTGCACTTTAGCAAATTCTGAGAAATAAAGCCCCAATTGCCAAAGTGAGAATTTTTTTTGTTTACTGCATTTTTGGAGTAATTAATTCCACTGTTACCAATAATCATTCAAAGTAATTTGTAAAGGCTAATACTTTCTTCTTTTTTCCACTAAAGGTGACTAAAACTGACTAAAACTAAGAAGCATTTTTGTCCAAAAGACTAAGATTAAAACAAAAATGGTTGCCAAAAACAACAATGCACTCGTCCAATACAAAGGATTTAAATTATTCTCCTGTCAGTCCGAAGGAGTATAGATCTGTAGTCAACTCTATTCCTGCTGGTTTAATGGAATTAATGAAAGGCTACACTAAACAGCATGAGACTTTAAACTCTCAGTGTTCACTTTACAGAAATGTAAATAAATATTAAGCTATAAATGTACCAATAAGCATGATAGGATCTGCTTTTATAACAAAAAAAGTTAACACCATGTGGAAAGGCTTATTGAAAATCTCAAATTAAAGACATAAATAGGCATACAGCATGGCTTGTTTCCTTTAAATGTTTATTATCTAACAAAGTTAGAGCACTACATATTAAAATGGTACAATTTTATCCAACATATATATATATATATATATATATAATTCTAGATTCTCAGATGCTGATGATAAATGCACTGTGTAAAACTGAATCTGAAAGTATTGCTCATTTATACTATAATATTCAGTTTGTGTTAAGTTTTAGAAGACTTGGAGAAGTTTTTGTTTTTGGATGTTTTTTTTCTCAAAATAACAAGTATAACTGTCATGGTCCTGGGCCGTTTGCCCTGCATTTTGTGTTTTGTTCCTTTAGGTCCTGTAATTAGTTGAAGTTATTTATACTGAATCCCTGTTCCCTGCATTGTCTTCGACATGTCTTTGTGTTCCAGTGTCAGAGTCCTGTCCCTCTGTGTCTAAGTTCCTTGCCTTGTGTATTTTTGTATTCAGTTTCATTCCCAGTGTTGTGTCATGTCTGCATCTGTCTTAGTATTCAGTTGTTTCCTGTTTTACTTTGTTAGTCTTGGTCTTTTCTGCCTTGTGTTTTGTTTACTTTGTGGTCCCATCTTGTTTAATTATTCCCAGAATTCTTCCTCTGCCACATTCCTGTTTTCAAGATACATTGATATTACTTCATAGAATTATAATTTTTTTCTAAAACTCTGGTATTTATACAGCCTGAAGTCCCCCCTTCCTGTTTTCACAGCTGTTGTTTGTAATGCAGAGCTGCTCTGGTTCTTTTATCCACTCTGCTTCTCATCTCCTTCAGTTTCTGGACCTTCTCTGTGTCTCCTTCCTCCTTCATCTTCATCAGGAAGTCCAAGTGGACATAAGTGGACACTGAATCAGCTTTCAGGGCGATCTGCTCCAGTCTGACAACATGTTGGTAGGTCTCATCCAGGAACTGTTTCTTCTCTGCTGTCAGCTGTTTCATTTCTGTTTTCAGATTTTCCAAAAGGCTCAACTTTTCCTCACTTTCTGTTTTGTTCTTCTCATACTTCAGTTTCATTTCTTCCATAGTTTCTTTCGCTTTCTTTGTCTTGGTCACATATCTCCACTTTTCTCTCACATGAGCTGATGCAGGACACTTCCCAGTACAAATAGTACAGCGTCCTCCATTCATGACCACACACTGTTCAGGTTTCCAGGCCTTTCTGCGTGGATAGTGACAGTTCTCCTCACAGACTGTACAGCAGACAGCTGCTTGATAAAAAAACAACGTCCACCTCCCACCATCAGTGGGTTTTTTTTCTTTGTAGACCTCATTAACTTCTACAGTGAACTCCTCATTTGTTCTTCATCTCTTCATGTTTCTTCAGAGCTTCTTGAATATGTTTGATTTCTGTCTGTTTCAGTTCAGTCAGTTTTAGTTTGTCTTGTATGTTTTGGATGCAGTCTGTCAGTTTGATTCGTTCATTCATAACTTCCACAGTTTGTTCCAGTTTCTGAGGTGCAGTTTTCCCCAGAAATGCTGTGAACTCTCTCATTCCTCTCTCTGAAATCTCATCAGCATCTTTCAAGAATTTTTCTTCCTCTGTTCGGTCTTCATGCTGGCAGTTATCAAACAGGAAGTAAACGGGCTCATTCTTGTCATTTTTGGCACATTTCACTTTTGCAGCTTTAAGAGCTTCAAGAGCATTTTTTGGTCTTCTGCCATTTGAGTGTGTGATGAGAGCTACAATATTTTTCTCCAGGTCTTTTCCAAACAGAGACATCACTGAATTAAAGCTGGACATTGGTTGGTCACTCAGTCGATTATCTGTCGCCTTCATCACCAGACCCACCGCATGAATCTCATGACTTTCAATTTCTGATTGAAACAACTCCAATAATTTGTGATTAATGCTGTCATCACACAAGATCCCTCTGGTGTCTCCATATCCAGGAGTATCGATGATGGTCAGAGAGCAGGGCAGAGTTTCACCTTCATAACCAAAGATCTCGTACACGATCACATCTGAGGTCTGACTTTCTGTCTGACTCTTCTTCTCCTCCTCTACGATCTGAAACCAGACTTCATCCTCAAACTTCACTCCCATGCTGTAGTTGAGCAGAGCATTGATCAGAGTAGATCTTCCTGTTCCTGTTTCACCCACAAGTAAGATGGTTTTATTGATCTTGTTCACATTTTTCTCACCAACAGTCATTCCGGTCAGAGTTCCAAACTTCTGTTTCTTTGTTCTCAGCTGGTAGACAGCAGGAGGTCTTGAAGAGATCTGAACACTGTTGGAGATGATGTCCTCGTATCTGGATGATTCAGAATTCCTGTAATTAAAAAGTTTATATTTTTCAACACACGTGCAGATTCTTATCTTGCACTCATTTTACATTAATTTATTGTCTGTGTAAGTTTGTAGAGACAATAAATGGACCAACCAATTCTTTGTTAATAGTGTTTGCAATTACATTATGTGCATCTGTTATTTTCATGGTTATTTATGTAGAATTCCACAAAATTTATTTGTTCATTGTAGTGCCAAACCTACCCTTCCTCCCTTCAATGCTGATTTAAACTAATCTGTCCGTGTGATGGGAGGGGGTAACATGGGCAGTGGTGGTGACACCCTCAATGACGAAATTAAATGCAAGTGACTTGTTTTATGCTCCAGTGATAGTCAGTGGTCAGTGTGCTCTTAAAGGGATGCTTTATACAGGAAACAAATAATCAGTGAAGAGGGGGAATCCAAGCTTAGAACTGCCCATGTTCTCCTTGATCCTCAACCTGTGCCTGAAAAGATGGTGCTTGTTGGCTGTGGTAGCCTGACAATAAAACCTGGATGTATCTATTATCGTGACATTGGGATTTATGGCTCCAATTTCATTGTCCCAACACTCCAGGGCAGAGAGATAAGCTGATCATTGATCATGTCATCAGATCCATAATACAAAGGATGAGGTCTGATGTGAAGTACTGGGAGCTTGTGGGCTCCTGACAAAGCCAAAACTGGATGCTTGTGAGCAAAATTTGGTTTCCAAACTGGCCCCTTATTGCTCTGAGATCAAACATATTCCCAGCTATTTAAATGTGGTAGCTAATGCTCTCCGTAGGGTCACCTTTGTGAAGCCTCTGGGGGAGCAGCTGTTGTGTGACTCTGAGCTGCTGAAGCAGGCTCATGATGATGGCAACTCCTCTCTTTTCTCCTTGATCGAGTGCTAGAATTCTGCTACAAGTCAACAGGCAGCCTCCCTTGCTGATAATCTCACCTCATTGGATCCTGCTGGTCAGGACATACGGCCTTCTGTGTCACTCACTGGCCTTAAGTCAACCCAGCAGAAGGATACAGTAATCTCAAGAGTTGCTCATTATATCAAGAGAAAGTGCAAGCCCTCCAGAACACTGCAATGAGAGTCAGCCGACCCTGAGAATCCTGAAGCAGTGGGATAGGCTGACACTTATGAGTGGGTTTGGCTCACAAAGGATCCTTTGACCAAAGCAAGAGGTTTCAGTTTGTTGTGTCTAGATCTCTGAACGCTGATGCATTATCTGGTGTTTATGACCACACAATGTCACAATGTCACAATGTCAGCCCTATACACTCTTTCTGGCTTTTCAGCTCTTTTTCTGGTATTCAGTTCAATTCAGTTTTATTTTTATAGCATCAAATCACAACAAACAGTTGATTCAAAGTCATTATGCTGACCTTTGAAAGTTAGGTTATTGCCTAGCTCTTGAAGTTATTGGGGGTTGACAAGTCACATACCTCATCATACCATCCCATGGGGAATGGCAGTACAGAAAGGTTACAGCCTAGGCAACATGTTGAGGTCGCTACCCCCTTGCTCCAAACAGAAATGGCCGCCGATGATCCACATTATCACTTTTATCCATAACTGTAGTATTCATGAGTCCACCTTTCTATTTCATGTTTGGAAAGGTTCCTAGACTGCCAGTTGACCTAATGTTCAAGAATCTACTCCACGATGAGACTGCGTGCAACTATGATATAATCACACAGTGCAGACCTGCACTGTGTGATTACTCTGGCTCAAAAGAATGCCGCAGCAGAGCAAAAACATCAGTGTGACCAATACAACACATGGGTGCTGCTGATGAACAAAGCCTCCAGGGGAAAATGGAAGCTTCCTGACAAGTGGGAGCTGATTATCTACACTTTAGTGGGCTAGAAATCTGCTTTGTACATCTATCATATTAAGGATCAGGATGGTTATGAATGTGTAGTTTACCACAATCTGCTGCTCCAGGTCGACTTCTTTGCCCCTGAGTAGAGTTTTGGATGGTGATGGTGCACTTGTGCCCTTGCCTGCCTGTAGTGTGAGCAGTGCTCCTCCATCTGACTGGAATGTGACTGAGATGTTGGGATAAAACACTGCTGCAGCAGCAGTTGAACCTTCCTGCCTGGGTCCTGTTACTGTGGCTTCCATAAAATGTATTGGTTCATTTAGTTTTACCTTACGGGTTTGGGCATCTCCAGTTGGTGTGTGGAACCTTTTTTTGCTATTGATTTCTGTACCGCTATGTTTACCTCCCCCCCCCAAAAAAAAAAAAAAATCTTGTGGAATTGGTGAGTGTAAGTTAAATAACTACTCAGTAACAAACTGTAACAGACAAAAATGCCTTTGTCCTTTCAGCGAATAAAGAGAATCCCTCCAAAAGACACTGGTGGCCCGGTCTTTTATTAATCAACACAACACAGAGAAAGTGAAGAAACCACCAGTCACGCTCGTTTTGAGAGCTTTTTGAAAAAAAAAAAATAAAGGCAACTGGACATCTTTAGGTTTGTGAAGATGGTGGCTGTCCCATTTGAAGGTGGTCCTAAGGGTCCATAACCCATTCTTGATCATGTGAGTCGGCACATGAGCCAATGTGTGAAAAAAGGCATGGGCCATTCCCGTCACAGTAGCCAACACGTGATACCTCTATGAGACATTTCCCCACCCCACCAACATGATTTATTTTATATAGTCCCAATATTAGTGATTTAGCACTCTGTATTTTAAATAAGATGATTTTTATGTTTAGAGTGTTTAAGTGTTGTTTTTAGATTGACGCTTCAGTTTGTGCTGAAAACACAGTAAATGTGATGGCTAATATTATAAAACATCTATCCATTCATTCTCTTTTGCTTATCCTGTTCAGGGTCACGGGGAGGCTGGAGCCTAACCCAGCTATCATAGGACGAGAGTCACGGTACACCTGTACAGGTCGCCAGCCTGTCACAGGGCTAACACAGAGAGACAGACAACATCTATACTCACATTCACACCTATGGGCAATTTAGAGTGACAAATTAACCTAACCCCAGAACCCCAGCATGTCTTAAGACTGTGGGAGGAAACCCACGCAGACATGGAGAGAACATGCAAACTCCACACAGAGAGCGGCCTGGGTCAAGGTGGAATCAAACCCAGGCCTTCTAGATGTCATTCTAGCTGTGAAAAATAATTATGCAAAAACATCTGCCTCATGACAGCAGAAATAGATCCAAGCATACAGTGGCTTGCAAAAGTATTCATACCCCTTGAACTTTTCCATATTTTGTCACATTACAACCACAAACATCAATATATTTCACTGGAATTTAATGTGAAAGACCAACACAAAGTGGTTACAATTGTGAAGTGGAAAGAAAATTATACATGATTCAAAACATTTTTTACAAATAAAAAACTGAACAGTGCGGTGTGCAAAAGTATTGAGACCCCCCCCCCCCCCCCCCCCCCCCCCCCCCCCCCGAGTCAATACTTTGTGGAACCACCTTTTGCTGCAGTTACAGCTGCAGGTCTTTTAGGGTATGTCTCCCCAGCTTTGAACATCTAGTGACTGAAATTTTTGCCCATTCTTCTTTGCAAAACAGCTCAAGCTCAGTCAGATTAGATGGAGAGCGTTTGTGAACAGCAGTTTTCAGATCTTGCCACAAATTCTGGATTGGGTTTAGGTCTGGACTTTGACTGGGTCTCTCTCTCTCTCTCTCTGTGTGTGTGTGTGTGTGTAGTTTGCCCCCAGCATGGAGTTTTTACTGTTTACCTCACACACCTATGACAGAGTGTGAAACAAACTTTCATCCAAACAACAGGCTTTTTTAGACAGTGTCAAGAAGAGCTAGTAAATGAATGACAATGCTGATCAGCATTTATTAGTGTGTTGGTAAATCATAATACAATCATATTACCCAATCCACTGCTATGTTATATCAATTTTTAAAAACTGCCCCCTCTCTCCTAAATGATAATAATTGAGCTATTGGTAAAACTTTCTTTTATGGCCCGCCCTTATTTCATAACTACACTTAATTTACAGGGATGTACCCTGTAATTGTCACCGATTCTGTTCATAATTTTTATGGACAGAATTTGTAGGCGTAGCCAGGTGTAGGAAGGCTTCTTCCTTGGTGGCCTCAGAGTCTCATCTCTGCTCTTTGCAGATGATGCGGTACTGCTGGCTTCATCAGGGGGGGGCCTCCAGCTCGCAGTGGAACAGTTCGCAGCCGAGTGTGAAGCGGCCGGCATGAGAATCAGCACCTCTAAGTCTGAGGTCATGGTCCTCAGCCGGAAAAAGGTGGAGTGCCCTCTCAGGCTCAGGAACGAGTTCTTGCCCCAGGTGGAGGAGTTGAAGTATCTCAGGATCTTGTTCACGAGTGATGGGAGAAGGGAACGGGAGATCGACAGGCGGATCGGGGCTGCTTCTGCAGTGATGCGGACGCTGCACCGGTCTGTCGTGGTGGAGAGGGAGCTTAGCGTAAGATCGAAGCTCTCGATTTACTGGTCGATCTATGTTCCTGCCCTCACCTATGGTCACGAGCTTTGGGTAGTGACTGAAAGAATAAGATCGCAAATACAAGTGGGTCCCTCCGGATGAGCTGGAGGAGGTGGCTGGGGAGAGGGAGTCCTGGGCTTCTCTGCTTAGGCTCCTGACCCCGCGACCCGGCCCCGGATAAGCGGAAGAGAATGGATGGATGGATGGATGGATGGATGGATGGATGGATGAATGGACCATTAATCCAGTGTGTGTGATTAATATAGGTACTAATAAATGATATAGAATAATGACAGTAAAATACCAATATCAGAGTGATAAAATATCCAATATTCCCCCCTTGATACCCATTGGTATCAATACACAACCAATAAGTAATATAAAACAAAAGAGTACATGTTACTAAACAAGGTGAATATTTAAATCTACTGTGTGAGCTGGTTTTTTAATATAATTCTCAGCAAGCTTCAAAGACGACCTAATCATATAAGTTTCACATAAAATTTTCTCACTCATATGGTGCACACACCAGCCCAGGATGCGGGAATAAATTTTTCCCCTACGGTAGAAATCACCTTCAGCATTAAACAAACTAATCTTACCAAACAATGCATCCTCACATGCAGAGCACACCACATGGGTCAGAATCTCCCAAACCTATAGGCACTAAAACATATAGTACATGATATACAGAAAAGGCATAATACACCTGCAGCATTAACTGATGTATATTCAGTGTAAGACAAATTTCATAACAGTGTCAGCATCTTTTAGACAATCATTCAGTCCTCATGATGTTGCGGCATCTTCATCAGGCTTCTGTGGGGACCACTTCCTCCATTCCACCTGTCCCCCCTTCGCTGCTCTAGGCAAACCATTGATGATCTTGAGCTTTCAGTTCTTAGCAGTGAGCTTCCGAATCTCACTGGCTTTCTCTCCATTGGCGATCATGGTCGTAACCAACTTACAGGTGACAGAAGCAGTGTTTAATTTAATTTAATTTTTTATTTATTTGGACAATGCACATTAATAAAACAATCAATACTTAGTACAGATTGTAAATGAGCCAGATTATAGCATATTTGCTAATTTGCATCTGTAGTCCCTAGGCAGAAGGACAAACAACAGAAAACGTCATGAATATACAATAGTAGTAAAAGACAGCACATTGACAAACATTAAAACAATATACAAATGGAAAAAGAAAAAAGGAGAAAAAAAAAAAAAAAAGAAATTAGTGAAAGTGCGAACATGTCTGGGAACTTTTAATGAACTGCTTAAGGTGCTTTTTAAAAGTACTGTAAGTGGAGCATTCTCTGATGTTAGTCGGTACAGTATTCCAGAAATGACCCCCTCTGACTGACAGAACCGTTTGTCCAAAGGTTGTTTTTCTACGGGGGATCTCAAGGTCTCCTCTGGAAGAGGCTCTGGTGCCAAAACCTCGGTCAGTTCTTGATTTAATGTATTGTTGGGGAATTAATCTTACACCGTCTTTTCCCCTCCCGGGTTCGTAATGAAAGAGTAGAGATCGGACTTTCAGTTTCATTTTTAACAATTTATTAATCACCACACATATTACATAAGGTCAAAAATAATGCAGATTTTAACACAAGCATGCTTGGAGATTGCAGATTAATTCTCCCTTACCGCATTCATGCTGTTGTCTCCCCTAAGCGCCCTGCAATCTGACTGTCTGTGCGCGCCCCCGTTCTTTATGGTTCGGGGCCATAAAACCCATATAAGGATATATGTTTACCTCTCAGGCCAGCTCTGCTCGCTCAGTTATGCGACCCCCGCTCTACTCCTCCTCTACTCTACTCCTTGCTGCACCTCTCCAACTTCTTAAGATAAACACAGTGTGCTCCCCAATAAGCCTTACATTCCTTAAATCTGCAATAATTAATTCCCTCAATTCCCGCTTTTGAGCTCTTCTAGAGCTCACAATCAGTTGTAGTTGCTTCTGGGAGCTCCCACTCCAGTCCTCTGAATCCACTCTCAACAACGGCATCTGATATGCCTGTGGTGGACCCTTACCCCTCCTTTAATAGTTCTGGTAATACACGGAATACAGAGGAACTGGATGCAGGGCACCCAACAGCATCCACAAGTGACCAAAATCCTGCAAAAGTCAAACAATTCCTATGCTAAGTGCCCCAAGCATAGTCATCAATTTCCAGTTATCACACCTTTTGCCAAAGATAATGAGTTATGTGTGGTGAAATTGTCTGTTATTCTGGTATTATTTGCAATTATCTTTACGTTGATCTTCTATCTTCTGTCTTCAGATCCCTCCTGTCGGAGGAGATCACGTTGCTGACTAAGGGTGGACTACCTCAGCCAGAGGCTCTCCCTGGGGATTATTCTGCCCCGTGATTGAAAGAGCCTTGTTGGGGTCGCCAGCAGATGACCCTTTCACTGCGCTCTGAATTTACTGAACCTTTTTTCTGGTTTTTCTGCTGGAGCCCACTGGCTCCAGTGGTACCAGGTGTCTCCTTTCCCTTATAGGCGCACGCATGCGACGTTCTCTCGACCACCTGGTGGGGTCCTGTCCACCTGGGCTCTGACCATCTCCTCTTAATGACCTTCAGAAGGACCCACCCTGCTGTGTGTGGGTCCCCCTTTTGGCCTCCCGTCACTCCATCGTGCACCTGTGAGACAAAAACTGACAACAAAGCTTTGAGTCCATCAAAATATGATTTATACTGAAAATTGGTTATATGTTGCTCTTCCCCAGGGATAGCTGCTGTGGGCCCTGGGAACTGTCTACCTGTCAATAGTTCAAATGGTGTACACCCTGTTACTTTATTTAGTGAGCTCCTTACCTGCAACAATGCCACTGGGAGGGCTGTAACCCAATAAATTTTGGTCTGTGCACAGATTTTAGCCAATTTGATTTTTAGATTCCAGTTCATGCGCTCACCTTTACCCCGACATTCTGGATGATACACCATACCAAATTTGTGTTTTAAACCTAAGGCCGCTTCCACTGCCTGTAGGTCTCTGTTTTTAAAATGCCTTTGTTGTCAGATCTCACCCTTCTCAGAAACCCATGTTGTGGTATATAATGATTTATCAGACATTTGATCACTGTTTTACTGTCTTCATTTTTGTGGGGTACGCTTCGGGCCATCCTGTAATCGATTCGACCATCACCAGGAGGTAGCGATACCCTCGAACTCTGTCAATCATATCAGTATAATCAATCACAATCTCTTCCCCGGGTCTTACCTGCAATGGAAACGCTCCCATGTGAGGTTTCACCGTTGGCTTTGGGTTGTATTTACCACAAATTTCACAACCTCTTACCCATCTCTTTACCATGTCAGCCAGGTAGGGGTGACACCAGTGGCTCAAATTTCTCATAATTTGTTGTACTCCCACATGTCCCGGCCTATTAAACCTAATGTTAATTCTGGGGGAAGAATAGGTCGACCATCTGGTCCTCTCCACACACCGTCAGTTTTGATGCCTCCTCGTTGTTTCCAAACAGTCTTCTCCTGAAGTGATGCTCTCTTTTGACAATCTTTGATCATAACCATGTCAACCCTTGGGAGTAAATCACTTACCTGTGGGTGGCTCAGCATCATCTGATGTCTAGGGGTGTATCCTGCTGCTTCTTTGGCTCGCTGATCAGCCTCCTCGTTTCCTTTTGCCACCCTGCTCCCTTCTCTGTCATGTCCTTTACATTTTATGACTGCCACTCTGGTTGGTCCCTGAATGACATGAGCCAAGATCACCATTTCTTCTGCATGTTTACAGGGGTCATATTTGCTGTTCGATATCCTGCTCTTTCCCATTGTTTGAGTTCCACATGCACGGCTCCTGCCACATAGGCTGAGTCAGTGTAGATGTTCACTTCTCTGTCCTTTGCATGTTGCAGTGCTGTGATCATTGCAAGAAGCTCTGCCCTCTGAGCTGATGGTCTTTCTGTTAACTTCTCTGCTCTCACGACCTGGTAACCTGCCTCTGTCTCCCTAACTACTGCATACCCTGCTTGGAGGTCTCCTTGTTTGTCTTTATAGCAACATCCACCTGTGTACCAATTTTCAGCGCCCTCTATCGGTTCGCTGACTAAGTCTGGTCTGATTTTTAGGTCTTCCAAGACCTTCTCTTGGCAATCATGTGGTTCCCCACCTGAGATCTGGTCAGCCACATTGATCCCTTGGTGTGTAAACACCAGGTTCGGGGTCTCCAAGATCTTACTCAATCTCCCTTGTCTCAGCGGAGCCAGTGTGAAAATCTGTGAGTTCACACATGCTACTACGCTGTGTGTTGTTAGGACCACCAACTGGTGTCCCATCACTATGTGTGCTGTTTTTTTGAATGAGTTTTGCTATTCCTGCTGCGTGTTGTGTGCACACCGGGTGCCTTCTTTCTAATGGGTCCAGCATCACGCTTAGATACATTAGAATACACCTTCTCCCCCTTTGTTTCTGATACAGGACACCGTTGACCACGTTGTCCTGTACAGAAACATCCAAGAAAAAGGGAAGCGCGTAATCTGGGTGAGTCAGATCCGCTGCTCCCACTAAAGATTGTTTCAGTTTTGTGCATGCCTCTTCTGCTGGGACTGTCCACTGTAGTGGGGTTGTGAGATTTCTCATGCCCTTTCCTCTCACCATTTCTCTGAGGTGATTGGTCAGGTTCACAAAATCTGGTGCATAGCTTCTGCTGAACGATGCAAGACCCAAAAATGGTAACATTTGTTTCACTGTGGCGGGTTTTGGATGTTGCAAAATGGTCTGCCTGTGATTTGGAGACATGCCGGCTCCCTGTCTGTTAATGAAGTGCCCCAAAAATTTGACAGTGGGACGGGCTATCTGTAGTTTGTCTTTACTAGCCTTAAAGCTGCGGGCATGTAACCGCCAGAGCTGGTCTGGAGGCCATCTGCCGCTGTTGTGGCTGCTATAAGAATGTCATCCACGTACTGAATCAGTGTACAGTCAGGTGGAAATTTGCAGCCCGATAAGGCTTCTTTTAAGGTCTGATTGTAGAGTCCTGGTGACAAAATAAATCCCTGCGGGAACCATATGTACCGGAGTTGTCACCCCTGGAAAGTAAAGGAGAACATGTCTCTACAACTCTCTGCCAGAGGAAGGCAGAAGAATGCATTTGCCAGGTCTATGCAAGAAAGCCATTTTTGTATAGGAAGAAGCAATGAAAGAGCGGTGTAGAGATTTAGCACCGTTAGGGTGGGAGTTAACACAATTTTATTTCTGGCCCGCAAATCATAAGCCATTCAGTACTTACCGGTCCCCGCCTTCTCCACAGGGAGAATTGGGGTGTTCCATTTGAACTATGAAACTTCAAAGACTCCCATCTTCAAGAGTCCATGTGAATGGTATCCGTGATACCAGCTTCAGCCACAGGTTTGTGAGGGTCCTGGGGAATCCAAATGGGATGGACCTTTTGAACTTGGAATGTAATATGAGGTAACCACTGACAATGTCCCGCATCCGCTGGTCCGATTGACCACAGAGTACGAGGTCGCTGGGCAATTATGACTTCTGCCTGCTCGTGATCGGAGTGTTCTCGGCCATGTTCGCGGTCGAGCGTGACGTGTTCCAAATTAGCCTGATTGTTTGCCCGTGCGTAAATTTGATACATTTTAGTACTTGGAGAGTACATGAGTCCGGGAATCTGTGTCGGGACCCAATCTGTCAGGCCCCCTGCGCGTTTCATCATGGGCCCTAATTCTTTGGCCGCGTGCCTTGCATGTAATGCTAGCGAGACATGTGGAACAGATGTCTCCGCCATCATATACCAATTTTGCTGATCAGAGGTGAGAATAACCGCCGCTGCGACTCCCTCCGGAGCCACATAAAAATCAGAAACTGCTACCTCTCATTGTTGACCCTCCAGCTCGGCAAAAGCATCTTTATACCAATCTGTGTCATCTCTGTCATAAAACAACGTGACATGGGGAGGGTCAGGCGGAGAGACATATGGTCCCAATCCAGCGATCCAAGGTTCCCACCTACAAAACAGAGTCAATATGCCTGTCTGTGTTGGCATTTCTGGTTTCAGTGTGTATCTGTGTGGCCAGGGGTTGCATCAATAGTTGGTGTTTCCAGCTGGAGAGCTGATAATCACACATCCTTATTTGCCCATCAGGTATGGTAATTGTCAGTCCATATAATTGTCTTATTGTGGAATGGGTTGCTCCTGTGTCAACCAAAAATGGCATCATCTTGTCTGCCACCATCACTGGGAGAAGTGGTTATGCCGTTCCCTCTTCTCCGTGGCCTCCCTGTGGGGTGTGTCAATACTGTCCTGGATCCAAACCCCAGGTGTCCTCCCACAGGGGGTACTGGCCCCCTGAAGCCTGGTACTGCACTCCTGGTGCAAACTGATGATCGGGTGCGGCCTGTGTATTAGGCGCTGTCCACCCTCCTGGGCATTGTGGTGGTGCCCATGTGTTTGGGGAAGGGTTTCCACACGCTCTCCCACGGCTTGCTGGTCCTTGTCTGTTCCTAGGGCAGCTCTTGGCCCAGTGATCCATCTGACCACACAGAAAACAGGCTAATGTACGAGGTGGTCCCCCTGGTCCGCCAAACGGTCTCAAAAGTCTCCCCCTCGGAACCCCCCCACCCACGCTGTGGGTTCCTCTGTGGGAATGGTAACTGATGACCTGCAGGATCCGAATCCGGACCCAAATCTGGCCACTTAGGTTCCTCTGGGTTCGCCATGCGAACCACCATTTGTTCTTGTGATCTGTTTTACTGTTTTTCTTTAACTCAGTCACTTTTTGTCTTGCTTTGCCGAGTTGGAGTTTCAACAGCTGGGCCTGTAAATCCTTCACCTTACTGGATTCTTCATCTTTTGTGTCTTTGTGTCGCTGCATGTAATGTACTAAATGTCTTTCCCATTTGGTGTCTTCACACCCTGGTATATCAGGATTATTTTGCATCAGTGTCTTAATTTCCCCTGGCATTCCCTCCAGTACCGCCTTCCTGAACCACTCTTTGTTCGCTCCTTCTTTATAAGGATGAACACCTGTCTCTTGGAGCTAGGTGTCTTTAACCTTATCCAGATAAACTCTAGGGGCCTCAGATGAGTCCCACATGAGTTTAGGAATGGCTAGAGCTACATTGCTAGGGAAAACTTCCCTCATAGGTGCACCCAAGACAACTCCTCTGTGATGCAGGGGAGTATCATCTGGGTCAGTCTCCATTTGGGCCAATTCTTGGACCTCTTTAAGGTCCCTTCTCGACATCCCTTGTGCTGCCACAGCCCTGAAATCACCCACTGCGACTACGTAGCCTGGTGTAAGGGGATCTAGCGGATGTAAAAATTTAGCTCCTCCTTCAGGTGGGGGAGGTAGCTGATCTGCCAATGTTTGAATGTCACCTAAACGAAAGGATTTATGCTGCAGGGGACCTCCTTTTATTCTAGCTAATAATGGCATTTGTGTGGGCAACGTTTTACTTCAGGTCCCACTGGACGGTTGATTTGCTTTTTACTCCTTTCCCTCTCTGGGTCCTTTAGTTTCTCTGTTTCCTTTTTCTTACCTTTCTTTCTCCGTCTCCGCTCCATCGGAGACTCTCCCTCTGTTAAGTGGGCTCCTCCAAACAGGAACTGGTCATCTTCCATCTCCTTTTCACCTTGGACTCCCCCCTTTCCTGTCCATTTTCGTTCCAGTCGCGGTTTTTTCGATGCCTGATAAGGTGGTGGGTGATCTATGCCATGGAGTTCCATCTGTCCTCCTGTTATGTTAATTACGGGATACATACCTGAGTTGCCATCTCTCTCCTCCTTTTCCTTAGGAGAGCTGTCAAAATCCTCTACTGGTGGTGCCGATGGTTCTGGAGTTCCATTCCCCATCTCTTTTGAATCTTTCTTTCCAGTTTCTCTCTTCATTCGGTGGTCGAGGCACATACAAAAGGTGTAAATGTCATAAAGTTTTCTCCAACTTTCCATAGCATCCTCATATGTTTTCCTCCGTGTCCTTTTTTTCCAGAACGTGAGCCCCTCTTTCTCTTCTGGGCTACATGTTGCTTTTACTCTCTCACAGCGACGGTTCAGCTCGTCACTTATCACCTCCTTCAATGGGGCGCCTCTCACTACCACTGACGCCTTCTGTTTTTGAGGGGTATACCTACCTGTTCCCTCACTCGTTTTTCAACCCTCTTTTTGTCCCTTATGGTCTCTTTCTGTTTTTCACCACCGTTGCCAATTCCTCAATTTGCTCATTGACCGTTTTCCACTCTTTCTCCATGTTATCCTACTTTCCTTCTCTGTCCTTAATTTATTTCAGTTACTCTAATGTAAGTTTTATTTATTATTTTATTTATTTGTTTATTTTATATATTGTTTATTTTATTTTATTCTATTTTATTTTATTTATCTATTTTTATTTTTACTTTATTTTATTTTACTGCTTATTTTATATTCCTCTGCTTCTCTGAGTCCTCATCCAGCGGTGCTGGATATGTCTGTGGATGAGTGTGTGTGTGTGTGTGTGTGTGTGTGTGTGTGTGAGTCCCCTTTGTGACTCCTCCTTCAGCACCCACCCTCAGAGACTTCCGCCTCTGAGAATCAGTTTGCTTTGTCTGTTGAAGAGTTCACTTCCTGTTTTGAGCGGCTGACCGCGCCCAAGTCCTCTAGTTCACCTTTGTTCTTTGCACGATTAAAAATTTTACTCTCGACGTCTTCTCCTACGTTTTCTCCTTTTTTCTTTTTTCTTTTTTAACGCATCTGGCTCCCGAGACGTCTTTCAACAGGCCAAGATCGCCCTTTCGCTGCGATCTTGCTGTTGTTTCCATGCTCGTGCACCAGCATTCATACCCGATCGCGCGCATTCACTCTTCCCAATACATGTTATAACAAACAATTTTCCCTCGAATGGTTTACTTTTTATGATGCTTGAGGTCCTTTTATCAATTAAACCTCGGGCCTTCCACCCTTTTTTTTTATGATGCTTGAGGTCCTTTTATCAATTAAACCTCGGGCCTTCCACCCTTATTTTTAATATGTTTAGAAATTTTTATTAACAATCATTCCGAAACGCGCAGTCATTTTGATATACTGAGAATAATTGTGAATAATTTTTCCGGGCCTCTAACCCTTATATTTAGAAATTTTTATTAATCATCACTCTAAAACGCTCAGTCATTTTGATCTACTAAGAATGAATCTTAATAATTTTTCTGGGCCTTTCACCCTTATATTTAGAAATTTTTCTTAATCATCATTCCGAAACGCTCAGTCATTTTGATATACTAAGAATGAATCTTAATAATTTTTCTAGGACTTTCACCCTTATATTTAGAAATTTTTCTTAATCATCATTCTGAAACGCTCAGTCATTTTGATATACTAAGAATGAATCTTAATACTTTTTCTGGGACTTTCACCCTTATATTTAGAAATTTTTATTAATCATCACTCTAAAATGCTCAGTCATTTTGATATACTAAGAATGAATCTTAATAATTTTTCTGGGACTTTCACCCTTATATTTAGAAATTTTTCTTAATCATCATTCTGAAACGCTCAGTCATTTTGATATACTAAGAATGAATCTTAATAATTTTTCTGGGACTTTCACCCTTATAGTTGGAAATTTTTATTCGAGAGAGCCTCAATCCTCTTCAGGTATGTCACCTGGTCTCCCACCGGTCCAACCGCGTGGACCGCGATTACGTCTAATCGCGGCTGGCCTCGACCACTTGCTAGGCAAAACTATTTCTAATCCTTATTTCACTTTTTCCTATACTAAAACCATTCGTTAAATAACCCAATATTTCTCGGGATTCTGCATTATTAATGTCCTTTTTAAATTTAGAAACACGGGAGTTAAACGTAATCTGATCACTTTTTTACAATACTCAATCAGCAGACATTCGGTAAAACAGGTTTCTGCCTTACCTTTTCATATTTCGCGCGCGGGGTCAGATCAGTTATTTTCCCGGTTCGTCCGAGTCAAACAGACCTATCCAATTCTGTCATATCTCCCTCTTTCATCCCGGACGAGCCCCCAATTTGTTGGGGAATTAATCTTACACCGTCTTTCCCCCTCCCGGGTTCGTAATGAAAGAGTAGAGATCGGACTTTCAGTTTCATTTTTAACAATTTATTAATCACCACACATATTACATAAGGTCAAAAATAATGCAGATTTTAACACAAGCATGCTTGGAGATTGCAGATTAATTCTCCCTTAACGCATTCATGCTGTTGTCTCCCCTAAGCGCCCTGCAATCTGACTGTCTGTGCGCGCCCCCGTTCTTTATGGTTCGGGGCCATAAAACCCATATAAGGATATATGTTTACCTCTCAGGCCAGCTCTGCTCGCTCAGTTATGCGACCCCCACTCTACTCCTCCTCTACTCTACTCCTTGCTGCACCTCTCCAACTTCTTAAGATAAACACAGTGTGCTCCCCAATAAGCCTTACATTCCTTAAATCTGCAATAATTAATTCCCTCAGTATGTTGAAAGTGGAACTGGAGCTAGTCCATGAAGAACTTTATAGATCAAGCAGCTATTTTTAAATTTAATAAAATTTTCAAAATTGAGCATATTGTATTTTTCCAAAATATTACACTGATGATATGATAAGGGCTTTTGATCAAGGATTTTTATAGCCTTTTTAAATAATATTTCTATTGGTTTTAAGAACGTATCTCCAGTGAGTGACCAAGATGTAATGCAATAATCTATATGTGATAATATCATTGAATGTAGAAAAACCTTAGCTGAAATAATTGTCATTGATGGTCTAATTTGTTTGAAGTTATTTAAATTAAATTTAATTATGCTTGCTGTAAGTTTTATATGTTTTTTAAAAGACAGTGTGGGATCCAGTGTGACCCCAAGGTACCTGAAATCCTGCACAAGATCAAGCTCTTCGCCCCCCAGGAACACACTAGACCGCTCCAGTTTTATAGGTTTTTTTGTAAACATCATTGTAACTGTTTTTTTCTTATTCAGCAGTAAGGAGGACTGAAGGAGCCAGTGTTGTATATTCTCCAAGGCTAATGTGAGGATTGAAGATGCTTCCTGTGGACTTTTGGCAGGTGTAAAAATAACAGCATCATCAGCGTACATTTGGAAGTGGACACTTTGACACACATTTGGCAAATCATTTATATACAAAGAAAACAGAACTGGTCCCAAAATAGAGCCCTGGGGAACCCCTGCTGGACAGTCAAGGTATGACAACATTGTGCCCCTGACAGACACAGACTGTCTCCTGTTGGATAAATAAGATTGAAACCAAGCTAATGCATCTGATGGATAAATTTATCAGATGTGTTATTGGACAAACCAGTGCATCTTTGTGTGTTTTTAAAAAGTGTGTGTTACTGTCGAGCTCCGCTGCTTTATCCTTTAGCTGACTCGTTTCACAGACCAGGTTGCATGAAGCACTCCTGAACTGGAGGATCTCTCAGATCCCTCCACGCTTCCAGCATTATTCTCAGTGTGCCCCCAGAGCCACGAATGTTAGGAGGCACTGGCTATCTGTTGTCTTCAGAACTCCCACTGGCTGGGAAAGCAGCTCCCAGGAGCCGCGTGATGTCATCATGTCATGTCAAATGACGGCGTCCTCGGCCCACAGCGTGTTCTTGTCGAGATAACTCCTTCTGTGCTTCCAGAGGCTCTAGGAAGATCCAGGTCCAGACTGGACACCTGCCCTGCTGAGTCTCCCCTCTCCCTCGGCCGTTTCACGACAGGGGGTGAGACTTCGCTGGTCACGGATCTCAGCAGGATTTTCTCCAGTATGAGGCCAGGCTCGGCAGCTTCTTGGCTGGTGGAGGCTGAATGGGACTGTCAGAACTTATCCTCCATTCTGATTTTGTCATTACTGCTTATAGCATAAGACACAAGATTAATAATATCCATGACATGCAATGTTAAATCTACTTAAAGCAAAACACTTCTTTTTCTTCCCTTCTTCCTGTTCAGTTGTTTTTATTTTTTTTTCTCTTTATTTTCACACTTTAATAGTGTGTAACAGTTGTTATCTTACTTGGGGAGTTCTTGCCATCACATGGTAGTGTGTTTAATAAGGCAGAATATACTCAGTCTATTTAGCATTGACATTTATGATATTACATGCAGTAACCCCATGTAGTCAATCATTTTGGTTATTGTATAAGCTTAATGCGTAATGGTGTGAGGGATACTTTCTTCACACACAGTTGTACTTCTTAAGCACCTCTTCAGCTCACCTTGCTGCAACTCTCATAGTCGGCTAACTTCCTACCATGCTGCCTCTAGTCTCCCTTTGGTAACATAAGGGGGGGGGGGGGGGGGGGGGGGGGTGCATGTCCTGGACAATTCAATCCCCAAACTATTGTTCCAAAGATGGTAGTCTTGCCACTGCAATATCTACTGAGAGCAAGTGTGATAGGTTGATTTTATTATTCTATTGATTATTAATCAAAGTTCATAATTGAGGTAAATATCTCCATGGGAATTGTTAAGAATATAACCTATCATTCTTCCATCGGTGATCTACTTGTTGAGCCTTTTTGTTAGTGTGTGGGATATGTGATCCTTTAGTCATACCTTGCACTGCAGGAGGGGGGCACTCCGGCCGCGGTGCTTCATTCTCAATGAAGCTGCTGAAGGAGAAGCATCGCGTTCGAGTGTATTTATTGATTTCCTTTCCCCTTCTCAGGTATGTGATGAGTGTTTGTGCTCCTAAGCTGTGGAGATATGTGCCGAGTTTTGTTTGACTCTCTGTAGACTGACTCACTACCTGTTCAAGACGTTTTGAAGTGTTATTTCTTTTGCATTTCTTGTAGCATACTGTTGGCTAGCTAGCTGAGCTAAGTGCTCTACGCTGCCGCTAGCATAGTGCACTGCGCCGCCAGAATGTGTGCATACGGTGATGGCGATGCATGTGCGTGTTAGTTCTGTTTGTACTGAACAACTATTGTAGAGAGAATAGGAATAAGGAAAAATGTCTGTTGATGTGTGTATATAAATGTTATTTTCAATACTTTGGAGTTTGATGATTTAAATTTGTGTTTAATAATTTGCTTGGGCATTTATGTCATATTTGGGTTTACCTGCAAGGGAGGACGGGGAAATTATACTGTACCTTGGTTGAAATCATTATTTACCTGTGAAGACAGATGAAGGGAGATCATTTTGTGATATTGTCCTAGAACTGACTGATGTGTACTTTTGTTATAGTGTTCCATATTGATGTTTTGTATCTGTGTGTATACTTCAAAATAATTATATTCATTCTCAATGAAGCTGCTGAAGGAGAAGCATTGCGTTCGAGTGTATTTATTGATTTCCTTTCCCCTTCTCAGGGTGTAACACAAGCAAAATAGAATCAGCAAAATCAGATGCTTTATATTGCAGTGGTTGGATGTTAAGAGGGAGACATGACAAAGGGAAAAAGGAAAAGTGATAAGAATTTAACAGTAAAACAAAATGAAAAGTAACTAAACTGCAGGTTACATGAATTTAAAAAATGACATTACTGTTTACAATGAAAAAATAACTTGATGCCATGTACCCCTGTGTGGCAGGCAGGATGAGGACCTCAGAGCAGGATACCAAAGGCAGAAACTTGGCTTGGAACTAAACTTTTATTAAATGAAGGAAACAAGGACCTGACTGGACGGGAGCCAGCAGCACAAACTCTAACTCAAAACAAAATGTGACATAACTTCACTAGACTTGACACAGAGAACACGCGCATAAGCATCGACGACAACCTGACAGAACTAACAAGAACATAGGCAATATATACACAGAGGGATAATGCGGGAATGGGCAGCTGATGGGATCACAGGTGAACATAATACACTGATGAGACGAGGGGAAGCAAAACTAAACACAAGCACACAGGACAAGAGACCGTCAAAATAAAAACAGGAAATAACCAAACCTAGTATACGCAGACTTGACACACAGAGGGAACTGGCACACACACAGAACCTAAACATGACCAAAACAGAAACCCAAATACAAAACACAGGGAAACACCAGGGCGTCAAACTAAAAACAAAACATGAAACGGGACTTAAACATGAGAAAAAAATATACATACGCACAATGACATGGAAAGCAAAACATAACACAGACGTGACACCGGAGGGATAACACAAACACACAAACACCTGAACACAGACCATGGGAAAAACATGAGGGAAACAGAAAGTAAACACAAATGAGTAAAAAGAAAGCCATGATTACCTAAAATCCTAATTCATAACTCAGAAAAGTACAATACAAAACAAAGCATAACCAAAAACACTGGGTCATAAAGGACCCAGGACACGACACCTGAACACTGAGCAACTCATTACAAAGTAAGGCATTACACCAACACTGCTCACTACTCCACATTTGTTGACTGTAGTCATGCAGGAATGTGGTCTTACCAGAGGTGGTGAAAGGATCCTCCTTGTGACGTTAGTAATTAAATTCTACATACAAATGTGGCTTGCCTTAGGTGGTCTTTCTGCATTCCAGACTGCACAACAGAAGCGACACATTTTCCCTGCAGGCTATTTTACATTCAGCTCAGTGTTTGTTGGAGGTGATTAAAGTGGATGGATAAAGTTCTGAATGCCAGAAGATTGCCACACACCTGCCGAAGCCCCAGTTTGTGAGATCTTCAACTACCACCTCCAGCAGAACTTTGACAGCATTTTGAGGGAAGCTGAGGACATTAAGTCAGAATGGAACATGTCATGTTCTGCTGTGGTAGGCAAGGAAAAGGACCCCAAATGCAGGACTTGGGAGGGGTGAATAAAACTAAAGCTTCAGCCTTTATTGCTTGAACAAAGCATATAACAGAGCTGGTCAGGTTTGGGGATTACCACCACGACAGGCACCAACCACCTTGCAGCCGCAACTCTGAGCAAGGTAAGAAATAACCATTTTTCCACCGAAAAAATGTTAAGTCTTTTTAAAGTTAGGCAAACAATAAAAAATATACTAAGTCAACCTTAATCAAGTCGACATTTTACGGTGAATGTTTTCCCTTCATCAAATGAATTCATCTAGAGCTCTTTGTCTCTTACCCTTTGTTTCATGTGACTAAGCCTGAGACTCCTACTGACACAGACACAAGCATTGCTGAGCAATCAGAGATCGTTTTTAGAGTAAATGTGTGACAGTGTTGTCAGTCTAGTAAGACATTTTTTTTAATCACTTTTTTTTCCAACAAAGCATAATGGATTGTAGAAAACATAATTTTCCAATTCTGCTTGATCTAGGAAGCACAGTTAAAGACAGTGTGGGATAACAAGGTAAGAAATAACCATTTTTCCACAGAAAAAAATGTCAAGTTTTTTGTTTTGTTTTTTTCCCAGTGGCAGTATGCTTGCATGGATTATTCACCTAGATTTTGACCATGTTTAGCCTCTGTGTCTGTATCAAACTGTCTGTTAGGTTCGGACCACCGTTAAATAAAGAAAGACACAGAAACCCGTAGTTGGTCTTTTTACCTGCAGGGAGAGTCTCAGTCAGCTAACACTCACGTGACTCTGAAAGAGAGTCTGACTTCCTTCTTCCTGCCGGTGCTTTTATTTTAGCATCACGTGGGTGTGTGGGGGGTGTGTGTATGTGTGTGTGACGTCAGGAAACAGGCGTTACCTGCTTTCCTCACCTGGAGGGTCCGGGTGTGTGTGAGTATGTTTTGTGCTTACAATCTGATGGTCATGTGCATGTTTATGATGAACACATTGTGATACATAGAAAAACAGTTAAACGTTTATCTATTCTAACATTTCCTCCCTGTTTATCATGAACATAGCACATACTACCATGAATGAGGTTGAGGCGAAAAACCTGTCGTGCGGCTGTCTATCCTTCTTTTGACCCAAAGTCACACTCTATTCTTTCAAGACAGGAAAATTCCTCAACGGCCCGCCGCTCACAGCAGCCACTGCTAGTCAGTCTCACATGGGGAAACACCTACATACATTTGCAAAAATTAAACATTAGTTTGAAAACCAGGTTACATCCACCCCCATCACTTGGTCTCCCATTTTCAATGGGGGTTTCATATTTGGTCTTCTGTTTCACCCTCCTGCCCACCTTGCACAAGGGTACACTGATAGAAACTGCTGCAGGCTCCTTGCGGGGCGGCCAGCAAGTCCAAAACCACTCTATTCTGCATCACCATTGCACGCAAGGCGCTCAACTCTTGTGTTGCAGTCGCGATGGTCATCAGTGCGCCCAGGGTGCAGATCCAGTTCCACGTGGTCATTGCACTTGAATGAGCCATCCCTATTTAGTGGGGGATTCAGTTGTTTTCTTCACGGGTTTGAGACGAAGGTGGCCTAGGGCTCACCCCCCCCTTTGTACCCCGACTTCCGCCCCCTACTCAGCGTTGATTGGCTCAATCCTTTTGCACTGGCTGAGGTGGATCCACGTGGATCTCTCTGCTATTTTGACTGCAGTTGGTGTGGTCAGTGGTACTTTGTACAGTCCATCCCACCGGGGTTGGTTCCAGCACTTCTTCTTAATCACTCTGACCAGGACCCAGTCTCCCACTGCTACCGGATGTTCCTGTGGAGAAGCAGAAGAGCCTTCCGGCAGTTATTTGGATCAACAACATTTTTGCTTTGGAACAACTTTCTCATCCGATCACTCAAGTCTGTCTCTTCCTCTGCTTGTTGTTCTTCTGTGTACACCAGGAGTCTAAAAGGTCAGCCAAACAATGCCTCATAGGGGGTTATCCCTGTGTTGTTGGGGGTCACATGCATGTATGTTTTTACTAAATCTATGCATTCTACCCAGGGCCTTCCCGTTTCTGCCATACATTTCCTTAGTCTATTTTTTACTGTACCATTCATTCTTTCAATGAGTCCTGCACTCTTGCGGATGATAAGAACAGTGATTTTTTTTTAGCTGTGCCCCTAGGTTTTACGACTAAGCAATACTTATTGGTCTTACTCACTATCCCCCCCTGTTGATACATGTGTTAAAGCATGTATCAATATGGCTGCTGTTTTGAATAGTGACCTAGGAAGTTGTTCCACTTCAATTTTGCTTGCTGCTGCATCTCATGGAGCACTTCGGGTCACAAGCGTTCCACAATTGTCGTGTAATTGCTGAGGTGCCATATTTACCACTTGCGGCCAGCTTTGCTGCTTTGTCAGCATAGCTGTTTCCCAATACTATCAAGTCTGTGCCTGTTTTGTGTGCCGCGCATTTACAAATGGCCAGGGCTGATGGTAGTTTTATGGCCGTTAATAGGTTTGTTTTTTTTAAACAGTTCAGCAGTTTTCCGCTTTGATTATGGTGGTATTGGTGACTATAGCGTAGCCCGTTTCTGTTTTGCTTTATCATTTTTCCCGCTTGAGCCGTCCACAAACACAACGTGGCCTTTCGCCAGTGGTTCATCTTGCAAGTCTAATCTGGGCTTGCTGTTTTGTTCCGCCAGTACTTTGCAGTCATGAGGGTCACCCTCATGTGGCGTTGGTAGCAGAGGGGCTGGGTTTAGAGTGGTGCAGCGCTCTATAGTTATGTGTGGTTGCGATAACAGGAGCGCTATGCAGCTCCAGTGTCTGGCAAGAGATAAGAATGTCATTTTACTCTGTAAGAGCAGCACCTCAAGTGTAAGTGAGTGGAAAAGCACCAGTTCTCTGGAGGCCTCAATAGCGAGCGCTGCTGCACATACTGCTTGCACGCAATGTGGTAATGCTCGTGAGACTGCATCTAGGCGTTTGGAGTAATAAGAGATTGGCCTCAATTTATCTCCAAAAAACTGTAACAGAGCTGAGGTCATAAACCCATCCTTGCAATCTACAGTCTGGACAAAATCTTTTTTGTAATTTGGAAGAGGCAGCACCAGGTCTGTTACCAGTGCTTCTTTTACTCTTGTGAAAGCTTCTCCAGCATCTGTTGTCCATTGTATGACATCTGTCATGGGGTTGTCGTATATTAGGGAGAGCAATGGTTGCGTCAGTTGGGCATAATTAGGGATCCATGCTCCGCAATAATTACACAGGCCTAAAAAGGCCATCATTTGCTTCTTCGTTTGTAGTTCAGGTGTTTGTGCTAGTGCTGTGTGTGTGTGTGTGTGTGTGTTAGATGCCAGTAATGAGTGCGTGGTGTGTGTGTGTGTGTGGGTGTTATCTCACTTCCCTTCTCTGCTGATCAAGCAACTTGCCCTCATCTGACTTGTCCGAAGTCCTCCTCTCCGATCAGTGTGACACAGTCTGGTTAGTCCACGTTCCCTTCACCAGTTGTGGACATTCAGTTCACCAATGACCCGTCAGGCTGCAGTTGTAACATCTGTCATCTCGATGCACCGACGATCATTCTGGTGCGGATGATGTGTGATCGGAGGGCAGGAGTCCAGATCTGGGTCAGAGATTTTCAGCGCTTATAAATTTGCCTGCAAAAAGGGCATAGAGAGATGAGGTATCACAAGTAACAACAAATGGAGGTGGCCCCAAAACCGCCACTCCATTAATTAGGGCATCAGCTGTTCTGCCGCTCAAAACTCCGCTAAGATCTCGCTCTCCGCCGAGTTCTTTAACTATTAATTTTCTACTCCTGCATTCCCATCTCCATTTTTTCCTAGTGAGACGTCTCTCACAGGTAAAAAAACAGAGAAAAAAGGACACGTTCAAGGAGGCCTAATCACCTTAGGTTAAACAACACAGTTTATCTTTAACCTCTTTTACACGTGACCCAGTCTGCGTGCCACCCATTCGCTGATGGGTGTTACCCTTTTAAGCAGACTCCCTATGTCTATTCGGCTCTGACAGTGACAGATGCAATTTTTGATTTAGCTTTTAAATCAAACTTTTTCCCATTTTAAATTATTTGGAATCTTTCTCACTCGATATGTGTTACGGCCGTGCCTCTAAGGCAGGGTCCTTGAATCCAGGCAGCTGTCCAGCAAAGGGTGAAAATTCGAGTTCCTCCGTAATTTGCAAATGCAGGAGGACTGAAGCATTTTTTTTTCTTCAGCTGGGCCAGAGACTCGTCACTTCTTTGTGGAAGAACTCACTGGATCCTACCAACAATCACCAAAATTGTTATGGAAATTTATTTATCAAATGAGAGAGACAAGATTCCTGTCGCCCCATCCTTCCTGTGAAGGTGTCCTTACTCTTCCCCACTCGTGTTTAAAATGGTTGCGGAACACACGGAACATTTCATCTCCATTCAGGTTAAACGAGGTTTGTAATCCCCTTACATCTGTCGCCCATTGTTCTATGTCAATTTTGTGTGGGGTTAAGCCTTTAATGGCCTCTTGCATTTCAGTTTCAGTCCAAGGTCGCTAAACCAAAATAGTAGGAGGTTGAGGGGCGCTTGCTGTCCCTATGTTTGGGTTCGTGACTTGGAGCATGGGGAAGGTTTGTGCCACTGGTTCCAGTGCAGGTGGGGGCCCTCCACAATTGAAACAATCCCTTTCATGCCCGTACTCTGATAAAACGGGATAACCTGCTGGCTTAGGTGTGGCATGCACATCTATGTGCGCCAGTGTGTTAAGTTCTCCATTTCTGGTGCGGCTCGCAATGGGAGAAAAAGCTGCGGGAGAAACAGCTGTTAAGCCTTCCCTTGCTTGGGTCTCATGTTGTTTTGCCCCGTTAGCTCCTCCCCCCTCTAAACATGGCGCGGCTCCGGGTGCCGCAGGGTCAGGCCCCCCATAGTTTTGCTGGGATCTACATACAATGTGATTTTCCTCATCTGCCTTTATTACAGCTGCATGCACGTGTGTGGGTGGTTGTAACGCTGTGGTTTTTGCGTTCCGCTGTTCCTGTCGGCATTTAGCTTGTAACAGCTACAACTTTGCACACTGCAGTTTCAACTGCGCCTTTTTGCAAAATGCTGCTTTTTGTTGCAGCTGTGTTACTAAGTTTTCACATTCTGTCACTACCAGCTTTCCCTTAAACCCATATTTTTTCTTCCATTTCTTTATATATTGAGTTGACCCTTGTTTATGCCATTCCATAAATTTTACATCGCCCTCTAATACGGCGGCCTCGCATTTCGAGGAGGACTTACCCATTGTTCCCGACGTACAATCAGCCTTTGCTTTGTCTCGTACAGACCACGTGTCTTTATTGAGACCTAAACCCAAATCCGCCCTTCACTGTGTACTCCACAGACCATGAAGTTGAAAACCGTTAGATTTTCTTCATGCTGCTGCTTCCACCGTTAAATAAAGAAAGACACAGAAATCCGTAGTTGGTCTTTTTACCTGCAGGGAGAGTCTCAGTCAGCTAACACTCACCAAGAGACTCTCTGAAAGAGAGTCTGACTTCCTTCTTTCTGCTGGCGGTTTTATTTTAGCATCACGTGGGTGTGTGGGGGGTGTGTGTATGTGTGTGTGACGTCAGGAAACAGGCGTTACCTGCTTTCCTCACCTGGAGGGTCCGGGTGTGTGTGAGTATGTTTTGTGCTTACAATCTGATGGTCATGTGCATGTTTATGATGAACACATTATGATACATAGAAAAACAGTTACATGTTTATCTATTCTAACACTGTCTCCCAATCACATCAAAATAAGGAACCTCCAACCACAGCAGGAAACTAGCATTCACAACTTTATCCATCCACTAGTAAAGGTAATATTGACTACACAAGTCTTCATAGGTTGTTTAAAATGCGTTCTTGCTTATCCTTATTATATGTCAAATAATTTTAATGTGTACCAATAAATTTCATGACAGTTAAACAATTTATCTTAAGCAGCACATAAAGATACTCTTCTCTATATTATAATTGCTACTTTAATCACCTCCAACAAACACTGAGCTGAATGTAAAGTAGCCTGCAGGGAAAATGTGTCGTTTCTGTTGTGCAGTCTGGAATGCAGAAAGACCAGCTAAGGCAAGCCACATTTGTATGTAGAATTTAATTACTAATGTCACTAGGACGATCCTTTCACCACCTCTGGTAAGACCACATTCCTGCATGACTACAGTCAACAAATGTGGAGTAATACGCAGTGTTGGTGTAATGCCTTACTTTGTAATGAGTTGCTCAGTATTCAGGTTGTTTTTTTCATTGTAACAAGTAATGTTATTTTTTAATTCATGTAACCTGCAGCTTAATTACTTTTCATTTTATGTTTTACTTTTAATTTCTTACCCCTTTTCCTTTTTCCCTTTGTCATGTCTCCCTCTTAACATCCAACCACTGCAATATAAAACATCCTATTTTGCTACTACCAGGCTTGCTTGCTCTCAATAGATAATGCAGTGGCAAGGCTACCATGTTTGGAACAATAATTTGGGGATCGAATTGGCCTGGACATGCACACCCCCTCTTATGTTACCAAAGAGACTGAGACTAGAGGCAACATGGTAGGAAGTTAGCCAACTATGAGAGTTGTAGAAAGGTGTGCTGAAGAGGTGCTTAAGAAGTACAACAGGCTAGAACTATAGCACCTTCATTGGGGATTTGGAGAACAACACTAGAGGCCAACTTCAAGCCACAAGTCACCATCAAATATAGTATTTACCCTGTGGCAAAAGGAGGAGATAGAAGCCACTGACATTAAGACAAGAAAGCTCTTTACCATGCATGGAGGGTTTCACCCCAAATCCAGAGCCCTGAGACTGTATGCTAAACCAAAGGAAGGGGGAATAGAACTTTTTAGTGTCAGAACCACTGTCCTAGATGAAACAAAAATCCATAAATACATCAGGAAAATGTGATGCCCTATACTACAAAGTGAGTTCAACATACTTATCTGACTGCACTGTGCCAAGTTTGGTAGAGGAGGGATTATGGTGTGGGGCAGAGTTGGGAAGTAAAAAAGTACAAATACTTTGTTACTGCCCTTTATGTAGATTTTTCAGGTATCTGTACTTTACTTGAGTATTTATTTTTCTGACTACTTTTTACTTTTACTCCCTACATTTTTTCACAAGTATCTGTACTTTCTACTTCTTTTTAAAACAGGCTCCTTACTTCAAGTTTAACATGTCTGAGAAAAGCTTGCATTTCCGGTCAGCGTGGGTGCTGGCTCCTGCTTGTGAGCAGGTGTTTTTTGGATTGGGGGGGTACAGACACACCACACAGTAGAGGTAGAGGCTCTATTTTGTCCTCAGGACAAAGCTAAAAAACTGCCATGATTCTTCTTCACAAAGGACTACAGCACAATAGAGTGATTAGTATCATAACTGACAGAGATGTATGTCTGTCCTGCAGGATAATGTCCAAGTCCAGCCCAAATCCTCATGACGGTGCAAAGATGGACTCAGAGCAGAAAAAGCACACCAGCGCTTCATGCTGTTCTATGAAAAGTGACTTCTCAATAGAAGAACCTCCATTTTTCTGTGAGGAAGAAAGGTATTTTAGTTTTATCTCAACACCATTAGATCAACTCAAATGTAAACTCTGACATAATTTTGTTTTTCATTGTGGAGGCAAAGTCAACCAGCTATAAAGGTTTTATAATATGTTTTATAATATGTACAGTTGTGTTCAAAATAATAGCAGTCTAACATGAGTAACCAGATCAATCAATCTTTTTGGTAGAAATCATATTACTACATGGCAAATAAGTTACCAGTAGGTGTAGTAGAGTCATAGAAAGCCAACAGTGTCATGGCTGGCCGCTGCGCAGGTAGGAGGGAGGACCCCAGTATGCAGACTCCAAGACGGGTGTATTTACTCTCACACACGTTTATTTATTATATCTGCCAAAGTCACAACCATGAGCTCTCCCCGGAAAAACACCAGATGGGGGAGAGACGCGAAACAGACCGGACTTCAAACATGAACAAGACTTGGCACAGAACAGCGGACAACAACCATCAATAGCAGCAGCAGCAACAATGACACGACAACCAGCATGGGAAACACAAGACTTAAATACACAGAAGATAATGAACGAATGGAAAATAGCTGGGAGGGGAGTACAAGACAAACTAAACCCAAAGCACACAGACCAAGAACCTACCAAAATAAAACAGGAAGTAACTTGACACCCAGACTAAACACCTAAGGACAGCACGGCAGTATGGGGAGACAGACACCATAATAAAACAGAACTATACATAAACATAAACACTGGGCCACCAGCCCAGGACCGTGACAAACAGAGCCAACATTCATGATATGCATACTCCTGAGTCTGTGTAATTGAATAATTAATTGAAAGGGTCGTGTTCAAAATAATAGCAATATAGAGTCCAATCAGTGAGGTCATTCATTCTGTGAAAAAACAGGTGTCAATCAGGTGGCCCTTATTTAAGGATGAAGCCAACACATGTTTTACATGCATTTCTCACTGAAAACCTGAGAAAAATGGGCCGTTCTGTTCAAAAGAAAAGCGTTCTTTAAAATGTTGATTGGAGAGGAGAAAACATATAAAGAAGTGCAGAAAATGACAGGCTGCTCGGCTAAAATGATCTCCAGTGCTCTAAAATGGAAAGCAAAGCCAGACAGAAATGGACAAAAACAGAAGACTACCATTCCAATATATGGAAGAATAGCCAGGATGGCAAAGACTCAGCCAATGATCAGCTCCAGGGTGATCAGAGACAGTCTGATGTTACCTGTGAGTACTGTGACATTTAGAAGACACCTGTGTGAAACTAATCTGCCGGCAAGAAGCCCCCATAAAGTCCCACTGTGGAAAAAAGGCATGTGCTGAAGAGGTTACAGTTTGCCAAAGAACACATTGACTGATGTGTAGAGAATTGTTGAAACATTTTGTGGACTGATGAATTAAAGATTGTTCTTTTTGCGTCAAAGGGCCCCAGACAGTTTGTCAGAGGACCCCCAAGCACTGAATTCAAGCCACAGTATGCTCTGAAGACAGTGAAGCTTGGTGGTGCAAGCATCGTGATATTCAAATCTTTCTCTTACTATGGTGTCGGGCCTATTTATTGCATACCAGAGATCATGGATCAGTTTGCATATATCACAATCCTTGAAGAGGTCATGTTGCCTTAAGCTGAAGAGGAAATGCCCTTAAATGGGTGTTTCAACAAGACAACGACCCCAAACACACCAGTAAGCAGCAGCATCTTCGTTCCAGACCAACAAAATTAAATTTATGGAGTGGTCAGCCCGATCCCTGGACCTTAATCCCATAGAAAACTTGTTGGGTGACATCAAAAATCTTGGATGCAAAACCAAGAAATGCAGAGGAACTGTGGAAAGTTGTCAAATCATCCTGGGCTGGAATACCAGGAATCGTTCTGGAATGCCAGAAGTTGGTCGACTCCATGCAACACAGATGTGAAGCAGTTCTCAGAAACAGTGGTTATACAACTAAATATTAGTTTAGTGATTCACAGGAATGATGATTCCTAAAGATTTTCAGTTCATAAAGTGAATATTTGAGTTTACAAAGAAAAATGCAGACACTGCTATTTTTTGAACAGCCAACATTCATTTTTCTTCATTTCCTGTTAGGTAATTGGAAAAATTAAACATTTTTCTTCATGTTTTGATTTAGAATATAATGTGCAGTGTTCCCAATGCCTGGAAATAAAAACAATTTAAGGATTCTGAGCTTTACTCGTGCTTTTAAATGAACTGCTATTATTTTTGGCCACAGCGGCTTTTGTTAGCAGTGGAGAGAGACAGGAAATGGGGGAAGGTGTCCAGAGGATGCAAAATGCACCATGAGAGTATGAATGCCATGTAAGAGTAAAAGATAGATTTCAAAAATTCAAAGAAAAGCACAAGTTTCTGCAAAAAAATCATGCCACTAGCTGCAACACAGCTAAAATGATCACCAAATGAAAATAATAAAAGTTGAAAAAATTTACAAAAATGCCCGAGGAGTTCACATCAGATAGACAATTCATTTGCTTCATTCTGTTTTCGAGTGGTTGAAAATCACTGCAGCAAATTGACTAGGCATACCTTGTGTAGGCTATGTAGAGCTTGATGTAGAGGCTATGGGTTTGACTATACCACAGGATTTCTCATAGTTACAGAGTCAGTTCATAATAATAATTTTAAAGAAAGAATTCAGCGTGTAAGTACATACTGAGTTTGACACTACTGTAAAGGGAGAACCTAACTTGTTGGTGTCTCTCTATAAAGCACCTTGTCTTGATTTGGTGCTAGATAAATACAATTGAACTGAATTGATTTTTTTCTTTAATGTTTTACAAAAACAGAGCACATGCACCGTATATAGATCCAATATTTGTTTAAATTAAACTGTAAATTTATAAGAACATCACGTCATGTAAGATTTAAATTTCCGTTTTGTAACATTTCACTTGATAAATAGTCCTTAGGATGAAAAATAATCTGTCGTCTTCCTCAGCTGTGTAGCCCTGACCTCTCTAACTTACATCATTCTCCATCTATGCGTTACAGCTCTGAGGATTATAGCACAGCAGCTGTGCCTTTACCTCACATACATACTGTGTGACAAACTTCACACAGTATGTGTTTTTGCTGATATTTGTTGAGCTGTTGAAGATACTACATTTGACATTTCCAGACTTAAAAAAATCTACTCTTTTCATATTCACACTTCTTCTGTAGTGTTAGTTAGATGTTGAAATACCACTACTGGAACTTTATTTAGATCTGCACAATAAATGCATCACAGGAATAAGGAAAACAGATGTGTTGAAGGTGCAAGTGGGCCATGGGATTTCATTATTTTCTGAACAACCATCTCCATGCTGTCACTGGAAGCAACACCAGCCTGCAGCACACATTGAATTAACTAATTCAACAGTAATATTCACTAACCTGCCTATCAAATTTAAGTTCTCATTAACTGAATGTGCCAGAAGCTCCCTCCTGGAACATACTGGCCCACTTAAATCCCTGCTAGCATGTATGTTAATATAGATAAACTAAATTCTGTTGTAGTTGCCAAGTAGTGATAGTTGTAATTTTGAAGGTGTGTTTACATTTTCTAGACATTATACACATGACTTTCATTTATGTTGGATGAAAAGTCTTATAAAAATAATGCACAATTTTTATAAATCCTTTCATGTTTTCTTTTCAAAGGAATATGATTTCAGCTGAAACAACATTTCCTGTTAGTGGGCTACAGAAAAAAAACAGTATGTTTAAACTTTTAAAAAATATATTTTTAATTATTTTAGTTTGTTTGTAAAGGAAGTTGTGTTCATTTGATCTAACACTAATGTTCCTCTTATTTTGATTTAATGCACAGGGACGGATTGACCTCAGACTTCCACCAGTGATTGAAGACTGGACTAAAGAACATGTGAAAGACTGGCTGATAATTATGCTCAGAGTACCAGAGTATATTGCACAGAGTCTCTATGACAAAGAGTTTTCTGGGGCTTGCTTAGCCTCCTTTGAAAAAAAAGACTTGTTAGACCTAGGTGTTCCACCTGCTCCAGCAATACAAATCATAAGACAGGTAGAAAAATTAAGGAAGCCTTCAGAGACATTTGCAAGAACACCACAGAGTCATGATGAAATGAGAGAGTTTGAACTATGGAAAAGTACAGATATATCAGGAAACCCTAATGAATTTGTGGAAACTGAAACAGTGTCATCAGATACAGGAATTCAAAGTGAAAGCTCTGTAGTGCAGATTTTGCAGAGCGTAAGGAACACAATAAGATCAGTAATACATCAAGATACAACAGCTGATACAAATATGGAAATTACAGATAACAAAACAGCTCTACAACTAAGGAAGCCCATATGTCAAATTCGTCCCTTTGACAAAAAACACTGCTCCATATTCTACACCGAAAATGACATTCTTCCTCCTGCAGCTGGTCCAAGTAATCTCCTTGACCCCATCCACGAGTACCAGCTTCTGCACAGTGCAAATGAAGCCAGTGAAAGAGAGATCTTATATGAATTCACAACGGAAGTATTTAGCTTTGCTGCAAGCTGCATGAATTCACGAACCAATGGAACTATTCATTTTGGAGTGAGCAACCAACAAGGACAAGTAATTGGGCACACAATCACCTCTTTCAGTAAGTATAATGAGGTCTTTGAATCATTAGTGAGTGAATATTTTGAAGAAAAATATGTAAATGCTGCAAAAATGTGTATAAGGCCTCCAAATTTTATACAAGTTTGCTATGAAGATGGAACAACTTCAGACAAATGGGTGATTGAGGTTGATGTAGTTCCAACATATACAGAGACTCAGCAAAATCTTTTTTATACTCTACTGAATATTGCCACAACAGAAAAAAATCAGCACTGCAAAACTGAATGCCTCTTTGTCAGGAATGGCCCAAGGTCAATCAACATTTTAGCAGATACAAACCCCCGTGTGGTTCAAGAGGAACTTAAAAGCTTGACTGAGAAAGTCAAGCACTGGGCATCAGCACGCAAGTCAGCAGAAGAAAAGGATGAGCAACACCAACCACAAGGCCACCAGGGAGAAAGGCTAAAGCAGTTGATAACTCGTGGGAGAGATTCATTTGAGAATTCCCTGCAAGTCATCGTGGTTACTGATAAATGTCATTCAAACCAACTGGAACATTTGGATTTTCTAAGTGAGATGAAGTTGTTTGCTGTTCTTGAGTTTGACCCAGAATCAGATATAAATGGAACATGCAGTTTTTACAGAAGAAATCACATAGCGAATCTACACTACCCACGCATGTACACGACTCAGGACAGTCTGACTGCAACCATTACACATCTGAACTTGTTTAAGCAAACAAGTTGGATTTTCTGCAATGGAAAGGTGAATGAGGATAGTGAGGCAGACAAGCCTCTCATGCCCAGTGAATGGCTTAAGAAACGCTCTGGTGACATCAACACCACGATTTCTGTGCTCTGCAACCCAGATTTGCTTTACAAAGACAGACTCCTGGTGGTATTCATTCTTCACTCTGCAGTAACTGATATCTCGAGCCCTATGCTGGAGACATTCTGTGCTATCTATCGCACTCTAGAAGGAGCTGACAATATGGTGTGCATATGCAAAGACACTTCTGTATTCAATCACTGGAAAAGACTGATTGAGAGTCGGTGTATGGAAGACATCACTAGTAAATGCATTTATGAACTAAGTCTGAATGAAATAGCCAGTACCATCAAAAAACTCAAAGAACCTCAAACACAGTCCTCTCAGAGATATTTGACATCCACAGGCTCAAGCTCTGTCCAGCTGTCAAGAAAAGATGAAGAGCTTTTCACTGCTTTGAACATCTTAAGTGAAAATGAATGTGAAAACACAGAAATTGAAACAATGAATTCTTTTCAGGACTTTAAGAAGAAAACAGAGGAAGATTTTTACAGAGGAGGACAAGTTACATGGTGGAACTTTTACCTTTCTGAGAAGACTGGCAGTCTACCATTCATCAAACGAGATAAATACAATGAGCTATATGACCGGATCACTCCTGTCCAAGGCTACACAGTTCCATGTGTAGTAATAAATCTATTCCATCACCCAGGATGTGGGGGAACAACTCTAGCAATGCATGTCCTTTGGAACTTAAGAAGAAAATTCAGATGCGCTGTTGTTAAAAACAACATGGAAAGTAATAAGGAAATTGCAGCTCAAGTCATGAATCTGCTCACATATGGCAAACAGGAGCAACCAGGTTATGTGCCTGTTCTTCTCTTGGTGGACAACTGGGAGGATGTAGAAGACCTAAAACAGTGCATCCTGAGTGTTGCCAGTAATAGAAAGCAACATAACAGTCTCATGGTAATTATACTGAACTGTGAGAGAACCCAGTTTCCTGTTGAGATGTCCAGAAACAGCCATTTTGAAAATGTCTTCATCACCAACAAGTTGTCTCCTAAAGAGCAGCATTTGTTTTCTAAAAAACTTGAACAGCTCAAGGTTGACCATGAGAAACCAGAGACTTTCTATGCCTTCATGATTATGACAAATAATTTCAGTGAGGCTTACATCACAGATCTGGTGAGCAACACTGTTAAAGATCTTGACACTACTACCCAACAGGGTCAGTTGTTTTCCTTCTTGGCATTGCTGAATGCCTATGTCAATGGATCCTATGTGTCCCTGTCCCTGTGTGAAGAATTATTAGGCATAAAGAATCCCCTGTGGAAGCAAGAAACTCTTCAAGATAAAATGAATCCCTATTCCACACTGTTGATAACTTTCACTGTTGAAGAACATGGAACCTATCAAGCAGTGCGATTCTTGCACCAAATGATTGCAACTAAGAGTATTAAAGTTCTTAACCAAAAATGGTTATCACTGTCTGAGATAACAATCAACATCTTGCACTGTGACAGAATTTACAAGTCATGCATGGGAAAGGATTTTCTGGTCCAAAACATTCAGAGCATGCTCATCACACGCCACAGAAAAGAACAAGGAGATGACAAAGACACATTGTTTTCTCCTTTGATTGAAGAAATATATGCTGAGGAAGGACCTGACAAAACCAAAAAAGTCTTAGAAAGAGCCATAGTGAGGTTTGACAGAAGTGCAACACTGCCACAAGCACTGGCAAGACACTTCTACTTGAAAGAAAAAGACTTTATATCAGCCCTAGATTGGGCTTTGAATGCACAAAACAAAAATTCAAATTCCTACATTGCTGATACAGTTGGACAAGTTTACAAGAGCCACCTCAAAAAGAAAATTAAAGATCCTCTGATTCCTGAAGAACTTGATGAATGCCTGACATTAGGTTACAATGCTGTAAATGCATTTCGGGAGTCCCAGGAGCTAGCTAAGGCAGATGAGCAAGTAGATCCTTTTGATCTACGCAGCAGAAAGAGACCGAAGTCCTATAATACATCAGGCTATGTTGGAGAAACAGAGGTAATGATGATCCTTCTCGACGTCATTAAAGATCTCCCTCTTGCTGGTGTCAGTGGCAGATATAACAGAGATAAAATGCTACAATTTCTCAGAGGTCATCTTGAAGTGAAAACTTTATATGATCCCTGCAACACAGCCACAAGTGAATTTGTGACTGTGCTGACAAAACACAAGATGTTTCTGATCTCCTTCAAGCCAAGGCTGAAAGAAATTTTCAGTTTTTTTGAGACTTATTTCACATACCTAAAACCTAGGTCAAAGGAAAGGGAAATAGCTGATGAAAGAAATAAACGAAAAGTATCTGACTACTTCAGAAAATACATGGAAATCTTCAGTAGTTCAGCTGAGGAGAAAGCATCTGAAAAGGTCAGAAATCCTAATCTGAGTCTCAGTCAGGAGTTACAGGACCAAAAGTACTATCTGGAAACAAAGCGTGCAGACACATTTGCTGGACTTTTGCAGTGCTTGACTGACAAGCATGGTACAGAAATGGAGCACATTCTCAAAAAATGGAAGTTTATCTATGAAAATTCATTCTCTGTTTCACATACAGTCAACTTCATCCTGGCAAACATAGTTTTGCACAGCATCAAGCCATCTTCAAAGTTACTGAAAAAATATGAAGAGCTGGTTGAACTTCTGAATGAGGAACTGCAAAAAGAGGGCACTCATTCAAATCTAACAGAGCTGTACTACCTTTCCATGCTGCTCCTATGGCCTACAAGAGACAAAAAGCTTGAAAACTTTGCAGCATACCAAAATATCAGCACATATGTCACATCAGTCAAGAAATCATTTCATCGGCGCTTCTCTTACATGTTTCCAGCAAGAAGTGCTCTAACTCATTTCTTTCTTGGCAAATCCAGTGGACTGCAGCGAATAGTTTCTAAAGTGAAACTTGATAAAATTCTAGCCTGTGTTTCAAGACAAGACCTGCACCAACTTTGGCAGAGTGGTGCAGCATGGAACCAGCCAGAAGTGCAGAGGGAGTTATTAAGGATCAAAGGGAAAACAGAAAATGGTGACATTTATGTTAACTATGGAGCCAATCTAAAAATGCTGGTGCGTCCAGTTTATTTGGGTGATATTCGAAGTGGATACAGCCAAGAGGAAGTATCATTTTACCTTGGATTTACCATGGAAGGCCCTGTGGCCTATAATGTTAAGTATGTAAATAACCAGTGAACATAAAAACATAATGTGTTGTTGGAACACGGTTTCTCTGTCTGGCAGCAGAAATGGAAACATGGGAACCCAATAGTGCATTCTTAGGGAAAATGTATATGTACTAATATTTTGCTCAGTACTGGGCTGATTACCAGCTAAGAGACCTAAGGAGGAGCATTAAGTAATGTAGCTGGTATCAGGTATATCATGTCTTGTTATTTGTATCTGCGGTTGCATAAAATTTCCTGTGTGCATGCATCTTCATTTGACCAAGTTTGTGAAGAACTGGCCTCTTCTGGCTCTTGATTTCTAGTCAGTGTTTACCCACTATTGTTTTGTAGTATTCAAGGTGATTGTACAAGGTATATTTAAGTGTTAGATGGCTGCTATGATGAAAAATGTTTCTTTTTTATTTTATTATCAGAATCTTTGGAAGGAAAAGAGGAAGACCATAGAGAAAATTTACAGCAGTAGTGAAGGAGGACATGTAGAAAGTTGGTATGACAGAGCAGGATCCTTAGAGGATCATCTGCCTCTTAGCACCCTCCACTGTGGTGACCTCTGAAGGGACCAGAGACAAGTATCTATATAAATATTTACTAAACATGAGACTGAGTTCATCACTTAAGGTTGCATGTCATGTTTCTACTCAGACAAGATAAATATTGGTTTTACCTTCATTGTTAAAGATTTTCAAATTGTTGGATGTTTAATGTAAAGTTCAAGCACATGTATTCTCATAGAGAAGTCTAATTCATGGATGTCAATACATTTATCTGTCACATACAATATGATGTCAAGGTAAATATATCAAAATTCTGTCAAACTTATTATTTAAAGTACACATGATAAAACTTGTGTGTGTCAGCGTGCCTGGGCCATTGACCCTGGATTGTTGTGTTTCAGGATGTTTGGGAGGTTCTCACACTTTGTGGGATTTGGATTGCCTTTTCCATCTTGTTTCCTCAGTTTTGTCATTGTCAAGTTCACATGTGTAGGTCTGTTAATTAACTTCCTGTTTTTCCTTTGCATTGTGAACTTTGTATTCAGTTTTGCTTCCTCTTGTCTCAGGGTGTTCTGCTCACCTGCTCTCCCCAGCTGTTTCCACTTTCCTCATTAGGGTTAGGGATTTTTTTTTATTTTTTTTTTTAACTCCAATTGTACTTTGTTTTGCTGTTGTGAAGCACTTTGTGATTTATGTCTTGAGAGGTGCTATATAAATTACCTCTTGTGTATTTATTGTCAGTGTCCTCCTTCTGTTCTTTGTAGCATTCTCCCTTCTGTTGTCTTTTTTTAAATTTTTTTATGTGATTTTTTTTAATTGATTTTAATTCATTTACAAACACAGAGAAAACAAAAGCAAAAACAGGGGGTGGAAAACCAGCCCTAACAAACCCAGTGCTGCTTCACACACACAAAAGGAAGAAGAAAAAACAAGCAAAAGCAACAAAGGAAGAAAAATAAATAAGTAAATGAATATAAAATAAAAATAAAATAAGAATAATAGAAATACACATGAATAAGAGTAAAGGTGCATTTAGTTTCCTCCTCCAGTCTGAATCGCCTCACATCCATTTTAAGTCCAAAGCAGGCAAAGAAGAAAGAAGGTCAACAATCTTAGGGGTTAAGTAAGAAAGACTCAAGTGGTCCCCAGAGTTTCAAAAATATGCCTGATTTGTGGTAGAGATCGTAGGTCAGCTTTTCCAAAGGAAGGATGGCAGAAATCTGAGCAATCCACATATTTACTGTAGGGACATGTGGAGAACTCCTTTTTAACAGAATACACTTCTTCGCAAGAAATCGAAGAATTGTGAACAAAAATTTAGAGTGTACATCCAAATGAGGTAACATTTAAAAGTTAAAACAAAGGAGTCAATATAAAACGTGTACCCAAAATGTCTTGAGTCACAGAATGAATATCTTTCCAAAAAGCATGTATATGATCACATGACCAGAATAGATGAAAAAAGGTACCTCTGTGTTTCAAACATTTACAACAAAGATTGGAACGATTGGGAAACATTCTCTGAAGACAAACAGGAGAATAGTAAGATCTATAGAAGAGTTTGAAATTTTGTTCATGTAAAGAAATAGATGTGCACTGGGGGAAAGTCCCATTACAAATCCTCTGCCAATCTTCGGGGCTGAATTTCATGTCCAGATCACGCTCCCATAACCGCGTAACAGAGTCAAAACTTGATGTTTCAGAACAAAGTAGAGAGGCATAGAATTTGCAAAGTAAACCTTTGGGACATTTGGTTGAAACCAAGGTGTCTTCTAGATCTGTCAGTTCCAAACGGAGTATGTTAGACCTTAACACTGATTGAATAAAATGTTGAATTTGAAGATAAGTATAAAAATCTTTTTGAGGAATGTTCCCATTGTCCCTGATTTAATCAAATGATTTAATAAAACTTGCAATCAATAGGTCAGAGAAATCCAACAGACCGAAAGAGGACTAGTTCAGGTTTAAGGTCAGAGGGGATCGAATTGAGATGAGGGGAGGGATATTCAAATGTTTATTTACGTCTTTCCAAGCTAGCAACATGTTGTCCTTCAGAGAATCTACAGTGGGTATTCAGACCCTTTTAAATTTTTCACTCTTTGTTTCATTGCAGCCATTTGCTAAAATCCAAAAAGTTCATTTTATTTCTCATTAATGTTCACTCAGCACCCCATCTTGACATAAAAAAACAGAAATGTAGAAATCTTTTGCAAATTTATTAAAAAAGAAAAACTGAAATATCACAGGGTCATAAGTATTCAGACCCTTTGCTCAGTATTGAGTAGAAGCACCTTTTGAGCTCATACAGCCATGAGTCTTCTTGGGAATGATGCAACAGGTTTTCCACACCTGGATTTGGGGATCCTCTGCCATTCTTCCTTGCAGACCCTCTCCAGTTCCGTCAGGTTGGATGGTGAACACTGGTGAACAGCCATCTTCAGGTCTCTCCAGAGATGCTCAGTTGGGTTTAGGTCAGGGCTCTGGCTGGGCCAGTCAAGAATGGTCACAGAGTTATTGTAAAGCCACTCCTTTGTTATTGTAGCTGTGTGCTTAGGGTCATTGTCTTGTTGGAAGGGGAACCTTCGGCCCAGTCTGAGGTGTCTGAGCACTCTGGAAGAGGTTTTCTTCCAGGATATCTCTTTTCTTTGGCTGCATTCATCTTTCCTTCATTTGCAACCAGTCGTCCCGTCCCTGCAGCTGAAAAACACCCCCACAGCATGATGCTGCCACCACCATGTTTCACTGCTTGGGCAGTATTGGGCAGGTGATGAGCAGTGCCTGGTTTTCTCCATACATAACGCTTAGAATTAACACCAAAAAGTTCAATCTTCATCTCATCAGACCAGAGAATCTTATTTCTCATAGTCTGGGAGTCCTTCATGTGTTTTTTCATATGTCTGCACTGAGGAGAGGTTTCCGTCGGGCCGCTCTGCCATAAAGCCCCGACTGGTGGAGGGCTGCAGTGATAGTTGACTTTGTGGAACTTTCTCCCATCTCCCTACTGCATCTCTGGAGCTCAGCCACAGTGATTTTTGGGTTATTCTTTACCTCTCTCACTGTCAGAGTCATAAGTAAGGAACATTTAGATTATATATTTTGTCCAATGTTTTTTGTCTTTAATTTTGGTTACTTTCAGTAAGTAAAGTTAATATCAGGTTAGGTTAGCTTTATTGTGAAATTTGTTTTTTTATTTTGAAAAGGCTTACTTCCGGTAGAGCAGCATGTTACGCTAGAGAAACACAGAGACAATAGAAGGATTGCATAAGCACGGAGCAACACAGTTTTTGACCGTGTATGCCGTGGTTTGTTGAAAGAAAGAAAAGGAAATTGTAACAAGTGATATTGGATCAAACCCTTTTGTATTTGCCTTTTTTCTTGATAAAGATTTTTCGGTTAAAATCACGGTTGCACGCGTCCTTTACTTTTCAAGAGTGCTTAAGGAATGACACAGATACTGGATCTGCTGCCATAACATTAGTCAAAAACTTCTCCGAACGGAAAGAAAGGACATTCAGCTGAAAGAAGGAAACGGACAAGAGGAAAGGTTCTGAGCCATTCTCAAGACTGTCAGCGTGCTGTAAGTAGCTGTCCTGCTAATATTTTTATCACGAAGCTAGCTACGCTAATGGAGGAAGCTTCCATTCAGATTGCATAAAAGTGGTTGACAAGTTCAGAAGCTATTAAGCAAAGTTGCTGAAGAAAATTTTTCAAGTTTATGGAGCACGGAAGCTTTGTGTGGATTTTGGAAAGTTTGTTTGGAATAATTGTGGGGCATTGTTAAGCTTAAGCATGGAAGATGAGCGATTGCCTGATGCAGCAGCAGACGCACCACAGGTGGGTGACCACAAGAGGGAGCCAAAGTACACACAAAAGGCACTTGAAGAGAAACTGCACAGGCTTATCGGCCAAAGAAGAGCGAAAATGGCGCAGATTACAGCTAAGATGAAGGAAATAGACAGCATGAAAAATAATGATGAGCATGTTGATAAATTGGAATCAGAAACACTGCAAAGTTTTTGTAAGCTGCACGAGGAGTTCATACTGCTAAATAGCGATGTACTGCAGATGTTACCAGAAGATGAAGCTAATGCAGATCAGTGTAACTGGTATGAGCCAAAGGTAGCGGTGATTGAACAATTTTTGCTTGGGACTAAAAGGTGGATTCAAGAACATAAAAGAAGTGGCCAGAATGAAGATGAGGTTACTCCTCATGACAGTGTTTCTGTGGTAGCCGGTCTTGGTCGCCAAAGAAATAAGACCAAGTCTGGTTACAGCACTGGGAGTTCTTCAGTTGTGTCAAGCACTAGTTCAGTGGCACGCATGAAAGAGGAGGCAAAAATAGCAGCTCTTCTGGCACAAGCAGAATCGCTGAAAAAGAAGAAAGCGATACAGCTCCAGGAAGCGAAATTAAGAGCTGAGTTGGAGGAGCTAGAGATAGAAGCTGCAGTAGCAGCCTCTACAGCCAAACTCAAGGTGTTTCAGAGCTATGGAAATTGCCGTGATACAATCAATGAACATGTGAAACCCAGGCTGGCGACCGCAAATACACCCTGTGATGCTGAAACCTTGTCAAGTGTCACAGGAGCCCAACCTGTACATACAGTCTACAATCCAGTGACTGCTGATGAAAAGAAGGAAGATCCTCAGATTCCTGACGTGTCTGCCAGTAACGTAAAGCGTTCACCTCATGCATATTCGTGTCACCAGGATCATGAAGATGGAGCATCACCTGCAATTCCTCAGGGGCCCGCATCAACAGGTGACAGGATTTTCGAAGTGATGCATCAGCAAAACCTGATCACTGAAATGTTGGTTAAGCAGCAAAGCCTGTCTCTGCTGCCCAAGAGAGACATTCCTGTGTTCTCAGGTGATCCCCTCACATATCGATCTTTTCTCAGAGCCTTTGACAATGCTATTGACAGTAAGACACAAAATGAGAAAGACAAACTCTTTTTTCTGGAGCAGTACACGCGCGGAGAGCCACAAGATCTGGTGAGAAGCTGCGAACACATGCCTGCAGAGAAAGGTTACAGGGAAGCCAGGCAACTGCTTCATAAGCAATATGGCGATAATTTGAAAATAGCCATGGCTTACATTGAAAAGGCTTTAAAATGGCCACAGATAAAGACAGAGGATGTTAAAGGCTTAAACGCTTATGCTCTTTTCCTGATTGGCTGCAGAAACATGATGCAAGACGTTGACTATATGGAGGACATGGATAATCCAATGAATATGAGAGCCATTCTGTCCAAGTTGCCGTATAAGATGAGGGAGAGATGGCGTAGTGTGGCTTTTGAAATGCAAGAGAGCAAAGGAAGAAGAGCAAGGTTTGCAGACTTGGTAGATTACATTGAAAGACAAGCAAAGATCATCTTAGATCCTTTGTTTGGTGACGTCCAGGAAGTCAGTCCATCTATGAGACAAAGAGAAAAGTGCAGTTTTGTAAGGAAGTCAAGGGAAGTCACCACAAGAAGCAACAGTTTTGCTACAAGTGTTGACACAGGCAAACAGAGATCTTTGCAGTCAAACCAAAGCACCAAGAGTGACAATGGCAAGGTGTCACAGAATAACTGTCTGTACTGTGACAAGAATCACACTTTTGACAACTGTGAAAGGTTCCAGAAGCAAGCACACAAGGATAAGATTGAATATTTGAAATCCAAAGGTTTGTGTTTTGGATGCCTTGTTCAAGGTCATTTGAGTAAAGACTGCTCAAGAAGACTGACATGTCAGCTGTGCTCAAGAAAACATCCAAGCATCCTACATGTGCAAAGGGATGAAAAGGCATCACCCAAAGATGACCAAGGGAAAACATCTGAAACTCAGACCACTGGTGCTGTAGGACAGGAGACATGTGGGTTCACTGGGGCCGGAAGTAAAGAGGGAGTATTGGCCATTGTTCCTGTAAAGATCAAGTCCAAGAAAGGTACGCAGATTATGGAGACATACGCCTTCATTGACCCTGGCAGTTCGGCAACCTTTTGCACCGAGAAGGTCATGAGAACACAGAACTTAAGAGGCAGAAGGACGGAGATATTACTCCGTACTATGGGACAGGAGAAGCTTGTCCATAGTCACATCTTGTCAGACCTGGAAGTCAGTGGCTTTGAGGAGGAAAGATACATTGGCTTACCTTCAGTGTTCACACAGCCTGAAATTCCTGTAAGAAGGGAGAATATTCCTGATCAGGCAGACCTTCAGAGGTGGACGTATCTGGACGAGGTGTACATTCCAAGTATCAATGCAGAGATTGGCCTGTTGATCGGTGCTAATGCTCACAAGGTGATAGAACCATGGAAAGTCATCAACAGTCAAGGAGATGGTCCATACGCAGTAAAAACAGCAATTGGATGGATTGTCAATGGTCCTGTAAAGGGGGAAGATGGCATGCAGCACAGTGTGAAAGAGTTACTGAGTCTGACAGCCAATAGGATATCAGTGGCAAGTATTGAGGAATTGCTGACACAGCAATATAATTCTGACTTTACGGAGCGTAGCTGTGAAGACAAGTCAGAGATGTCACAAGACGATCTGCAGTTCATGAAAGAGGTGGAACAGTCTTGTCGGGTTATTGATGGACATTACTGTATAGGTCTCCCATTTAAGAGCAAGAATCTAAAGATGCCCAATAATCGCAGTCTAGCAGAGCAGAGAGCCCTCAATCTCAAGAAGAAGCTCATGAAGAATCCTGAGTTTCATGCGGACTACAAGTCTTTCATGCACGACATCATAGCAAGGGGTTATGCTGAAAAGGTGCCTGCGGACGCTCAGTGCAGCGAAGGAGAAATGTGGTACATCCCACATCACGGGGTGTATCATCCAAAAAAGAAGAAAATTCGAGTTGTTTTTGATTGTGCTGCAACATATCAGGGAGTTTCACTGAACAACCAGTTACTCCAGGGCCCAGACCTCACAAATACCTTGATTGGAGTGTTGACAAGGTTTAGAGAAGAGAAGGTTGCATTGATGGCCGATATAGAGGCAATGTTTTACCAGGTCAGGGTACCCTCAAGAGATTCTGATTTCCTGCGTTTTCTATGGTGGCCAGATGGAGACTTAAATGGACAACTGGAGGAGTACAGAATGACTGTACACATTTTTGGAGCCACTTCATCTCCAAGCTGTGCTTGTTTGGCCTTGAGAAAGACAGCGGAGGATAAAGTGGATGAGACAACAGCTGAAGCAGCGAAAACGATCATGAGAAAGTTTTACATGGATGACTGTTTGACGTCTGTGGCGTCAGAGGAGCAGGCCATAGCACTTTCTCAGACTCTGAAGGCCTTGTGCTGGCAAGGTGGATTCAACCTGACAAAATGGGTCAGTAACAGCAGAAAAGTCCTATCATGTATTCCTGAGAATGAAAGAGCTGCAGAGACAAAGGACTTAGACTTGAACAAAGACACTCTGCCTATGGAAAGAGCGCTAGGAGTACACTGGTGCACAGAGTCTGATACTTTCCAGTTTGAAGTGAATGTGCCAAGAAAACCTGCCACAAGGAGAGGAATACTCTCAGTTGTTAACTCCATCTACGATCCTCTGGACTTGGTTGCACCATGTATTCTTCCAGCCAAGCTAATTTTGAGAGAGTTGTGTCAAAGAAGATTGAGCTGGGATGAGGATGTTGAAGAAAGGGATTTGCAAAGATGGATGCAGTGGGTTTCAGAACTTCAAGAACTGCCCCGCTTCCAAATAAAGAGATGTATCAAACCGGAGGATTTTTGTCCCACAGCCAAAGCGGAGATACATCATTTCTTGGATGCAAGTGATGTTGGCTATGGCACCGCTTCATACATTTTGCTGAACAATGAAGATGGACGGAGGAGCTGAGCATTGCTCATGGCTAAATCCAGAGTTGCCCCTCTGAAGAAAATAACAGTTCCCAGGATGGAGCTGACTGCTGCAGTCATAGCAGTGAAGGTGGATAGACTGTTAAAACGGGAGTTGGAGACCCCCCTTGGACAGTCTGTTTTTTGGACAGACAGCCTGACTGTACTTAGGTACATAGACAATGACACCTCCCGATTCAAGACCTTTGTGGCCAACCGGGTTGCATTCATCAGGGAAGCTACTTCACCATCTCAGTGGAGATACGTGAACAGTTTGCTTAATCCAGCAGATATAGCTTCACGTGGCACAACATTCACAACTCTCATCCAGAACCGCAACTGGATTTGTGGTCCACAGTTCCTTTGTGAAGAGGAGTCTGAGTGGCCCAAAAGACCTGACATACCAAGCATCATGGAGGGGGATAGTGAGATCAGAAAAATAGCTATAGTCAGGCTCATGAACCTGACTGAAGTTACACCCATGAGAAAGCTGGTGGAATACTATTCTGACTGGCATAGATTGAAGAAGGCTGTGGCATGGATGCTACGTATGAAAGACCTGCTTCACTACCTTGTGGAGAGGAGAAAGGAATGTGAGAAGGTTGTTACACTGACAGAGACAGGACCATTAAAACAGAGCCTGAAAGTGCAAGAAGAAATGAGGAGGCTGAGAGAGTCAGTAAAGGGGAAACCTTTGTCTGTGCAGGATTTGGAAGATGCAGAAGTTGTGTTACTACGCCACAGTCAAGGAGTGATGTATCCAGAGGAGCTGGCTTCACTCCAAGGGAAAGATTCCCAATTAAAAAGATCCAATCCACTTTGCAGATTAGATCCTTTTTTGCAAGATGGAATCATCAAGGTAGGAGGGCGATTGAACAAATCAGCCATGCCGGAGGAAGCCAGGGGCCGGAATGTTAGAGCCAAAAGTAAGGAACATTTAGATTATATATTTTGTCCAATGTTTTTTGTCTTTAATTTTCGTTACTTTCAGTAAGTAAAGTTAATATCAGGTTAGGTTAGCTTTATTGTGAAATTCGGTTTTATATTTTGAAAAGGCTTACTTCCGGTAGAGCAGCATGTTACGCTAGAGAAACACAGAGATGATAGAAGGATTGCATAAGCACGGAGCAACACAGTTTTTGACCGTGTATGCTGTGGTTTGTTGAAAGAAAGAAAAGGAAATTGTAACAAGTGATATTGGATCAAACCCTTTTGTATTTGCCTTTTTTCTTGATAAAGATTTTTCGGTTAAATTCACGGTTGCACGCGTCCTTTACTTTTCCAAGAGGCAGAAGGAATGACACAGATACTGGATCTGCTGCCATAACACTCACCAAGGCTCTTCTCCCACGATTGCTCAGTTTGGCTGGACGGCCAGGTCTAGGAAGAGTTCTGGTCATCCCAAACTTCTTCCATTTAAGGATTATGGAGGCCACTGTGCTCTGAGGAACCTTGACTGCTGCAGAAATTCTTTTGTAACCTTGGCCAGATCTGTGCCTTGCCACAATTCTGTCTCTGAGCTCCTTGGGCAGTTCCTTCAACCTCATGATTCTCATTTGCTCTGACATGCACTGTGAGTTGTGAGGTCTTATATAGACAGGTGTGTGCCTTTCCTAATTAGGTCCAATCAGTTTAATTAAACACAGCTGGACTCCAGTGAAGGAGTAGAACCATCTCAAGGAGGATCAGAAGAAATGGACAGCATGTGAGTTACATATGAGTGTCACAGCAAAGGGTCCGAATACTTAAGACCATGTGATATTTCAGTTTTTCTATTTTAATAAATTTGCAAAAATTTCTATATTTCTGTTTTTTTCTGTCAAGATGGAGTGCTGAGTGTACATTAATGAGAAATAAAATGAATTTTTTTGATTTTAGCAAATGGCTGCAATGAAACAAAGAGTGACAAATTTAAAGGGTCTGAATACTTTCTGTACCCACTGTATTTGATCTAGATTATTGATAAAGGGAAGAGAGTTTAGTGTTCTAGGGAGGCATAATAAAGATTCAAGGCCCAGCCATAAGCAGTTCTCTGTTTGAAAATGAGTCTGACATAATTTTTGTCAGGGATCAGCTGTGTAGCAGGCAGGAAGGGGACCCCAAGGCAGACAAGGTAAAGGTAAACGGTCTTTATTAGGCATAGTGCAGGGTAAAGCCACAACAAAACTGAAACATTAACAGGCATGAACAGAAAACCAGGAAGAACACGGGATGTACACAGCCGGGGAGCAGACGACGACGACGCGACAATAGACAGCGAAAACACGGGACTTAAATACACAGAAGGATTAATGAGGGAACGAAGAAACAGGTGGGAACACAGGTGACGCTGATAACCAAGACGAGACCAGGGGGAAGCAAAACTGAACACAACAGACAGGGGCCGGACAACTATCAAAATAAAACAGGAAGTAAGACGAGGAAACACGGAAGCAAACCTGACACAGAATACTGGGAGACACAAGGAACTAGAAATAACTGAGGGCAAATACAAAAGATAACAAAACATAATCTGAGAATACAGAAACAATACCAAGAAAACATAAAACACTGGGCCAGCGGCCCAGGTCATGACAGTACCCCCCCCTCAAAGGCCAGCTCCCGATGGCCCAAAACAGAGAAGAAAACCAAACCAGGGAGGGAGGCGGGGGGAACAGGACGGAGGGACCAAAGCCAAAACAAAACCAGGCAGGAAGGGAGCAAACAGGAAAAAAGGCCCAGGAACAAAAAAAAAAAACACAGGGGAGAAACAAAAAACAAGGATGCAGGCCAAAAACAGTCCAATAAACAAAACAGAACACGGGGACGGGCCAAAGGCAAGGGCCAACAAAAACCAAAACACAGGACAAAAACCAAAAGGCTACGGCACAAGGCCGGAAAGCTCCAATGGTCAAATCAAGGGCCAAAACGGAGAACAGGTCCGGAGCTAAGACAGATCACAAAAAAAAATAACAAATGGCAGGGGAAAAACTAGGCCAGCAGTTCAGGGGCCAAAAGGCAGAGTCCAAACCAGTAGCTGACCGCAGCTCCAGTGGCGGCGACAAGGAGACGACACAGGAGGCCGACCACGCTCCCAGCGGCGGCGGCGGCGATGAGGAGACCACCTCCACACAGCCTGAACTCTGAGGCAGCTTTCTTTTAATTTCTTTAAGTGGTCTTCAGGAACAGTTCTTCAGGCTTCTTTGAAGGACATTCAAAGTTCTTCTTTGGATGTTTTTGCCTTTGGTTCTGTTCTGCCCCACACTGCTCTGGCTCTGTGGAGGCCAATCCATGACTCAGCTCCATTGTGTGTTTTTCCTGCTCTGGCAGTGTGTTTGGGATCATTGCTGAAAAATGAAGCTGCTGCCAGTCAGACTTTTTCCAGATGGTGAAGATAGCTGTAGGCGCTCACTGTGTACCTCTCTCCTGACCTCCTCCATAATGATGAAGATCTGAGCCAAAAACTTCACATTTGGATTCATCACTCCATCAGACCTGTTGCCACTGATTTTCAGTCCAGTTCTTGAGTAATTTCCTAAACCTCAGTCTTTCCTCCCTGTTTTCCTTCCTTAAGAATGGCTTCTTGACAGCCATGCTTCCACTGAGACCATTTCTGATGAGGCTTCAGTGAACAGTAAATGGATCAAATCAAAGGTCAGATGCAGAGTAGTTCTGTGTAGTTGAGAGTAATTCTGTGCAAAGTAGAGTCCAAAATACTTACCAGATAGTCCTTAAGTGTGCACACTCCTCTTGTTTCAATGATATAATTCTGTAATAAATAAAACACATATGTAAGGAGGGTTTTAATATTTTTATTCTGCACCAATTCACCTCTTAACTGGCCACAGCTTCTCAGAATATCTCAGAAACCAAAGCAGCACAAAAGAAAAATTTAACGGCAAAAACCAGCACAAACGGAGCACTAACCGCTCACTCTATTTCCTGGAATTTTTCATGTGGGTGGGGTGTCAGCTTCACACAGCTCAATTAGCTATCTACTAAAGAGCACGGGCAGTTCCTTCACAATGTGCATGTGTGATCTCACTACGGTCATGCGCGCACTTTATTTGGAAAAAACTACACTTTAACATGAGTGGCTGACAAGTTTTCCACATCCCCACTGCTCGAGTTGTGCTCGATATGCAGAGAATGTCAGCATACCGAGCATTCTTTCTTTACTTCAGCTGTAGCCACCAGAAATGATCGCTATAACCAGTTTGCTAGCAGGGGCTGCCATTAGCACTAGCGATCACTCTGTGCTCCATCCACCCTGTTTCACACAAAGAAACATCTGCAGTACGGAAGTTAAAATATGCACATAAATTGTTAATACAAAAAAATTATTTCTTATCCTATTACTTGATTAATTGATGGAATAATTGACAAAATACTCAATTACAGAAATAATCAATAGCTAAAGCCCTATTTGTATTCAGAAAGCCATAATCAAACATTAGTTTTCAGCACCAGTGGAGCTGTGAAAGGCCTTCAAGAAAAACCTACAGGTGGCTGATGTTCAAATGTAGGAAATGCTTTTAGCAGCTGATCGATAAAACATCTGGATTATGTTTTTGTTGTGTATGCTTTTTACGTGATTTCTGCAAACCCATTAGTGGAAGGAAACGGCACTCTGGGACACATTAAATGCAATTTTTTTTTTTTTCTTTAAGCCTGTCATGTTTGGCAGATCTTGCAAACAGAACTGTGATCTGAATGTATTGTTGTGCCAAACATATTTGCTATTTCAAGACGAGCTCTATAGGTTTTCTATAGGCTCCTCTGGTTATTGTGTCACCCTTTTTTTTTTTTATTTGAATTATTTTTAACATGTTATTTGACTAATTGTGTTGGAGCTGACAGGCTTAGAAAAAAGAAAAGAGAAAGTAAAAAAAAAAGAGAAAGGGAAAGAAGAAGTAGAAAAAAGAAAGAAAAAAAAGAGAGAGAGAAAAATAGGGAGAAAATAGAACAAAGAAACAGGAAAGAGTGCAAGTAGCTAAGCCAAATAGTTCATCACTTATAAAACATAAGATATTGTCAATATTTGCAATTATAAACTGTGTGGGAAAAACAAAATAAAAGAAGCATGGTTACACAAACCAACCATTTTGTGTTATTACGTGTTTGTGTCATGAAATGTATTTACTAATGAGGGGAGAACGCAACAGCTCCGCCCATCAGAAGCTAGAGGTGGGCAAAGAAAGCCCCAGGAAGCCCAGGCCACCAGCAGCCCATCGAGACCTACGAAGACCAGAGGCCACTCATTCCAAAGAGAACCGCACACCCACCCCAGCAGATGGGAGAGAGAGGGCCCAGACAGAACCCCCTTCCCAGCCGAGGAGCACGGGCCCCAGAGAACCCGAGGCGATGAGAAGCCCCCCCCCCCCCCCCCCCCCCCCAGCGGCCAGCCCCCCACACAGGCCGGAGGCAGGGCTCCGGAACCCCCGGCACCCAAGGACCGCCCGACCCCCCACAGAGCCCCCCACCCCACCCCCACCCCCCACGCCGGAGAAGCCACCGCAGCCCCGCGCTGCAACCCCCAGGGGAGCAGGTCAACTCCCACGCCACAATATCCGGTCCCACCCAGGAACCCCGAGGTAGCCACACCCCAGGGGGGCAGGAAGGGAGGAAGCAACCAGCAGGGAGCGGCCAGGAGGCAAGGTACAGGCCCAGACCCAGGTCCAGCCATACATACAAACACACGCACACCCGCAAGCACACCCATGTACACATTTATGTACAAATACACATACATGCACATACACACTGACCCACATACATATATACACCGTATCAACACATTCACTCATTCACCCATACTCACGAAGACTGACAAATACACGAAGACACACATTCATCCATAGCTACCCACCCTCTGAAGATGGGGCGAGTGGAAACCATCCCAGGGCCAACAGCGACCCCAAGACGCCGCCAGCCCGGTCCCCAAGGAACCACCCGACCCATGCGAGATGACCCATCCACCCCTCCTCCTTCCCAACTTGTAAGTGTATGTCTTTATGTTTGTGAATGAATGTGGTGTATAGGGTGCAGTTAAAATTGAGGGGACAGTTGTGCCACAAGCACCAACTGCTGGTTGTCAGTGCTTGCCCACACTGCCCCCCCAGAACCCTCCATGTCTAAAGTGCAAATAAAATTTGGGGACAGACAGTGACGAGGATCCGAGTGGGGCCACCTTAGCGGCCCCATCTCATCAATCTCTGGGTAACATGCCTGCCCCAAAGGTCCTGTGTGTATTAAGTTGTATGTGTGTATGTGCTGTGAATTATAATGACTATAGTGCAATTAAAAAGGAGAGGCAGGTGGCCGTGCGGCTCTGCACATGGCCTCTCCACCCTACATTTGTGAGTGATGTGTATTCTGTGTGTGTGTGGTGGGGGGGGGGGGGGGGGGGGGGGGGGGGCATATGACCAGGAAGCCAAAAGGCAACCTGGAGGAAGAGAGCCAGCTGTCCACTGGCTCATTAGGCACCCCGGCCTCCCACACCCCAGCACAGGGCAGGGGGAGGTGTGCCCGGGGCCGTGGCGACAGCATCCCGGAGTCCTGCAGCACCTGAGACTGGCGCCATCGCACCCATCGCAGAGGGCGGGCCGCTCACACTAGACGCCCATTCATTCGACAATAGACACAAACGAACGACAGGACATACTGGCCTGAGTTGGAAATACTGTGCCCTGTCCCTCTCCAACCACCCCACCGCAGCCCCCACCTCCCACCCCACCCCCCCGCAATGCAGGCACCCCAGGGCCCCAAAAGCGCAGACCGGACACCCCGACGCAGGCCAGGTCAACCCACCCCACCCGGAGGTGCGCCCGGGACAGCAGAGACCCCCCCAGCGCCAGGGGGGACCCAACCGGGAGGTGGCGCGGCCCCAGGGCCCGCGCCCCAGACCCCGAGCCACACAGGGAAGACCAGCCAACCGACCGAAGGCCGGCACCCACCCCCCCCAAGCACCCCGGCCCACACCCCAGGACCGTAAGGCAGCACCATCCAAGCCCCCACCACCATCAACCAGGACAGGTACACAGACATCACCAGAAGGTCGCCTCAGGACTCCAGTCTCAGGAGGCTACCAGCTACACAGGCCCCCGGTGTCCTCCCCCGACCGCCTACAAAGCAAATCAGGAGCAGAGCCCACAGCCAACCACCCCCACTAAGTAATGGAGCTGATCAGTGGGAACCAAAGAGAGTCAAATTCCTCCAATTGGTTTTTAGAAGAAGCAGACATTCTCTCTAAACTAACATATAACATACACACCGGACGTGCTGCGTTTTTGTGACTAAATCGCCCTCATAAAACGCACTGTGAAAGAAAGGAAGCCGACATCAAACGATGATGTAATGAGGTTGTGATTTTTCCTAAACAAGAGAAGGAAGAAAAAGAGATTCTGGGTTCATCCAACACATTAGAAAGCGGCAGCAGGGAGAGTTTCATGGTTTGATCCAGGAGTTGAAGCTGCATCACGGATGGTTTCGCGCACATTTCATATCATCAGTGGGCAGTTGTTGTTGACAGAGTTGGGATCACATGTGAGGAGGCAGAGAATAATTTCAGAGAGCCAACTGACTCAGAACAGCGTGTAGCTGTGTGTCTGAGGTAAAATAGTCTGAGTTTACTGTTCCCACATCACTGTATATTCAGTACATCAGTGCGCGTTTTGAGCTATGAACTCACATGTTGCTAAATGCAGCGCTCTGATTTATTCGCAAAAACGCAGTGCGTCCGGTGTGTATATAGGTTACACAACAAGTTCACATCCGAAAGATTCAGAATTTCATGTCGTTTTTACGCAACGCATCCGGTGTGAAATGGCCTTTAGAGTGAAAATAAAGCCAGTCATGCAGTACAACATCTTATTCAATATTTTACACCTACTACATCACTAAAGTCAGTCGGTCTTGTAAAGTTTTGAGCAACCATGACTCAGTCCTGACTGTGGCAGCCTTTAAAACCCCCGTGTAAAACATGAATGATGGGTGATTTATAGTGGGTTGGATACTGTGCACATTGAGCCATGCATATTGCGATATAATCAAGACAGGGCCCTCCTTCTCCACCTCGCCTCGGACGTGACAGAGGCCTGGCTACCTGAAATCTTAGTCTTCTCTCCTCTCTCCCATCTGGGCCCCCGCTAGCCCCGGGCCGGGGCGTGCTGCCCTCCCAGCCCCTCCAGAAGCTCCGCCCCTGGCAGGCACACTTTGCTCCTCCCCTCCCCGCAGTGTTTTGACATTATACTGTCAGGTGACACGTAACATATTTTACTTAGGGAAAAAAAGGATTTTGTCAGCAGTATCAAACTCCCAGCCCAGGGGTTACTTCCGGCCCTGCCCCTGCTTCTGGCTCACAATTTTATGTAAAAAATATAAGACAATTTGGCCCTTTAAGTTACTTTTTTGACATTTCACTTTCCCCTCCAAATAAGAGACGTTATCAAAATGTCAGTTTAAAAGGCCAAATTGTCTTGATTTTTTACATCAAATCGCGGTCCAGAAGTAAGGGCCAGGGCCGGAATCATAAATGTTTTATAATGTTGTGGAGTGATAATTTTGTGCAGCTTGTTTATTTAAGAAAACATCCAGAAAATTAGTGAATGAAGGGATATTTTTATTACATTTTGTATTATATTTTCTGAACACTCTACCCAGGGGTGCAGCTATATACTTTCTGAGGTGTATGCGGACACATACTGTCAGTTCATAGAAAGTGCAGGAAAAGCCTCAGCAGGGCTCCGGGATGAAAGGTGGCTGTGAGAGTCGACCTTTCTCACGAAGCATCATAATGCGTCCCTGCAGCTTTGGGGACTGGACCGCGTGATAACTTGTCTCCGCCGCTGTGTTTGCAGCTGCGCTATTTGCTGATAAACTGGACACACTGCGCAGTTTATGCAGCGTTTTTCCGACTGTGAAGCGCAGAAATTCACATTACAGTTTTTACCTGAAAAATTTGCAACTTTTCATCAGTTTGAAATATATTCATGTGATTTTTGAAGAATAATATAATTTTATATTTTATTTAATGTGTTGAGGAAAAAAGCTGCTGTATTCTGGCCATTCAAATTTATTTTACTGATTTAAATAATTATTTTTAATCCTGTTCCGCCCGCGACTCAGAATGTGTCTTCAATTTTGGCCCGTCCTGTGACTGACAGCCCTGCTCTGTGTGAAACAAACAGCGGTGGATGGAGCAGCTACAAAGTTCTCTGTTCTTCATGTTGCTGATGAGGTGGTTGAAGAAGGACCTCCAGCTGTTTCCCAATAAAAGTTTTAAGGTGGTTACAGGAGTAAGCCCTGCTGCTTTGGTCTGAGCGCACTGTCTCAGTAACGGCTCCGACATAATTTACCGACTGTCTTTAAATGGGACAGGAGGAGGGGAGGTGAAGGAGCGCAGGGGCGCCTAATCAGCGCAGCGCCTCTGTTATTGATCATGTCATATGCACAGCTGTTAAATACAGAAAATGCAACTAGAGAAATATTTTCCCACATCGTTTTGGCGCCCCCCCTCTTGTGCGGCGCCCCTATGCATTGCATATAGTGCATACCCCCTTTTTGCGCCACTGACTCTACCTGAAAAAAAAAAAAGGTTTTCATTTGTTCTTGGGTGATCATTTTGTACACTTCATTTAAGAAAAAAATCCAGACATCACAATTGTGGGGAAAATTGTTTTGTTACTCTTCTAATGTTTCAGAAAAAAACTTTTATTTTGATAAAGTATTTTCTATTTACCTATAAACTCGGCCCAATTCTATCCTGGGTTTTAACTAATTAAGAGTGCAAAGGAAAAAAAAATCACGAAACACTTAAACTTCATGAAAATTCTTCATAATTATTAAAAAGTATCATTATCAGTATCAGTATTGGTGATACTGGCCCTGTATTTACTTGGTATTGGATCCATAACGAATCTTGCAGTATCTCACACCACTAGTTTTTAAGGCATGGCATGGGTTAGCGCCTTCTTACCTCTCCGGTCTTATAATCCTGCATACTTCCACTAGGTCAGGTCTGCTGAGCAAATGCTCCTAACTGTCCCAAGGTCAAGATTAAAACAGAGAGGTAATCGGGCCTTTGCAGCTGTTGCTCCGAAACTCTGGAACAAATTGCCCCTTCATATCAGGACGTCTCCAACAGCTGACACTTTTAAAACCCATTTTTATTCTTTGGCTTTTAAATCAGATTGAGTCTTGAGTTCTGTCTTAACTGTCATCTTATCTTATGTTTTATGGTATTTTATTTATTTTAAATGTAAAGCAGTTTGGTCAACTGCTGTTGTTTTTAAATGTGCTTTAGAAAAAACTTGACTTGTTTGTGTTGACTATTATGCTTTTTGGGAGTGTCAGCAGGTAAGCCACTGTCATGGCCCTGGACCGGTGGCCCAGTGTTTTTTGTTCTCTTTTGTATTGGTCCTCAGTTTGTTATTTCTAGTTCCTTGTGTTCTGTGTCAAATCTATGTCTTTGTTCCCCTGTAATCCCAGTTGTTTCTACTGCCCTCATTATCCTCTTGTGTATTTAAGTCCTGTGTTTTTCTGTTCCTGTTGTCATGTCCTCATCGTCATTGTTCTCCTGCTGTGTGTGCCTTATATCTGGAATATAAGTCAAGTAATTTTGTTGTGAACCTGAGCTGGTTCTGTTCAGCCCTGCCTTCTGTTCTGCATCTGGTAAATAAAGCTGAGTTTATATTTTACCTCTGTTTTGCGTATCCTGCCCTGGGGTCCTCTTCCTGCCTGCCGCACAGACATTTCATGACAGCCACCTATAGGAGCTATGGTGAGGGACCAAGGCCTCACTTTGCCACGGTCACGTGATGTAGGTGATTTGAACCATGAGTTAGAGCAATATTTCGAAACATCTACCGTGTATCACAAAAGTGAGTACACCCCTCACATTTCTGCAGATATTTAAGTATATCTTTTCATGGGACAACACTGACAAAATGACACTTTGACACAATAAAAAGTAGTCTGTGTGCAGCTTATATAACAGTGTAAATTTATTCTTCCCTCAAAATAACTCAATATACAGCCATTAATGTCTAAACCAGCGGCAACAAAAGTGAGTACACCCCTAAGAGACTACACCCGTAAATGTCCAAATTGAGCACTGCTTGTCATTTCCCCTACAAAATGTCATGTGACTCGTTAGTGTTACTAGGTCTCAGGTGTGCATAGGGAGCAGGTGTGTTCAGTTTTGTAGTACAGCTCTCACACTCTCTCATACTGGTCACTGAAAGTTCCTACATGGCAAAGAACTCTGTGAGGATCTTAAAAGACGGATTGTTGCTCTACGTGAAGGCTGTTATATAAGCTGCACACAGACTACTTTGTGTCAAAGTGTTATTTTGTCAGTGTTGTCCCATGAAAAGATATACTTAAATATTCGCAGACATGTGAGGGGTGTACTCACTTTTGTGATACACTGTACACTTTGGAAGCCCAACACAGTGTCAAAGCGTCTGTCTTGACTGTTCCATCCCTGTCTGATACCAGCAGGGACATTTGGCCTGAGTCGCATGTGTAGAATTTGGATCAAACTGTTACAGCATCAGAAGAATTTATTGTCATCATAAGTCAGACATACAATGAGATTATGTTCCAGAACACCCCTCCAAGAAAAAGACAAACAAATCAAACAAACAGTTGAGATAAGTGTCTGCGGCCTTGCAGCCATCAAAGGCGCCGCCGTTTTAAAAAGAAGATGGAAACATAGTGAATACAACGGGTAAGTGAGGAGAAAAAAAAAAAAACATCTCATACTTTGCCCCGTACTAGGGCAATACATGAGGTTCAAAAAACCCTGCATAGCATAGTGTGCACATAAACTGCATGGGAGCACTAGGTGGGGAAGGTAGGGGATGTGCCACCAGAGGCGAGTGAGTCCAGGGTACTATGAAGGCAAGCTAGCTCCCCCCTCAGCTAGCAGTTCATGATAATATTCATGATAAGGTGGATTAGTCAGCCTTGGTCACAAGGATACCAGTTCACACAGGTCACAAAGATGGCATGTTGTGATAGAGCATCTGTTTACACAACATCCTGAAGATGAGATACCACCTGAACCACATCCAGGCAGGAAGCCAAATTACAGATAATACAAGTTGTTTAGTACAGGCTGTCACTGATTAATTTCTGACAGCATTACAGTGCCTCTTAGGACTCTCAATGGCGTCTCCAATCATCCGAATTCTCATGGCTCCTTCCCTTGTCAAGACAAACATACACTTTACCAAGATTTAATCCATTCCCCTTAGAACACGGCCGAAACTGGCCTGCAAGCCTCAAGCCTCAAGTCCACCTTGCAGTTCAGCTCTACCAGGTACTGAGTCTGTGTGTGTACTGCTCTGCACAACCCTTTATACTGAGCAGGCAGTTTACCTAAGCCACAAACAACTGCCCAGATTTTCCGAATTTCACGATAAAACAGGTATCCCCCAAGGCCAATCAGAAGAGATCCTGTTATCCAGGTACTGACAGGGACTAGAAAGAGAGCAGATTTCTCCCATACTGGCTTCTCTTCATTGGCTCCCTGTTAAATCTAGAATAGAATTTAAAATCCTTCTCCTCACATACAAGGTCTTGAATAATCAGGCCCCATCTTATCTCAAAGACCTCATAGTACCATATCACCCCAACAGAGCACTATGTTCTCTACGTCCTCGACGGACAGGGCCGTCAAGCACATCATCTTCCAGTCACCCCAGGAATCCATGATGTAGCCAGCCGGAGATGTCCTGGCGGGACAGGAGGGTTCTCCTTCCCTCTGTCTCTTCGTGGAGAAAATCTTATCAAAAGCATTGAGAGACCAGCTGACCAAATCCATAATTTTTAATTTCCAGTACGGACGATGTGTAGAGAGAGGCTCTTAAAGCACAGCAAAGCAGGGCAGATAAGGAATGGATTGGGAGAGAAAGAAAAGGCATCCACCTCTGCTGTGAGCGAGAGGAGAATGGACATAACACCCTGAGCTGGACCAGAATATCTTTGAATAGTTTAATCAGCCCTCTTTCAGATAAAATGATGAACTCGTGGAAAATGTGACTAATTTTTTTCACAGTTACCACCTTGAAATGTCAGAATATTAGGAACAACCCAATTTTACAGCATCAGTTCTTAAAATCAAACCTATGAGAAAAATGACCCCAAATCAGAGAATCACTAACAATCCGAGAAACTTGTCAAAGGGGAACTCAGCAGCATCTCCTCAGTCATGGAGCACAGCTCCCTCTAGTGGTCAGTGCTGAGCTCCTCCTTCCTGATCTCTGGATGAAATCTCAGCTCTGATGGAGCTTTGTGTGTGTTTGCTGAGTGTGTGTGAGAGCTGCTGCTCACAATAAACTGAAAGTGTTTGAGGAACAAAGAGAAACAGACGTTTGTTGGAGAAAGCTGAGCAGAAAGAAGCAGCTGATGATCCAGTGAAGACACTCTGAGCAAACTGACTGAATGAAGCAGAGATTTGATTGAGGACTGACAGAAAAGTGCATCCAGCAGGAGATGATTTCATGTGGAAGAACAGAATCTAGAGAATCTGAAAAAATCAAGTCCAACATCAAAGGATCCAAATGTTTCCACTCGGCCTGAGTCATCAGGAATATTTCAGAGTCATTCAGAGCATGAACACACATGAAGAATCCAAGGTATCGATCAGATCCAAGAAGATCAGATTTCAGGACCGGACTCTTCACAAACACTGAAGAGTCAAAGTTGGATTGAGTCTTTCTGCCCTGTGTCTGAGTTCAGTGTCTCTAACATCCTCTGTACTCACTGATTAGAAAGACAACAACATGTTGGACTGTTCCTGGATCAGTCAGTGACATGTTCCTGTCCCACAACCACTTTACTGACACTGAGTCACCATGAGAGGAGCAGCAGAATAAAGCTCATACTGACAACATTAGAACCACATTAGAACAGCGAGACAGAAACACATGTATCTGTGGAGAACACAGAGACACTGTGGGTTAAGTTTGAGACATCAGGGAGGGAGGGGCTGCTCTCACAGACTGCTGTACTGATCATTAACCAGCAGGGGGCGCCCTCACTGCGTTTAAAAGCACAGATCTCAGGTTTTTCTTATCTACAAACATGACCTGGCTGGTCCCAGCCCCTACATTAATGCATCACACCGTTTACCAGCTGTACATTGATTATATGACACACAAAAACCTGAAATACTTAAGCACTTCCAGATTTAGAAAATTCCTCCAACACCATATTTTTGTAATGACATTAAAAGAATGTCACAATCAAATTATGACAACATAACTTTTTAATGTTTAGAGTTTCAAAGTACTACTGATAAGAATGATATTTTCTATCTCGTCACATCTTTAACTTCTCGTTCCAGATGTTGTTAGTTTATTCTGTATGTACTCCACAGCTGCTCTGGTTCCTTCATCCACTCTGCTTCTCATCTCCTCCAGTTTCTGGACCTTCTCTGTGTCTCCTTCCTCCTTCATCTTCTCAATCAGGAAGTCCAAGTGGACAACAGTGGAAACTGACTCAATTTTTAGGGCAAGCTCGTTCAGACTGACAACATGTTGGTAGGACTCATCCAGATATTTTGATCTCTCTGCTGTCAGTTTCATCATTTCCTTTTCAAGATTTTCCAAAAGGCTTGATTTGTTTTGACCTTCATCTTTATTTCTCTCATATTTTGCCTTCATTTCTTCCATCGTCTTTGTAACTCTTCTTGTCTTTGTCACATATCTCCACTTGTATTTCACATGTTTTGATGCAGGACACTTCCTGGTACAAACAGTGCAGCGTCCATCTTTCATGACCTCACAGTGTCCAGGATACCAGGCTGTTGTGCATCCAGGATAGTGACAGTTCTCCTCACAGACTGTACAGCACAGAGCTCCTTCATAAAACAAAACCCACATCCCACCTTTAATATTTTCTTTTTCCTTGTAGACCTCATCAACTTCTACAATGAACTTTTTAATTCTTCTTCACAATCTCTTCATGAGTCTTCAGAGCTACTTGAATTTGTCTGATTTCTCTCTGTTTCAGTTCAGTCACTTTGATTTTCTCTTGCAGATTTTGGATGCTGGCTTTCAGTTTGACGCGTTTCTTCAACACCTTTTTTTGTTTTCGTCAGTCTTTGAGGTCCACATCTTCCTAGAAAGCTTACAAAATAATGCATCTGGCGCTCCGTTAAGTCCCATGATTTTTTTAAAGAGTCCTCATATTCTTCTTTTCTCTCTTGGTTATCAATCAGGAAGTAAACAGGCTCATTCTTCTCATTTCTGGCACATTTAATTTTGCAGCTTCAAGAGCTTTGAGAGCATTTTCCGGTGGCATTCCATCTGAGTGCGTCATGAGAGCTACGATGTTTTTCTCCAAGTTTTTTCCAAACAGAGAAATCATTGAACTGAAGATGTACTTCTGTCGGTCACTCAGTCGATTATCTGTGGCCCTCATCACCAGACCCACTGAATTAAGTTCATGAACTCCATCATCTGATCGAAACAAGACTAGCAATCTTTCACTGATGATGTCATCTTGTTCAATCCCTCTGGTGTCTCCATATCCAGGAGTATCGATGATGGTCAGAGAGTAGGGCAGAGTTTTACCTTCAAAACCGAAGATCTCGTAAACGATCACATCTGAGGTCTGACTTTCTGTCTGATTTATCCCCTCCTCCTCCTCTACCATCTGAAACCAGACTTGATCCTCCCACTTCACTCCCATGGTGTAGTTGACCAGAGTGTTGATCAGAGTAGATTTCCCCCCTCCTGTTTCACCCACAAGTAAGATGGTTTTATTCATTTTATTAATGTCTTTTTCACCAACAGTGATTCTTGTCAGCGTTTCAAACTTCTCTTCTTTAGGTCGCAGCTGGTAGACAGCAGGAGGTCCTGAAGAGATGAGAAAACTGCCTGATGAGATATCCTCATATAGTGATGAGATGAGATTTATTCTGCAGGGAACATACATAATTGTTTCTTTATTATTTTCACATGATATAATACTTAAGTAATCCATTTCTGCTCAATCTTGACATCAAATTAAATTATTTTTATAGCCAATAGTTCTCCCCAAGAAGTCAAAGCCAAATCTTTTCTTTTAGCATTCATTGTGTTGTGTTTTTCCTTTTAGAAAATATAACACTGCAATTATGCATCTTCCTTGTATTCACTGTGTTATTAACACAGAGATGAAAAAAACACAAGTTCCTGAAGGCGCTGGATGTTGTAGGGCCGTCTTGGTTGACACGCCTCTGCAACATCGCGTGGAGATCTGGGGCAGTGCCATTGGATTGGCAGACCGTGGTGGTGGCCCCCATCTTTAAGAGACCGGAGGGTGTGCTCCAACTTTTGGGGGATCACACTCCACAGCCTCCCCGGTAAGGTCTATGCCAGGGTGCTGGAAAGGAGGGTTCGTCCGTTAGTCAAACCTCGGATCCAGGAGGAACAATGCGGTTTTCGTCCTGGTCGCGGAACGCTGGACCAGCTCTTTATCCTCTCAAGGATATTAGAGTGTGCGTGGGAGTTTGCCCAACCAGTCTATATGTGCTTTTTGGACTTGGAGAAGGCATTTGACCGTGTCCCTCGGGGTGTCCTGTGGGAGATCCTGCGGGAGTATGGGGTGTCTGGCCATTCAGTCTTTGTACAACCGCGGTGAGAGCTTGGTCCGTATAGCCGGTAATAAGTCAGATATGTTTCCTGTGGGTGTTGGACTCTATCAGGGCTGCCCTTTGTCACCGATTCTGTTCATAATTGTTAGGCGTAGCCAGGTGGCGGAAGGCTTCTTCCTCGGTGGCCTCAGAGTCTCATCTCTGCTTTTTGCAGATGATGTGGTCCTGTTGTCTTCATCAGGGGGTGGCCTCCAGCTCGCAGTGGAATGGTTTGCAGCCGAGTGTGAAGCAGCTGGTATGAGAATCAGCACCTCTAAGTCTGAGGCCATGTTCCTCAGCCAGAAAAGGGTGGAGTGCCCTCTCCGGCTCAGGAATGAGTTCTTGCCCCAAGTGGAGGAGTTCAAGTATCTCGGGGTCTTGTTCACAAGTGACGGGAGAAGGGAGCGGGAGATCAACAGGCGGATCGGGGCTGCTTCTGCAGTGATGCGGACGCTGCACCGGTCTGTCGTGGTGAAGAGGGAGCTTAGTGTAAAAGCGAAGCTCTCGATTTACCGGTCGATCTACGTTCCTACCCTCACCTATGGTCACGAGCTTTGGGTAGTGACAGAAAGAATAAGATCTTGAATACAAGTGGCAGAAATGAGTTTCCTTCGAAGGGTGGCTGGCCTCTCCCTTAGAGATAAGGTGAGGAGTGCGGCCATCCCGGAGGGGCTCAGAGTAGAGCCGCTGCTCCTCTACATCGAAAGGAGCCAGTTGAGGTGGCTCGGGCATCTGATTAGGATGCCTCCTGGCAGCGTCTTGGGTGAGGTGTTCCGGGAATGTCCCACCGGGAGGAGGCCCCGTGGTAGACCCAGGACATGCTGGAGAGATTATATCTCTCGGCTGGCCTGGGAACGCCTTGGGGTCCCTCCGGATGAGCTGGAGGAGGTGGCTTTGGAGAGGGAAGCCTGGGCTTCTCTGCTTAGGCTCCTGCCCCCGCGACCCGGCCCCGGATAAGCGGAAGAGAATGGATGGATGGATGGATATCACGTGACTGAGACAAGCATCTTGACATGCATCAACAGTGGGACAAAAATGGAAATAAAGGGATAAAATGGAGATAATGTAACTTATTTATTCTTTCAGTGTGGCCTTGTACCAGATGATTAACAGACCAGTACTGGTCCTCAGCCCAGGGGTTGGGCCTGTATTGGATCCTACTCTTCCCAGTGATTTGTAGGAAACTTCAGTTTCAACTGAGTTTCATATAGGATTGAATCAACTCCATTTTGGCCAGAACGAAACTCAGGGACCCCGAAAATTACAACCCAACACAACCAGGACCTAAACCACTTTGCTCCTCTTGAATCTGAGGTTTGACTATCAGACAAACTCTCCTTTCCAGCAGCCTAGAATCAACCTTCCTTCCTGGGGAGGCTGAGGAGTGTAATCCTGCCATAGTTGGATCACACCCTTCAGTCCCCCATCAGGACAGGAACCTCTTGAGATTTGACAACTCATTTTCAAGGGGGGGAGTCACAAGCTCAGGTATCATAGTGCATAGACCTCAACAAATTGTGACATTTTGACCACCTTCAATGATAGTAACATGCTTGTTATAGCAGACAGTGCACTAGTTTGTATGATTCTGTAACTAGATCATTTGCACAGCTGTTTAACATACCTCTGTTGCAGAGCTGCTCTGGTTTCTTCTTCAACTTGACTTTCAATCTCCTCCAGTTTCTGTACTTTCTCTGTGTCTCCTTTCTCTTCTATCTTCTTAATCAGGAAGTCCAAGTGCACAGAAGTGTTTACTGAATTAACACATAGGGACATTTGATTGACTCTGACAACATGTTGGTATGTTTCATCCAGTAGCTGTGACTTTTCTTCGGTCAGTTTGTTTATTTCCTGTTCACGGTTTTCCAAAAAGGTCAACTTAGATTCAGTTTCATTGATTTCAAACCTTTTCCTATTCTCAGCTTTCCTTAACCTGGTCACATACCTCCAGTTTTCTCTTACATGGTCTGATGCAGGACACTTCCTGGTGCAAACAGTGCAGTGGCCATCTTTCATGACCTCACAATGTTCAGGTTTCCAGCCCAGTGTGCATCCAGGATAGTGACAGTTCTCCTCACATACTGTACAGCAGACAGCTGCTTCCAGCCCACACATCCCACCTCTGATAGGCTCTTTATGTTTGCAGACTTCAGCAACAAGTGGAATGAAGTCTTCATTCATCTTTGGCTCTTCATTTTTCTTCAGAGTTTCTTGAATTTGTGGGATTTCTCTCTGTTTTACTTCAATAAAGTTGATTCTGTCTTGCAGGTTTTGGATGCAGGCTGTCAGTCTGATGCCCTCATTCAGAACTTCCAACGTTGTCTCCAGCTTTTGAGGTTCAGTTTATTTCTAGAAAGGCTGTGAACTGGCGAATTCCTTTCTCTGTTACTTTCCACGCAAACTCCAGATGGAGCTCATTTTCCTCTGTTCTCTCTATGCTCTGTTGGTTATTAAATACAAAATGAACAGGCTGATTCTTCTCATTTTTGGCACATTTAATTTTTGAAGCTTCAAGAGCTTTTAGTGCATTTTTTGCTGTTCTTCCATCTGAGTGTGTGATGAGAGCTATGATATTTTTCTCCATGTTGTTTCCAAACAAAGACATGAGTGAATCAAACATGAGCATCGGTCGGCCATTCAGTTGATTATCGGTCACTTTGATCACCAGACCCACTGCATGAACTTCATCAACTCCATCCTCCGATCGAAACAAGTCCAATAATCTTTGATTTATGATGTCATCTTTTTCAGTCCCTGTGATATTTCCATATCCAGGAGTATCGATGATGGTCAGAGAGTAGGGCAGAGTCTTCTCTTTAAAATCAACGATCTCGTAAACGATCACATCTGATGTTGGAATTTTGTTCTCCTCGACGATCTGAAACCAGACTTCATCCTCATATTTCACACCCATGCAGTAGTTGACTAGAGTGTTGATCAGAGTAGATTTTCCTGCTCCTGTTTCACCCACAAGTAAGATGGTTTTATTTATCTTGTTCACATTTTTTTCACCAACAATCATTCCTGACAAATTTCTAAACTTCTCTTTCTTGGTTCTCAGCTGGTAGACGGCAGGAGATCCTGAACGGATCACAACTTTGGAGATAATGTCCTGATATTTGGATTCGATGTTAGTCTTCCTGTAGAAAAACGTCAAACTGTTAAGTACACGTTTTAACAGCAATTACTAATAGCAGCTGGATAGAGGACGTTGCCTTTGTTGCTTGTGTAAGACTTGTGGTTCCTCGGATACTTAAGAGTAGAATGGGAGGCAGAGCCTTCAGCTTTCAGGCCCCTCTTCTGTGGAACCAGCTCCCAGCTTGGATTCAGGAGACAGACACCCTCTCTATTTTTAAGATTAGGCTTAAAACTTTCCTTTATGATCAAGCTTATAGTTAGGGCTGGATCAGGTGACCCTGAACCCTCCCTTATTTATACTGCTATAGGCCTAGGCTGCTGGGGGGGTGGGGGTGGGGGTTCCCATGATGCACTGTTTCTTTACATTCACCTTATTTACTTTTTTTATACTCCACTCTGCATTTAATCATTACTTATTATTAATCTCTGTCTCCCCCCCTCAGCAGATGACCCCCCCTCCCTGAGCCTGGTTCTGATGGAGGTTTCTTCCTGTTAAAGGGAGTTTTTCCTTCCCTCTGTCACCAAGTGCTGCTCATAGGGGTCGTTTGACTGTTGGGTTTTCTCTGGATTATTGTAGGGTCTTTACCCACAATACAAAGCACCTTGAGGTGACTGTTGTGATTTGGTGCTATATAAATAAAATTGACCTGAATTAGTATTTAAACCCAGGCGTTTAAATTCCTGGGTCTCGCCACCTTTTGGTTTGAGAACTGAAGAAGCCTTTTGGATGAGAGGTGAAACGTCTTCAGTCTAGTTGCCTTTTTTAAGCCTCAGAGACTTTATTGTAACACAACATATTTAAAAAGTTTATAGCATTTAGATTTCTTTTAGTTTTAATGGTTAATTTTACTCACTTTGTTGCCATGGTGATGAATAGTACAGAGGTGTCCACACAGGTACTAGTGTCTGGATTAAATAAAGCAAAAACTGAATTAAGAATTTCAAACTTTTTGAAAGAAAAACAAAAGAAAAGAAAAGACAAATAAAAGAAGACTAAAACAGGCTCTGTAGTTCTTTCAGTACTTTGTGTTCACCGAACTCCTGTCAGGAGCCCCATTCTTGTCATTTAAAGTAAGTCTCTGAAGTTTCTGTGGGTTTCAAGGCATTCAAAAGAACTGTGCAACACTCTTCACTTCCTAAATTAAAGTTAATTATGTAATAGATATGGTTTTGAGTAGAGTTAATTACTCAGATCATTTGTGAATTTACAGAGTTGAAAAAAGAAACATCTCATCCTTGATCTCACCTGTGTCTTTGGCTTCAGCTCTGTGATATTTGAGCAGGTAGAAAGAGCAGAGTTTAAGTCCATGTTCACTTTATATACCAGCAGAAGAAGGGACCGCCCCTCTGTACTCACATGATTTCACAGAATTACTGTTTTCCTTTTGTAATTTTCTTATCTTCAGTTCATGAATATATGCTGTGAAGCTCCAACAACAAACTGCTTTATCTACAGTTTCTGCAGTAATGAAACCAATAATAAACACTGACATGAATTACACATATTCATGTGTTGAAACATGTTGTGACCTTTTTTAGAAATTACACAATGAAAAGAGATAATGTCTCAGAAATATGTCAGATGTTCACTTTAAATCTCTGCTTACTGCTGATGTTTTTCAGAATGTAAATATTATCCTAATATTGGGAAGATATTTATCAATTACCAAGTTATCAATGCAGATTTTAAATATATTTGCATTTTGGGTTTTCTTTGGTTCAGTCTTGCCTCGTTCTTTTATACTGAGAAAAGTGTAAATTAATGACTCATTTTTTAATACATGAGCATTTGGGACTGTTTATATGAAACAAGCTGGACAATGTAGGCATTGTGTGTGAGCTCATGTCTGATGAAGAAGGTGCGTCTGCGGGAAATAGTTTCTGAAGTGTTTACAGGGTGTTCCCGTAAAAACAAAGTGTGATATTCAGGCCCGGATTAAGGTGGGTCTGGGCCCCGGGGCAAGGCGATTGCAAGGCCCCCCCCCCCCGCTCCGAGCCCATACCAACCCAACCCCCCCCCCCCCCGACACACACTCCCCTACAAAAGTCTCTTTCTGCTCTTCCTTCGTGCAAAATCATCTACCAACTCATCAAAGTTCAGCTGTTGCACAAACTGTGATTCAACTGCAAGAAGTGAGAGGGAGTTCAGACGATTTTGGGTCATTTTCATCCTGAGCTCATTTTTTATTCGAGCCATTCTGGAGAATGACCGTTCCCCTTCACAGTTCGTAATTGGCAGAGTCAAGAACAGTCGAAGTGCGATGTAAAGACTTGGAAAAGTGGACTGCAAATCCAAATTTACCACGGTCTTTAGCATTGTATTTGGGCATCTTTGTTCTTTTGGAATGAATGATTTGAATTGAACAAGTTCATCTGCCAGGCTCATGGTTAGATCAGTGGGATATGCTGCAGCAAGTGCTTCGGCCCTTGAAGTGAGCTCACTGATTGACATATTATCAGGCATGAAAAGAACATGAAAAAGATTGGTCAAGTGTGTGTATGCAGTTAACCGATGGTCAAGACAGGACACAAGCTTGTCAATTAGAACATTGAACGTTTCAATTCGAAACTTTTCTTTTCCACCTAATTTAACATCTGGCTCTGCACTTTCATCAGCCATATGTTTGCGCTTCTTTGTGCGCTGGAGATCATGTCTGTAGTCTTGGGAGACTGAATCAGTAACACTTAAGGCTGATCTTTCAAAATGGGCAAAATTGTCTCTCTGTGCTGCCACAAAATCACAAAGAGAACTGAGAAGCTGTGTTGCCGTATTTATGTTGATGTTAGGCTTCTGTAACTGCAGGCTTGTGGCTTGGAACCGCTGCAGTATTGTATCCCAAAAGTATGCCATGACAGCTATCTCTAGGGTGTCCAGCTTGCCACAAAGTGCAGAGGCCTCACTTCTAGTGTCACGTTTCTCCTGTGGATCTTTGGAAATATTGTTCAGTGAATCTCTCAGTTGTGCATAATATTTCCACAGAGCATTTGTTGATTCAGCTCTTGCACTCCAGCGAGTGCCTGACAAGGACTTCAGTGTGAGTTTCACATTTGTATTTCTGAAAACCTTTCCCCACCTGTGTGTTGAAGAGGCACAAAATGTGTACAAAGATTGCAGGAAGTCAAAGAAACGCCCAGCTTCTGGGCTACTGTCAACAGCATTGACACCAACTAAATTCAATGAATGCGCAGCACAGGGGAAATAACAAATCAATGGGTTTATGCCTTTCAGATGAGCTTGAACTCCATTGTACTTTCCTGACATATTACTTGCATTGTCGTAAGACTGGCCACGACAGTTACTTATGTCTAGGCCCAGGTTCTCCACCATTGCAACAACACACTCAGCCAAATTGCTCCCGCTATGATTCTCAATAGGCTCGAAACCCAGAAACCGCTCAACAACGTCTCCCCCAGCTTCAACAAATCTGAAAATAAAAGTGAGTTGGTCCACATGTGCAAGATCGGGAGTGGAGTCAACGATAACAGAAAAGTATTTGGCCTCTTTTATCTCACTGATAATCGCTTCCTTTGTTTTTTCTCCCATTAAGTGGATAAATTCCCCACAGATTGTGGATGAGAGATAGGACACAGAGCCTTTGCCCTTGCCTCCAAACCTTTGGAGATGGTCAGCTAGAAAAGGGTCAAATTTGGCCAACAGTTCGATAATGCCTAAGAAATTACCATTGTGAGGTGATCCAAACTGCTCGTCATCTCCCCTGAATGCAAGGCCCCTCTCTCCCAAAAACTGAATTACAGCAACAACTCTTCTCAAAACATCCCGCCAGTATTGCCTTTCTGCATCAATTTGTTTCATAAGATCAGAATCAATTCTTCCTGTGTCTTTGGAACGACTGTGTAATGCTAACATGCAAGCCCTATGCTCCTCATTCCTCTCATGCTCACCGATACGCTCAGAATGTTTCCAATCAGAAAACCCATTGACAAATGCATTGCACTTACTTGAGAACAGTTTGCAAGCAAAACAATAAATGCAACCAGAGGAAGGTGAGTAAAGGAGCCACTGCCTTTCCACAGACTGACCATTAGGTAGACAGCATTTGACTAAGGAATTTGTGAAACTCCTAGTGCCACCCCCCATGGTCATATCTCTAATTGAGGCAGGGTACTTTTCACTCCGATTTTGAAAAGCAACTGCTCCTCTACTAACCAGAATCGACTTAGCCTGTTCAGTAATGGCATTTGGCCACAAAGCAGGGTCATTAACGGTTTCACACCAGGAGTTTGAGGTCCTAGCTGCTAATGGGATACTGGTCTCAGTGTACTCCTCCTGGTCTGACAGTGAGTCTGCTGTTGTAAGAGTACACGAGTCTGGAATGGCTGTGGTATTTGAGCATGAAGCAGAAGATCCATGACTGGAGATGGTGTCCCCAGCTTCTGGGTGGAAACTGAGCTCTGTGTGTGGCCCTGAAGCCTGAGCCTGAGAGGCCAGGTCTACACCGGATTGGATCTGTGTGGGCTCCGGCATGATCAAATCAGTGGTGCTCTCTACACTGCTGCAACTCGGACCACTGATGACATTATCAACATTGGTATCAACATTGGAATCCTTTGGCTTATCAAAAAAGCCAGAAATCGAAGGCACATTTTTTAAGAAGTCAGCCTGTTTTGCCTCTCTGTTTTTTTTGGCTCTTCGCTTTGAAGCGCCACTTTTTTGTTTGCAATCCATAGGCCTACTATTAATGACAGTTGCAAAAAAAAACAAAAAAAAAAAAACAAGACAAACAAAAAACCAAGTCGCCACTGGCTCTGTGAAAAGTCACTTGATGACAACACGATATATGATTAAGGGCAGAAGCTAGATAAAGGTAATATCTCAACCGTGTAAGACTTCCTAAGACAGAACAGAATATGATGAAATGATTAAAATGGGAAAAAGTCGCTTATCAGCTTTTTAGTTATTAAAGATGGCCAAAAGTTGCAGTGTGAAGCTTAAAGGCAGAAAGTAGCTGTTGTTTACATATCAAAACTAATAGGCAATGTCGCTAAATTCACTAAATGAAGTTGCCAGAGAATGGCCAAATACAATACAACACTCCTTAAAGTTCGGAAGGTGTTATATTTAAACACGAAATACACTAGCCTTTTAAGGTAGGCTTTTAACCTTTAAAGGTGTAATGTGATATTCGTATAATGTGATATAGTATAATGTGATATAGTACACAATAATAAAATATAAATGTATACAAGCCTTTAAAAAGGCTGTTGAATATTAAACTACATATGATGATATAGTATGATATAATATAATACAATATAATATAAATGTATACAAGCCTTTAAAAAGGCTGTTGAATATTAAACTATACGTATAATGATATAGTATAGCTTAATATAATATGATACAAATGAATGCAAGCCTTTAAAAAGGCTGTTGATTATTACAACTAAACAAGTGATGTTGCACAGGTTGAATGCAAAGCAATTTGTCAAGCAGTAAGCCAAGGTCAAGTTCTGAGTGAACAGAAGTGATGCAGGGGGTTATATAAATATAGAGAGAGCCAAAGTCTCCGCCCCTTCTTTCAGTCCACTACTTGTGGCCAATTCAGCGACTTTTGATGGTCCCTGGCGACTAAAAATGTCGTGTAGCGCCTTTGGCAACTTTTTGGTCAGCTGATGACTCAACTCATCTTTTCAGTGGCATTGTCCGTTGATTCTCGCTATCCCGACATGCCGCTATTCCAACAACTAATGTAATAAATATTTGCCTTTACTGACGGTTAGGGTTAGGAATAGTTTTAGGGTAAGGCATATGCCTTTATTGACGGTTAAGGTTAGGAATAGTTTTGGGTTAGGCACATTTAATTAAACAGTGTGTCAGTAATAAACAAAACCAAAACATACCGCTATGCCGACAATAGAAATCAATGGCAATAGCGACACGCACCCGGCATAGTCATTGTTTTTCAGCATAAATGTAACTCTGTGCTGCTATCAGAAGTGTTTCTCATGGTGAAATAGTGCTGCAGATTAGCTCTAATCTTTAAAAATTGCTAGCATTGCCCTTTTGCATTATGAACGCAGCCATGCATGCACGTTTTCTAGAGATGAGCGTTGTGTATGACGCTTTGCCATCATATGTCACGTCATGACGTCATCTGGCGATTTTTCAGAGAGCCAATAGTGACTTTCTGTGATTTCCACAGGAAAATCCATATTGGACATCCAAATTTGTTCATATGGACATATGCAAGCGAAATCTGCAAAGTTGAGAGGTACAAAACCTTGTGTTCTTAAGGTGAATATCTACTGGTGTATTACTCTCCCCGAAGAGAACTAATAGGTTATAATGACAAGTGAATCACCATGTCATTTTGTGTGCAAACAATATTGTGCAGGAGCGAAATCACTTCCCACAGAATATAGATACAAGTTCTGCTAGCTCTCTACTGGGGCCAGCGTTAGGCCCAGGATATGCGGTGGTCACAAAGCGACAGTGTTGCTAGGTCTAGTAACTTGTGCGCATCTCTAGCGATAAAAGAAACCATCTATTGACTTTGGCGATTTTATGGCGAATCTGGCTACTTGTCTTTTAAGTGACAAAAGCATTATTTTTAAACACAACTGTAGCCCTGCGCCACTGTCAGAAGCCATTCTAATGGAGAAATAGGGCAGCAGATTAGCTCTGATCTGTAAAAAGCTGCTAGCACTGCCTTGGTTAGCAATACCTATTCCGACATCCCGCTATGTCGACATGTCGCTATTCCGACACTTCTTCACTGATGGTTAAGGTTAGGAATAGTTTTGGGTTAGGCACATATCGCTATGCCGACAATAGACATCAATTGTCGGCATAGCAGCATGTCGCAATAGCGACATGAATCCCACTGCCTTCTTGTAGGATAGTCGTAGCCGTGCACCCGTTATAACGCTGTGACATTATACATAATGTCATGACTTTATCTGGCGACTTCTAGCGACTTTTGAGAGAGTCAATAACAACTTTCTGTGATTTTCTTAACAATACTGAGTCCACTGGAAAATCGACATTGGAAATCCAAATTTGTTCACTGAAAAAATACAGTTGCTCTTTCAATGACATAAGTCTTTAAGTACAATATAATTTATTCCAATACAGTTATAATATTATGTAAATGTCTATGAGCTTTTAAACAAATTGTTGGTGGCTAAATCTGATATGTGAGATATTAATAAAATAATATTGATAGAAGTTTCGATAAATGGATTTAAGAATATTAGATTCAATTTTCACTTAACTGTGGGACATATGGAAGCGTAATCTACAAAGTGAAGTGGTACAAAACCTGGTGTTCCGAAGGTGAATGTCTACTTGTCTATTACTCTCCCCGAAGACAACTAATAGGTATCATGACAAGTGAATCACCATCGAAATCACTTCCCACAGAAAATAGATACAAGTTCTACTAGCTCTCTACTGGGGCCAGCGTTAGGCCCAGGATACGTTGTGGTCACGAAGCAGGTGTTGTCAATTGAGAAACTTTGCCGTTAGATTTAGTGACTTGTGGGGGTTACACCTCTCCATTACGAAACCCCGCTACTCCGAAACCCGAAACCGGGGGTGCATATCCCTACCCCCTTACCCTAACCCTAACCCCGTTCGGAGTGGCGGGGTTTTGGAAAGGAAAAACGTCCGCACTTGTGGGCGTCCCTAGCGACAAAAAAACATTTAGCAACTTTCGCAACCTTTTGGTGAATCTGGCTGCTCGTCTTTAAAGTGACAAAAATCATTGTTCTCAACATAACTGTAGCTTTGCGCCGCTGTCAGAAGCATTTCTAACGGTGAATCAGTGCTGCAGATTAGCTCTGATCTGTAAAAATCCGCTAGCACTGTCTTCTTCTACTACAGACATAACCGTCTCCACACGTTTTCTAGAGATTGGCATTGCGTGCATGGTGCTGTGACATCATACGTAATGTCATGATGTCATCTGGTGACTTTAAGCGACTTTTCAGAGAGCCAATTGCGACTTTCTGTGATTTTTAGCAGGACTGAGTCCACTGGAAAATCCATATTGGTTTTTCTCTTACAATGGCTGCCGTTCCTCATGGCCCAGGGATCCTCTGGTTGCCATACATCATGGCTCAGGGGCCCTCTGGTTGCCATATTCTGTGGCCCAGGGGCCCTCTGGTTTTCGTACTGCATGGCCAAGGGACCATCTGGTTGCCATATCCTGTAGCCCAGGGGCCCTTTGATTGCTGTCCCCCTAGGCGCTCTAGTCGCCGTACCGCATAGCCCAGGGGCCCTTTGATTGCCATTTCCTGTGGCCCAGGGGCCCTATGGTTGCCATATCCCGTGGCTCAGGGGCCCTTTGATAGCCGTCCACCGTGGCCCAGGGGCCCTCTGATTGCCGTCCCCCGTGGCCCAGGGGCCCTCTGATTGCCGTCCCCCGTGGCCCAGGGGCCCTCTGGTTGCCATATCCCGTGGCTCAGGGGCCCTTTGATAGCCGTCCCCGTGGCCCAGGGGCCCTCTGATTGCCGTCCCCCGTGGCCCAGGGGCCCTCTGGTTGCCATATCCCGTGGTTCAGGGGCCCTTTGCCATCCCCTGTGGCCCAGGGGCCCTCTGATTGCCGTCCTCCGTGGCCTAGGGGCCCTCTGGTTGCTGTACGACATGGCCCAGGGGCCCTCTGGTTCCTATGTCCTGTGGCCGAGGACCCTCTGACTGCTGTCACTCCCCCCCAGTTAACCTTTATAGACTAAAGAAGTACAACTAAAGAAGATCCTAGAATAGAGGGCTCTATCGCAATCAGCATCGACATCGGTATCTGGATTGTTGTTGGGCCCCCCCTGGGCCCCCTGGATCCATGGGCCCCGGGGCGCCAGCCCCCCTCGCCCGGTCGGTAATACGGCCCTGGTGATATTTCCTGCTGAACAGGTTTCAACCAGTTATTGTTCCTGCTCTAAACGGAAAGTTAACCGCAGTGGGAAACCACTTTGAATCAGATGAAAACAAACTGATAAAAGTGGATCTTAAAGTTGCCAGTTCTGGAGCTGGGCCTTCTTTCTTGTTTGATACCATCTCAGTCCATGGTGATCAAAATTCACTTCACTGCAGACAGAGACAGACAGTCTTCCTGGGATGTTCCTGAACATCTTTTCCTCTCTTCTGAGCGGGACAGTTTGGGCCTTCCAGATCTTTGCAAAGAGATGACACATTTTTATAACTTACACAGTTGTTTGAACTGATGATCTTTGAATCTGCAGTTATTTAGAATTGGCCCATTAAGCTTCTGGAGTGGCATTTGCAAAGCCCTGGACACAGAAGCAATAAGATTAAAAGAAAGTTTATTTAAAAGTTTCTTTGGGGTCAGTCTTTGTGAACAACCAGTGGGCAATCCTTGGGGGCTCCTCTCTCCTCTTTTCTTACACGCTCTCCACTTTTTCTCTCGACAGCTGATTGCAGACAAACTTAAGTTTAGCTGAACGTCTTTACTGCAAGCAGTGCAATGGTCTGACTGTGCAGAAATGTCAGCTTCTTGTAGTGGAGCCTATCAAGTTGATAGCAAACCAATGGATAAATAGGGAAACTCATCAGTTGAGTAATGCTTTAACTATAATAACAAAGAGATATGAAAAGGGATAAGCTCCATGTCTCCTTAGAGAACCTGTGTAAGTGATTGTTGAAATATCAGAAAGCAGTCAAATATTCAGTTCAATTCAATTTTATTTAATCACAACAAACAGTCGCCTCAAGGCGCTTTTGTATTGCGGGTAAAGACCCTACAATAATACAGAGAAAACCCAACAGTCAGAACGACCCCCTATGAGCAGCACTTGGTGACAGTGGGAAGGAAAAACTCCCTTTAACAGGAAGAAACCTCCATCAGAACCAGGCTCAGGGAGGGAGGGTCATCTGTTGGGGGGGGGGGGGGGGGCAGAGATTAATAACAACTAATGATTAAATGCAGAGTGGAGTATAAACAAAGTAAATAAGGTGAATGAAAAGAAACAGTGCATCATGGGAACCCCCCAGCAGCCTAGGCCTATAGCAGCATAACTAAGGGAGGGTTCAGGGTCACCTGATCCGGCCCTAACTATAAGCTTTATCATAAAGGGAAGTTTTAAGCCTAATCTTAAAAATAGAGAGGATGTCTGTCTCCTGAATCCAAGCTGGGAGCTGGTTCCACGTCCACACCTGACTGTGTTCTGTCTGTGCTGTTCACATGCAGAGAGATGAGAGAGAAGAGTTTCCTGGGTTACAGTCACTCCGTGTGAATCAGACCTCTGCATTTACAGAGATGCTGCTGCACACAAACATTACTGAATATAAAGCCCTGCAGCAATAACACCATCAATATCACCAAAAAGTGCCTTTGGGACATCATACTTCATCCAAAAAAAGTTACAGTTTTCCAATTAATTTCAGTTGATTTTAGGCTGTTGTAAATGAATGTTGGTCAACTTGGGGTTAAGTATCTTGCCCAAGGATACATTGGCATGCAGCCTGGAGTAGCCAGGAATCGAACCGCTGACCTGCTCTACCTCCTGAGCTACAGCCACCCCTGTACTGATGTTTCAGTTGTACTGATGCAAGTTAATTCAGCAGGATACCCACCCCTTCTCTGTCTCACTGAGCTCTTCTTCTTCTCTCGTCATCGTCAGATTCTTCTTCTTTGAGAGGGGGCGAGGAGGAGAGGAGGGGGAAAGAGGAGGGAGGAGAACGAGGAGGAGAGGAGAAATAGGAGGAGGGTCGTGAGATGTCTTCCCCTCTTCTTCGTCTTCCTCTTCTCCTCTTCTTCTCTCCTCTTCTCTGCTTCCTCCTCTTCTTTCTTCCCCTCTTCTTCTCTTCTTCCTCTTCTTCTTCCCCTCTTCTTCCTCTTCTTCTTCCCCTCTTCTCTCTTCTTCCCCTCTTCTTCTTTTCTTCTTCTTCCCCTCTTCTTCTCTTCTTCCTCTTCTTCTTCTTCCTCTTCTTCTCCTTCCTCTTCTTCTTCTCCTCTTCTTCCTCCTCTTCTTCTTCTTCTCCTCTTCTTCCTCCTCTTCTTCTCCTCTCTTCCCTCCTCTTCTTCTTCTTTTTCTTCTTCCTCTTCTTCTTTTCTTCCTCTTCTTCTTCCTCTTCTTCTTTTCTTCCTCTTCTTCTTTTCTTCCTCTTCTTCTTATTCCTGTTCTTCTCTTCTTCCTCTTCTTCTTCTTATTCCTGTTCTTCTCTTCTTCCTCTTCTTCTTATTCCTGTTCTTCTCTTCTTCCTCTTCTTCTTCTTATTCCTGTTCTTCTCTTCTTCCTCTTCTTCTTCTTATTCCTGTTGTTCTCTTCTTCCTCTTCTTCTTCTTATTCCTGTTCTTCTCTTCTTCCTCTTCTTCTTCTTCCTGTTCTTCTCTTCTTCCTCCTCTTCTTCTCTTCTTCTTCTCCTTCCTCTTCTTCTTCTCCTTCCTCTTCTTCTTCTCCTCTTCTTCCTCTTCCTCTTCTTCTTCTTCTCCTCTCTTCTCCTCTTCTTCTTCCTCTTCTTCTTTTTCTCCTCTTCTTTCTCTTCTTCTTTTCTCCTCTTCTCTTTTCTTCTTCTTCCTCTTCTTCTCCTCTTCTTCTTTTCTTCTTCTTCCTCTTCTTCTTTTCTTCTTCTTCCTCTTCTTCTTTTCTTCTTCTTCCTCTTCTCCTTCTTCTTCTCCTCCTCTTCTTCCTCTTCTTCTTCTTCTTTCCAGTGTTTCTGTCTTTATCTCTTCCTCTGTCTGGAGCAGCGTCTTGGTTTTCCCAATATTGCCGTGCTGTCTCTGCTCTAACTGCACTCATTGCTTTAAAAAGACAATACAAACTCACCAATGACCCTTTTTAGAAGTATGAGCCTTATTTGAGAACAAAAGTTCAAAGAACTCTTAAATTATCACCATCGCATCAAAAATGTAAAATAAATAAATAAAATCCCAACTATACAATACAGAGTCCACCCTGTCCTGCAGGGTTTGGAGACAAGGTGGACATCTTTGGACTAAGAAGCACACGGTGGACCATCAGCTACCAAAGTTATTGATTATTGAAGGAGACCACATGATGTTTTCAGAATATATTTAAACTTTCTGAAAACTTTTTTCTATTAATCAGTTTTTCCTCTGACAGGGTGGACATGTTAAGGTTGACAACATGTAACTACCAACATAATTACATGAAAATTAGTAAATATAAGTGTAACTGCTCACTGTAGCTGCTGCAGCTGTTTGAACCTCCATTGAAGAAAGACAGATTCAGGCCGTTGATGTTACTGATTTCATTAGTTGGTCTCTTAAAGGGGCAGTTACTCCATGATGATGGGGGGGGGGGGGGGGGGGGGGGGGGGGGGCAGTAGTTTTAGGGACGTGCACAAAATGTTAAAGAAAATAATAAAAATGGAGACAAAAGAAATCAAAATGGTTTGTTTTACCCAAGAATTTGTTAAGAGTAATGAGAACATTTAAAAAGTATTTTCATTTTGTGCCATTTTATACCTTATTACACTGCCTGAAAGGAGCAGAGCAGCATGTGGGACACAGCAAAAACAGATTCATCCAACCAAAGAAAATGGTATAAAATTAGTGAAATTCATTTTAAGAAACTTGTTCTGGTACTGATGTGTGTGTCAGTGTATCCACATTTAGAATAATACCTAAATTTTTCATTATTTTGTAACAGTAATTTATGGATTCTGATGAGGACACCAAAAAGTACTTTATTGTGACCCCTGAAGGTAACGTATGTGTCAGAGTCCTACCTGAGCTCCACAGCAGCAGCAGCACCAACAGGTGATCCATGCCCA